>NC_136067.1:949506402-950123970 GCF_964261635.1 Lissotriton helveticus | reverse complement strand
CAGTTATTAGCCACAAAACTGAATCCTTCCCTGAATTTTGGCACGTCAATGAAGATGCCGGGCTCGTTTCTGACTTGTAAGCCCTTGGGAATTATATTGGATGCCAGATACTTGGTGAGGACGTGCCCATGCAAACGGGAGCGGATTAGCTTCTTTTCCAATCTTTCTATTTTTAACAATTTTTCATTTAATGTTACATCCGTGGTTGATCTTTCAGACCCTAGGAGGAAGCTAGAGGAACTTTGTTCTTGTATTAGCTTCGCTATGTATTCCTCACTATAAGCAAGAGTTTCCTTGTCAGACATTATACAATCTTAAATACTTGTACATTGAGAAATTATTACATGAAACAACTGCATAAACAACAAATGAACAAAAAGACCCTCGCAAGTCGGCACTTGCAAAAGAATATTTATACCAAAAAGGGGTAACCCTGTGTCCCTCAGAACCTGGGCATGTATGGTTAAAGACAAAAGTGGTTCCGTCGGGTCAATCAATTGCTTTTACGTGATGGCTAGGTTAGCTCATAACAGAAAGTAACAAGTTTTAAGAAAAAACAAATTATAAGAAAAAACAAATTTTATAAGAGAAAACCTCTCTGACAACAAATAAAATTCAAAGTATTTTTATGAAAAGATAAAGTCACATTAAAATACCGGAATTACTTCATTCCACTTCAATTCCAATTATAAGTGAAGGAGTGACTATTGGTGAACAAAGTGAATAGTGCAACAATTTCAGTGACACTTATTTACAAATATATACAAAATTATACATGGGAAAAAGGGGCAAGGGGAAATATTTTGGCGGTCAGAGTTCTGAATTAATATTCCAAGGAGACAGATGGTGACTGTGACTGTTCCCGGAGGGTTCTTGACCAATATTATGCGTCGACGTTTCGATCCTAGTGTGCCCCGATTGGTGGTCACGCGGATCTTTATCAAGACAAGAGGGGGGGAGATCTGGAAGGAGAGGTAAGTATTGTGTCAGAGAGGGCAATAACGGTTAAGTCTAGTTATGCATTCTGGCGAGTTCATTTTACTTACACCAGGGGTAGGGGGGGGGGTGGTTGTTATCTGTATTGAATTCCGGATACACAGGAGGCAGCAGTCACACGCTGTGCATAGGCCAATCGGTCAATCTGGGGAAGAAACCAACTGTGTTCAGTCCATTTGCAGTAATGGCCGAGTCATTCACTTCGAGAGAACATGCAGTGCTAGCATGCATGAAATAAGCACATACAGAGGACCTGAACCCCAAGGGTGGTGGGGGCGGTACTCGTAATTACTCAGGGCAGACTGTGGGGGAGGCATGGTATGTGAGCACCCGGTGGAAAAGGGGATTGATTGAGTCACCCTCTGGGTATTCAAGACCATTTATAATCAGGTCGGGCACTACGTGATAACATGCAAGCCTAGCGTACAGTAAATGCACCCAGAAACTGTGGTTTATGTAGTTGCGCTAGGGATCGGCAAGCTACAAGACCTGATATATACGGAGAAAGATTAGCTCAAGCTCCGGGTAGTGACATGCACCTAGACTTAGAGACTCCCGGACCGGGTTCGTGATGACAAAATAGGGTGCACCACAAGCTCGTGTACCCAAGTGAACACACTTTTACATGTGTTTCAGGAAGCTTACCTCATATGGGGAACCGCTTTCACATGGAGCGAGTAACCGGCTTACAAGTCTCGCAATCACTCGGTCAAGCGAAGTGCTAGGCGCGAGGACGTTATGCACGTCTGTTGCCTAGCGACGCCGTGACGTCAACATGGCGCGTCATGAAACCGACTTGGTGTAAGATTTGGATTGGGTAGGGGTGGCAAGCCCCTGGGTCACTCGGCAACGCAAACGCTGTGGGTTTGGGTTGGAAGCCCCTGGGTCACTAGGCAACGCAAGCGCTGTGTGCCTATCGCGTTTGGGGATTGATCAGTTGTACTGCTGCACCGTGTGGTTTCAGTTAACACTGCAAGCGCGGACATTGTGAAATATTAAAAGGATTAACCTTAGTCATGAATCAAATCTGCACTAAGTGATTAAGACCACATGAATGGTACATCGCAGGGAAACATAGTATGTACAACAGTGCATTTGAATGGAAACAGACGAAATACTCATGACAAGGAACCACATGCAGATTAGATATAGCATAACATCAAGGAGCAAGCAGTTCAGTGTTGGTAAATAGGCTCATACTCATAATAGTCCCATTTGTTTTGCAATCTCCTCATGTTCATTTAACCCCTGACTTACAGAGTTCAAAACATGGATCCATTTACACTCTTTTCTGTTAAGGGCTAAGGTGGTAGAACCCCCACGTGGGTTCACATTAATTTTTTCAAGTATACGCCAGCGTATGCTGTCCGGATCATGATTCTGGCTAACAAAGTGTTCGACCATGGGGGCCCCCTGGACTTTACAGCGGATTCTGCTCATGTGCTGCAATATGCGAGTCTTTACCTTCTGTGTTGTTTGGCCCACATAAGGTTTGTTGCATGGACAAAGAATGATGTAAATAACGTTCGAGGTATTACAATTTGTCAAGGCGGGCAGTATAAATGTTTTGTTTTGGTGTGAAAAAGATGGTCCATCAATGCATAGCGGACATGCTTTGCATGTGCTGCATTTGAAGTGTCCTTTCACTGCAGGCAAGCCTAGTTGATCCCTCAAGGTGGCTGGTTTTGGGGGTTCCAAAAACGCTTTAACAACATTGTCCTTTATGTTCCGGCCTCTTTTAAAGGCAAATAGCGGGTCTTCATTTGTATTGATCTCTGAGGCTACCAGGTTCCAATATTTCTTTATTGTTTTTTTCACGATGTTGCTTCTGGAGTGGAATGTAGTGACACACACTAGATTCGGGGAGCCGGCTTCCTTCTCTTTCGGGACTAGCAATTCTTCTCTCGGATAGTACCAAGCTCTTTTTTTGGCACGTTTGAGCAGTCCCAAGGGATAGCCTCTCTCGCGTAGGCGATTGGTAAGCGTCTCACACTCTTTGAAGAAGTCTGTTCTTTTCGTGCAATTGCGTCTCATGCGCAAGTATTGCCCAAAGGGAAGGTTGTCACGTAAATTCCGTGGGTGGTTAGAGTCATACTTCAACAAGGTATTTCTCTCTGTAGGTTTTCTGTATAGGTCACAGATGATCAATCCATCTTCAACCTTAAACATGAGGTCCAGAAAGGCAATGCTCTTTTCATTATAGTTCATCGTGAACTGGATATCATTGCATCTGGTGTTCAACCAGGTGAAAAAGTCTTTTAGATCAGTTTCAGTTCCCGTCCATATCATTATCACGTCGTCAATATATCTTTTCCATATTGATATTGAGTTGACGTATGGATTGCTTGCTGCATATAGATGTTGCTCCTCATATTTGTCCATAAACAGATTCGCTAGGCTGGGAGCATAGGTCGCGCCCATCGCCACTCCCTTGCATTGGATATAGAATTGTTGCTGAAAGACAAAATAATTGCGTTTCATTGCAATTTCCAAGAGATTAGTAAGGAAATCTGTAGGTATCCATTGCGGTGCCGGCCGTTTATCCAAGGCATCACGTATGGTATTTATTGCTTCATTCTGGGGTATGGATGTATATAATGAGGCAACATCCAATGTCACCATGAGTTGGGTGGCTTCATCAAAGGGTTGACCTTCCAGCAATTGGATGATGTGCATTGAGTCTCTTACATAAGATTTGGTTTCCGCTACCAAAGGTTGGAGAAAATGATCTATAAATTGATTCACCGGTTCCAAGATGGATCCACAGCCGGAGATGATCGGTCTACCTGGTGGATCATTCATCCTTTTGTGTACCTTTGGCAAAGTATAGATGGTAGGGATGCGGGGTTCCTTTTTCATTAGGAAGTCTCTTTCAGGCTGACTCAGGAAGCCATTGCTGACACCATTGTCCACCAAAGTCTCAATCAAAGTTCTGATACTTGATGTCGGGTCTCTCTTGGTTGGTTGGTAGCTTTCTTTTACGTCGAGTTGACGTTTGATTTCGGCCACATAATCCTTGGTGTTTTGTAGTACCACTGCTCCTCCCTTGTCCGCAGCCTTGATGACAATCGATGTGTTACTGCTAAGGTCTTTCAATGCCAAGTTCTCCTCCTTCGTGATATTATATTTGATGTAATGCCTTTCCTCTAAGCTCATCATCACTTCTTGCATGACTATTTGTTCAAAGGCCAGTATTCGTTGGCTCATACAGTAGGCACCAGGAGTGAAGGTAGATTGTGGTTTGAACGGAGTGGCTGCTGTTTTTGGAGTGTAGTCATGCTTGGCAAAGTGATATTTAAGCCTAATTTTTCGAAAGAATTTTTGTAGTTCCAATTTGGTTGTAAAAGCATCTGGTCTGCTTGTGGGAACAAATGATAGTCCTTTACTAAGGACACTTCTTTCAGCCTCTGAGATAAAGTGGTTAGACAAGTTAATGATGGGATCTGTAGGGACATTGGATTGGGCAGGGTCTTGCACTACAGCGTGTTGTAGAACATTCGTTGGTATAGGCTCTCTTGCAGCTGTTGTTATGATTTCCTCTGAGGTGTTCGCAACATCTATTTCCCTAGCTGATGTTTCTGCCATCAGGGTGTTAGTAGTATATTCGTCTCTGGTTTGGGTCAGCATAAGAAGGTTCAATTCTTGGTGGAGAAGTCTTTCCCCCGTAGGCATATGACCCATCACCGTAATGGCGGTAGTTTCCCTTCTGATTTCGGTTACCACCTGTAAGTTTGTTTCCTGGTGGAAATTTCGCCATGTACTTCCGGTTGGTAGAACCGTACTCTCGTGTTCCCTCTCGCCGCTCCTCTTGACCTGTTCCATGGTCTTCTCGGCGTCCAACCTTGATGGGCAGTGCCGCCTCGGTTGGATTGGCGGTAGCCTTGGTCTAAAAAATGCTCTGGGGCCTGCGGTGGTTGCCTGCTCGTGGAAGCTCCCTCTTGTTCGGATTCCGAGCCACTCCCTGCTGACGAGTTAGAGAAAGTTGTAAACCTTCTGGGTCCTTGTCTGTTTCTGTTTGTAAAGAAACCCTGGTCGTCTTGCTGGTAATATTCGTCAGCTAGGTATGGATAGGTGATTTTCTTGTCGTAATTACGGATATCCTTTGCAAGTTTATCCAGTTTTCGGTTTAATGTCACAGTGTTAAACTCAGCCAAAGTTTTTTCGGCTTTTTCCAACGCCTCTTTAGCGTTTGTGAGCGCGTCGTCTTCAAGTACCTCTTTCTTTAGATCCGCAATTTCTTGCATTAGTTTTTTCACGTAGTCTATGGCTGTCTCCACCCCTAGCACCATCCAGTGCCTGGAGCAGTTATTAGCCACAAAACTGAATCCTTCCCTGAATTTTGGCACGTCAATGAAGATGCCGGGCTCGTTTCTGACTTGTAAGCCCTTGGGAATTATATTGGATGCCAGATACTTGGTGAGGACGTGCCCATGCAAACGGGAGCGGATTAGCTTCTTTTCCAATCTTTCTATTTTTAACAATTTTTCATTTAATGTTACATCCGTGGTTGATCTTTCAGACCCTAGGAGGAAGCTAGAGGAACTTTGTTCTTGTATTAGCTTCGCTATGTATTCCTATAGACTACGTGAAAAAACTAATGCAAGAAATTGCGGATCTAAAGAAAGAGGTACTTGAAGACGACGCGCTCACAAACGCTAAAGAGGCGTTGGAAAAAGCCGAAAAAACTTTGGCTGAGTTTAACACTGTGACATTAAACCGAAAACTGGATAAACTTGCAAAGGATATCCGTAATTACGACAAGAAAATCACCTATCCATACCTAGCTGACGAATATTACCAGCAAGACGACCAGGGTTTCTTTACAAACAGAAACAGACAAGGACCCAGAAGGTTTACAACTTTCTCCAACTCGTCAGCAGGGAGTGGCTCGGAATCCGAACAAGAGGGAGCTTCCACGAGCAGGCAACCACCGCAGGCCCCAGAGCATTTTTTAGACCAAGGCTACCGCCAATCCAACCGAGGCGGCACTGCCCATCAAGGTTGGACGCCGAGAAGACCATGGAACAGGTCAAGAGGAGCGGCGAGAGGGAACACGAGAGTACGGTTCTACCAACCGGAAGTACATGGCGAAATTTCCACCAGGAAACAAACTTACAGGTGGTAACCGAAATCAGAAGGGAAACTACCGCCATTACGGTGATGGGTCATATGCCTACGGGGGAAAGACTTCTCCACCAAGAATTGAACCTTCTTATGCTGACCCAAACCAGAGACGAATATACTACTAACACCCTGATGGCAGAAACATCAGCTAGGGAAATAGATGTTGCGAACACCTCAGAGGAAATCATAACAACAGCTGCAAGAGAGCCTATACCAACGAATGTTCTACAACACGCTGTAGTGCAAGACCCTGCCCAATCCAATGTCCCTACAGATCCCATCATTAACTTGTCTAACCACTTTATCTCAGAGGCTGAAAGAAGTGTCCTTAGTAAAGGACTATCATTTGTTCCCACAAGCAGACCAGATGCTTTTACAACCAAATTGGAACTACAAAAATTCTTTCGAAAAATTAGGCTTAAATATCACTTTGCCAAGCATGACTACACTCCAAAAACAGCAGCCACTCCGTTCAAACCACAATCTACCTTCACTCCTGGTGCCTACTGTATGAGCCAACGAATACTGGCCTTTGAACAAATAGTCATGCAAGAAGTGATGATGAGCTTAGAGGAAAGGCATTACATCAAATATAATATCACGAAGGAGGAGAACTTGGCATTGAAAGACCTTAGCAGTAACACATCGATTGTCATCAAGGCTGCGGACAAGGGAGGAGCAGTGGTACTACAAAACACCAAGGATTATGTGGCCGAAATCAAACGTCAACTCGACGTAAAAGAAAGCTACCAACCAACCAAGAGAGACCCGACATCAAGTATCAGAACTTTGATTGAGACTTTGGTGGACAATGGTGTCAGCAATGGCTTCCTGAGTCAGCCTGAAAGAGACTTCCTAATGAAAAAGGAACCCCGCATCCCTACCATCTATACTTTGCCAAAGGTACACAAAAGGATGAATGATCCACCAGGTAGACCGATCATCTCCGGCTGTGGATCCATCTTGGAACCGGTGAATCAATTTATAGATCATTTTCTCCAACCTTTGGTAGCGGAAACCAAATCTTATGTAAGAGACTCAATGCACATCATCCAATTGCTGGAAGGTCAACCCTTTGATGAAGCCACCCAACTCATGGTGACATTGGATGTTGCCTCATTATATACATCCATACCCCAGAATGAAGCAATAAATACCATACGTGATGCCTTGGATAAACGGCCGGCACCGCAATGGATACCTACAGATTTCCTTACTAATCTCTTGGAAATTGCAATGAAACGCAATTATTTTGTCTTTCAGCAACAATTCTATATCCAATGCAAGGGAGTGGCGATGGGCGCGACCTATGCTCCCAGCCTAGCGAATCTGTTTATGGACAAATATGAGGAGCAACATCTATATGCAGCAAGCAATCCATACGTCAACTCAATATCAATATGGAAAAGATATATTGACGACGTGATAATGATATGGACGGGAACTGAAACTGATCTAAAAGACTTTTTCACCTGGTTGAACACCAGATGCAATGATATCCAGTTCACGATGAACTATAATGAAAAGAGCATTGCCTTTCTGGACCTCATGTTTAAGGTTGAAGATGGATTGATCATCTGTGACCTATACAGAAAACCTACAGAGAGAAATACCTTGTTGAAGTATGACTCTAACCACCCACGGAATTTACGTGACAACCTTCCCTTTGGGCAATACTTGCGCATGAGACGCAATTGCACGAAAAGAACAGACTTCTTCAAAGAGTGTGAGACGCTTACCAATCGCCTACGCGAGAGAGGCTATCCCTTGGGACTGCTCAAACGTGCCAAAAAAAGAGCTTGGTACTATCCGAGAGAAGAATTGCTAGTCCCGAAAGAGAAGGAAGCCGGCTCCCCGAATCTAGTGTGTGTCACTACATTCCACTCCAGAAGCAACATCGTGAAAAAAACAATAAAGAAATATTGGAACCTGGTAGCCTCAGAGATCAATACAAATGAAGACCCGCTATTTGCCTTTAAAAGAGGCCGGAACATAAAGGACAATGTTGTTAAAGCGTTTTTGGAACCCCCAAAACCAGCCACCTTGAGGGATCAACTAGGCTTGCCTGCAGTGAAAGGACACTTCAAATGCAGCACATGCAAAGCATGTCCGCTATGCATTGATGGACCATCTTTTTCACACCAAAACAAAACATTTATACTGCCCGCCTTGACAAATTGTAATACCTCGAACGTTATTTACATCATTCTTTGTCCATGCAACAAACCTTATGTGGGCCAAACAACACAGAAGGTAAAGACTCGCATATTGCAGCACATGAGCAGAATCCGCTGTAAAGTCCAGGGGGCCCCCATGGTCGAACACTTTGTTAGCCAGAATCATGATCCGGACAGCATACGCTGGCGTATACTTGAAAAAATTAATGTGAACCCACGTGGGGGTTCTACCACCTTAGCCCTTAACAGAAAAGAGTGTAAATGGATCCATGTTTTGAACTCTGTAAGTCAGGGGTTAAATGAACATGAGGAGATTGCAAAACAAATGGGACTATTATGAGTATGAGCCTATTTACCAACACTGAACTGCTTGCTCCTTGATGTTATGCTATATCTAATCTGCATGTGGTTCCTTGTCATGAGTATTTCGTCTGTTTCCATTCAAATGCACTGTTGTACATACTATGTTTCCCTGCGATGTACCATTCATGTGGTCTTAATCACTTAGTGCAGATTTGATTCATGACTAAGGTTAATCCTTTTAATATTTCACAATGTCCGCGCTTGCAGTGTTAACTGAAACCACACGGTGCAGCAGTACAACTGATCAATCCCCAAACGCGATAGGCACACAGCGCTTGCGTTGCCTAGTGACCCAGGGGCTTCCAACCCAAACCCACAGCGTTTGCGTTGCCGAGTGACCCAGGGGCTTGCCACCCCTACCCAATCCAAATCTTACACCAAGTCGGTTTCATGACGCGCCATGTTGACGTCACGGCGTCGCTAGGCAACAGACGTGCATAACGTCCTCGCGCCTAGCACTTCGCTTGACCGAGTGATTGCGAGACTTGTAAGCCGGTTACTCGCTCCATGTGAAAGCGGTTCCCCATATGAGGTAAGCTTCCTGAAACACATGTAAAAGTGTGTTCACTTGGGTACACGAGCTTGTGGTGCACCCTATTTTGTCATCACGAACCCGGTCCGGGAGTCTCTAAGTCTAGGTGCATGTCACTACCCGGAGCTTGAGCTAATCTTTCTCCGTATATATCAGGTCTTGTAGCTTGCCGATCCCTAGCGCAACTACATAAACCACAGTTTCTGGGTGCATTTACTGTACGCTAGGCTTGCATGTTATCACGTAGTGCCCGACCTGATTATAAATGGTCTTGAATACCCAGAGGGTGACTCAATCAATCCCCTTTTCCACCGGGTGCTCACATACCATGCCTCCCCCACAGTCTGCCCTGAGTAATTACGAGTACCGCCCCCACCACCCTTGGGGTTCAGGTCCTCTGTATGTGCTTATTTCATGCATGCTAGCACTGCATGTTCTCTCGAAGTGAATGACTCGGCCATTACTGCAAATGGACTGAACACAGTTGGTTTCTTCCCCAGATTGACCGATTGGCCTATGCACAGCGTGTGACTGCTGCCTCCTGTGTATCCGGAATTCAATACAGATAACAACCACCCCCCCCCCTACCCCTGGTGTAAGTAAAATGAACTCGCCAGAATGCATAACTAGACTTAACCGTTATTGCCCTCTCTGACACAATACTTACCTCTCCTTCCAGATCTCCCCCCCTCTTGTCTTGATAAAGATCCGCGTGACCACCAATCGGGGCACACTAGGATCGAAACGTCGACGCATAATATTGGTCAAGAACCCTCCGGGAACAGTCACAGTCACCATCTGTCTCCTTGGAATATTAATTCAGAACTCTGACCGCCAAAATATTTCCCCTTGCCCCTTTTTCCCATGTATAATTTTGTATATATTTGTAAATAAGTGTCACTGAAATTGTTGCACTATTCACTTTGTTCACCAATAGTCACTCCTTCACTTATAATTGGAATTGAAGTGGAATGAAGTAATTCCGGTATTTTAATGTGACTTTATCTTTTCATAAAAATACTTTGAATTTTATTTGTTGTCAGAGAGGTTTTCTCTTATAAAATTTGTTTTTTCTTATAATTTGTTTTTTCTTAAAACTTGTTACTTTCTGTTATGAGCTAACCTAGCCATCACGTAAAAGCAATTGATTGACCCGACGGAACCACTTTTGTCTTTAACCATACATGCCCAGGTTCTGAGGGACACAGGGTTACCCCTTTTTGGTATAAATATTCTTTTGCAAGTGCCGACTTGCGAGGGTCTTTTTGTTCATTTGTTGTTTATTCAGTTGTTTCATGTAATAATTTCTCAATGTACAAGTATTTAAGATTGTATAATGTCTGACAAGGAAACTCTTGCTTATAGTGAGGAATACATAGCGAAGCTAATACAAGAACAAAGTTCCTCTAGCTTCCTCCTAGGGTCTGAAAGATCAACCACGGATGTAACATTAAATGAAAAATTGTTAAAAATAGAAAGATTGGAAAAGAAGCTAATCCGCTCCCGTTTGCATGGGCACGTCCTCACCAAGTATCTGGCATCCAATATAATTCCCAAGGGCTTACAAGTCAGAAACGAGCCCGGCATCTTCATTGACGTGCCAAAATTCAGGGAAGGATTCAGTTTTGTGGCTAATAACTGCTCCAGGCACTGGATGGTGCTAGGGGTGGAGACAGCCATAGACTACGTGAAAAAACTAATGCAAGAAATTGCGGATCTAAAGAAAGAGGTACTTGAAGACGACGCGCTCACAAACGCTAAAGAGGCGTTGGAAAAAGCCGAAAAAACTTTGGCTGAGTTTAACACTGTGACATTAAACCGAAAACTGGATAAACTTGCAAAGGATATCCGTAATTACGACAAGAAAATCACCTATCCATACCTAGCTGACGAATATTACCAGCAAGACGACCAGGGTTTCTTTACAAACAGAAACAGACAAGGACCCAGAAGGTTTACAACTTTCTCTAACTCGTCAGCAGGGAGTGGCTCGGAATCCGAACAAGAGGGAGCTTCCACGAGCAGGCAACCACCGCAGGCCCCAGAGCATTTTTTAGACCAAGGCTACCGCCAATCCAACCGAGGCGGCACTGCCCATCAAGGTTGGACGCCGAGAAGACCATGGAACAGGTCAAGAGGAGCGGCGAGAGGGAACACGAGAGTACGGTTCTACCAACCGGAAGTACATGGCGAAATTTCCACCAGGAAACAAACTTACAGGTGGTAACCGAAATCAGAAGGGAAACTACCGCCATTACGGTGATGGGTCATATGCCTACGGGGGAAAGACTTCTCCACCAAGAATTGAACCTTCTTATGCTGACCCAAACCAGAGACGAATATACTACTAACACCCTGATGGCAGAAACATCAGCTAGGGAAATAGATGTTGCGAACACCTCAGAGGAAATCATAACAACAGCTGCAAGAGAGCCTATACCAACGAATGTTCTACAACACGCTGTAGTGCAAGACCCTGCCCAATCCAATGTCCCTACAGATCCCATCATTAACTTGTCTAACTACTTTATCTCAGAGGCTGAAAGAAGTGTCCTTAGTAAAGGACTATCATTTGTTCCCACAAGCAGACCAGATGCTTTTACAACCAAATTGGAACTACAAAAATTCTTTCGAAAAATTAGGCTTAAATATCACTTTGCCAAGCATGACTACACTCCAAAAACAGCAGCCACTCCGTTCAAACCACAATCTACCTTCACTCCTGGTGCCTACTGTATGAGCCAACGAATACTGGCCTTTGAACAAATAGTCATGCAAGAAGTGATGATGAGCTTAGAGGAAAGGCATTACATCAAATATAATATCACGAAGGAGGAGAACTTGGCATTGAAAGACCTTAGCAGTAACACATCGATTGTCATCAAGGCTGCGGACAAGGGAGGAGCAGTGGTACTACAAAACACCAAGGATTATGTGGCCGAAATCAAACGTCAACTCGACGTAAAAGAAAGCTACCAACCAACCAAGAGAGACCCGACATCAAGTATCAGAACTTTGATTGAGACTTTGGTGGACAATGGTGTCAGCAATGGCTTCCTGAGTCAGCCTGAAAGAGACTTCCTAATGAAAAAGGAACCCCGCATCCCTACCATCTATACTTTGCCAAAGGTACACAAAAGGATGAATGATCCACCAGGTAGACCGATCATCTCCGGCTGTGGATCCATCTTGGAACCGGTGAATCAATTTATAGATCATTTTCTCCAACCTTTGGTAGCGGAAACCAAATCTTATGTAAGAGACTCAATGCACATCATCCAATTGCTGGAAGGTCAACCCTTTGATGAAGCCACCCAACTCATGGTGACATTGGATGTTGCCTCATTATATACATCCATACCCCAGAATGAAGCAATAAATACCATACGTGATGCCTTGGATAAACGGCCGGCACCGCAATGGATACCTACAGATTTCCTTACTAATCTCTTGGAAATTGCAATGAAACGCAATTATTTTGTCTTTCAGCAACAATTCTATATCCAATGCAAGGGAGTGGCGATGGGCGCGACCTATGCTCCCAGCCTAGCGAATCTGTTTATGGACAAATATGAGGAGCAACATCTATATGCAGCAAGCAATCCATACGTCAACTCAATATCAATATGGAAAAGATATATTGACGACGTGATAATGATATGGACGGGAACTGAAACTGATCTAAAAGACTTTTTCACCTGGTTGAACACCAGATGCAATGATATCCAGTTCACGATGAACTATAATGAAAAGAGCATTGCCTTTCTGGACCTCATGTTTAAGGTTGAAGATGGATTGATCATCTGTGACCTATACAGAAAACCTACAGAGAGAAATACCTTGTTGAAGTATGACTCTAACCACCCACGGAATTTACGTGACAACCTTCCCTTTGGGCAATACTTGCGCATGAGACGCAATTGCACGAAAAGAACAGACTTCTTCAAAGAGTGTGAGACGCTTACCAATCGCCTACGCGAGAGAGGCTATCCCTTGGGACTGCTCAAACGTGCCAAAAAAAGAGCTTGGTACTATCCGAGAGAAGAATTGCTAGTCCCGAAAGAGAAGGAAGCCGGCTCCCCGAATCTAGTGTGTGTCACTACATTCCACTCCAGAAGCAACATCGTGAAAAAAACAATAAAGAAATATTGGAACCTGGTAGCCTCAGAGATCAATACAAATGAAGACCCGCTATTTGCCTTTAAAAGAGGCCGGAACATAAAGGACAATGTTGTTAAAGCGTTTTTGGAACCCCCAAAACCAGCCACCTTGAGGGATCAACTAGGCTTGCCTGCAGTGAAAGGACACTTCAAATGCAGCACATGCAAAGCATGTCCGCTATGCATTGATGGACCATCTTTTTCACACCAAAACAAAACATTTATACTGCCCGCCTTGACAAATTGTAATACCTCGAACGTTATTTACATCATTCTTTGTCCATGCAACAAACCTTATGTGGGCCAAACAACACAGAAGGTAAAGACTCGCATATTGCAGCACATGAGCAGAATCCGCTGTAAAGTCCAGGGGGCCCCCATGGTCGAACACTTTGTTAGCCAGAATCATGATCCGGACAGCATACGCTGGCGTATACTTGAAAAAATTAATGTGAACCCACGTGGGGGTTCTACCACCTTAGCCCTTAACAGAAAAGAGTGTAAATGGATCCATGTTTTGAACTCTGTAAGTCAGGGGTTAAATGAACATGAGGAGATTGCAAAACAAATGGGACTATTATGAGTATGAGCCTATTTACCAACACTGAACTGCTTGCTCCTTGATGTTATGCTATATCTAATCTGCATGTGGTTCCTTGTCATGAGTATTTCGTCTGTTTCCATTCAAATGCACTGTTGTACATACTATGTTTCCCTGCGATGTACCATTCATGTGGTCTTAATCACTTAGTGCAGATTTGATTCATGACTAAGGTTAATCCTTTTAATATTTCACAATGTCCGCGCTTGCAGTGTTAACTGAAACCACACGGTGCAGCAGTACAACTGATCAATCCCCAAACGCGATAGGCACACAGCGCTTGCGTTGCCTAGTGACCCAGGGGCTTCCAACCCAAACCCACAGCGTTTGCGTTGCCGAGTGACCCAGGGGCTTGCCACCCCTACCCAATCCAAATCTTACACCAAGTCGGTTTCATGACGCGCCATGTTGACGTCACGGCGTCGCTAGGCAACAGACGTGCATAACGTCCTCGCGCCTAGCACTTCGCTTGACCGAGTGATTGCGAGACTTGTAAGCCGGTTACTCGCTCCATGTGAAAGCGGTTCCCCATATGAGGTAAGCTTCCTGAAACACATGTAAAAGTGTGTTCACTTGGGTACACGAGCTTGTGGTGCACCCTATTTTGTCATCACGAACCCGGTCCGGGAGTCTCTAAGTCTAGGTGCATGTCACTACCCGGAGCTTGAGCTAATCTTTCTCCGTATATATCAGGTCTTGTAGCTTGCCGATCCCTAGCGCAACTACATAAACCACAGTTTCTGGGTGCATTTACTGTACGCTAGGCTTGCATGTTATCACGTAGTGCCCGACCTGATTATAAATGGTCTTGAATACCCAGAGGGTGACTCAATCAATCCCCTTTTCCACCGGGTGCTCACATACCATGCCTCCCCCACAGTCTGCCCTGAGTAATTACGAGTACCGCCCCCACCACCCTTGGGGTTCAGGTCCTCTGTATGTGCTTATTTCATGCATGCTAGCACTGCATGTTCTCTCGAAGTGAATGACTCGGCCATTACTGCAAATGGACTGAACACAGTTGGTTTCTTCCCCAGATTGACCGATTGGCCTATGCACAGCGTGTGACTGCTGCCTCCTGTGTATCCGGAATTCAATACAGATAACAACCACCCCCCCCCCCCCTACCCCTGGTGTAAGTAAAATGAACTCGCCAGAATGCATAACTAGACTTAACCGTTATTGCCCTCTCTGACACAATACTTACCTCTCCTTCCAGATCTCCCCCCCTCTTGTCTTGATAAAGATCCGCGTGACCACCAATCGGGGCACACTAGGATCGAAACGTCGACGCATAATATTGGTCAAGAACCCTCCGGGAACAGTCACAGTCACCATCTGTCTCCTTGGAATATTAATTCAGAACTCTGACCGCCAAAATATTTCCCCTTGCCCCTTTTTCCCATGTATAATTTTGTATATATTTGTAAATAAGTGTCACTGAAATTGTTGCACTATTCACTTTGTTCACCAATAGTCACTCCTTCACTTATAATTGGAATTGAAGTGGAATGAAGTAATTCCGGTATTTTAATGTGACTTTATCTTTTCATAAAAATACTTTGAATTTTATTTGTTGTCAGAGAGGTTTTCTCTTATAAAATTTGTTTTTTCTTATAATTTGTTTTTTCTTAAAACTTGTTACTTTCTGTTATGAGCTAACCTAGCCATCACGTAAAAGCAATTGATTGACCCGACGGAACCACTTTTGTCTTTAACCATACATGCCCAGGTTCTGAGGGACACAGGGTTACCCCTTTTTGGTATAAATATTCTTTTGCAAGTGCCGACTTGCGAGGGTCTTTTTGTTCATTTGTTGTTTATTCAGTTGTTTCATGTAATAATTTCTCAATGTACAAGTATTTAAGATTGTATAATGTCTGACAAGGAAACTCTTGCTTATAGTGAGGAATACATAGCGAAGCTAATACAAGAACAAAGTTCCTCTAGCTTCCTCCTAGGGTCTGAAAGATCAACCACGGATGTAACATTAAATGAAAAATTGTTAAAAATAGAAAGATTGGAAAAGAAGCTAATCCGCTCCCGTTTGCATGGGCACGTCCTCACCAAGTATCTGGCATCCAATATAATTCCCAAGGGCTTACAAGTCAGAAACGAGCCCGGCATCTTCATTGACGTGCCAAAATTCAGGGAAGGATTCAGTTTTGTGGCTAATAACTGCTCCAGGCACTGGATGGTGCTAGGGGTGGAGACAGCCATAGACTACGTGAAAAAACTAATGCAAGAAATTGCGGATCTAAAGAAAGAGGTACTTGAAGACGACGCGCTCACAAACGCTAAAGAGGCGTTGGAAAAAGCCGAAAAAACTTTGGCTGAGTTTAACACTGTGACATTAAACCGAAAACTGGATAAACTTGCAAAGGATATCCGTAATTACGACAAGAAAATCACCTATCCATACCTAGCTGACGAATATTACCAGCAAGACGACCAGGGTTTCTTTACAAACAGAAACAGACAAGGACCCAGAAGGTTTACAACTTTCTCTAACTCGTCAGCAGGGAGTGGCTCGGAATCCGAACAAGAGGGAGCTTCCACGAGCAGGCAACCACCGCAGGCCCCAGAGCATTTTTTAGACCAAGGCTACCGCCAATCCAACCGAGGCGGCACTGCCCATCAAGGTTGGACGCCGAGAAGACCATGGAACAGGTCAAGAGGAGCGGCGAGAGGGAACACGAGAGTACGGTTCTACCAACCGGAAGTACATGGCGAAATTTCCACCAGGAAACAAACTTACAGGTGGTAACCGAAATCAGAAGGGAAACTACCGCCATTACGGTGATGGGTCATATGCCTACGGGGGAAAGACTTCTCCACCAAGAATTGAACCTTCTTATGCTGACCCAAACCAGAGACGAATATACTACTAACACCCTGATGGCAGAAACATCAGCTAGGGAAATAGATGTTGCGAACACCTCAGAGGAAATCATAACAACAGCTGCAAGAGAGCCTATACCAACGAATGTTCTACAACACGCTGTAGTGCAAGACCCTGCCCAATCCAATGTCCCTACAGATCCCATCATTAACTTGTCTAACCACTTTATCTCAGAGGCTGAAAGAAGTGTCCTTAGTAAAGGACTATCATTTGTTCCCACAAGCAGACCAGATGCTTTTACAACCAAATTGGAACTACAAAAATTCTTTCGAAAAATTAGGCTTAAATATCACTTTGCCAAGCATGACTACACTCCAAAAACAGCAGCCACTCCGTTCAAACCACAATCTACCTTCACTCCTGGTGCCTACTGTATGAGCCAACGAATACTGGCCTTTGAACAAATAGTCATGCAAGAAGTGATGATGAGCTTAGAGGAAAGGCATTACATCAAATATAATATCACGAAGGAGGAGAACTTGGCATTGAAAGACCTTAGCAGTAACACATCGATTGTCATCAAGGCTGCGGACAAGGGAGGAGCAGTGGTACTACAAAACACCAAGGATTATGTGGCCGAAATCAAACGTCAACTCGACGTAAAAGAAAGCTACCAACCAACCAAGAGAGACCCGACATCAAGTATCAGAACTTTGATTGAGACTTTGGTGGACAATGGTGTCAGCAATGGCTTCCTGAGTCAGCCTGAAAGAGACTTCCTAATGAAAAAGGAACCCCGCATCCCTACCATCTATACTTTGCCAAAGGTACACAAAAGGATGAATGATCCACCAGGTAGACCGATCATCTCCGGCTGTGGATCCATCTTGGAACCGGTGAATCAATTTATAGATCATTTTCTCCAACCTTTGGTAGCGGAAACCAAATCTTATGTAAGAGACTCAATGCACATCATCCAATTGCTGGAAGGTCAACCCTTTGATGAAGCCACCCAACTCATGGTGACATTGGATGTTGCCTCATTATATACATCCATACCCCAGAATGAAGCAATAAATACCATACGTGATGCCTTGGATAAACGGCCGGCACCGCAATGGATACCTACAGATTTCCTTACTAATCTCTTGGAAATTGCAATGAAACGCAATTATTTTGTCTTTCAGCAACAATTCTATATCCAACGCAAGGGAGTGGCGATGGGCGCGACCTATGCTCCCAGCCTAGCGAATCTGTTTATGGACAAATATGAGGAGCAACATCTATATGCAGCAAGCAATCCATACGTCAACTCAATATCAATATGGAAAAGATATATTGACGACGTGATAATGATATGGACGGGAACTGAAACTGATCTAAAAGACTTTTTCACCTGGTTGAACACCAGATGCAATGATATCCAGTTCACGATGAACTATAATGAAAAGAGCATTGCCTTTCTGGACCTCATGTTTAAGGTTGAAGATGGATTGATCATCTGTGACCTATACAGAAAACCTACAGAGAGAAATACCTTGTTGAAGTATGACTCTAACCACCCACGGAATTTACGTGACAACCTTCCCTTTGGGCAATACTTGCGCATGAGACGCAATTGCACGAAAAGAACAGACTTCTTCAAAGAGTGTGAGACGCTTACCAATCGCCTACGCGAGAGAGGCTATCCCTTGGGACTGCTCAAACGTGCCAAAAAAAGAGCTTGGTACTATCCGAGAGAAGAATTGCTAGTCCCGAAAGAGAAGGAAGCCGGCTCCCCGAATCTAGTGTGTGTCACTACATTCCACTCCAGAAGCAACATCGTGAAAAAAACAATAAAGAAATATTGGAACCTGGTAGCCTCAGAGATCAATACAAATGAAGACCCGCTATTTGCCTTTAAAAGAGGCCGGAACATAAAGGACAATGTTGTTAAAGCGTTTTTGGAACCCCCAAAACCAGCCACCTTGAGGGATCAACTAGGCTTGCCTGCAGTGAAAGGACACTTCAAATGCAGCACATGCAAAGCATGTCCGCTATGCATTGATGGACCATCTTTTTCACACCAAAACAAAACATTTATACTGCCCGCCTTGACAAATTGTAATACCTCGAACGTTATTTACATCATTCTTTGTCCATGCAACAAACCTTATGTGGGCCAAACAACACAGAAGGTAAAGACTCGCATATTGCAGCACATGAGCAGAATCCGCTGTAAAGTCCAGGGGGCCCCCATGGTCGAACACTTTGTTAGCCAGAATCATGATCCGGACAGCATACGCTGGCGTATACTTGAAAAAATTAATGTGAACCCACGTGGGGGTTCTACCACCTTAGCCCTTAACAGAAAAGAGTGTAAATGGATCCATGTTTTGAACTCTGTAAGTCAGGGGTTAAATGAACATGAGGAGATTGCAAAACAAATGGGACTATTATGAGTATGAGCCTATTTACCAACACTGAACTGCTTGCTCCTTGATGTTATGCTATATCTAATCTGCATGTGGTTCCTTGTCATGAGTATTTCGTCTGTTTCCATTCAAATGCACTGTTGTACATACTATGTTTCCCTGCGATGTACCATTCATGTGGTCTTAATCACTTAGTGCAGATTTGATTCATGACTAAGGTTAATCCTTTTAATATTTCACAATGTCCGCGCTTGCAGTGTTAACTGAAACCACACGGTGCAGCAGTACAACTGATCAATCCCCAAACGCGATAGGCACACAGCGCTTGCGTTGCCTAGTGACCCAGGGGCTTCCAACCCAAACCCACAGCGTTTGCGTTGCCGAGTGACCCAGGGGCTTGCCACCCCTACCCAATCCAAATCTTACACCAAGTCGGTTTCATGACGCGCCATGTTGACGTCACGGCGTCGCTAGGCAACAGACGTGCATAACGTCCTCGCGCCTAGCACTTCGCTTGACCGAGTGATTGCGAGACTTGTAAGCCGGTTACTCGCTCCATGTGAAAGCGGTTCCCCATATGAGGTAAGCTTCCTGAAACACATGTAAAAGTGTGTTCACTTGGGTACACGAGCCTGTGGTGCACCCTATTTTGTCATCACGAACCCGGTCCGGGAGTCTCTAAGTCTAGGTGCATGTCACTACCCGGAGCTTGAGCTAATCTTTCTCCGTATATATCAGGTCTTGTAGCTTGCCGATCCCTAGCGCAACTACATAAACCACAGTTTCTGGGTGCATTTACTGTACGCTAGGCTTGCATGTTATCACGTAGTGCCCGACCTGATTATAAATGGTCTTGAATACCCAGAGGGTGACTCAATCAATCCCCTTTTCCACCGGGTGCTCACATACCATGCCTCCCCCACAGTCTGCCCTGAGTAATTACGAGTACCGCCCCCACCACCCTTGGGGTTCAGGTCCTCTGTATGTGCTTATTTCATGCATGCTAGCACTGCATGTTCTCTCGAAGTGAATGACTCGGCCATTACTGCAAATGGACTGAACACAGTTGGTTTCTTCCCCAGATTGACCGATTGGCCTATGCACAGCGTGTGACTGCTGCCTCCTGTGTATCCGGAATTCAATACAGATAACAACCACCCCCCCCCTACCCCTGGTGTAAGTAAAATGAACTCGCCAGAATGCATAACTAGACTTAACCGTTATTGCCCTCTCTGACACAATACTTACCTCTCCTTCCAGATCTCCCCCCCTCTTGTCTTGATAAAGATCCGCGTGACCACCAATCGGGGCACACTAGGATCGAAACGTCGACGCATAATATTGGTCAAGAACCCTCCGGGAACAGTCACAGTCACCATCTGTCTCCTTGGAATATTAATTCAGAACTCTGACCGCCAAAATATTTCCCCTTGCCCCTTTTTCCCATGTATAATTTTGTATATATTTGTAAATAAGTGTCACTGAAATTGTTGCACTATTCACTTTGTTCACCAATAGTCACTCCTTCACTTATAATTGGAATTGAAGTGGAATGAAGTAATTCCGGTATTTTAATGTGACTTTATCTTTTCATAAAAATACTTTGAATTTTATTTGTTGTCAGAGAGGTTTTCTCTTATAAAATTTGTTTTTTCTTATAATTTGTTTTTTCTTAAAACTTGTTACTTTCTGTTATGAGCTAACCTAGCCATCACGTAAAAGCAATTGATTGACCCGACGGAACCACTTTTGTCTTTAACCACAGCCAAGATAAGTCATGTTTCTCTGTGTGCCTGTTGGTTACCGTGTTTTGCCTGATTTTGGTCATGCTTGGGGGCTTGTGAACTTGGTTATACTATGCTGACACTCTGTAAGTGTATTGGTTGATCTTGAGGATGTCTTTTCCCCTCTATTTTGCCTTCTATATTGCCCCCCACAAAATGTGTTTTGATTTGAACATTGGACGCTACACCGATGTCTGCTTTACTCTAGCGTTACCTCAATCGATGTCCGCTTTACTTTAGCGTTAGCTCAACCTATCCCCTCACACTGCTCTCTCCCATTAGCGAATTCATACACCTCGGAACCTTTCCCCTTCACCTACTGGACCATGAGTTGGCGCTGTCTTCCCCTCGCTCCCCCCCCACCCTCTCCCTCGCGCTAACCATTTCTCGGTATGGCTAGATTTCCAGCCTTGCTGAAACCCGTTACCCCTGAGCTCCCGCATCGTATCTGGCCGCTTTCCCTCCCCGCTCTTACCGCTAAGACCGGGAATCCCTTTCTTCGCCGCATCCGGCATGCGTAACACGGAGACAGAGACTCTCCGTTTCTTCACTCGCCTGGACCCAACTCCGCTCCTTCCTCTAGTCGGAACCCCCCCCCCTCCGCTTTCCCGTTTACACACACGGTCTCTGGACTGCAATCGGCTCTACTTTGGCCCCTTCGGCTTCCTGTTCACCGTCACCTGACGCGACCGCCATCTTGGATAGGGACCGTGCCTATCACACGCATGGAAAACTATCGGCCATCTTTTGGACACGCAAAAGAGCCGGTTTGACGGTTTTCCCTCGGGACTCCAGCGTCGATCCACGAAAGCTTCGTGCTCCTCACATATTGTTCGGATTTAACCCCTTTTCAGCAGTTTAACTCTCTAGTCTGAGTTTCCTTTTAAAAAAACGCTTAATAATAATTACACTATACTTTACATTTATACATATATTTATATTTAAGGGTTCATAGAGCAGCTCTAAATTGATCCTCCTTATATTCATTATGGATCAGCCAGATTTGAGTGGAGACTCTGTTGACTTAAGAATTAAGGACTCAGTTGACAAGGCAGTGTCAACTTTAGCCACACAATTGGGTAAAAAACTCGATGATTGTATTGAGAGAATGGAGGAGAGACTGTCAAGGGACAAAGATACAGTTGCTCAAGTCTGCTCTTTGGAGGTAGACAGATCTGGTTCCATACCCTCGGGTAGTGGTGTAAAGGCCAGTAAAAAGAGGAAGCATACTGAGGATGTACCTCAAGGCAAAAGATCCTTTATGCTGAAAGGCAAGGAAAGATCATCTCATACGGAGATTACAGATAAGGCTATGAAGGCCATGAAAGGGGAACGCAAAGTTATTATTTGCGACGAATCCTCCAGTAGTGGGGACATATTGGTCTCTTGTTCCTCTGACTTTCAGACCTCCGAGGAGGAAGATGAAATAGATGCTAAAAAGGCCAAAAAAGAGAATGCGGATTCCCTTTTTGACCCCTTAGGGGAACAAATGTTTGACCCTAATTCAATTCAGCATCCTCTCTTTCCTCAATGGGAACCAATCAAACACGTGGCCGATTACGTCCAGTTCTGGATAAGAAGGGAAATATCTAGAGAAGTAAGAACAAAACTGAGATCGGAGTGCCCCAGACCCTCCTTACCTAATAAAGTTGCTCTTACCCCTGAGCTCGACTCTAAAATGCTTACATTCCTCAACAAAATGGGTAGAGACCCAAGACGAGGCCTCGACAAAGGTCTGAAAGGCTGTCAAGATCGTCTCTTAGACGTTTTTGGACCTTTGACCAAAATCTTCGACACTTGTGAAGAGGCCTATCTACAAAATGGCATAATTGACCCAATAGATCTTCGCCAATGGATACAAAGAGCTATCTGCCTTTTAGGCAATGCTAATGCCTCCCTTTGTGTCGAGAGAAGAAAGAGCCTCCTGATGAAGATTGACCCTAAACTAGCCGAATTGGCTTCGAAAGAATCTGGCGAAAGGGCCGACGGAATGCTTTTCGGTGAAGATTTCGTTAAGGAAATGGCCAAATATGCAGGAGCCTTCAACTCCATTCAAAAAGTACAAAAAGACATTAAACGTGTTTTTGGATCGGACGGGAGGATGCGGGGCCGTTTCCCCGGCCGTGGCTTTGGTATTTCAAGAGGCTCCTTCTCCAGAGGTGGTTTTAAATCATCGTCTTTCCAATCGTCCACCTACTCCCCTAACTTCTTTCCACAAAGACAAAGAGGGGGAAGAGGAGGCAGATACACAGGAGAAAGAAGAGGCAGATATCAAGGTATGTTTGGCAAAAGACCCTTCTTCTACCGTTCCAAAGGTGGGTGGCAGACTGGCCTTGTTTATAGACAATTGGAAACGTATTACGACAGATCCATGGGTTCTTCAGACTGTTTCTGGTTACGTAATAGACCTAATTGCTCCCCCAATTCAACTAAAGGAACCTCCCCTCCTAAGATTTGCAATAGATCAGGAAAATCTAGTTTCTCAAGAAGTAGAAGAGTTATTAAAGAAAGGCGCGATAGAAAAGGCAGACCCTTCTCACAGGGGGTTCATAAGCAACCTCTTCTTAGTCGAGAAAAAAGACAAGTCTATGAGACCTGTTATAAACCTAAAAGAAGTAAACGAATGGGTGATATACAACCATTTCAAGATGGAGGGTATCCACATGTTGAGAGATACTCTGAGGAAGGGAGATTGGCTAATTCGCCTAGACCTAAAAGACGCCTACCTAACTATTCCCGTTTGTCGAGATCAAAGAGATCTCTTAAGGTTTATTTGGAAAGGCACCATGTGGAGGTTCAAGAGCCTCCCCTTCGGTCTGACATCTGCCCCTTGGTGCTTTACCAAAGTAATGCGCCCGATCGCAGCATGGCTGCGTTCAAGGGGAATAAGACTAATCATCTACCTGGACGACATTCTCATTATGTCGGACTCCAAAACTCAAACTCAAGAACATACCTCCTTAGTGGTAAGAATAATAGAGGAACTGGGTTTTATAGTGAACAGAAAGAAGTCCTGCTTGGTCCCCAGCCAGGAAACTATTTTTCTGGGTTTTCAGATCTCGACCTCGGATTGTGTCTTGAGGTTACCTATGGAGAAAGTGAGAAGGATTCGCAGGGAGGTCAGGAAATTGCTTTCCAGGGACTCAACCATCTTGAGACAAGTGGCAAGGGTTATAGGCCTGCTTACAGTCTCAATCCAAGCGATATTCCCGGCACCTCTGCATTACCGAGCAATGCAAAGGTTGAGGACCTTGTATTTGAACAGAGGTGTAACTTATTCTCAGAAAGTAACTCTAGATTCAGAATCCAGGGAGGAACTAGCCTGGTGGTTAGAGAACCTCGAAGCATGGAATGGCCGTGCAATATTCGGTCAAAATCCAGATATGATTATAGAGTCGGACGCGAGTCTTCAGGGTTGGGGCGCAAGATGTGGTTCCTTGACTACAGGAGGAACTTGGACAGCTCAAGAGAAGGAAATGCACATCAATTACCTGGAATTGCTGGCAGGATCTTTTGCCGTGAAGTGCTTCACAACAGATCAAGTGAAGTGCTGCATTCTCCTAAAGATGGACAACATCTCTGCGGTCAGATATGTGAACAAACTAGGAGGCCCTCGCTCGAAGGCCCTTGCAGATCTGGCGAAAGAATTCTGGCATTTTTGTCTGAACCAAAATATCATGGTTCTAGCTCAGTATTTGCCTGGCGTGAACAACTTCATCGCCGATTGGAATTCACGTCAACTGAAAGACTTCAGCGATTGGAAACTCAACAATCAAATCTTTTCTTTATTGGACATGATTTGGGGTCCCCTTCTCATAGATCGCTTTGCGAATCGCACCAATGCTCAGATTCAGAGATTCTTCAGTTGGAGACCAGATCCAATGGCGGAGGCAGTGGATGCTCTAATGCAACCATGGATAGACTCTCCTTGCTATGCGTTTCCCCCCTTTGCTCTTATTCAGAGAGTCCTTCTCAAAGTCAAAATGGATAAACCGCAAATTGTCCTAATTATTCCCTTCTGGCCCTCTCAAGTTTGGTATCCGGATCTCCTAGAGATGCTGATTGCCGACCCGGTACTTCTTCCGGACATACCAGACTTATTAACCAACGCCTCGGGAGACTTTCACGATTTAGTCCTTCAAGGTCATCTCAGACTAATGGCCTGTTTGCAACAAAAGTCTAATTTATTACCTACATATTTAAGTATTGTTTTCTTCACTTTACTGCTGATAATTAAGCTGCATAAGGATTTGCCTTTCCTTTGCTGCTGTCTCCACGCTGGGCGTGACGTCCCTTGGAACCTGCTTCGTTTTCCCTGGACACTGCTTGGATACTGCTTGCGGTACCCGCTGCGCGGGTCCCGCTGCGCCGGGGGCTTCAACGTATTACCGTGACCGCCAGAACTCTGACTCTGGGTGCTGGGACCTGCAGGGCTGCGAGCGTGTTGTGGGCGCAGGACTACAAGTCCCAGGAGCGCCCACAACTCCCAATAGTTACCAGCTGGGACGCTCTCCCTGCAGGCTCCTCCCCCTACCCTTGGGACAGTACATTATCACCTGGCGAACCCCGCGGCGCGGAAGCGCGCGGGAGCGCGCCGGGAGAAGCCCGGGACAAGGGCGGGACCGTCTGTGGCCGTCCGGGGCCGAAGGAGGCCGGGCAGGGCCTATTCTCTGTGTCCCTTTCCTTCATTTCTGCCTGTTGAGTTATATTAGTGTGTGCCTTTGATCCGACCCTGTCATTGTAGTACCGGCCACTGCTGTGCTCCTGTAAAGGTTATTATTAGTTCCTCCCCCAACGAGATGCTTAGCTCTGAGGCAAATTCTGTCCCATGAACGTCAGGGTCTTCTTCTTCTTCCTTTTTAGGTCCCCTGGACAAATTTTTTGCTAAAATAAAGAATGAAGCCGATAGGGAGCTTACTCTCGCAGAGAAACGAGCTGAGCGACGTCTCTCCATTGAGAAGTTAAAACAACGACCATTTCAGCCCCAGGATACAGTTATAGGACCCCTAATAGATTTAACCACACCTAAAGACCTTGTTAATACTTTTTCCTTTATAGAAGATATCCCTCGCATTTTTCAAACTCAGTCCCCTGATCAGATGGATACCATAACTATTTCTGATTCTATCCCCTCTCAGTCACTAGCCACACAGACTATAGATTTAAGTACTACTCAAAATGAACCAGCTCCTCTTTACGATAAAAGCATACCTTCTCCCGCATTTACTCCAATTGGGTCTGATCAACATCCCCTTAATATTCCCGATGGAAAGCCTTTAAGATCATCTATCAAGGTCCCCAATAAACATCCTAAGGGTTTCTCTGGCTCTCCGCCGAGGAAGAAAAGAAGAAAGTACGTACTAAAAAGGAGAATTGTTCCTCCCACTAATCCTACAAATCCAATATATACCCAGCCTACTACTCCCCAAAAGGATGGAATAACGGAGACTATGAAAGACACGATTCCTAATTCAATATCTGTTCCTAGTTATGCAGGGTTATTGAATGATATTGACTGTCTCATAAAGGCTCTGATCCTCCCCCTTTCAGAAAGGATTATTAGATTAGGTGAGCGTGTTGATCAAATCCTTCAAGAGCAGAAGGGTACATCGTCCGGTACACCTCATGCTCCTAGCAATATAACCCAGTCCACAAAAGTCTCTAAACAACTTAAGACATGGAGTGGTACCCCTAAAGTAAATCCACCACCGATATCTGGGACCCCCAAACTAGTACAGGATAATAAATTTAATGACAAACTTAAAAATAATTTTGCCACAGTTACTAACATCACAAGCAAAAACACAGGGACCCATAATACTCAGTCTAATAAGATAAAGCCCCCACTTACTATATCTTATAATGCTAAAAGAAGATTAAGGGACATCGCTGACTTACCACCTGAGAGCCTAAACTATGTCATTGTATTAACATAATTATAAAAGGGCGCTCTGAAAATAAGGGAATCTCCTGCACGTATCCATATAAGGTCGACCTAACCAAAACTAATGGCTACGTGATAAAATGGGAAAAAATTGTACCTAGTATGTTCTTACAAAAGCTGATCACTAACTGTGCAGCAGATGTGAACATATGTTTGAAGGAACTTGGGGAGCCCACTACTGTTATGTCAGCCTTTGCTAATATCCTATACCACATTAAAAATTTGCTGACCCGTGTTTCCCAAAAAAAAAACTACTAGTCTTGAAGGCTGGTTTAACGGGAAGTGCACAAAAGCATTAAAAGCTTTAAAAGATGCACTGGCCCTGAAACCAAGATCCTCCTATAGAATTTGCGAGGCCAGGAAACTATATAAACTTGCAATTAAAGAAAGAAGACTGGCTTTAAAAAAGCAGGCTTGGGAAACACTGAGAGAAGCTTCTACACAGAAAAATAGCTCTCAGTTTTGGAGGCTGGTCAAAACCCTATACCAACCGAGGGATAATGGAAACAAAATAGACCTCGCTATAACTGCTGAAAGATGGTTAACCCACTTCAGGCAGCTATATAACCAACCAAGCATAGCAGACACTTCTTTACTTTCAGGGTCTAAATCAACTGTGGATAAAAGCACAACTAATAGTAGAGGTACACATTCCCCACCTTACCCATTTCCGATAGACTTAACCTTCACATTAGGAGAAGTCCAAGAAGCTATTAGGGAAAGCGCACCAGGCAAAGCAGCAGGCCCCGACTGTACTTCGGTAGACGTTTATAAGGCCAAACCGGATTTCTGGGCCCCTTTGCTTACTAATGTTTTGAATATGGGAAACCGAAACGGGTTCATTGAAACCTGGTCGGACGCCATAGTAGTACCTATTTTTAAAAAGGGCAGTCGGGATGATCCGACCTGCTACAGGCCAATATCCTTATTGGACGGCCTAATGAAAGTAGAAGGAAGGATCATTTTAAAAAGACTCCAAGCATGGGAGGAAGACAATAATGTTGTGTCACACTTGCAATATGGGTTTAGGAAAGGTATAGGGACACTTGAACAGTGCTTAAACCTGTCCCTCCTTATTTCCAAGTACACACAGGCAAGAGGCGGAGCACTCTTTACAACCTTTGTGGACTTAAGCTCCACTTTCGACTGCGTGGACCATATATTATTATGGTCCACGCTGGACGATCTGGGTATTGATGCCCGAATAATCACCTTTATTAAGGAGCTGTATAACAACTCTGGGGCAAGAGTGAGATACGGCAAACAGGGGGAGTGTACGGATAAATTTGCACTGTCAAGAGGGGTAAGACAAGGCTGCATCTTGGCCCCACGGCTTTTTACGTATTATATAAACTCAGTGGGACAATATCTTTCCCTCTTTCCAAATGACTATCCTACTGTGAAAGGATTACCAACACCCATCCTCCTTTACGCCGATGACGCGGCAATAATGTCTCAGACTCAAGTGGGTCTACAGAGGGCGGTTACCAAGTTTGCGGGTTATATGCAGGAGAGAGGCCTTAAAGTAAACATATCTAAAACATACACCATGCCATGCACTAGAAAACTTAACAGGGCCCCATGCACTATTTTTCTGGACAAACAAAAATTAGCTACCATTGATAGGTTTTGCTACCTAGGGGTCCTGTTTGACAGGAGGTGTGGCTGGAAGCCGGCGATTGCAGCTAGAAAGCTGGCTTTCACTCGCACCATAGGCGCCCTGCGCGCCTTTTCTGATAGACTGGGCGGGAAACCAATCAAGGAGCTGATCCAGATCTACCGGGCCAAATGCATTTCCACAGCTACCTATGGTGCCGGCCTATGGGGTATTGAGAAGGACTTCACCCTGCAGTGTTGCGAAAACCAATTTATTTGTTATTTACTGGGAGTACCCAAAAGTACATCTACGTTTATGACGCACATTGAGACAGGCGTTAAACACCTGAGCGATATCATTAAGATGTCTCCAATTCTTCTATGGCACAAGGTGTGGACAACACATGAAGCTGGTTTCAACAGGGACCTCATAGAAGACTGCTTAGCCTTAGACGGGGTTGCTAACTTTAGATGGCTATCTTATGTAAGACTATTACTAACAGAATTAGGACTCCTGGAATATTTTGAAAATCCAAGATCCATGGAGGATGTCCCTAGATCAGCTCTCAAAAAAATAATAATTACCCACCTGGATACTGTGAGATGGAATCGTGAAAAACTTAAACATACCATCCAAAATTTCCAGGAAATTACCCCCAACGAAGGCTTGCAAACTTATTTGAAGGTTGATCCCAGTCCGTTTAACCGAATGCTTTTGTCCCGCTTGCGTCTTGGGATTTTTTACCGTATGGTAACCATACCTGACGTGAACAACTGGTCACCCACTAAGCTGATCTGCCCCTGCGATAAAATCGCGGTGCAATCTAACATTCATATATTGTTCTTTTGCACATTTTATTCTAACCCTAGAAAACTATATTTGAAACCTTTACTAAAACGGTGGGGCTTAAGAAACTGCAGGCCAGCTTTCTTAAAATTGTTAAGATTAGAAGATGACCATGTGATATTCGCTGTCTCATGTTTTTTAAGATCAGTCATAAAGTATCGTAAATCTATGTGGCATAACATCTCCCCTCTGGGTCCTGTAACACCCTCTGCTGTTGTTTGTTGATACTGCATTTTAAACTTATTTTAACGACGGTTTTTCCTGCAGCTCATATACATGTTTTTAAATGAATATGTAGTAGTAAGCATTTATTCTTTTAATAATGTGTATGAATTTTGAATTGATGTATTTGCCGTGCTTTTATGATTTTATTTTTAAATCGAATAAAGCTTTACTTACTTACTTAAGCTGCATAATCCAGTATTTCACTTACAATTTCAGTAAATATTTACCTGTTTGATATGCTTTTCAAATTGACTAACCCAAAACAATCCTGTGAATTAAAAAATGCATAACAGGCCGATTGTAATAAGGTCGTAATAGTCATAAGGGGATTTGGTGACATCACAGAGGAATGCTGAGTGGTCTGCAAATGTCAAACAGGAGTTTGCACTGAAATGGAATCCCCATCCCATTTGAATAAAGGGCATTGTGCCCTTGCTGTGCCAACTGTGAAATCACTATTGACAGAATTTTTTTGTAAATGTTATTTAGCAGACTGCCAGCCAAAAGGGAGGACATTTCATTGGTAATGGCTTATGAATAGTCTAAATGTCAGGGAAAGTCATGGACACTTTGATCTAGAACTATGAATTCTGCAGAAATGTAATCATTGTGTCAATGGTAGAGTAGCTGCAAAATCATAAACATTTCTTTATGGTTTGACAGCGGCATGGGTGCAGAAAGGGGATGTGAAGGAGGGGAAGGAAGAGTCTGGAGGGGGAAAAAGGAAAACATGAGGGACTTTTGATGAGGTTGCTGTTGTGCAAAACAGTGTAAGAATAAGGCAGTCGGGTAGGACAATGAAGGAAAGAGGAGACTGTACAGTTTAAAGTGGGGGACAGGGGACTAGGGCTGAGATTGGCTTTGTAGATGATCCATTGCTAGGAATCAACAAGATAAATGAATTGTGGAAAAGGAAATATTCAAACATCTGGTGGTCTTTGATATCATGTCTCACTTACCCTTTCGCAAAAATAAGATACAAGGCTTCTGCTGTCTCTCATTAGCTCCATGGCGGGCCAGCATAGCTGCTGAAAGGTAAGATATGGAATAAGCCAAATGTCCACTCCAAATCCATAGCAACACCCCACTTGTAACCAAAACAAAAGAAAATCATCAAACCTTTCAGCAACACATAAGTTTAAGTAGGGAGGTGATCACAATCTCTTTTTTTCCATCTTCCTAGTTTCTAGTAAATCATGTGGGACAACAAATGACACTTTAGTTATGCACTTTAGTTATAGAAGGGGGCAACAGTTGAGACTGGTTTTGTAGATGATTCATTGCTAGAAGTCAACAAGATAAAAATGTAATGGAGCAAAGGAGATTACACACATGGTGGCTTTTGATATTGTCTTACTTACCCTTTCGCCAGAATAAGGTACAAGGCTTCTGCTCTGTCTCATTGCCTCTGTGGCAGGCCGGTATGGCAGCTTTAAAGGTCAAAAAAGGCATGATGTAAAACCTTCTCCAAAGTACCCTTAGGGTCCATACCAACACCCCCTCTATGACCACAACAAAAGATGCTCATCCAACTTTTCAATAACACCCAAGTTTAAGGAGGTGTGTGATCAGATACTCTTTATTTCCATGTTACTTGCCTGTAAAGTCATACATTTGCTAGATCTGCAAGCTTTGAATACCCCAGTGTTAAAGTCTTGTGGTTGGATTGCTCACCTACACACAATCTCTGAGTATAGATTAAATACATAAAGTTTTTGCCAGTGGCCAAATAATTCAGGTAAAAGGGAAAAATAGCCATGACATAATCACATTGCTATGAGCTAAACCAGTACACAGACTCATATTTAACTAAAAGAAATGTGAATACTAGATGCATATGATGATTAGAAAAAAGAGTTGTATATATTTTGGCATTAAAAGGTGGTTGCTAGCCTGACACGCAAAGTGAGGCAAGTGTTTCTACATATCGGCTGGGGTATACAGGGTGTGCCATTTATAGGTACCACCCTCATTCATCTTTAGACATTTTTGTGAGTGTCACTCTCTGGCCTAACTGCCCAAGTGTTTGTGTTTACTGATGAATTAATAACATGTTCCAGAGGTCTCTTCTAGAACTGACAGTGTGGAATGAACTACCATTGCTCTCTGGTAAGGGTGTTAACACTAGTTAATAGCATATTCTTAGGGCACCCACCTTCGTTACTTGTCCACCATTTATTTGAGGGGCATAATGAGAAAGAGCAATTATTAGCTCTTACCAGTGAGGAGCATGAGATGAATCAGTCTATTAGCATCAAAACCATCAATCTCACCCCTATAGGAAGGCCAACAAGCCAAATACAATGGTTGGCTTCCTGTCTCGGACAGGGACAGAAGTTAATGTGGCACTTCTATGGCTTTGGAGTAGCTGAGATAGTTTCAGCATTCCATTGAGAATTGTAATTATTTCAATCATTAGTTTGCAAGTTTGCCTATGCAGTTGAAGAAGGCTGAATGCAAATTTCTTAAGTATTTTATACAATGCATAGGCATAGAAAATCCATTTTTGGTGATTCACTAAGAACTCTTGTTGATTGATTATACTAAGAAAAAAAGACAACACCAACATTCCTCCAAGATGCACAAAACATTTAGGTTGCTGCTCCTAGAGTTAGCGAGACACCTATTCCTCTGAATCATGCTTTACCGAACAACATGCATTACTATCTAGGGCTCTCCACACCAAACACAATACAAAAGGTATTTTAAATAGCAAGGTTATCTATCCTATGCAATCTCATAAGGAGCATGATGAGCACGTGCATACAAATGAGAAAAAATTGCATCTGGTAAGACTAGCCAGACAAAAAATGTCTCATGACATATACCCTATGTATCATCTAAGATGTACAAGGTGTGTGCGTGCGTTTGTGTGTGTGTGTGTGTGTGTGTGTGTGTGTGCGTGTGTTTTTTTACTTCGGGGCGTGAAGAGCCCACCTACAAAGTCCTTTGGCACGACTACATTTTTCTCTACTGACACTGTTGATGCAGTAGCTGTTGGGAAGGTGTTTAATACACCTGTTTCATCTCTGTGGTCCACAGGCCTCGTACAGATGTAGCCACGGATCTTTGGGCCTGGAGAGATGTACCAGTTGTGATCAAAACCCTTATTATGCTCCACAATCTTCAATGGTGAAGCGTACGTTTACTGAACCTATATACTCTTCTTTGGTACACTGAGGACGCAAGGGTTCAAATAAAGACAGAAAGAATTGAGGTAGCAAAAATATTTGTGGCTTCTAATCCAAACACAAAAGGAAAGAAGAGGATAGGGTAAATACTGCCAGTAACGGTGGCTTAAAAGCGCTGGTGGGTTTGAGGTAATGTCAATGCAACAGGTGAGGATGCTAATCAGATGGACTCAACTTTAGAAGTGCTATGGATTGGTCAGGAATGTTATAAAAGGGATTCTTTAGAGACATGGCAGTTTTATTATAGATTACAAGCAAGGGTGGGTGATGATATTATATGTGTAAAGGATACTGCGTTGGAGAACTACAAATAACATGTATAAACGAGAACTGAAACACTCCAATACAATTAAAATACACCTTTTGACTTACCCATCCTCTCCCAGCAATTTGACGTGTTGGGTTATAATTCAGTGACAAACTCCTTTGTCTCATGTTGCTTCTGGATGGCAATATGGGAGGCTGTGAAGAATCCAAAGAAGGATGTTAGACAAGAACAAATCCAGTGTCCACTAATAGGCCCATTCTTCCTTTCTGCCCCCAAATCAAAGATCCCTGTACTTGATTCTTTGTTAAAATATCAAGATTTAGATTTTAATATTGCAAAAAGTATTGACAGCCATAATTTTGATACATTAATTATGAATAGATAAATATTGAGCACTCATAATATCCAACTTTCTTGTATAATTAAACATATATGCATTTTAAGTGCATGAATGTGGAGTTGTGTGTATATGGTATTACTTTGTATACAATTGGAAGGGCTAGCATCTCTTCAATTTCAAACTTGGGAAGAAGACATGCTAGATATCAATTTAACCAAGAAACCAAGCCCAAGTTTGTATCACATAAGCTTCTAATCTATTGTCTGTCTGTCTTACTTATAAACCATAAAAAAATCACAGTTATTATGACCTTCAGTCAGCTTAAAATGTCAGAACAGTGTAGTTTAAATAGCTATGTCCATCTGCTGAGGGATAATAATTAAAGCACAACGTTTCCCTTGTGTTTCTTCAGGTTTAGAAGATAAGGAGAATAAATGAATTTGGAACACTACACATCTCCTGTAGGTGCCTGGGCAGGGCACCTGACATCCTTCTAGGGGGCATTCATGGCATAGAGCACTCCTCTTTACCTGATTGTATTCTCTCTTCTTATGCCCCTCGCTGTGCCTGCTGCAATAAATCGCATGGAGCTAGAGAGTGAAATGAGTGGTATGGTCCTTCTAATGCTTTTCTCCAATGACACCGACCCCCTGGGGAAATGCCTGATGATATAAATGGCAAGTCCGACCATGACTGGTCACTCTCCAGACTTTGCTCTATAGGCCTAAGTCCCAACTTGAAGTACTTGACAACTTTGAGAACCTGATTGTGACGTTTTGCATGTGCTCTGGACATATTCCAAGCTATCACTTTAGTTTTCAAGTAGCTTGTCGACCATTAGAAACACGAGTACACAGTATGATTTCACCCTATTGCTAGTGATGGAGCGAGATAGAAAACAAAATTTTGTTTAATCTCGTGAAGTCACATTTCCATAACATGAATAATAATATTAATGATTTGTGATATGTCGTGCTAATACAACTTAGATTAAACTTTACACATGGGGGGACTAACATGTGTGCTCATAAACGTGCATAATTGTTGCATCTTTTTGTTCGTGCAAAATAATAACATAATTTATTGTTTTCGTTTTTGTCATTACTAACTGCTGCAAAATTAAGAGAAGCATGTGCTTGTTTTGCTTTTCCTTGTCTGTGTGATGTCATTTCTACTATTCTAGGTGCATATAAGTCTCATGGAATAACGGAGACTGGTAGATATAAACGCTGCTTTATTTGTTTGCAATGGCTAGGTAACATTTTGATTAATCGGGTGGGTTAATTAATTAGTAAATCCTGGGGTGGATACAGAATCTACATTATTTCTTACATTAATACTTTTCTTGTGTTTGTTTTATACTAGAAAGCCTAAGTTGCCTGCTTTTGGGCCTAGTCACTTGAGTCGCAGAAAAGAGCTGACTTGTAATTCTGCAAAAGTCACGAGACGCCCATTCTGAATTAAAGCGTTTATCAAAGCTGCATTCACAAAGCAAAAACTGATGTGGTGTCATCATTCTGTCGGACATGGCCAAGGTCGAAAGTGAACATTTTGTCAGCCTTAACTTGGCATCCGCGGAAGTTGCTTGGACGTAGTGAGAACAAATTTGAACATTTGTTGCAAACTCAGGAAGCTCCTGGTTTCACGTGGAAGAGACAATGGTCTTTATGAAACATGATCTAATGGAACTTTTTGAAAAGTGGGTGACATGTCACTTGTCACTCTCAGCCAATGGGACGTCGAAGATTTCTGAAAACTTTCCTTTGCGTGGTTTAGTTAGCGTAGAAAGGTATAAAAAGTCATGCCCTTAGGGATGGGCTGGCTGCTGCTTTCTAACTTTCCGATGAGGGTGATGTGCTGTCGGACTTTGCGTGGAGCACGTAAGAATCCTCAAAGAACTTTTCTTTAATTTCTATCTATTTAGCTCAGTTAGGGAATTAGGTTTTAGAAATGCTAAACTTTAAATATTCACTTTGATTTTGATTCACTTGCTTAAATTGTATTTTTCTCATATTTCTTTACAATCATGCTTGCTTTATTGCAATTAAAATTCATTTATAAAAATATCAACTTATATACCATAATTTAGTAAATAAAATCTTACTTTTGACAAACAAGCTGGTCTTGGTTATTCAGAAGTGTAGGTTACTATTAGCTAGATCACGTCGCCAATGGTGGTCATTTAAATGGTTAAGTTTTATTCTAATGACAATATTCCTTTCGCAGATGTATAAAATGTATATAGTTTGTAGATAATGTGTATATAGATTTAATTTGACCACCTGATTCAGTAGGCCCAAAATATGTCAGGTTTATAAATGGGTCCATATTTAGTATAGAAATTTGTTTATAGGTTATGAAGTTGGGTAGCGTTGTTTATGATATATTTTCTATAGGCCGCTGGATCAATTCTCTGGTAGCAGAAATTGATGGTTGCTAAGAGTAACCAAGGTAATATGGTGGTTGCTAAGGGTTACTAAAGTATTATGGTATGGAAATAGGATCGATGTTTTAACACATGTTGAGTTCGTTTTTCGTGCTATCTGTAAGCTATACCGGTATAGATTGTGTGGCGAGAAATTAGTCACGCAAGCCATCTGTTCTGTTTGTAGTGATATCGCCGAGTATCACAAGAGGTATCGCCGTGTACCATAGTGTTGTCGCCGAGCAGCACAGTTTTAGGGCTAGGTGTGAATCTTGTATAGTGAGGGTTTTCTAAGAAATTAGAGCAGCATGAGAATAGGGACAAAGCGCCTTCCATAAAACTCACTGTGATGAGAGTATTAGTTATATCCGAGCTTGAGTGAAGGGTAAATTAGCGTCGGTGCATGATTATCTATAAACAGGTTAGAGTCCTGTACGGGTACATGTTTCATATCTATAAACAGGTGAGAGCCCTGTACGGATAACGTCGTTGTTTTGCTAACGGTGCATGATTTCTATAAACAGGTGAGAGTCCTGTACGGATTTCATGTGTGTTTGAAATTAGGGAAATTTCAGTGTGAAAGTGCGAGTTTGAATTGTATTTTATGTTCAAGTGGAACTCTTAGAACTTTCACTTCGCGGTGGGTTCAGAGCAAAGCGAGTTCATAATTATACGTGTTAGAAGGGTGGGGTAAGGTTACTCTACTAACAATTGAATATTATCCTTAGTGTGAATAGCGCCGTCTATTCCGAAGTGTGGATACTTGAATGTATGTAAACTATCCTAAATAGTGAAACGAACAGATGTTGTCTTTATAGTCATTGTTAAGAATTAATTTACACTGAAAAGTGTTCTTAAAATGGCGCTGTGAAAAGATTTTGTGAAGGAGGGGTAAGCGCCTGGAGTGAGAAACGAGAAACCGCAGCTGCTGTGTACGTCACAGAGCCGCGCTGGGATTGGGTGACCTACGTCACAAGCTATATTCTGATTGGCTCTTGAGTCTCTGACGGCCTGTGAGCTGATTGGTCCTTCGGAAAAACTCCAAATTTATTGGTTGAGCAGAAAAGTGACGTAGCTCAACTGTCATTGGCTTGTTGGTGTGTTTCGCGCACGGATTGGTTGTTTTACGGAACATCCCGGAAATATTTTACGAACGATTTTGTGAATTAGATTTAACTCTTAAAAATGAGTTATCATTTTAAACATGTTGAGAAAAAGCCAACATTATTTCAGAAGTTTAAGAATTTATTTTCACCTGACAAGAAAATCGAAACGCGAGGTGGTAAACTACTTCATAAGTATAAAACACCTGCAGCGTATATGGAAGGTGAATATGGATATCATACTGTCTTATGGTTCGATAGTTGGAAACGCTATACTAAGAACGACGGTGTTTTAACTTGGCCTGATGATGGTTCATTTAATGTAAAAGTCTTAAGAAATTTACGAGAGAAAATGAATGCTCTTGTTCCGAAACCGAGACCAACTCAATTTGAAGCTTTAGTTGAGTGGGAAGACGAGATGTATCAGTTACAGAGAGAAGCTAGTGGAATTAAAAGACCTTCTAAAAATCCACCTTGGAGAAGAGAAACTCATGAAGATAGATTGCGAATGTGGAGACAGGGAAACATGAGTGAAGGATTGTATTTAATTCATGAAATGGTAATGGGTACTCCTACAGGGAAATCTATGGAAAGTGAATCTGAGGATGCAGTTATGGAAGAAATATATACAACTGCTAGAAAGAATCAGCCTTTGAGACCTCCTAGATCATGGTCTACTCCGGTGGTTTCTACTGAAACTTCACCGAGTGCACCTCCAATTAATGAAGCTCCTAAACTTTATCCAAATAATTGTGAAATTATTGAAACTCCTAGAAGACCAGAATTCGAGAATGCTCGAAATGAAGGTAGACATTTTACAATGGCTCCAAGAGCAAGAGAACCTCCAAAAGATTATTCAAGAGAGGCAAGAAATGTTGAAGACGTTGATTATAATGAATATTTAAGATCAAAAGAAGAATTAATAAAAAGAATGACAAAAGGCATGGAAGCTGTGACAGTTCCAGTAACAATTGGTCCTGTTCAGCCCGTATTTGATCAAAAGGAAACAAACAAAACTGGATTAACTATTCCTTTGAATACAGAAATTCAAAAGGCTGCTGAAAAATTTTATTCAGACTTATCTGAAATAAACTCTTCTAAATCGAGAATGCCTGATTTAACCTTTAATGAGGATTTATCTCCAAAAACACCAATGGGTGCTATATCAGATATAGGGAGTCCTGAAGTCAGGGTAACCACACCAAAACTTGATGTGGCCAAATTAAAAGCGAATATCGAAGAATTAATAATTGGAACAATTGGTCCAGATAGTTTAAATTACTATCGAGATGATGAACTACTGTTCATTTGCAAAAGCATTCAGTGGAAAACGAAAAACAAATATGATCAACTAGAGGATCTAGCAGCAGAACTTGAAATCGATGTGAGTAAACAAAAGAATTTTGCAAAGCATTAGAGATTAGACTTTTCAGAAAGTGACATTGAGAGTTTAAACTCAATGGGAAGAATAGTTCATATTAAAGATTTGATTGTCTATATCAAAAAGTTAGGAGAACTGAACAAATGGAGAGTAAAGTGGACGAAAAAGAAGGAAGATGAAAGATTGGAAAAATTGTCAAAACAATTTCCAATGAGAGAAATTGCAGGTGGAGGATATGTTCATGTCCCTTGGTCGAGACAGGACATTCTGTTATTTACAAATGACTTTCCAAAATTGAGGGAAAAACCAGTTGAGTGGTACAGGCAAGTCGATAGATTTATCAAAGTGTCAAAAGTTCTGTGGATTGATTTAGATGGATTTTTTGTCGTTCCATCAGATCTTTGGACAGAATGCAAGATATCGATTAGTTGGCCAAAAACAGAACCTGAGAGAATCAAAGAAACAGGTGCTCCAAATCCACTTGTAATGGATTTCTATGAGAAAGTAATTGTTTGGATGAAAAACAAAATTCCACCCAAAGAAGTCGATTGGGTTAAAATAGAAAGGACAGAACAGGAAACAAAAGAATCAGTCCATTCTTTTTATGAAAGACTACTGTTAATCTTTAAACAATACAGTGGTTATGAAAAATTAGATGAAAAAGACATGAGCCATTTTGTCTATAGATTTGTTTATGGACTAAAACCTGAAATTGGAGAAATGATCAGAAATAGTATTGTCGGATGGCAATCACTATCTGTAGATGATATTCTAAGAAAAGCAAAGTATTGTAGCGATGAAATAGAAGTAAAACAGAAGAAGCTGAAGGAGAAAGCCATGTGGGCTCAGGTAAAGGTGGCTGAGCAACAGATTGCCAGCATGGGTAATAAGAACACTAATTTTGTTCAAACTGGGAATACAAACCAGATACAAGGAAAGTTTAAAGGTAATAATTTCCCAAAGAAATTTAGCCCAAAGATTGAGGAATTGAAACAAAGATTACCTTGTTTTAATTGTGGCGAAATTGGACATTGGAGAGACGAGTGTCCTCATCCTCCTAAAAACTTAAAGAATCCCTTATTGAATCCACAGATGCAGAATGGTGTTGACCTGCAGCGACAGCTACAGATACAACAGGGGTTAAACGAATTTAATATTCAGCGACAGTTACAGCAACAGCAACAACAACAGGTGAATAATCGTCAAGACCAATTGCCACATCCACCTTTTCCGAATTGTGGGGGAGTTCAAAAATATAATCCAAACGTGGGATTTCAGGGAAGTGAACAGGTAATAAAACCACAAAAACAGCAAAAGCAGCAAAGGGTTCAAATGCAAAATGCTTCACAACCATTTTTATTAGCAGAAAGTCAAGACAGTGATTCTGATGATTATTGTTGACGGTGCCCGAGAGAGGAGGAAGAGTGTGTTGTTGGAGCAACTCTTGAGGTTGACCAGTCTGGTCCTTTTGTAAACGGGAAAGTTAATGATGTAGACATCACTTTTCTAGTGGACACTGGTGCTACCCGTTCTACTGTTAGATCAGTGGAAATTGAAAACCTACCTCTCTCTGGGGATACCATCCAAGTTGTCGGAGTAAGTAATCAGCAAATTAAAACTGACTTAACTGATCCAGTACCAGTTGAAATTGGAAATTACAGAGATAAACACAGATTTGTGGTTTGTAATAGTAGTCCAGTGAATCTATTGGGCAGAGACATCCTATGTAAAATGAATTGTAGAATATATTGTTCTCCTGATGGAGTTGAGTTACAAACAATGGAGGAAGATGGTTTATACAGAATGACAATGATGATGATGGAAGCAGAAGAAACAAAATTGTTTCCTGCATTTGAAGAAAAAGATTTACCTGAAGAACTCAAAGAAACAGTGAAATCTGAAATATGGGATTTTACTGGAAATGAGATGGGTCTGATGAAAAACGTAGATCCAGTAAAAATTACATTGAAACAGGGAATAGAATTTCCAAACACTCCACAATATAAAATGAAAATAGAAACAATTGAAGGTATTACACCTATAATTGAAAAATTAATCAAGCAAGGTGTATTAAAAGAAATGGAGAGTAGCTCTTGTAATTCACCAATTATGGGAGTTAAAAAGTCTAACGGAACATTTAGAATCGTACAAGATTTGAGAAAGGTTAATCAAATTGTCGTTCCATGTTGTCCTGTGGTTCCAAATCCAGCAGTAATTCTATTTCAGATTCCACATGATGCTGAATGGTATACAGTCATTGACCTTTGCAATGCATTCTTTACTGTTCCCTTACATCCAGACAGTTATGAAATCTTTGCTTTCAGATTCCAAGGTAAGACCCTCGGATGGTCAAGAATCCCTCAGGGCTATACAGAAAGTCCTTCAATTTTTAACGAACTGTTAAAAAGATCATTAGAAGATCTAGACTTACCTGGTAGGTCTACGCTAGTACAGTATATTGATGATCTGTTAATAGCTGCTAAGACAAGAGAAAATTGTGTAACAGACACAATAATTCTGTTAAATCGCCTTGCAGAAGAAGGACATAAAGTGTCCCCAGCAAAACTACAGTTTTGCAAACAAGAAGTAAAATATCTTGGTCATAAAATTGCAAAGGGAAAAAGACAAGTAACAATAGAGAGAATAAAAATGATTCAAGCAATGTTACCACCAAGAACACAAAGACAGGTCAGAATGTTCTTGGGAATGGTTGGTTACTGTCGACAATGGATAAGTGGATTTTCAGTAATTGCAAAACCACTACAAAGACTGACAAAGTCAGATGTAAAAGATCCAATTATTCTCAATGATGCTGAGATGGACTCTTTTGAGAACCTGAAAAAGAGCCTATGCCAAGCTCCTGCTTTAGGCATGCCAAATTATGAGAAAGATTTCGAACTGTATTGCAGTGAGAGAGAAGGATGTGCATTATCTGTGTTAATTCAGAGACACGGAAATTTAAAGAAACCTATTGCATACTTCTCTGCAGTTCTTGATCCAATTGCTAAAGCATTACCAGGTTGTTTGAAAGCAGTTGCAGCTACAAGTATCAGCCTCGAACAAAGTGAGGGGATCATTATGGGATTTCCTGTGAAAGTTTTTGTGCCTCATTCAGTTGAAATATTACTGACAAGAGGTAAGACTCAACATCTAACAAGTAGTAGATTGACAAAGTATGAGAAAATCATACTAGGAGCAGATAATGTTTCGATTTCAAGATGTTTAAATCTGAATCCTTCTACATTACTGCCTGATTCTGAAATTGTTGATGACATTGAAACAGAACATGAATGTTTAGATGTCATGGAATTCTGCACTAAACCAAGAAAAGACATCAAAGACAGACCTTTGTCTGAATCGGATTTTGTCTACTTTGTAGATGGGTCATGCTTAAGATCCGAAGGAGGTGTCTTAAAAGCTTCATATTCAGTTTGTACAGTCGTAGATGTTGAAGAAGCATCATGTCTTGAAGGAGTTCGTTCAGCACAAGTGGCTGAATTAATTGCTTTAATTCGTGCATGTGAAATATCAAAGGATATAAGAGTTACCATCATTACTGATAGTCAGTATGGGTACGGAGTTGTGCATGATTATGGACAACTCTGGTCACAGAGAGGATACATGACATCAGCAGGATCACCAATTAAAAATGCAGTTTTCATTAGGAGATTAATTGAAGCAATACAATTGCCAAAAGAAATCGCCATTGTTAAGTGTGCAGCGCACACTAGAGGAACTGATTATATTTCAAAGGAAATGCCTTCGCAGATGAAACAGCTAAATACTGCGCAAGGAAAAATTATTCATACAATCGGGAGAGGAGTAAAGAAACTGATTCAAATTCATTAATGCTAACAACTGTTGTAGAAACATGGCATGAGATTAGAGATTTACAAAATGAAGCAGAAGATGAAGAAAAAGACTTATGGTTAAGATCAGATTGTAGACCACGTGAAGAAGATGGAGTGTGGGTTTACAAAGATGGCAGAGTAGTCTTACCAAATTGTTTGATTGCTGACATGGCCAGATTATATCATGGTCCAGCACATCTAGGAAGAGATTCTATGGTTAGACTTTTCAGAGAAACATGGTTCAATACCAAGTTTAGAACTATTGCTGAATCTTTTTGTCAAAGGTGTTTGTCATGCCAACAAATGAATCCAAACAGAAAATCAGTGGTGGGGACAGGAATAATTGGTCGAGAAGGTGGTCCTTTTACCAGGTTACAAATGGATTTCATTGAAATGCCCTTACACAATTGTTTGAAATATGTGCTTGTAATTGTGTGCTTATTTTCAAGATGGGTAGAGGCTTTCCCTACACGACATTGTGATTCAATTACAGTGGCAAAACTAATGCTCAGAGAAATCATCCCAAGGTATGGTTTTCCAGTCACTATTGAGAGTGATGGAGGAAGCCATTTTGATAATAAACTGATGAAGTTAATTTGCGAAGCTTTGAGCATTGAGCAGAAAATACACTGTGCATACAGACCAGAGGCATCAGGAGTAGTTGAACAAATAAATGGAACGATTAAAAACAGAATTGGAAAAATGTGTCTTGAAACAGGTATAAAATGGACTGATGCTCTTCCACTTGTTTTGATGTCATTAAGAAGTACACCAGATAAAAAGACAGGTTTGAGTCCTCATGAAATTTTAATGGGAAGAGTTATGAGGCAAGCTTTTGTACCTGTAGGTAAACTGTTGAGCATAAATGACAGTGCTATTTTGGATTACTGTAAAAGGTTATCTGATATGGTAACTTCTGTGTCTAATCAGGTGGGAACTGAAGCTCAATCAGATGAAAAGGTTTTGACACATGATCTGAGACCTGGCGATTGGGTCAGAACGAAAGTACATCGGAGAAGGAATTGTCTAGCTCCTAGATGGCAGAAACCTAGGCAGATAATTTTGATCACTACTAATGCTGTAAAGTGCAGAGGATTGAAACGTTGGATTCATCCTAGTCATACTATTCCAGTACCAACTCCTGAGAGTTCTGATGTTGAAAGTGATACCACAGATGATTCTGATTCTGAAGCAGAAGGCGAAAGAGAAGGTGAAATAATTCCAGATTCTGAAGATCGACAAGAAAGTCGACATCTGGAAACTGTGCCAGTGAATGGAAATTTGACAAGAAAAGACTTGGAAATAATTGAAATAGATTCTGAAGGTGAAGAGAATCTGTTAAAAGGAAAGATAACTGAGGATTCGGTTGTTTCCATTGAAGACAAAGAAGCTGAACAAAAAAAAGTTTCAGACCAGGAGAGTATCGAAAGGCAGAGAACAAACTCTGAAGTAAGGAACAAAAATCCGAAATCTGGGAAGTTGGGAGTAATTGAGGAAGAGGAGGAGAACGAATTACCAAGTACCAGTGATGGAAGACAAAGCGAAGTTCCTGAAGGAGTGAAATTGCCGAATAGAGAAGTTCCTGAGTCAATTGAAATTTCAGACTACGAAACTGAAGAAAGTGACGTGGAAGGTGAAAGTGAAAACAGAAAGAAAAGGACTTGGAAGTCAGAATCAAATAATTCTGAACCAAAGAAGAAGTACGTGAGAAAAGCAGACTACTGGCCAGGTGGAAGATTGAGAGTCAGATTGATCAAAAAGCCAAAAGAACAAGTTGAAGAAATCAGTAGTCAAAAGAGTCCTGGAAAAGAAGTTGGAGTTGGAAGAAAAATTGAAGTGATATCGAGAAAAGGGAAAAGAATAATAAGACCAAACCAAAAATACAAGTCTCCTGAGTGGACTTACTTAGTAATTCCACCTGTTATTGACATATATGATAGTAGTGAAGAAGAAAACGAAATCCAAGAAATTAGTGACAATGATTGAAGTACAGAAATATTAAATTGGCAAAAGGCTGAAGAAAATTTGTTAGTTGACACAAGGTCGAAGAAAAACTGTTTAGTTGAAGAAAACTTATGTATGACATAAGGTCGAAGAAATCTTGTTTAGGGTTTTAAAAAAAAAAAAAAAAAAAAAAAAATATTTTAAAAGGGGGGTGTAAATATAAATTTAGAATTTTAAAATTTATTTTATTTTTTGAGGCTAAAATTAACCAAGAATGCCTTATGTTAAGGAGAGCACTTCAAAGTGTTCTGTTTTTAAAAGATGCTGTAAGATGACTCTGGTGTGTCTGCTCATTTTAGTTCTGCTCTGGTTGGTTCTAGCTGTAATTATCCCTTTGGAGATGAATAGAGAATTACACAAAGTTAACATAACAAGCAAAGCTCTGGTTAGCCAAACTAAACATAGTGCGTCTGCAAAAGTTATTGATCATCAGCCTAACATTCATCAAGATAAATCAATTGGTGATTTCTCAAGTAATACATTCACAAAGCTATTGAGTGAATATGTTAAGGTAATGGATGCAAAAGACTGCTACGTCTGCGTTAAGTTACCTGCTTCTGTTTCTGAGGGAGTAACATATAATATGCTTCCTCTCACTTATGCTGTAACATGTAGTGTATTAACTAGTTTATTTTATCAAACTGGACGTTTAGAATATTACTATTCAAATTATGATGAAATTTTTGCAAATATTAAGATTGATAATGCTTTAAATAAGCATAAGAAAGCAAAACAAATGAGAGAATTTTTCCTTGTTACTAACGAACTCACTTACGAGTATGCTTACAAGAATAATCTAACATGTAAATTAAGTGCTGAAGGAAAGAAATTTTTGAACATGGTTGAGGAGAGAAGAGCAATTTATAAGAGGAATGAATTAGTCAAGCAGACTAAGTCAAGCTTCTGGCAGAGAGAGGATGAGAAATTAAATGGCAAAATGCTTGAAAATATTGCAATTCACATAGACAAACCAGTTAGTGGAAAACTTTGCATTAGAAGAGATAATACACTTTTTGATAATTATTTTGTAGGTGCAAGTAACTGTGAAGATACTTATCAGATTATGGGAGGTTGGGGATTCAAAGGTGGAAAGGATCCAATCTTTCCTGGGATTTATTTTGTTTGTGGTGACAAAGCCTACTACAACCTTCCAGACCACTGGTATGGAACTTGTTATGTGGGAATTGTTTTTCCTAAAGTGTTTCATGTTGACAGAGATTCAGAAGGATTGTTTAAAATTCATAATTATGTAAATAGAGTTAAAAGAGAAACTTTTACTGAAGTTCTGGGAGATATTTTTCAAGCTGTAATACCTTTTGTTGGTATAACCCTAAATGCAGGGAGAATCAGAAAATTGTCCACTATAGTTGATAGATTATCAACTGACACAGCTGATGGATTTCAATTAGTGAATGTTGAAGTTATTGCAATTAGATCTATGGTAATTCAAGACCGCCTTGCTTTAGACATACTCCTAGCAAAAGAGGGAGGAGTCTGTGGCATTTTACATGTACAACATTGTTGTACATATATACCTGATGAAAGTAAGAATATTGAAATGTATATTAAGAATATTACACAAATGCATTCAGAGATAATTCCTTTAGAAGAAGATGATTTTACAGGGAAACTTTCAAAAAGGTTTCAAGCAATTAAAAACTGGTTTCATAATATTGGAAGTTCAATTCTTGGCAAGATTCTGGCACCTTTGATTATAATAGTATTCATTTTTATTTTGACCAAAATAGGTTGTTTGTTACATAAAAGAAAGAAACAGTTGAAAGAAAAGAAAAGAATCTATAAACTCAGAAAAGAAGAAGAAAGAGAGATCGAATTACAGGAGTTACATAGAGAGCGTTATGCTAATTCCAAAGATTATGCAGAAACAGACTTTTAGGTTTACTGATACAAATGAATTTGAATCGATTTCTTAGAAATTTAAATTATCAAAATTTTGAGTGCTGGTGTGGTGATTTGTTAATCACCAGATGAGGGAGTTGATGGAGCGAGATAGAAAACAAAATTTTGTTTAATCTCGTGAAGTCACATTTCCATAACATGAATAATAATATTAATGATTTGTGATATGTCGTGCTAATACAACTTAGATTAAACTTTACACATGGGGGGACTAACATGTGTGCTCATAAACGTGCATAATTGTTGCATCTTTTTGTTCGTGCAAAATAATAAAATAATTTATTGTTTTCGTTTTTGTCATTACTAACTGCTGCAAAATTAAGAGAAGCATGTGCTTGTTTTGCTTTTCCTTGTCTGTGTGATGTCATTTCTACTATTCTAGGTGCATATAAGTCTCATGGAATAACGGAGACTGGTAGATATAAACGCTGCTTTATTTGTTTGCAATGGCTAGGTAACATTTTGATTAATCGGGTGGGTTAATTAATTAGTAAATCCTGGGGTGGATACAGAATCTACATTATTTCTTACATTAATACTTTTCTTGTGTTTGTTTTATACTAGAAAGCCTAAGTTGCCTGCTTTTGGGCCTAGTCACTTGAGTCGCAGAAAAGAGCTGACTTGTAATTCTGCAAAAGTCACGAGACGCCCATTCTGAATTAAAGCGTTTATCAAAGCTGCATTCACAAAGCAAAAACTGATGTGGTGTCATCATTCTGTCGGACATGGCCAAGGTCGAAAGTGAACATTTTGTCAGCCTTAACTTGGCATCCGCGGAAGTTGCTTGGACGTAGTGAGAACAAATTTGAACATTTGTTGCAAACTCAGGAAGCTCCTGGTTTCACGTGGAAGAGACAATGGTCTTTATGAAACATGATCTAATGGAACTTTTTGAAAAGTGGGTGACATGTCACTTGTCACTCTCAGCCAATGGGACGTCGAAGATTTCTGAAAACTTTCCTTTGCGTGGTTTAGTTAGCGTAGAAAGGTATAAAAAGTCATGCCCTTAGGGATGGGCTGGCTGCTGCTTTCTAACTTTCCGATGAGGGTGATGTGCTGTCGGACTTTGCGTGGAGCACGTAAGAATCCTCAAAGAACTTTTCTTTAATTTCTATCTATTTAGCTCAGTTAGGGAATTAGGTTTTAGAAATGCTAAACTTTAAATATTCACTTTGATTTTGATTCACTTGCTTAAATTGTATTTTTCTCATATTTCTTTACAATCATGCTTGCTTTATTGCAATTAAAATTCATTTATAAAAATATCAACTTATATACCATAATTTAGTAAATAAAATCTTACTTTTGACAAACAAGCTGGTCTTGGTTATTCAGAAGTGTAGGTTACTATTAGCTAGATCACGTCGCCAATGGTGGTCATTTAAATGGTTAAGTTTTATTCTAATGACAATATTCCTTTCGCAGATGTATAAAATGTATATAGTTTGTAGATAATGTGTATATAGATTTAATTTGACCACCTGATTCAGTAGGCCCAAAATATGTCAGGTTTATAAATGGGTCCATATTTAGTATAGAAATTTGTTTATAGGTTATGAAGTTGGGTAGCGTTGTTTATGATATATTTTCTATAGGCCGCTGGATCACTAGCACTGGACATGATGCATACTCTTTTATATATCAGCCAAGACAAACAACTGAAGGCAATGATTTTCTGGTTTTTCAATATATTTGGCACTTGAGGAAATATACATCCTGGGAAAATGGAATCCAGCTGAGATTCTAACTCACTGTGATTGGCTATCACGGCTATCATCGGGAATAAAAAAAAGTGTTAGTAAACTGTATGGTCAAGTTTCTGTTTTTAATAAGATTGTAGGTCCATTACTCCCTACTTTCAATCAGTAATGTATTCTAAATCCTGCAGCTCTAGCTTGCAACAAATGTGACCATCATTAATCATTGCAAATCGATGAATGTGTTCTACTCGACCTCAGTTTAGATGGGGGAAGTGAGGGGACAAGGCAGGGTAGAAAAGGGGAGGATGGGGAGAGGGAAACCATGCTTTTCATCCAGATATGAAGGGAAAGACCAAGGAAAGGTGGATATTGCCCACCAAGAGTGAGGGGCTTCCCAATAAGGGAAGGAAGGATGGAGGTGTTATAATCAGGTCATGAGCCAGTGGATAGGAGGATGGACTAGAATGCAGAGGTGTCGAAGATATGTTGAGGGTGCACAGGAACCTACTTTGTAGACTAGGCTGTTCTATTACTCAGTGTGAGCCAGATACAAAGGTTGATGATGAGTTTATAGTGAAACCACTGGCAGAAGACAATACTGATAATGTGTTTATTACTTGCATCCCCCATTCACTCACATCTCCTTACACTTACCCTCTCGGTTAGGCAACGGTAAGGTGCAAGAAACCTGTTCTTTTGCATTTCACCCATTACAGGTTCCATTGGTTTCTGTGAAGATACCAAAAAAGGCCATCAGTCAAGGCCGAGACCCAATACAGGGACCACAATAATTATCCACACCCACACTCCTTTTCTGAAGACAGCAAAGCATACTCTCCTAACAATTATAGAATACCAAATATTCTCTACCTAGTTAGTAAGTTGATTACAGACTATGGATTGTTGAAGTAGACATTAGGAAAAGCAGTGTTTGTTTTTCCAACCAATAAGAATGCAGTTGTGTCAGTGAAGATAACTAGCAATGACAAAGTCAGACTTGCATTTTGATTCATGAGTAAAATATTTTTTAAAGCATGCATATTTTCAAATCATTTCATTCCAGTGCAAACACTCCATAGGAGACAGAATTATATGAACAGCCAGTAGCATTAGGTGGCATAGAAATGTTCCGGTGAAGTCTTGGCGCCTCCTCCTGAAGAGTGGAGGAGCAGCGCCCCGCCTGATGCCAGGGCAGCAGTACAACACAAACAAATAAAATGGCATGTCAATGCCATTTTATTTATTTGCCACGACACCGGCTCCCGCTGGGTACAGTGCGAGGGTGGGCTGAATCCTGCAAATGCACATTACAGCACTGGTCTACAGTGTGCATGTCTGATTAGCTGGCGGTATTCCGATGGCCAGCCCGACATGCCAGCAATCCTAAGCCTGGAGATTGCTGGCACAGGACCCTAGCCTTAAAATGAGCGCTGGGTTAGCCTGCTCCAACCAATCCTGGAGCTACTCCTATGCTGATGAGAGTAGCTCCAGGATTGGTTGGATCGTGTCCCACTGAGCAGGAAGGGAAGTCCTTCCCTTTCCTGCTCGTGGACAACCAGGATCTGATTCCCAGCAGAGAAGTGCTGCATCGATCATGCCCCAGCTCCTTATGGTTAGTTGTGTGCCATCGTGCCCCACCATAACTTTTTAACTCGAGCCGTACCAGGTAACGTTTTGAAGAAAGCATCAGACTGATAGACTGATGGTAAAAGGAGCAGGGAGCAAACATTTTTAAAAGAGCAGCACTAGGATCAAATTAGGCATCCAAAGGCTATTAAAAAGAGATTCATGTTGTCCATCAGAAACCCACAACGAGATTAGCAGGAAAGGTGACAGTGGCATAAACACTTAGGCAGCATTGGTAATGATGGCCTCACGATGTAAGCGGTGAGTAACAATGTGCCATGAAGGAGGCCGGACCAATAACAATATCAACCTGAGAGAAACAGTAGCAGTGTAGGGGGAGATGCCCCCCTCAGATAGGAAATTAAGGAAGCATAATAGGTACACCAGGGCCCTATTACACATAGGGCACACTTTCCCTGTTTGCACCATAGCACACCTTAAAACAGGTGGACCTGGCGCAAACAGGACAAGTGTGCCCTATTACATTGAATGTGCTGCCACTAGGGCAGTCGTAAAGTCGTGCTGCCCTGGGGGCAGAGCATTCAAATGAGAAACAGAGCGACTTTGAAGCAGCCACCCTGTGTTTCACTGTGCAGGCGGCAACTCACCTATACTTTTAAGAGGGGTGAGAGATCGCCTTGCAGGCGGGTGCACTGAGTGACTGCACCAGCTTGCAAGGTGATGTCTGAGGGGTCCATAGGACCCCCTTTTCACCCTCCAGAGAGGAGCTAGCAGGGGGCGCACTGACAGCTTATTTGCCTCTTTGCCCAATTCTATCACACAGGGACAAATGTACTCCCTCATTTGCATGGGGCCACACCCCTATGCAAATGAGGGCACACCCTCTGACTATAGGCCTGGCATTGGATATTGGTATTACAGAAAGAACTGCACAAGCGTCTACAGCCCTTTCTGTAATACCAACGTGCCTCGTGGGCACGCAAAGAGGGCGCACATGCCTGTTTGGCCCCCGGGGCTTTTTCCATAATACTGGTAGGCAATATGACCCCATCAAGCACGCAGCAGCAGTGCTCTCTATTGGTGCTTACCAGAGTCTTTTGTCTTTACCTGCACCCTAAAGTGTAAACGCCGCTGGATGGATGTATCCTAAATACCAATACCAGTTTGTGCTGTATTATATTATGCCATACTAATAATGGCAATACAGCGCCACACACATTTATTAACATAACTTAACATTTCATATAGCACAACACAATTTTGGTGCCTGCAACATAACAGAATCAACCTTGTGCTATTTGCCAGCCACATAATAAAATATACCCTGCCACCAACCATGATGGCATTCACTTCTACTAGGCGAGTGGTCTGCTTTGCCCATTCCTCAATGGGTCCAAATTGGGGAGGGCTGATTAGTTTTGCACTATGATGTATAAGAAACTGGATAAATGCAGTGCTTAATTTCAGATTATTACAGGTCCCCAAAGCTACTTGAATGGCTGGGGAGGCAGGTATTAGTCATTTTGAAACTATACTGTATTCATAAACAACCGTTGTTCTGCTCATTTCTAAATGAGATGAGCAGTGCCACCATGTGGCCGACTGTCATAAGTGCAGTGTTCACAATTAAGTGTCGGTGCCAAGCACCCAAAACCAATTAAGTGCCAGTGCTGAGCACCGGAAACCACCGGCTCAAATTAAGCACTGGATAAACGTGTGGCTCGGTTGCGGGTATTTAAACCTATCTAACTATTCTGCCGCTCTCCTCATTACAGTCCTTCTGCTGCTTAACAATTATGTGACATTAATGTTTTCTAGGATGAATCTGTGAACCGTTCATAAATGCCTTGTGTCATGCCCTGGCCAGGGACACTAGGACCCTGGGGCAAAGGGCAGAGGCCAGAGGACACCGGACACCGCTTCCGTTTAGAGGAGGGGACAGGAATGGACAAGGGACACTATAGGGCTGGACCTCGGGACAAGAGGTCAGGGAACATGTATACTCAGAGCAATGACCAAATAAAGAAGACTTACCACCAACCATCGTGTCCTGTATTTCCTGGGGGCTGCACAACACGACAACTGGCAACGAAGGACGTGCATCGTGTGCCCAGGATTGAAGAAAGAAAAGGAAAGCTGCCGTGTGTCGCGTCGAGGGACGAGCGACGACATCATCGAGACCAGGAGCCCACCCTGTCTCGTGTGCGCATGAGGAAAACGGCGCGGGAGCCCATTCCGACCGTCGCTGACGAAGAAGGAAGCGTCCTGCAGCATTCGGGTAAGAAGACTGAAGAAGCGGAGTGAACGCGCGAATTGAACGAATTGAAACGTGAGATCTCGCGAGAAGAGTGGCGGACATTTTTAAGTCAGGCGGCAAGGGCCAATCAGCGCGAAGAGAAATCGGGCGGCCATCTGAAGTCAGGCAACGCTCCGATTAGTCACGAAGTCTCGCGAGACTGCCGGCAGCCATTTTGAAGTCAGGCAAATAGACCAATAGGAAGAGAGAACAGTGCGGCGGCCATTTTGAAGTTAGGAACCGAACGAAAAACAGCAAAGAGTGCCAGAAAGAGCACAAAAGAGGCAAAGAAGCACAAGCAAAGGCAAAAGAAAGAAAGGAAATAGTGGAAGAGTGCCAGAAAGAGCACAAAAGGAAAGAATAAAGCACAAGCAAAGGCAAAGTGATAAGAAGTAACAAAAGAGTACCAGGAAGAACACCAAAAAACAATAAAGCACAAGCAAAGGCAAAAGGATGGCAGACCCAAAAGTAGAAAGACAAAGTGCACAATATCGAAGACCGCTACCATTCAACTTATCTGAGCCACAAGTAGGCATACGATGGGAGAAATGGGTCAGGCATTTTGAGAGATATATGGAAGCCACCGACGTGACTGAAACGAAAAAACTAGGTTTACTCCTAAACTTAGTAGGTGATGAGGTTGAAGATCTATTAGTGACACTACCAGAAGAGGAGACTGCCACCTACGACAAACTAAAAAAGTGCCTAACAAACAAATTTGACCCGCAGAGGAATGCCGATTTTGAGCGATACACCTTCACGATTGCTTTTCAACAGCCGGATGAAACACTAGATGACTTTGCAACGAGACTGCGAAAGCTCGTAACTCACTGTGAATTTGATAAATTTGATAATGAACAAACAATCAGACTGCGTATCATTGAGGGTTGCCGTGACACGGAGTTCCGTGCGAGAATTCTAAAGGAACCAACCTCACTAGAAAATATCTTGTCACTAGCAAGAGCAGAGGCAAGTGCGACAGCACACGCAAAGGAGATGGAGCGAGGAAAAGAAAGACGAGTGGAACAAGCACATGGCATAACAAACAACAACCGCACGAGCGGCTGGAAGAAAGACAGAAATGAACAGATACCAAAGAAACAACAGGAAGTAACATGCTACAGGTGCGGACTTGAATTTCCACATAGAGGCCCATGCCCAGCATTTGGCCAGACATGCAGGAATTGCAACGGAAGAAACCACTTTGCCAGTGCATGTCAGGGACTGCACTTCAGGAATGACAGAGGAAGAGCGGGAAGGCCACGAATGCCGCCAAGCAGGCATGTCAGACATGTCGAAACAGAAACAAGGAGCTCCTCACTAGAGTCAGGTGAAGAAGAGCAAGAAGAAAAGGCAGAACGACTCTACCTTATGTCGGACGCCATTGTTGAATACTCAGATGAGGGTGACAAAGAAGAAAGGATCTGTCTCGTGGACAAAAACAAAATGAAAAAGACAGAGTCTGTGACCATAAGTGTAGGATCACACAAAGCAAAATTTGTCTTAGACAGCGGCGCAACATGCAACATCATGTGTGTGTCGGAATACGAAAAAATGAAAGTAAAACCAACACTGACACCGTCCCGAGTTGAAGTATTCACCTGAGGGTCCCGGACACCCATAACAAACATGGGAAAATTTACGGAGGAACTAATATACAAAGATCAAAAGACAAAAGAAGAAATTCACGTGCTGAAGGGAGACATTCCAGCACCATGCCTACTGAGCAACATCACAGCCCAGATGATGGGTCTCCTCGAGATGACATACAACATGTCAGAGAAAAGAAGCATCTTGAAGGAATACCCCAAGCTACTGCAAGGACTAGGGAAGTTAAAAGGACGGCAAATAACGCTACACATTGATGAAACAGTGAGGCCAATAGCGCAACATCATCGGAGAGTGCCAATACACCTGCAGCCGCAAGTAGAGGAGGAGCTTGAAGCACTACTGAAGCAAGACATAATAGAGCCAGCAGAAGGACCAACGCCTTGGGTGTCACCGATAGTGGTAGTACCAAAGAAAGACACGTCAAAAATAAGAATCTGTGTCGACATGAGAAGGCCAAACAAAGCAATTGAACGTGAGAGACACCCCGGACCTCATCTGGATGATATGATCAGCTGTCTAACAGGCACAAGGCGTTTCTCTAAACTAGACTTATGTAAGGGATATCACCAGTTAGAGCTCGATCCTCAGTCTCGATACATCACAACGTTTTCCACACACCTAGGACTCTTCAGGTATAAACGCTTGAGCTTTGGAATATCGTCCGCTGCTGAGATATTTCAGGAAACAATACGACAGGTAATAAGGCCAGTGAAAAATAGCTTAAATTACAGCGATGACATTTTGGTGTTTGGCAAGTCGAACGAGGAACACGACAAGGCATTGCGAGATGTATGCTCTCACCTAGAGCAGGCAGGTCTGACACTGAATGAAGCAATATGTGAACTAGAGCGGATGAACTAGTCTTTTTTGGCCACATCTTCTCCAAGAAAGGCATGCAGCCAGATCGCAGCAAAGTGAAAACATTAGAAAAAGCAAAACAACCAAGTGACGTGGCGGAAGTGAGGTCGTTCCTCGGCCTTGCCAGTTATTGTGCAAGATACATTCAAGACTTTGCCACTGTGAGCGCACCGTTGAGAGAATTGACAAAGCAGGGCCAGAGTTTCACATAGACTGAAGAATGCAGCAAAGCGTTTGAAGAGATCAGACACGCTGTGACAGCAGTAGATCACCTAGCGTATTTTGATCCGAGGCTGTGCACTGGAACTGACAGTAGATGCCAGCCCAGTGGGATTAGGGGCGATATTGGCACAACACCAACCAGGAAAAGACTCCCCAAGAAGCGTAGTAGCCTATGGGAGCAAAAGCCTATCGGACATAGAAAAAGGATACTCCCAGCCGGAAAAAGAGATCTTGGCGGTAGTATGGGCCTGTGAACACTAGCACATGTTCATATACGGAAAACCTTTCACAATAATAACGGACCACCAAGCACTGATTACAATATACAGAAACCCAAATGCAAAAATACCACCCCGGATAGAGCGGTGGGGGATACGGCTAATGGACTACAATTTCAAAATAATACATAAGCCAGGGAAGGAACACAATCCGGCTGACTACGTATAAAGACACCACCTACCACAAGCGTCGCAAGCGACCACCATGGCAGAGGAATATTTAAATTTCGCACTGAAACACAACACACTGGCAACAATAACCATGGAGGAGCTAGAACGGGAGACAAAAGAAGACCTCACCATGAAAGCCATGATGAAAGTGACCAAACAACAAAGATGGAGGCACGTGAACAACAACAGCAGTTGGGAAGAAGGAGTGATAAAAGACGAACTGCTGGCATTTAAAAAGATCAATGAAGAGCTCTCAGAAAGAGAGAATTGAGTAATAATGAGAGGCACCCGAATAGTGATGCCCCGAACACTGAGGAGAAGGACAGTAGAACTAGCACACGAGTCACATCGAGGGATAGTAGCGACCAAGAAAATGCTACGAGAAAAAGTGTGGTTCCCGGGACTAGACAGCATGGTCGAAGAAACTGTGATGCACTGTCACATCTGCCAAATAACAAGGCCCCCATCAAAGCCGGAGCCACTGCAAAAGTCCAAACATCCAAAAGCAGTGTGGACAGAGCTGGCGGGTGACTTCTATGGGCCCCTGGAGACAGGAAACTACCTGTTGGTAATCATAGATGAATTCTCCAGGTTCCCAATAGTAAGACAAGTAGCGTCAACCTCGGCAACTGCAACCCTGCCAGTCCTGGATGACATATTCGCAGCATGGGGTTCACCACAGACACTGAAGACAGACAATGGCCCACCATTTTCTGGTGAGGAATTCAAAAGATTCATGTGATACCTCGGGATTCACTATCGAAGAATAACTCCTCTGTAGCCACAAGTAAATGGAATGGCCGAACGGTTCATGGGGACAATTAATAAGGCAATACAGAGAGCTAAGCTAACGCAGATCTCAATTGGACAAGCACTATGCCAGGTGCTGAGAGACTATCGAAACACTCCTCACAGCTCCAGAGGAAGATGCCCCGCTGAACTGGTGTTGGGGCGATCCAGCAGAACGAGGTTGCCACAAGTGAAAGAGGTGGAAAGCGTGGAACAAAGAGACATAGCTGCGAAAGATAAAGAAGCGAAAACAAAAATGAAGGCGTACGCTGATCAGCGGAGGCACTCTACAAACACAAAAATAAAAGAAGGGGACACCGTGGTAGTACGGCAAAGGCAACTACGGAAATCAGACAGCGCATTCTCAAGAGACCCGTTGACGGTGACACAAGTGAAAGGGCCAATGATAACTGCATCAGCAGGACCATACCACATCACCAGAAATAGCTCGCACTTCAGAGAACTGAAAACAAAGGAAGAAGAGTTGCCGACACATGGGCTAAAGGAGGACACACAAGAGGAGGAAGCACCAGTAGACTACAGAGGACAACGACCAAGAAGAGAATGCAAGAAGACAAAAAGACTGATTGAGGAGATGTAAAGAGACGGAGGCCCGTGAAGACTTCTCTCTCTCTCTCTCTCTCTCTCTCTCTCTCTCTCTCTCTCGATCTCTCTCTTTTTCTCCCTCTATGACCACAGGCAGTATCATGCGAAATGTTTTGTTTGCAACAAAGTGGGAGCTGTCATGCCCAGGCCAGGGACACTAGGACCCTGGGGCAAAGGGCAAAGGGCAAAGGCCAGAGGACACCGCTTCCGGTTAGGGGAGGGGACAGGAAGGGACAAGGGACACTATAGGGCTGGACCTCGGGACAAGAGGTCAGGGAACATGTACGCAGAGCAATGACCAAATAAAGAAGACACCACCAACCATCGTGTCCTGTATTTCCTGGGGGCTGCACAACACGACACCTTGGTGAGGCAAAGAGATAACATTTCTGTCCCTTCCCCCTCCTCCTGTCTGTCTGCCTAAGTGTGCTTCTGCTCCAATTTCAGAGAATGGTGCATTTCAATCCTTATGAGAAGGGCCATTCAGACCAATGTACTTAAGAATATGTATAAAAAGAGGTATGCGGTTCAGAAATTACAAGATAATCTTTGTAAAAGGCATAAAAATGACAGCAAGACTGAGTAACATCTCCCAGAGTCAGTGATTACAACACATGAATCACACATATGGATGGGGCTGACATATGAGAGCCTGCCAGAGTGTACCAGAAGTGATTATTCTGCCACTGTAGCAAGGTCCCCAAAAAGCCAATGCCTCTTCATACAGCAGGAACTGCTGTGTTGGGCTCCACTGCTTTAAATGAGCCAGTTGTTTTCAGTGCTTGGCACTGGCATGAAATCGTCAACACCGGCTCTTGTGATAGTCTTGCACAAGGTGGCGCTGTCTGGCTCATTTAGAGATTAGAACAGCAACAGGCAATTATTAATTTAATATGCATAAAAATTACTATTTCTTTCCGCCCAAGCCATTCTTATAGCTTTGGAAGCCTGAAATAGTCAGAATTTTTACACTTGCACGAGTGGGATGGTTGGTAGTTGTGTTGTTATTATCATTGGCAGATTGACAGGGGCAATGTGTTGTGCAAGCTGCGGTGGCCTTCTGGCGAGAGCCCTGGCACTTGTTATTTTACAAATTAAGCACTGCTAAAGTGCTCATTTAAGAAATCAGAAGTCTGAACAAAGAAAATAGATTACCCGTTGCAGGCCATAACAAGTATGTTGTAAATGGCAACCTCTTCCCTTACATGTTAACCTGTGGAAAAAGCTCAGTGGAGAGACAGTCTTACAGTACTTACTTCAATGTCAGGCACTTGATCTCCTGCATTCAATGGTGTGTTCTGATGTGTCTCTAAAGTTTTGGGAAAAAACATAATAGAAAAACGTAAATTTTCTAATCAGATGACAGACCCCTGATCTAATGGAACATCTGTTGTCTTTTTCATTTTCGGGTCATCTCCAATTATAAGGTTGACTGTAAAACAACCTATGAAGACTGTTCACTGAATGAACACTACAAGGAAATGTTTCTCACAAAAAAGAAATGCAACTTTGGTATTTGTACCTCGTGGTTTGTTTCTTTCACTCATTACTAGGATATAGCAGGCAGAACCCTGGTCTGTGCTGTAGCAGTGGAACAGGAAAAGGTTGCCACAGATATGGAGGATATATTTGGAGAAATGTCTTATATCATCCCCCTTGTCTAACCTAAGAGATCATGCCTCAAATCATCCTGTACGAATACTATACTATACTATAAAGAGCACGCATAGCTTTTTAAATTGATGACCGACCCAAACCTACAGCTAGAGTTTGGTAGCATGATAAGCAGTCCTCCAGAAGGGAAGAGGAGGATCATAGTGATCCTATAAAGTTACTGGAACGACAAGGACATTTACTGCTAGTCATGCCATTGGCTGAATTGGGAATCAATTTGTAAACCAGAGGTCATTCTCTATGGAATCTCACAGCAACTAGAGCAGACATACACACAGCATTTGATCTCGTTAAAATTATACTGATTGTTAACAAAGTCAAGAACCTAGACTCCATTCTAGAGCAAACCTCTCACTTTAATGTTTATGGACGTAGGCAAACAAGAATCTTTTTACCAACTATTTGTGAGCTGAAAAACATCCTGTTAGTTTCTTGTAGAGGGATCTAGATGAATTCCTGCCTAGTCTATAGCCGTACCCTCTTCCCACTTCAAAATCAAATTCTAAAGTTCTAAGAACACTGAATGGGCAGTCTGGGTAATAGAAAGAAACAAAGGGCCTCTATTATAAAAAGTGTTGCATCGCTGCATGAAGACAGCGATGCAACACTTTTCAGTGAGCACTCCTTGTGACACCATGGATACACCTTATTTACTGTAGGGAGCTCCATGTCGCAAAGATTTACAGATATGTCAATATTCCTGGCGTATCTGTAGGGCAAAACTGCAACATTACTGGGGTGTGTCTGGAAACAGACAAAACTCCATCAATGTGTCCTTTCACATGGGGCAATCCCCTTGTAAATGGGCCTGTGGTCGGTCTTACGCCTGCTGTGAAGTAGGCGTAAGGATTTGACGCAGTGGCATCCTAGAGGTGTCGCAGTGAAATATCATAGATTTCACTGCGACATTTCTATGAGGCTTTTTTGCGGGGAACACCCACCCTGCATACATTTATATCTAATGCAGGTATAATGTAGCGCAGGGGTTTAAAAAGTGAATCATCTGCTTAGATGGCGTGACATGGCGTTGCCACCTCTGGTGAACATTCAAACAGTGATGGTCAAAAAGACAGGAAAATGACAGTGCATGCTCGCCCAAGGTTTGAGGACTTGGTACTGGTTGGTACTCACCAATCAGGAGGAGGATCTCCTTTGCTTTCTGTTGTGCTGCTTGACCATCAGCAGACAGAGGTTCTTGGACAGAGATCTGCCAAAGAAAAGAAGACAATGTTTATTGAAGGGGGCCATGATCACTTACAGCTCCACATGCCATAAGATGCCCAGCAAAGAGGATCACTGGACCCCAACACGCTGATCTGTTTGTAGTGAAGACCCAACTCCCACACTCACATCTCTTTCAGGGGTCCTAATTGCTCCTTATCAACCTAAATATCCCTTAACTAAACCAAAAACTATCCAGCAGTAGGTGCCAGCTTGGGTAAGCATGTAGTAGTAGTAGTTGCTATCGAAAGTAAACAGACTCTAAAAGCCCTTTTTATTTTTGCAGGTCCACATGACATTGGGCCGGTCTTTGTTGTTGCAGTGTAATGAGCTGTGGGTATAAGTATATGGCAGATGGAAAATGTCAGTGTTATTTTTTTTTTACACAAAATCAGGAATAAACACCTGGTGAAAACAAAGTAATTGTAGGTCCAGTCAGTTATCCCCCATTCCAGTGGAGAGACTGTAACTCATATTGAGACAAGGGTGTGTTCTATATTTTTGTAAAAGTAATATAAAATACATTTTTGGTGCTGAAAAGAAAATTAAGAATTTTAATGGCATTCAGAATACCTAGCAGTGGAGACATGGGTGGCATGCTGTGCCCCTTTTAGAGATTGTTGGTCACTCTTCCACCCACTGGTATAAAGGTAGGGGGCATCATTGTCATTGTCAGCCCTCTTGCAGTAAAGCCATCTGGTTACATTTACCCAGTGAATGGAGATCAATAATATTGTCAATTCTGGATGCAGAACAGAGTTCTTTGCTATGATAATGAGTGATGACATCACTTACATCCCATGGAAATCATAGGTGAATTTCCCCATCCCCTTTGGAGACATCGGGTGACATTTAAAGCATTGTGGTTTAAAGCCAATGGGTGACATGCTTGGCACCATGCTATGGGAACAGGGGGGGAGGGGGCTTTCGCAGTCCTCTACAAAGAGGTGCCAGAGAATGATCAGGTCTAGCTTTTCATCTTTTCTATCAAAACAGGAATTTTGCCCCCTAGCCCAAACTGATTATCCTTAATTTTTAGATAAGGTGATTTTGTGGCAGAAGTTTCTCCTAAATAAAGTCCCTTACCACATTGTTCAGTGCTGTCAACACTTCCGGGAAAGAAACCTCCTTGCAGGCTTTGGCGACGCCAGCTCGTAGGAACTGTTCCAGTGGCTGCATGGAAAGGAACATGGAATTAAGATGGTGGAAGCCTTTAGTAATGGGGTCTCTCAAACGTTTCATACATTTGGCACCAGTTTCGTTTACGACATCCATTTCCAACATGTCTACATTTATATGGCTCACCAATGACAAATCTTGCCCCACTATGCAAATCAAACATAGCCATCTACTGGCACCACTAAAGGCATGTCCTTTTCCACTACTTGAGAAGCACTACTACAGTGGACAGAAGAATCAAGCTCCAAATTCAGGAAGGGAGTTCACAGTGGTCAAGGGGATTGAGGTGTTCTAGATCCTTATGGTAAAGAGATTGCCCACACTCTCAAAGGATTAGGTGATTGACATTCTCAGGTGGGAATTATTAATCTACTTGTAAGGGGACATATCCACAAAGTCCTTGGTGAGGGTACTGATGAGCAATTATATGTGGAGGTTATCATGATCTCAGGGAAAGCTCATGGAGATCTTTGAAGGTCGGAGGTGATAGGATTCCTTAAGGGAGAGAATCAATCAGGATCATCAGAAAGGAGGAAGCATTCAGAATTTTCTGAGGAGGAAGGTTAAAAGAATCCTCATGAGGTATGCGATTAGGATCATCTGTGTGAGAATCTCAGAAGCTTGATTGAATTAGAGGTGTAACTGATTCTGAAAGAGAAGTGTGCAAATACCCTAAAGCAGAGGTCTTCAATCTGTGGGGCTTGACCCCCAAGGGGGCCCTGGAGTCCTGGCAAGGAGGTCTCACATTCCCCAGCTTCACTTGTCCCTGCAATTCAAAACGTGTACTTTCCTTTTGTAAAAAGACAGCCCCCGGCTAATTTAGATAGTTATCAGCTGCTTCTCTGAATGAAATGCCAATGTAAAAGTGTAAGGGATGCTTGGGCACAGTTCTGGCTTTAATTAATCAAATCACTCCAGGCTTTGTGATGACAAAGATTTGGGTTTTTGAGTGGAAGTGCAAAGCATTAACAACTGGGCTGGGAAGTGCTTGCTTTTAATTTTAACTGCATTTACACAGTCCTTAGTGCCCTTAAAGAGGTGTTGAAGGGACAGCTATGGAAACATTTTTTTGCATTACATACATTCCGGTATTACTAAAATCTATGTTTTGGAAGCACCATTTTATCGTGAAACTAGTTCCAACTTTTGCAGCATTCTATCTTACACTGTGTGTAATGTAAGTATAAAATAATGACTTGCATATTCACAGTGCTTTCTGTCACAGGCTGTGAACTCTGAGCACTAAAAATACACATCGCTATTCTCCACTGAACCAACCAAGATGTCATTCTGTGGCTCTCTGGTTACACACAGACATCTGCTGTGCATTCACTATTAGAGGTTTCATTATGTACTACAGTGCATTTCCCACTGAGTAACAACTTTAAAATTTATTTTTCATTTACGCTGACCATTATTTTTTATGTAGATACCTGATGGTGAAAGACCCCAAAAACGTACAGAGGGCCCCATTTATGAAAATTGTTGCATCGCTGCGACAAAACAGCAATGCAACAGTTTTCACTGCGCCCTCCTTGTGACAATGGATGTGCCGCATTTCATGTTTGGTGCAACATGTTGTAAGGAATTACAGATACGTCAGTATTTCTAACATATCTGTAGGGGCAAAAGTGACACATTGCTGGTGGGTGTCTGTAAAATGACACAACTCCAGCAATGCGCCCTTTTACATGGGGCAATCCTCATGTCAAAGGGCCTGCGTCAGTCTCACGCCTGCTGTGAGCCAGGTGTAAGATATTGACACAGTAGCGTCCCAGAAGTGTCACCGTTAAATATCATAGATTTCACTGCGTCACTTCTAGGACCCTTTATTGCGGGAAAAGCCTACCCTGCAAACATTATACCTGACAGATATAATGTAGCATGGGCCTTTATAAAGTGACACATCTGCTTAGATGCATCACTTTGTAAATATGGCGCAACGTGGCGCATTATTTACGCCGCCACAGCGTGACATAAACAAGTGATGCTATGGTGGCAAAAAAGTGTGGCAAGACTTCATAAGTAAGGCCCAGAATCTTTTGGGGCTTATTTATGAGAGGCTTGGATCGCCAGAGCATCACTTTTCTTTACCCTACAGTGGCGCAAGCCTCTCAACCATGCCTCTGAGGCGGGGCAAAGTCACCATGCAAGGCTTTGCATGGCCTCACAGATATGGAGTAACACATAGCAGAGCAAGTCACTGCTTTGAAATACTCTGCATCAAGGAGGTGTTCCAAGGGCTTTGTGTGGGGTTCTTACACAACAACCATGGATTTTGATGCTACCCTATATTTACAAAATCATGTAAACATGGGGAGCTTCAAAAGCAGATGCCTCCCCAGGGGAGGTCTAACGAGGAGAGATGTTTTCATTTTTCCTAGTTTTTTTCCTCTTTCAATGTGTGCTGCATTCAAGAAGCGCACATAGTAAGAGAAAAACGCCTTGTTTTTGTGAAGGAAGGGGCACCTTCCTCTACAAAAATTATCCTGCCTGTGTTGGTGCTAGGCAGCAATTTGTGCGCCAACGCAAGGGAAAAGGACAGGAATGCACTATATTTCATAAATTCGCCAATTCCTCATAAATTAGGCCCTTTATTTTTAGCTACACCTTTGACTACACCCCCATGCTCACTGACCTTTGGTTTGTTAAACATGGTTTAATATTATTTCCCCACAGTAAAAATAATTTGTTGTAGGAAATGGGGGCATTTATAGTTGTCGATGGTTGTCGATGATAAATACAAGGTTCTAGAAGATGTTGGCAGAAGGGGCTCCTTATGCCTAAAAAAGTTGGACAAGGGGGTCTCGGCATCAAAATGTTTGAAGACCTCTGCCTTAAAAGTATGAGAGGATCAGGATTCTCAGAGGTTAAAGTTAAAAAGAATTTTCCGAAAGCAGATTGTGAGCAGACTGTTCACAAAGGGGAGAGGTGTTCAGTGTACTAAGGGATGTTGAAGTGTCTGTAGGGATAGGTTTTCAAGCTTTCAAACTTATGTATGGGGCATTTGAGGGGCACGTGTGAGGAACAGTTGAAATGTACCTATGAAGAAAACATACTAAGACAAACATTAAAAAATAGCAAAACATTTTTCAAATTATATACTCTCATGAAAAACAAATCAGATATTGAAAGTTAAGTGGAAGAAGCGGTCTTTATTCTTAGTGGGGGGGGGGCATTCAAAATTAGAATTCTTATGGGTTATATATTCTTATAACTAATCCCTTATCAACAGCAACAATAAAACCAGTTGGTTATTATTTGTCTCTCAATGAGGAATCTAAATCAAAAGAAAAAATAAGTTGTACAGAATATATTGTAAACAAGTATGATTTTAACTCCTAGTGAGGCAGAGGGCAGACGTCCTGAAAAAAGCAAAAACTGAATTAACTTGATTGAAAATGTTGTTTTTTTGACAGAAGGAATTTCCTAAATTCACAAATTTCTATCCAATTGTGAAATGACCCTTGGCAAGGCGGTTTCTTACATGGCTCTATTAAACAGCTTGAAAATATTTCACAAAATGCAATAATTTCAGTGACTTCCTATATTCTTTAAGTACTAGTAAGGACCTCTTTACAAGCTGCCCCCAATAATCCATATTATTTTGTGGCAATTCCAGTATGAGGAAAGAACGAGGAATACACATTTTGGAGGAATTGCATGTGTGGATTAGAAGTACTGTACATGCTTTTTTATGCCAGGGGGTTTTAGCTGGCAGCTGAAGATTACATCTCTGAGTGAAACACCACAAAGCTGCAGTGTTTGCAGTATCATCAGAAGTGTTGGGCCCCTTGCAATGAGGGCCAAACTATGATATCCGAGACAGAAAAAGAAACACCCGGAGAATCTGTGCCCCATGGTGGTCAAATTGGTCAAATGCTAACGAGAAAACCAGAGGGACAAGCAGAGCGGCAAATCAAAATACAGCACCCTCCTACTTCACATCACCTTATGATTGTGATTCTCTTCAATATTTTATTAATATGATTCATACAGATATACAGTCGATTTTAAGGAGGCATACCTATGCTCCAGACATAAAGAAATACCTTCATCAGGCGAAATGTTTTCTCTTGTGGCAGGCTTGCTTGCAGGTATATTACTTCTCGGATCATGCAGGGCATTTCCAGGGCCAACTGGTCTGGAGGAAGCAAGGTTGCAATTGGGCCCATTGTCAGAAGCACCTGCTCACGGATCTATAGGAAGTAACATAGGCTCCATTACATGCCTCTGGTATACCTGAAATAAGGGTGTTGCAGGGATTCTGCTCACACACAGAACTGTGCACAGAGACCCAGGACCTCAGTGAATTGTAGTGGACCAAACAACTCACCTCAGTACCTAGAACCCCTAACCGACTAGCATCAGTGGCTCATTAGCTTTTCGTTCTACAGCAAAGGTACCAATGATTAGGCAACCCAGAACATGCGACTTAGGTTACTCTCGGGAATGGTGGGAATCAAGAACACTCTTTTGTTTGTTATTCTCATACCAGTCCACAACAGGAGTAAAAAGAGACACGGGAAAGGTTAAAATGTTTATTTTAACAACCTGCTCCAAGATGCAGTATTTTTGCTAACACAAGCAGACATATGATTAGAAATAATATGATCAGCATTGTTACAATTCCATAAAACACAAAAGGAGAAATCATATTATAATGATAGTGGAAACAGGTCCTATAGTGCCTAGTATGCCACCCTCCCTTGCTAGGAACTATGGGCCATATTACCAAGATGTGCGTTAAAAAACGCACATCGCACATTTCCGTATCGCCAGCTATCGCAGGATTTTATCGCCGTGTTAGCGTGTCATTATCAACGCACAACACGTAGGCGATATTAAATCCGGCGATAGGGAACATTAGCGCGTAAAAACAAGCGTTGTTGTCACGCGCTAATGTGTGCCTTGATAATATGGGGGGGTGGATGCAGCTTTATGATCCACACCCCCCTGTTATCAATGCCTAACACCTGATCAGAGCAGGCGTTGGGAGACCTGCGATAAACACGTTTATCGCAGGTCTCCTTCTCCCACGCCTGCCTTGGTAATAGGGTGTTACCACCTCCAACCACATTTTGCATGTGGTTGGACGTGGGAACGCCCACTTTGCATGTCATTAGCGATGTTTCTCGCTGACATGCAAAGTGGGCTTGAGGCAGGCGTTAGCATGCCCTTGTTAATAGGGCGCTAGAAGTATCGCCGCTTTCTTGGCACAATTTGCCGAAAAAGCGGCGATACTTCACCTTGGTAATATGGCCCTATGTTTTATAAAATATAGAAGTTCTCTTAGACTTCAATAGGGGACCCCATACCTCCAAGATCAGCAGAGATGAATCACATCAGGATCTGCAAAAGCTCTTTCTCTCTGGGAAACGGATTCTCTCCAAGTACCTGAAATCATGCCTACAGTGCAATATTAAAGGCGCCAGAATCTTCGTTAGATGCAGCTGTCTGCATGTTATGTCTAAAACGTGAGCCGATCAGCCCGAACAACAGCTACATTGTTATGATAACCTTGGAGGCTCTAGCACTCACTGTGCAGACTAGGGTCACGATGTAAGTCTAGGGACGCAGAAAACAAGCCATTCTCATGTGAAGTAAATCACACAGCCTAACTTACAACAACAGCTATATGCAGTGTCATGTACAAAAAGCAGCAAAAGGTAAAATGGTGTTTAAACTTCTAATAAGCCTATGCTAACATAGTAATGTGCGCAAATAAGGCCCTGCCTTCACTACAAGGGGATACCCTTTTATTGGATTAAAAATTGCATGTGGTGGTGACGCAAGTTTATTTATTGACATAAAAAAATCACAATACTGGAAACATTTTAAACATATGTCTGCAGCAGGTAGTTGTTACCATGGTGACAATGTAAAAGGAACAATTTTACTGTGGTATAACCCACCTAACTGGAGAAGTCGCCATTCCATGTCTAACTTACACCATGTAGCATTCACTTTACGGAAATTAACTTTTCCCCTACTCATACGACTGATGAAATTAGATTTTTTCTCATGCTGGGATATACATCCTTGCATTCTAGTAAATCAGCCATTTCAAGCTGCTACATCCCTTAAGTACAGGAATGGATGCAAACCAAGACCAATTTCAAGCTGACTGGGACTCAGTAGTGAGGTCAAGCATGCGGCACATGGCAGTGAACTACAGCATCTCCACCTTGCTGCACCCTTGGCACTTAGGCCATCTCACTGGGCTAAAATCAAAAAAGGATCAATGGAAGGCTTGGCTCAATCTCAGCCACATGTAGTTTTCTGGGTGACATTCAAGCTCATGTCCAATTTGTATACCTCCCTGACACACTAAAGACAGTAACCATCCCCATGCTAATGAATCTTGGTCCCTGGAGGGGGCAGCCCAGTCCTGTTGTTTTGTTCAGTGAAGCTCCATGTATGCACACCCACTGGCAGCAGCATTCCATGTACTACCATTATTGAGAGCATTGGCATCATGGTCCATTTAAGGTACCAGCTCTAGTGACTCACGCCTTCATCCAATGATTAATAACATATTGTCTTTGGTACATTTTCTTATATGCTAATGTATGAGGGAATGGTGACACAAGAGACATTTTTTATCTTCCCCTAAAAACCTTACAGATTTTAAAACCTACCCGGCACGTTTCTTCCGTGTTCTTGCATGGTGCATCAAGATAACCCTTGCACAGAGAATATCCATGCAAATAGTGGGGCACATGTTCAGCTTCTGTGCTCTGGACGAATGCTGAGGCCAAGGCTTCAAGAGCTGTCAGGAAAATACAAATCTGTTCTGTTCATTTGTGCATTTTTGTTATCTCTATTTCTGAGGAGGCCTCTTATCTCTAGTGCTGAGGAGACCCCAACTCTGCGAGGAAAGCCAATCGGTCTGGTCCTTTAATATGCTGTTAGCAAGTGCATAACCATGTCTTGTTCTGCATTTCAATTGGCATGATCTTCTCTGAGCCCTTCATAAATAATATCAATCAGGGAAACCCCTATAGGCCTTGCAAGGGGTACAGTAAGAGCTGTATAAATACAATACAAGCGGGAAGGGTCGAGGTAAGAAAGTCATGTCTTCACAGAAGCTTATTTAAATATTGTTAGCGTGTGGTGTTACCTGCTCAATTACCATACTCACCTGGGCCCTTAAACATTCAAACTTTGAACAGGTAACCCTTGCTAATCAGGACTTTAATTTTACTCTTAGGACTTATACCTATACCATTGATTTACCAATCCTTGTCATCGGTACCTAGAGTCCTAAGGGATCAAGGGAGTTAGAATAATAGGTAGAAAAGCCGCTCGCAGCGGATGCTTTGCTGAATTTGGACTCACCACGAAGGTTTGAGGAAGCTGTGGACTGCAACTACCAAGCGCCCTGAGACCACTAGCACCTGGGCTCCTCCCCTACCTGCCGCTTGAAAACAGCTCGCGGCCCCTGCTTCGCGATGCCCGCTCGCAGCGGATGCTTTGCTGAATTTGGACTCACCACGAGGGTTTGAGGAAGCTGTGGACTGCAACTACCAAGCGCCCTGAGACCACTAGCACCTGGGCTCCTCCCCTACCTGCCGCTTGAAAACAGCTCGCGGCCCCTGCTTCGCGATGCCCGCTCGCAGCGGATGCTTTGCTGAATTTGGACTCACCACGAGGGTTTGAGGAAGCTGTGGACTGCAACTACCAAGCGCCCTGAGACCACTAGCACCTGGGCTCCTCCCCTACCTGCCGCTTGAAAACAGCTCGCGGCCCCTGCTTCGCGATGCCCGCTCGCAGCGGATGCTTTGCTGAATTTGGACTCACCACGAGGGTTTGAGGAAGCTGTGGACTGCAACTACCAAGCGCCCTGAGACCACTAGCACCTGGGCTCCTCCCCTACCTGCTCACAGCCCATACATTTTGGCCGTTACTTTAGACCAATTCATTATAAGAGCAACTAGCTCGTGAAATTGACCTGACAGAGCGTCGCCTCTCTTTAGACCGGCCTTCACCAAACGGTCCTCTTTAGGCAACATTGTGCTGTCTGTCACCCCGGAACGACGCACAAATATAAATATCACTGACGACTCAATAGCCATAAATCGGAATAGTGACCTCATAACTGCAGACAAAACGACCAATATGGCAGACGAGCTTCGCAACACGCAGAGCCAAAGTAACACCAATACAGTGACCGGTTTGTGCGGAGGGGTATCTATCCGTGCATCGATGCTGGCTGCAACTGGGGTCATACCATCCTCGTCAGGACACACATCAGGAGCGATACCAAAAAAGAAGTATGGGGGGGCACTAAAATGGGAAAACAGCAAAAGGCAGCCAAAGTTAAAAGCAGTGGTATTTTGGCATCTGCTGTACAAACCAATCCTGAACATCATATACCGAGACTAAGTACTCCACCCATAGACATGTCTGTTGGGACTCCGCTTGTGTTGGATGAGGGGTTCTGGCTAAAAGTTGGTGGAATTATAACATCTTCTATCCAGCCTATCACGGACAGATTAGAGCAAATTGAAGAAAGACTAAAGAAACTCGAGCAACTGACTTTATCCAACCTCGAGTTAAATAAAAAGAAATATCCAATAGCTCCATCAGTGACTCAAGACAAACTTCTCCCGCAAAATGATATAAGAAAGGCTTTGGCCCCAACTTTTACGCCCCAAATATCGGCACCTGACTTCACGAAAGGTATCCCGCGGGTAAGCGCCTAAGGTGGACTGGGCTCTAAGAATGACAAAACCCTTCATGAAAAAAGGGACACACCCAAGGGAAACAGTGTAACAAATCACATGGTGGGAGGGGGTACTATTAAAGTCCTGCAGGGGGGTGGAAATGGAATCAGTGCAAATGACGATTATGGGTGCTCGTTACCGAACACAGACCTGCCACCAGAATCCATCCCCTACGTTGTTGTCCTGGCAGGGGTCCACAAACTAGGGAAGGGTAGTGTGGAATCGTTTTTCGAACTGAAAAATAAAACCACACATTGGCTCAATGCCAATAGACCCCTTCCCCCACAGATCCATAGTAAAATCCTGTTTGTACGCAGAGTTAGGTGGGTGGGTAGGAGTAGGAAAAACATACTAGGAGACTGCATCATTATTCATTTTAAAGACACACAAGCAGTGCAACACATTTGTGACAGGTGGCCCTACATGTCGAAAACTAGAATTCAGCCACTTGACCTCACCTATTCTTACAGCCCCCAAACACGCAGAGTAAATTATGCCTCACAGGGAAGTACTGGGGAAGGGAATCCTGGAGAAAACCACGCCAGAAAGAGACCTGAATTCGAGGGCTACGGACTGGAACCGGATATTCCAACCAGTAATAGGTACAGTGTACTCGATATGGATGGACTGACTCTCTCCAAATATTGCCATCTTTAAGAGTGCCCGGCCAATGGTTAGGGAAGGAGAAGCCACGAGACAACATTGTGAACATCAATCCTTTAACACGGTTTACGGAGGGTTTGTAACTTACTCTGCCCAGAGCTTGGAGGGAGCCATGAAAAAAGTGATATATCCCTATGCTGATACAGAAAATAACCAACATATACAGAATAAGGCTGACCTTCCTCGTAAGTCACTTATAATTCCAAAAATATTAGCAAGGGAAGAACCTCTGGAAAACAACCAACAGGCCAGAGAACATAGCCTGTACCCACTGGCACGGTACATTAAAGCTGGAAGCTTATCAGGAGATGTTGCCCCCCAAACAACTGTTAGTACAAACATTAACAAAATAGTGATGGATAATAGTATTAAACTGGTGTCCTGGAACATTGCGGGGCTGTCTGCTAGGATAAGGGACCCTGGTTGTTTATCTTTTATGCAGGACTTTTCAATTATCTGCCTACAGGAATGTTGGGTAATGGATGCCATACACATTAACGGCTACCGTACCTTTCACACTCCTGCTACCCGGTCCATAAGGGGAATCAATCAGTCAATCAATCATTACATTTATAGAGCGCACTACTCACCCGTGAGGGTCCCAAGGCGCTGAAGGGAGGGGCGGCGTCGCTACTGCTCGAATAGCCAGGTCTTGACGTGTTTTCTGAAGGTGAGATGGTCCTGGGTCAGTCGTAGGTGCGTGGGGAGGGAGTTCCATGTTTTGGCTGCCAGGTAGGAGAAGGATCTTCCTCGGTGATGGTTCTGCGAATTCGTGGGACGGTGGCGAGGGCGAGGCTGGCGGAGCGGAGCTGGCGGGTGGGGATGTAGAACAAGAGGCGGTTGTTGAGGTATTCGGGCCCTTGTCGTGTAGCGCTTTGTGTGTGTGGGTGAGGAGCCTGAACGTGATCCTCTTGCAGACGGGGAGCCAGTGCAGGTTTCTCAAGTGGGTGGATATGTGGCTGTGGCGAGGGATGTCGAGGATGAGTCATGCGGAGGAGCTCTATGCGTTGAAGTCGTGTCTGAAGTTTGACTGTGGTTCCTGCGTATAGGGCATTTTCGTAGTCCAGTCGGCTGGTGACGAGGGCCTGGGTGACGGTTTTTCTGGTTTCGGTGGGGATCCATCGGAAGATTTTTCGGAGCATGCGCAGGGTGTTGATGCAAGATGACGAGACGGCGTTGACTTGCTTGATCATCGTGAGGGAGGAGTCCAGGATGAATCCCAGGTTGCGTGCGTGGTCCGTGGGTGTTGGTGCGGAGCCCAATGCTGTGGGCCACCAGGAGTCGTCCCAGGCGGATGGGGATTGTCTGAGGATGAGGACCTCCGTTTTGTCTGAGTTCAGCTTCAGGCGACTGAGCTTCATCCATTCTGCGATGTCTTTCATTCCTTCCTGGAGGTTGGTTTTGGCGGTGTCTGGGTCTTTGGTGAGGGAGAGTATCAGTTGGTTGTCGTCGGCGTAGGAGATGATGTTGATGTTGTGTTTGCGTGCGATGGCGGCGAGGGGGCTCATGTAGATATTGAAGAGGGTGGGGCTGAGCGAGGATCCTTGGGGTACTCCGCAGATGATCTCGGTGGCCGCTGAGTGGAAGGGAGGGAGGCGGACTCTCTGGGTTCTGTCAGAGGGGAACGAGGTGATCCAGTCCAGGGCCTTTCCTTGGATCCCAGTGTTGAGGAGGCGGGTTGTTAGGGTGCGGTGGCATACGGTGTCAAAGGCTGCCGACAGGTCTAGGAGGATGAGGGCGATTGTTTCTCCGCTGTCCATCAGGGTGCTGATGTCGTCGGTGGCTGCGATCAGAAGGGCATTGATTTCTGCGTGCTTCCAGCTCTCAGGGAAGGTGGCTGACGTGAGGGAGTTGCTTATGACGTTCCGGAGGTGGGGTGCGATGATGATGGCGGCTTTGTTGAAGATATGATGGGGGCAAGGGTCAGAGGGGGAGCCAGAGTGGATGGTGTTCATGACGTGGGTGGTGTCTTCCGTGCTGATGGGGGTCCAGGCGCTGAGGGTGGAGGCGGCGTCTGGGGTCCGAAGCTGTCATGTATATCTGCGATCTTGCGGTGGAAGAACGTGGCGAGGGAGTTGCAGAGGTCTTGCGATGGGGTGATGTCATTGTTGCTGGCGCTGGTGTTGGAGAGCTCTTTAACGATGCTGAAGATTTCCTTGCTGTTGTGGGTATTGTTGTCTAGCTGCTCTTTGAACGATGCCTTTTTGGTGGTGCAGATCAGCTGGTGGTGTTCGCGGGTGGCGTACTTGAGGGCTGTCAGGTTTTCTGTTGTCCGTTCGTGGCGCCAGGTTTTTTCGAGGGTTTGGCAGGATTTCTTTGAGTCTTTGAGGGTGTCTGTGAACCATGAGGTTTTCCTGTTGCTGGTCTTGCCTTGGGGGTTCTTCAGTGGAGCGTGGTCGTCAGCGCAGATGGTGATCCACTGTGCGAGGTTGTGCGCTGCGTCGTTGGTGTCAGTGGTGTCGGCTTGCAGGTTCTGGCTTAGTGATGAGAAGAGCTGGTCTGTGGTGATTTTGCTCCAGCATCTACGGGGGATTTGTTGCGTGTGGTGGTGTGATGTATTCTTTTTGAAGGTGAAGTGGATGCATCTGTGGTCGGTCCAGTGTAGTTCAATGGAGTGGCTGAAGGAGACGTGGTTGCTGGCGGAGGAGATGGGGTCGAGCGTGTGGCCAGCGAGGTGGGTGGGGGTATTAACCAGTTGTTTGAGTCCGAGGTTGGTGAGGTTGTCGAGCAAGGTGGTGGTGTTGTCGTTGTTTTTCTCCAGGTGGAAGTTCAGGTCCCCTAGGAGGTTGTATTCTGGTGAGGCCAGGGCGTGTGGGCTGATGAAGTCGGCGATGGTTTCGCTGAATTGTGTGCGCGGGCCGGGGGTCTGTAGATGAGCGTTCCTCTGAGGGTGGTCTTGGGGTCGGTGTGAATCTGGAAGTGTAGGTGTTCGGCGGTGGAGAGTGTGTCTTCGGCGTTGGTCGTGATGTTGATGGTGTGTGTCTGAGCTCCTCCTGAGGCGGATGCCGGGAGGCTGTGTTACCCTGTGCTCCTCTGATTTTACCTGATTTTAAAAGTGTAATTAATTGCAAAAATCTGCGTTTTTCTTTCCCCTTCGTAAATGGTTCTAAATAGCTTGATTCTACTAAGCTTGACTTGCTGACCCCGTCCCCCCTCTTTCCCGCTGCCCTGGGCCACTCCCAGCCGAGTATTGAAGCTGTGGAGTTGGTCCCGGGCACGCAATTGCGGCGGCCATCTTGTGTGTGGGTGGGTTCCAGCGTGCTCTAGTTGTGCATAAAAGGGGATGGTAACTCCTCCGCGCAGCGGACGCGCTTTGCGGGCGCGCCTGACTCGCGCCGGAGTCGTGCCAGAGTCCTGCCCGTCTGCGCCCATCTGCGGCCGAACGGGCCCAGGGGCCAGGGACTCTGTCAACCCTGTCACATATACTCCCTCTGCCCTGAGAAATTTACAACCCAAACATTGCAACCTACCCCCTGCCTGTCGTGATCGCATTTCCTTACTGGGCATTGCGCGCACTGCCTCCTCTCCTCACCCTAGTGCCCATCCCCTAGTATGCACGGATAATCAGGAGTCACGCATACGTGTCTTATACTTGAACACACGATCTTTCGTCAAACATCATGTTGACCTTTTTATCCTACTCACTGATGAGTGCCCTGATATCCTTTTATTCACTGAGACTTGGCTAACCGACGACTCACTCCCCGATATTTTGGCAGCCCTACCCCCTGACTACTATATGTTTAACATCAATCGTCCCCCCGGCCGCGCCGGTGGTGGGGTGGCAGCTATCATACGGAAGGAGTTTAAGATCATCTCCACATCCTCCTTCACTCTTGTCGATGTAGACAATCTTATCATCAGTCTTGAAACAGGAGAGGGAGCCCTTACTCTCATCGTCCTCTATCGCCCTCCGTCCCCTATGCCTTTGTTTCCTGGCATTTTTAGCGAACAATTAGCCAATCTGATCACCTCATCTGCCCGCCTCGCCATCTTCGGCGATTTTAACTATTGGTACAACGACAGCGATGCTGGCCCCCATGCTGCAGAGCTGTTTGAAGTCCTCTCTAGCTTCAACATGAATCAACTTGTCTCTTCTCCCACTCACGTCAGGGGTCACATATTAGACCACATCTGGACCTACAATCTCACTCTCTCCTGTCCTGTGGTTACCCCCTGTATTTGGTCGGACCATCACCTAATCGACACGGTGATCACAGTCAGGGGCCGTGTTAAAGCTCCTGCCGTAGCAGGCGGGGTCGCTCGCAAATGGGGCACCCTTGGTTCGCAAGGTTTCCTATCTTCGTTGGCTGACACTCAACCTCCATTGCGCAGCAATGCGACAGTCCAGGCCTTGGAAAACGACTTTTCCAGTTGGATCACCAAAGCCAGTGATCTTTTTGCCCCCCTGTCTAAATTTCCCCGTTCTCGCCACAGCAATTCACACAGGTGGTTCAATACCTCCCTGAAATCCCAGCAGCTCAAACTGCGTCAGATGGAACGCAGGTGGAGGCGTTTCTACTTACCACTCGACAGAGAGGCTTACGTTGAGGCACGAAAAATATACAAAAGTGCAATTATAGCTGCGAAATCTTCATACTTCTCCGAAAGAATCTCTGTCGCCCCCAATAAGTCCAAGGAAATATTCAGAATTATGGGCGAGTTGACGTCTGATGCCAGAACTCTCCCTTCCCAGGTCCCCACCCAACAATCCTGTGATGCTCTAAATAGCTTTTTCACTGAAAAGATCATTAAGATCAAGAACACTGGGGCATATTACCAAGGGCATTATCGCCGCATTAGCGGGACTTTTTCCCGCTAATGCGGCGATAATTTTATCGCGCTATTACCAAGGTGTTAGCGACAGCTTGTAGGCGATAGTGGGCATTTAGGGTCCCACTTTGCATGTCAGCGATAATTATCGCTAATGATATGCAAAGTGGGCGTGCCAAGATGTTAGCGACTTAAAACAGTCGCTAACATCTCTAACTCCTATTAACAACTTTTGGAAATATTCGCGCTAAGCGCGAATATCTCCAAAAGCTAACGCCTGCTAAAAGCAGTTCTTAGCCATGTTATCCAATGGAAGGTGGATAACATGGTTAAGAGCATTGTCACGATAATGCATGAATATCGCTGATTTTTCAGCGATATTCATGCATTTCGCAGGATTTTTACCGCTTTTGAGATAAACCTTGATATTATCTCAGCGGTAAAAATCCTCGGTGTTCGGCGATATTTTTTTCCCGCTAACCAAGCAATAGCGATAATTATCGCTATTGCTTGGTAATATGCCCCACTATCCCCCCCGCCCCCCTGCTGCTCCACTTGTCCCTTCCCTTGGTAACCCATGTTCATTGTCACACTTTCCCCTCCTCGACCCTTCTTCCCTCGCCAAACTTGCCTCCCGAGTCAAATCTGGCTCCCCCAATGATTGCTGCCCTCCCTCTGTCTTCAGGGACATTTGTTTGGCTTTGCCCAACTGCATCTTGCCTCTACTAAACACCTCTCTCAAGGCCGGCATCGTACCCAACTCCTTCAAGGAAGCTGCCTTGGTACCATTGCTGAAAAAACCCGGAGCCGACCCAGAGGACCTTGCCAACTATCGGCCTATTTCTCTCCTGCCTTATTTTTCTAAGATCTTGGAGGCACATGTCACCTGCTGCCTCTCGCAGTTCATCGAGTCCTCCAGCTACCTTGAGCCTAACCAAGCTGGCTTCAGACCTGCCCACTCTACTGAGGCTGTGATCTTAGCGGTTATGGACTCTCTCAGGAGCAACGCCGACAAGGGGTCTCCTCAGGCCCTGATCCTTCTGGACTTGTCGGCAGCGTTCGACACGGTGGACCATAACATCCTTCTCCACCGTGTCGAACAAGCCGGTATCCGGGGTTCGGCTCTGGTCTGGATTAAGTCCTTCTTGACAGGCAGAACCCAGGCTGTTCACCTGGGCCCTTTCATGGCTACTAGGGAACCATTCATCTGTGGAGTGCCTCAGGGTTCCTCTCTGTCTCCCCTGCTTTTCAATCTTTATCTTCGCCCGCTCATCCATTCCCTGAAGAGCTGGGACATTACCGTCTTCAATTATGCAGACGACCTGCAAATCATTTTCACTCTTAACACCCCTAACGCAGCTCTCGACTGTCAGGCGGTCATGTTACATATCCAGCAATGGATGAACCTTAATCAGCTCAAGCTGAACCCAGGGAAGACTGAGCTAATTCTCCCTGGCAGTAGCTCCACTCATTGGGGCCCACAGTTTTGGCCTACAGAGCTGGGTTCCCCGCCCATCCCGGCTAAATCGGCAAAGAGCCTGGGGGTTATCATAGACCCAGAGCTCTCCCTCAAGCCTCAGGTTGGGGCAGTCGTATCCTCGTGTATGTTTCAGCTTCGGAGAATCAGGAAAGTTTCCAATCTACTTTCGCCTGAAGCCCTGATACAAGTTTTGATCGCCCTTGTGCTCTCTCGCCTGGACTTCTCCAACTCCTTGTATCATGGCCTACCGAAATACCTGCTACATAGGCTGCAAGTCATGCAGAATCAGGCGGCCCGACTAGCCTTTAAGACCCCGAAGTGGCAGTCTGCAAAACCACTACTCTGTAAACTCCACTGGTTGCCGGTCGAACAGAGAGCTGCATTCAAGATCGGCTGCCTGACCTACAAAGCTGTGACTGGTACGTCCCCCGTCTTTCTGAGGTCCCTAGTGACTCCTTACCGTCCGGCACATAACCTTCGGTCCTCCCACCGTCAACTTCTGACCGCAGTCCCAATCAAACTAAAAAAATATGGTGGTTGCAGATTTGCTCATCTGGCTCCCAAACTCTGGAACCAGTTGCCGTTATCCTTCAAATCCTCCATGTCTCTGCTGGAATTCAGAAAACTTCTTAAAACCAATCTTTTTACACAGTCTGGCTTGCTCCCCCTCTCTACATCTCTCAGTACCACCCAGCGCCAGGAAACCTATGGTGACAGAGCGCTATACAAGTCCCTCTTAAGATAAGATAAGGTAAGATAAGATGGTGTCCCTGTAGATGATGGCGATTCCTCCTCCGGTTTGGTTGATGCGGTTCTTCGGGGTGATCTTGTAGCCGTCCGGGATGGCTATGGCGATGTCGGGGGCCGAGGAAGTGTTCATCCATGTCTCTGTGAGGAAGGCGATGTCTGGTGCTGTTGTGTCGAGGAGGTCCCAGAGTTCGACGGCGTGCTTGTGGACGGAGCGTGTGTTGAGGAGGATGCACTTGAGGTGGTTGTTGTCAGGTCCGGTGGGTGGTCTGCAGGTTCGGAGGCAGGTGAATTTGCAGGCTTGACAGGTGAAGGGTCCCTGGGTTCGCTTCGGGGTTGCTCTGTAGCAGGTGGGTTGTCTTTCGGTGTTGAGTGCGTTGACGGTGGAGGAGTTGTATCTCAGTCGGGTTCCCTAGCTCCGGCGGGGGCCAGGGGTTGTGGCGCTGGGCGCGGTCCAGGCGTGGACGGGCGCAGACGGGCTTGCCTTTGGCGCGCCCACTGCGTGGCCTCCATATGAGGGCTGTGGGAGGGAGGAGCAGCTGGGAGGCGGGAGTGGGGCGGCGAATGGGAATGGCGGGGGGCGGGGCCGCAGGGACGCAGCGGCAGGAAGAAGGCACAGAGGGAACCGGGGAAAACGGGGGACAGGACACGGGAGGCAATGCGGGGGAACAAGGGGGCACAGAAGGCAAAGGGGGTACAAGGCACAACAGGAGAAATTACAAGTGGTCACAAAATACAATAAAAATACAGCGACCAGCAGAGGGGACTCACACGGCACCAGGCAGCGGCAGGGGCAAGGCAAGGGAAGGAACAAAGGGGGGCTTTGCATCTATGTATCAAACCTTTTGAATGATCTGATAGTAAAATCTGATACTGTGTCTGAATACTGTCAGATACTGCATTTGACTGATGAGGGTAAACAAAAAATAGTTTTGATAAACTTCTATAATAATATCGCGAAAGTGGAAATAAGTAAGGTTTTAGAGGATATATACCAAACCCTCAAGAACATCGAAGAAAAACAGTCTGGGGATATATGCGTTATATGGGTGGGCGTTTTCTATGCCCACATAGCCACCTGGGCATTTGTGGTCTGGGTACAGGTAGAGATGACCTCCATGCACACTTCTCCCATACGACCCTGGGCAACTACCTTAATGATTTGATTTTCCATCTAGACCTGGGCTTTAAAAATTAACTATGTTCTCTTCCAGTCCCTTTTGAGCCAACATTCATTGGAAGGGGATGTAAATCAGTAATAGCTTTTGTTCTCATATCTAACCGCTATTCTTGCCATGTCCTTACTTATAAAACATGTGACATGGCAATGAGCGATCACCTTCCAAATAGCCTATCCTTCTCTTTTGCAGGGAGTAATAAAAAAACAACTAATTTAATAGAAAACCTATATAGCTACAAATTAAGCCTTGCAAGGTCGAATGGATATGCTATAAAGTGGAATAAAGTAGAGCCTGTGACCTTTTCTGACACTTTATAAAAAACAAATATAGGGAGTTTGAAACATGTCTAATTGCGACTGGTGAATATGCCCCAGTCACTGAAGCTTTTCTCAGTATTTCGGAGGAAATACGTAAACTCCTCGTAGGGCCCCTGAAACGGGGAAAAGTTAAGACGCTGGGGTGGTTCGACTCAGACTGCAGTAAGGCCCATGCTCACTTCTAAAAAGTGAACTAAGAAATGTGGCCGAAGTAAGACTCGCCAGAACTGCATACCAACGTGCAGTTAAAAATCGCACGAGCCACTTGAAACAGGAAGCCTGGCAGGCGTTACATCAAGCCTGCCAAATTAAAGACAACATTGGCTTTTGGAAGGCTGTAAATGCCCCTTTTTTTCAGATAGGGTAACTGGCACGATAGACGTGGCAATTACCGAAGATAGATGGGTCAATTATTTCAAAGAACTTTATCAGGCAGATGACCCAACTGAGAGTGCGAGACTAGATGAAATTGGAGGAGATGAAATTGTGCCCCAGGAAACATTTCCAATAAACATCGAATTTTCACTGGTGGAAGTTCAAACTGCCATTAATGATAGTGCTGCAGGGAAAGCCCCAGGACCGGATGGGGTGCCAGTAGATATATATAAATGTAACACCGAGCTATGGGCCCCACTCCTAACTAATGTCCTAAACAGTTGTAATAAATATGGGTTTTTTCCCACATGGCAAGAGGCTATCGTGGTCCCTATCATTAAGAAAGGTGATCGCAATGAACCAAAATGCTATCGTCCAATATCTTTATTGGATTCACTCATGAAGGTTGCCGGGAGGGTTATACTAAATAAATTACAACTCTGGGTGGAACAAAAAGGCATACTTTCACAGTTCCAATATGGGTTCAGGGCAGGACTTGGTACAACAGAGCAAGGTCTGAATTTAGCGCTGATTATAGCCAAGTATGTAGCGGCTAAAAAGGAAAAATTATTTTTAACATTCGTCGACCTAAATTTGGCCTTTGACTGTTTAAACCATGACAAACTCTGGACCATATTACTGCAAATGGGCGTGGAACCAAATCTGTTGATATTTATTAAGGAGTTATATCGGGGGTCTGGGGCGAGGGTACGGTTTGGGAATCAGGGCGAGTGCACCACTAAGTTTGGCCTAAACAAAGGAGTCAGACAGGGTTGCATACTCGTACCATTTCTGTTTAATTTATACATAACTAGTGTAGCTTTCCACCTTATTCAAGATAAGCAGGATTATCCCCAAATCAGGAATACCCCAGGCCCCATTTTATTATATGCAGACGATGCAGTAATTATGGCACGGACCCAAGTCGGCCTTCAAAGATCACTTACCAACTTCTCTAAGTACATGAACGATAGAGGTCTAAAAATATATATAAGCAAGACATTTACCATGTGCTGCACCACTAAGAAAACTTCTACATGCAAAATCTTGCTCTCAAATACAAAAAATAGATACAACTGATACATTTTCGTATTTGGGCATCAACTTTGATTTAAAAAAAGGGACCTGGTCTTCGGCGGCCCAGGCGAGAAAACTGGTTTTCTCGCGAGCAATCGGGCCGTCTGAAATTTCGCCAACAAGCTGGGGGGACAACCTGTGCCAGTGCTAGTGAACATATATAAATCTAAATGTATTTCCACTGTAATATATGGGGCAGGGGTTTGGGGAATAACAGAAACTCACAACATACAACTTTGTGAGAATGAATTCCTCCATTATCTACTAGCTGCCCCAGGGTCCACATCTACTTATGTATGCCACAAGGAACTAGGTTTACATTATATCTCAGATCTTATCAAAGTTAATCCCCTTCTTTTATGGCACAAGGTGTGGTCTACCGAGGAGATATAATTATGGACTGTCTTAATCTCCAGGGGGTTTCAAGAATCTCCTGGATTATGTATGTAAAGAAACTATCCTATGATATTGGACACCTTGAATATTTTGATTCCCCGAGCTGTTTAGAGACTGTTTCAAGGAAGAAGCTGAAAGAAACTTGTTTGCACTTCTTAGAAAATAAACGTTGGCTGGCAGAGAAATGTTAGACCTCAGTCATGGAGAACCATTTGATGCTTCTAGGACAGGGGATTCAGCCATACTTGATTCAGATGCAAAGTTGTTATTCTCACATGCTACTCACGCGATTTTGGGGGGGGGGGGGGACGTTTTTTAGACTGGTTACATTCTCAGAAGTAAATTCTTGGTCTAAAAACGTGATATTATGTCCCTGCTATGATACTTCTGTCCAATCCATGCTACATTGCATACTTTTTTGTAAATTCTATACCCTGCCGAGGAGAAGATTTTTAATTCCTATGATGAGAAAATGGGGATTGAGACATTGTAGAACAGCACTTTTGAGATTACAAATGCTAGAAGATGAATTTACTATGTATCTTGTGTCGTCGTTTTTAAAAACTATAATTAGATACAGGACTTCAATTAACTGACTTACAATAATCCTTCAAGTCATTGTAAATTGTTTTAATGTATTTAATTCCTATTTTTCACTGTATTTACATCAATCATGATAATGTGTTTTAATGGCAAAAACCTTTTTATAAAATGTTCCTTTTTTTCTATTGTGCTTTTATTGATTTTATAATCAAAATCGATTAAAGCAGTTTTTGACTTTGAAAAAAATACAATACAATGCTAGTGGAGTGAGATAATGAATTTACAAACCAGATAGGGATATGAAAGGTCCATAACATTTGCAGTACAGAAAAGGACAATGACATGCACATTCTAACATTTGTGCCATTATTTCAGTCTCCAACATGTACCAGGATCCTTCATTCCAGCACTCACTCACTAGGCCTGCACTGCCTAAAACAGCCTAAAACATGCCCCCAGTGACTTTCTCTCCACAAAGCATGTTCCACGTTCATGAAATTAAAGGGGAGGGCTGAAGATACTTTTAATGCCTTGACACATTCTAATACATCAACGTGTTACGATTTGTATGTTACTCAGAATAACACAGAGCGCAACAATTTAACATACAATTTTCAGAATCTGTTCATTTTATGAAGAAAACACACGAATCATTTCTCAAGAGATGATTTCAAAATCCAGAAGATGCTGAAAACATTCTCTGCCAAACTCTGCAGTTCCTCATTACAATGGTGCATAAAATTATGTAGCAATACACCTGAGGGCATATTTACAAGCCCCTATTGCCACAGGAACGTCCCTTTTTCGGACATTCCTGTGGGGAGAGGTGCTTTGCCTTTTTTACTGTGGCTCAACGCCGCCTTGTAAATAAGGCCTCCTTTCATGCTAAACTCAGCGTGAAAGGGGTGGGTAATGGGTGTTGTAGTGGGCGTTCTGTTGCAACACCCATTGATTTAGACGCTGCACCTATATACAAGGGTGGCGTAAATAGGAGGCAGCGCCAAAATCGAGACCAGGGAAAACCTGATCTTAACATGGCAAAACGAGGAGAAATGCTTAATTTCTCCTCGTTTTTGCTGTTTCTATGTATGCTGCATTGTGCAGCACATATAGAAACAGCAAAACACCATGAATACCACTAAAAATAATTCGATTTGCAACTTCTATGTGTGCTGCACAATGCAACACACATAGAAGTTACAAAACTCCATTTGTGATTGTTTATGTGCAGGAAGGGCCTTCCTCTAGATAAACAATCATTTCCTCAACGCTTGCACCCTTGCACTATAGTGCAATGGTACCTGCATTGGTGCTAGGCCGCTTAGTTTAGCCCCAGCGCTAGGGAAAAAGCAGAGGTGTGCCATATCTTTGTAAATACGGTGCATCCTTGCGTTTTCGGAATGGCGGAGCATGGCGTTAGCATTTTGTGCTTAACGGCACAATCCACCATTCCCTTGTAAATATGCCCTCTGGTGTTTTCATAAAATTGAGCAGGATTCTTTTAATGGTCATTCCTTTCTTTCACTCCACCCAGTCTAATTAGAGGAGCTGTCTCATACAGGCTTACACTTACCTCTACTGAATTGCAAGCGCTGAGTAAAAGTTCTTGCTTTCTCCATTACAGGTAGAAAGTGTTGAAGGATGAAACCCTCTGAACGCTTCATTACAGCCTCTGTGGGATGACAACAAAAGAATACAGCTCAGATGGGTTGCAACAGAAGTGGGAGCCCTGTGATGCCTTTGAACTGACAGAGGCTGCACACAGACAGACCTTAGCCCAGTGGTGGCACAATATAGAGGCATGAGCCTTGGGGTGTGCTATGAACTGCCACAGGTGGCATGCACAGATTTAGGAGAGTATGTTCCTTTCCGAAAGCCAGGAGATTTTGCCAGTAGGCAATAGTAGAAAATGACCATGGAACCCCCGGGAGTCAACATCTAAAAGGAGGCTCTTTTGATTCAGTGATTTCACAGCAGCATGTGGTTACTGATGTTCCAGGCACAGAATGCTACACTTTGGTACCCATGAAATTTCTATTCCAAGCATTCATTTCATTTCCACAAAACAAAAGGTCACAATATAAGACTGAAGGGTATAGGGCTGAGAACAGTAATTTCATTAAACATGTCTGAGTGAGACAGGCAAAGAAAAGTACTAAATGCAAAGCTGAGGACTATCATTGGACTCTACATTCCAGGGAGGCAGGCTGTGGACAGGCTAATAAACTCAGCAATCTGTCTGCTGTTAAAACCTTTGGGCCTTATATATGAGCCCTTGCAACACATTTATGCCAATGTTGTATCACTGTTTGTGATGCTGCAACTGCGTAAATAATGCTCCACGTTGCTCCATATTTATGAAGTGACGCATGTAGGCAGATGCGTCACTTTGTAAACCCCAGCGCTAAATTATACCTGCGTCAGGTATAATGTATGCAGAGTAGGCTTTCCCCCGCAAGAAAGGGTAATAGGAGTGGTGCAGTGAAATCTATTAGATATCACTGCGCCACTTCTCGGACGCCAATCTGTCAAAACCTTATGACTGCTTCATGGCAGGCGGAAGGGTGACACAGGCCCTTTCACATGGGGCTTACCCCATGTGAAAGGACACATTGCTGGAGTTGCGTCTGTTTTCAGTCACACCTCAGCAATGCGCTACTTTTGCATCTACAGATACGTCAGTAATACTGACGTATCTGTAACTCATTGCGACATGATGCGCCATATTGTAAATAAGGTGCATCCATGGTGTCACAAGGAGGGCGCACTGAAAAGTGTTGCATCACTGCTTTGCCGCAGCGATGCGACACCTCTCATAAATAAGGCCCTGAGTTTCTAATAGTAACTGTCAGAACTAAAGAGGCTGAGATCTGTAGTCTTTCAAAACAGTGCTGTGTTGTCCCATCCCAGAGACCCAAATCTGGAGGTGTCACTACCCAACTGGGATTTGAATACTTTGTACCTTTAATAGTGTGGTCTTTGCACCAACAGTGTCACAAGGGAACCTATTCTATTTCATGTGCCTCCTCCCTTAGCGCAGTCTACTGATGTAAAAGTGTTTCTCAAGTGCATGGTCACTTACCTTGCTGTCGAATAAGTTGTTTTAAGCACCAAGCCAAAACAGAATGGGGGATGGTCCCCAGCTCGAAGAGTGTAATGATGTCCCGGAGCACCTGATTGGGCAGTGTGTTCCCAAGCAAAACCAACACTCTGCAGCCGAATATCTGAAGTTCTGTAATCTTTCTCATCTAAACATGATGATGCAAAATAAGTTATCAATAAAGGCAGACTATGCTTTCAAAAAACAATCCCTAGTTGTATACCTGAAGACCATAGGCTATACAGCAGTGAACTGTAAAATGTGAACCAGATTTCAGGGAAATGGGTGTTGTCTATGAACATTTGTGTTGCCAAAACTTCCCAGTCCTGATGCCTACTGCATCAACAAACAACAGGAGAAACAAGTAACCCCAGTTAAAACCTGGATGAGTACAACATCATGCAACAATGTCTCAATGGGAGTCAATGAGGAAGTACAATTTGAATAGTAAGTGAATTACTCACAAAACACATAGGGGCATATAAGCAAGAACCACGTTAAAAGTATCGCCGTTTTAGCAGCAGGAAACAGCTGCTAAAACGGCGATAATGGGCTTGCTAATATGCGTTAGAGAATTCCATTAGAAGCCAAGGTTAGATGTGCAGGACATCTAACCTGGGATTCTATTGGAAGTCAATAATGTATATTAGCAAGCCCACAATCGCCGTTTTAGTGGCAGTTTCCTGCCGCTAAAATGGCGATAATTTTAACAAGGTTCTTGCTAATAAGCCCCATAGTCCGATTTTTTTGAAGTTCGAGTATTTGTATTAACAGAAGAAGAAACGCACTGACTGTGTTCGAATATATGACGTTACAACGAATTCCGTTGCAACGCATGCCTTTACCACGCATGCGTTACAACGGAATTCGTTTACCACGCATTACATTTACCACAATTACTAGCGTGGTGACGTCATACGTCGTTAAGAGAAAGCGGAAGTTTATTTTCCGTTTTCTCTTAAACGATGCTGATACCCGACGTGACTTCAGGTGAGTTTCTTTTTTGGGGGGGAGACCCCCCCAAACCCCCCTTTTTTTACTTTTTACCTTTACCACATATACCTTTACTACAAACCTCGCAGTAAAGGTATGCGTGGTAAAGGCTTTCGTGTTAACCACGCATGCGTTGTACTGCATGCGTGGTTAATGATTTCGTTGTAAAGGCTTCGTTGTAATGGCCGTTTCCCACTGTGTTCTACAGCGAATTGGAAGCAGCATCAACCATGTTTCAAGTGGTTTACTAGATGCCTGCCACAGCAAATAGTAGACCATGCAACTCAAGAGTCATCAATAGGAAACTTTGAATAATGGGGTGTGTCAGAAGGTAGAAGGTAGATAGCCTCTGTAGCCCAAAAGCTTAATAGGTGGCTATTATTAGGTTAATATGTATATGTGTGCATGGATTATCTGCATTGTAGCAATGAGCACTATTTAATAACTTTGTACAGGCATTCATGTGGCATATAAAGCAATAAAAAACATTGCAATGATTTGCTTACCATTGTAAAGCCCACACAACCTTGACAAATCAAAGCTTCAGTGTACTGTGCTTTAAGGTAGGGGACTCTAAAATATCTGTCAGAAAATCTAGGAATACGATGTAAACTACAAGACAATGCAAACATCTGATTTTGTTTGTTACTAATTCTGAGGACTTCTTTAGGAGGGAAAAATCCTGGACAGGCGATTTAGACTAGGGTAAGGATCGCTATTTCCCATGTTGTAGATCTTGAAAGGGGATGCTGGTCAAACAAGTGATCCATGAGTCCAATTTAGAGTCTGAGAACTGGAGGAGGGATTTTTTTGCCGGGAGGTATCCTATCACGTACAGGACGGTAGAAATCACTCTAGCAGTTACTGCTGGGTATTTGGTTTGAGGTAGGGGAGGTTTGCCGTAAATTGACAAATGGTATACTTAGAGTGGATATAGGTGGTTGTGTGGCATACCCCATAGACAACACAATATGTGTTTAGTATGTGTTTGAATGTTCTCATAAGGCCTTCCATTGGTTTGGCTGGATGTCATTCTAAGGGTCTTGAGTTGATCAGTGTTGTCTTTAATATGCACAGACTCTCTCTATGAATGACATACTGGGCTTTGCTTCACCTCTGAGAGCTACTTTGTGGGTGCTAGTGAGCTACCAGTAGCTCCCAAGCTACTCGTTGGAAACCCCTGTCCTTGCCATTCCTCCGTGGCAGCACAGAGACCGTTCCCTATATCAAAATGTCATGGTTCTAATCATGCACTTGATACCTGACAAAGACGAGTCGGGTAAACATGCTTGGGTGACACAAGAAAAAAACATTTAACTTCAGCTGTGAAAACAGTTCTGTGGAGAGTTACGGGGCAGTGTCACCTTCAGCAGGTTGTGTGAGTGCTGCTGGGGTTACAAGCCCCTTTTGTGAAGCTCCTACCAGCACTGGAGAAGCTGCGTCTGCTAATGATAGATCTCCACTGGCAGTATGCTCATGAAAGGAACTACATAGCTACATTACCAAAGAAATGCTGTAACTGAATGGTACAGTATAACCATCCACGAAATGCTGTGGCCCTGAACTGATCATATTAGTGGTTGATTTGAGTCGGTGGTTTCTGATGCTCAGCACCAACACTTAATTGTCAATACCGGCACTTATGACAGTCTACCACCTGACGAAGCTATTTGTTTAATTCAGAGATGAACACAGCAACCGTTGTTTACTAATTCAATATAGATAAAACATTACAATAGGCAGATCCCCTGGCACTTATTCTTTTTTTTTTTAATTAATCACAGCTCCTTAAAACTGTTTATGAAATGAAATGAAAATGAAATAGACGTATTTGTAAAGCGCACTGATACTACTAAGTGTCCTGGCGCTGTACTCATACCGCTAGGGAACCCTTCCTGGCTTTTCCCCATGAAATGTCCACTCCTGGGCATCCCCAGGGAGCAACCAGGCATCCCCAGCGCTGTAGGGGGCCGTTGTGGAGACTAAGCAAGCTATTGCCCAGAGTTGCAGCGTGGGACCCATGCTTAGAGTAGGCACCAAGGCGAGAAATCAGGTCCGGGGAATTATGAGCCCAAGATCCGCCGAGACCAGCCGAGGCAGGAATTGAACCCTGGTCCCGGGCCAGACCTCTGCATCAGGGTCTGCCGCTCTAACGATTGAGCCACACTTCTCCACAGCCGGACACTAAAGATAGGAATACTAATTATTACTGGCAAGGAATGTTGGTACATTTCTATGACAATAGCTATGTTCTTACTATCAAGTACAGAAGTTTAATTGTGACAAGCTGTTCAATGTAAAATGAACCTGAGATCTAGTCCAGGGAGCAGAACAGGCTATAAAAGGTTGATTTTGGCACTTTCTGTGGGACTTTTGCATGAAGCATGGACCAACGTGAAGACCAACACTACCAAGTATTTTATTGGAACTTTATGAACATTTTGTTTGTCATCTAAATGTAATGTGGACAATGGGCTTGTGGGGTAGACAGCATTGCTTGGTGTTTCTCTATTTCTCAATTAAGTACTACCATTGAAGAACCAAGAATGATATTAGAAACGAGCTTATATGTCTATATTCTCTTAAGTACATACTAGAAATAAAAGGTATACAACCTTTACAACGCAACTTTTACCACGACCTACCATTACCACGCATTTTTTACAACGCAGGATCCATTACAACGCATACCATTACCACGCATGTATTTACAACGCAGGTACTTTTACAACGCATACCATTACAACGTAAGTATTGGTAAGTATATTATTTTATTAAAAATATTGTTTGGGTTTTTTGGTAAAGGGGTATTTTTAGGGTTCAGGGTCAGTTTTGGGTTTTTGGGTAAAGGGGTATTTTTAGGGTTCAGGGTCAGTTTTCAGTTTTTGCGTAAAGGGGTATTTTTAGGGTTTAGGGTCAGTTTTCAGTTTTTGGGTAAAGGGGTATTTTTAGGGTTCAGGGTCAGTTTTCAGTTTTCGGGGAAAGGGGTATTTTTAGGGTTCAGGGTCAGTTTTCAGTTTTTGGGTAAAGGGGTATTTTTAGGGTTCAGGGTCAGTTTTCAGTTTTTGGGTAAAGGGGTATTTTTAGGGTTCAGGGTCAGTTTTCAGTTTTTGGGTAAAGGGGTATTTTTAGGGTTCAGGGTCAGTTTTTAGTTTTTGGGTAAAGGGGTATTTTTAGGGTTCAGGGTCAGTTTTGGGTTTTTGGGTAAAGGGGTATTTTTAGGGTTCAGGGTCAGTTTTGGGTTTTTGGGTAAAGGGGTATTTTTAGGGTTCAGGGTCAGTTTTGGGTTTTTGGGTAAAGGGGTATTTTTAGGGTTCAGGGTCAGTTTTGGGTTTTTTGGTAAAAGGGGTATTTTTTGGGTTCAGGGTCAGTTTTGGGTTTTTGGGTAAAAGGGTACAGTGTAAAAATTAAATATAATTAAATTTAAATTACATTAAATTAAATTGATCAAATTAAATTAAATTAATTAAATTAAATTAAATTAATTAAATTAAATTAAATTACATTATATTAATTTTAATTAAATTAAATATTAAAAAATATTATATACTTACCAATACTTACGTTGTAATTGTATGCGTTGTAAAGGTATATGCGTTGTAAATACATGCGTGGTAATGGTATGCGTTGTAATGGATCCTGCGTTGTAAAACATGCGTGGTAATGGTAGGCGTGGTAAAAGTATGCGTTGTAACGTCATACATCCGAAATAAAATGTTGCTAGGCACTTTTGACCATCTTTACATTTTATAATTTGCTTCAGATAACTTACCGGCTGCTGCAGCAACTTTATGGTTGCTTTCAAGATGCAGACACTTGACTCAAACAGAACAGTCTCACGCCTGAGAATGAGAAGTAGGGTTTCCATGATGGCTACCAATTGCTCCCATACGAGCTGAGATAAGAAAGAAATATGGCTTTACACATCACTTCTGCTTCCAAGTGTTAAGAAGCCCAATGTCTCAGTGGCCCCACTGCCACCCCTCACCCTCTAACTTAGTGAGACTTTAAGGACAGAGGTGCATTCTATGGGCAGACTTACTATCTCAGAACGCTCCAAATATCCACAGCATGCAGTTGTAGTTTTATCCGGGTAGCAGGCAGCACAATAATCTAGAACTCTCAGGATGGTGGGTCTGTCCATTTCCTTCAAATACTTTATCTTAGGAACTGTGGCAAATTTCAGAAAAAATGGACATGCTGAATATTGAAGTCAGACTCTCTGGGTTCTTAAGAATGTAAACAATCAAACACGCTCAAGCTGTCAAATCACCCCAAATGCAAGGTTGAATCTGAAATATAGTAAGGGTACAGTTTTGACATGAAGCCTGCTAGCTGTCCAGTTGGTGGAGTCTTTCAACTTGGCCCCTTACCCAGTGGAGATAGCCCAACATATTTATGAATCCCCAAATTGACTGCCAGCGATCTCTTTATACAGTGCATCTGCCAGGGCACTGATGCACTATAGACACAACTGAATGTCAAACAGGCACCAAGTTTTTTTAAGTCCCGCTGAGCATTCTTTTGCTTTCCACAAACAAACCTCTGAATCATGCGCTTGTTTGAGAAAAACAAAAAATGCATGGTTCTGATGTACGCGGATTTTCCTTTCTGTTCATCAGGCCATGATTTCCCCAGCCTTGCCCAACCATGGCTCACAGACTATGAATATTTTGCTTAGATTTTCACTAAATCCATATTGCTGCTTGAAGATCTCTCAACTGCTAAGAAGAGAACAGAAGATAGGTTTGATGTACAGCTTGTAGTATAAGAGCTATATTAATTTGCAATGTGCAAGGCATTTCACACTACAGGCTAATCCCTAAAAAAAAAGGGCCTTAGGGCAATGCAACATATTCTAAAATCAGAATGGGGAGTCTGGAAGAAATCCAGTCAAACAGCCAGGTAAGTGAGGAGAACATACATTACTGAAAAGTTGTAACATGATGATACTGTAACACAGATAGACTGGCTAACAGAAATCTTATAAGATGGATCATGCAGGAGAGGATGTAGGTCACCAGTACCTAGATAAACGTTCCTAGAATAGCATTTCCCGAACTCTGGGTCGCGACCCTCTGGTGGGTTGTGAGACGGTTTTTGATGGGTCGCGAGAAAGTTGCTTTTAAATTCTATATTTATCTTGTCACATCTGCTGTGCTTCAAAGAGAGAGGTTAAATATCAGGCTCTGTCTTCTGACAAATTTTTGCTTATTTTTTTGTGTAAATAGTGTTATTGTTTTAAAAAAAACGCAGGTACATACAGAGTAAGAGCTGACATGGATTTTGACTCAGTATGGTTTTGACACATTATAACTGCTGGTATCCATCTGTTCATATCGATAAAAAGCAGAGTTGTCTAAACATGAATTGAGGGAACATGGGAGATGGTGCAGTGGGGAAGAAAGTGGGTTTGAGAAGTTAGATAGGAGCGTTCGGTGGTGGTGTCTGTCCCTGAATGTATGGTCCTAAGGTGAGTGGTGTGATTTGCCATAAAGTGACATTGAAAGACTGATATGCTGCCTAACGTTGACAGTATGAGAGCAGAGTGGTTTGTTATGGAAAGTGTAAGTGTCATTTGGGTGTGCTTGGATAAATGAGAGTCCATTGACTGTCAGAGTCTGAAGGGGCTCATGCAATGCTAGGTGTATGAAGTCTGCGTGGCTAGCGTTTCTCTGTAGGACCTTCTCTAGTACTTTCAGTAAAAAAGTGTAAGTATTGAAAGTGTTGTGGGGTGTAATAGGAGAATTCCATTTTAGACATGTAGTCTACAGGGGTTGCCAGATGTATTTGAATTTGAGCTCAGTATAGGTGAGGTTTTGTGTGATATGCTCCATAGCCAGAACCTGCCACATCTTGTGGAACTATTGACTTGAGTTTGGTGCAGTTTTCTGTTTCCAGTTAACCACATTGCGCTGTTTGGCTGCCCCGTCACGAATAGCAGCACACCATTGATATGGCCCAGGATCTATGTCCAAAAGATTTGTAACACTACACAGAACCATCATATGATAGAAATGTCCCTTCTGTTTGGTTGCATCTCCACCATTGTGATGAGGTCCTGGGAAATATTTTGTGTAAGTGGGTTTGAGGGAGGTACCATTGGAACATTATTGTGTAATCTGTTCCCTCTGTTGTATGCTATGGAGGGTTTTGGGGCTGTCGAGCTAGAGGCATTCCCAGTCCTTAATGGCGATGTCTGGTGAAGGTCAGTTTCCCATCGGGTTTGGTAGGCATGTGTAATGACTAGTCTAGTGTCTTGGAAAGTTTTTTTTAGTTCTAGAAATGAGATTCTTTGTGCTTGTGTACATACACACCAGGGGCCATATTATCAAGAAAGGGCGATACATTATCGCCGCTTTTATCGGCAGGAAACTGCCACTAAAGCAGCGATAATGGAGTTGATAATATGCGCTTGAGAATTCCCATAGAAGCCCAGGTTCTGGTGTTAACCCATTATCGCCGCTTTAGCGGCAGTTTCCTGCCGATAAAAGCGGCGATAATGTATCGCCCTTTCTTTTTTATTTTTTTTTATTTTTTTTTTTTTTTAAAAACCTTTATTTGAGCAAGCAGAAATGTACAAGGATGGGCCTACAACCACACGGGCCAGCCGCTAAAAAGGAGGAGAGACATATCACATAAGCCCGCAGAGGTAACCGTCAATCAACAATGCAATACTCCACATTATATACAGGACCAAAACAGGTTTTATATAAATGAAAGAACAAACATACAAAAAGGCGAGAGTATATCACTGAAGGTCAGCCCAAGGGACGCAAGGGGGGGACAGCAACGGAGGTGCAATAATAATATCCTAAGCACTAAGGAGTATGGAGCGGGGGGGGAGGGGGGAGGGGGGCAGAGACCAGGAAAAAGAAGGGGGGAAGAGCCGGTGACACCAGCTCAGTCCCTATATGAAGATTCCGGGAACGCCAGCCTAGGGAGATAGAGTAATCTCGACAGTGTCCACAAGGGGAGGAGTACAAATGTCGCCACGGTATTCGTTCCATTGACCCCACACCTTCACCCATGCCCTGGGTCTACCCCTGGCCACATAAACAGTTTTCTCACGGAACATGGACCAATCCATATTATCCTCCCATTGCGAGAGGGCAGGGGGCCTGGAGGCCCCCCAGAGTTGCGCAATATCTCGCTTCGCGATCATATAGCCCAGGGTGGCCCATCTAGTCTGTGCCACCGAATAGTCCGTGGGCTCCCAAACATTCAAAAGACAGCGACGAGGTTCCGGACGCAAGGATATCCCCGTCACCACAGTCATCAGATCAAGCACGGCCACCCAATAAGCAGCCACCATCGGGCACTCCCAAAGAATATGCAGGAAAGTAGCACGCAAACCACATCCACGCTTACACAGTCCATCGGAGGAAAAGCCCATCACCATCAGTCGCGGTCCCGTCACGTACACCCGATGAAGGATCTTCAATTGGACCAAACGGAGTCGAGCCGGTATAGCCACCTCCTTCGGAGAGGAGAGGGCCGATTGCCAATCCTCATCATCAAGTTCCAACCCATCTCCCGTCCACTGTTCCCGAAGCCGGGCCAATAAGTCAGTCCGATTGTTAATCAACTTTTTATAAATCAGGGAGATAGTGCTATCAGGAAGATGTTCGTCAAGGATACGGTCTTCAAGTGGGGAAGAGTCAGGCGGAATCTCACCAGGAGCAAACACCGAGACCAAAGCGTGCCTGATCTGTAAATAACGAAAGAATTCCCGACTACTCAGGCCGTAGTCAGCCTGGAGGGCCTGAAACGGGCGCACCGAACCCTTTGAATATACATCCCCCACTTTAGAGATCCCAATCAAGTCCCAACGGTCGAAACCCTTGGAAGACCAAAGACTGCCCAGACGTTCTGAAGCATAAAGCGGCGTCGCCAACGTCAAGCGATCCTCCCAGCCCAGGCTCACATTCGCAGCACGCCACACAGACAAAGCAGTCAAAGTAGGTCCCACAAGATGGCGCCCAGCGGAGCGAGAATAGAGCACTCTATTAAAGTCACCTCCCGGAAGCTGAAGTTTATCCATCTCAAACGCCGGATTACGACCCGGAGAGAACATAGCGTGATTAATAGCGGACAGATGGGAAGCCCAGTAGTATCTCTTAATGTCGGGGAGCGCCATGCCCCCATCGTACCACGGGATGGAAAGTTTAGCGAGTGCAATGCGCGGTCGCCCATCCCAAATAAGTTGCCTCTGAAGGCTCTCAATCTCCCGAAAATAGGTCTTGGGGATAGGATCATAATAATTCTGGAGAGCGTAGAGAAACCGCGGCAGTGACATCATCTTAAACAGGGCCGCCCGACCCAGTGGAGACAGGGGAAGTTTGCGCCAGCGGGCAACGTCCAAACGGAGCCTAAGCAACGGGGGAAGGAGATTACGATCAAAACGAAGGGACGGATCCAAGGTAACGAACACCCCCAAGTATTTGAAACCATCCCGGACCACCTGAAGAGGAAGTCTACTCGGCAACGGAGGCAAGATACCAGACAAAACGTATACACAGGATTTAGACCAGTTGATGACGAGGCCTGAGTTAGCGCCAAAGGACGCAAGAACGTCAAATAAAACAGATAGAGACTTGCGAGGGGAAGTAAGATACAAGAGGATGTCGTCCGCATAAAGCGAGACGCGGTCTTCGAAGTCCGGGGCCCAACGAATACCTTTAAGGGACGGTTCCCAACGGAGCCAGGCCGCCAACGGTTCAAGAGCGAGCGCGAACAACAGAGGGGACAAGGGGCAGCCCTGACGGGTACCCCTGCCCAAGGAAAAGGGGGCCGACACTCTACCGTTCACTACAACTTGCGCCAGAGGTTCCGCGTACAACAGCCTAATCCAGCTAATAAACTCGCACCCGAATCCAAACTTCTCAAGCGTCGCCCATAAATAGGGCCACTCCACAGTATCAAAGGCCATGGAGGCATCTAGGGACGCCAAAATGGCCGGTTCAGTCAAAAGCCCCGCCCTCGCCAGCGCGCCGTGAAGGCGACGTAAATTCAGAGCAGTGTTGCGATGCGGGATAAAGCCAGACTGATCCGGATGGACCAACTCTCCAAGAACCGAAAGGAGACGGGTCGCCAAAAGTTTTGCCAACACCTTAGGTTCAACGTTTAATAGGGATATGGGCCTATACGAGGAACAGAGGTCACGTGGTTTACCCTCTTTGGGAATGACGACGATTGTCGCCAGACGCTGATCGTAGGGAAGCATGTTCCGCTCACGAGATTCTAGAAACATGGCGCGGAGATACGGCGCCACCTTATCGGGGCATAATTTGTACAACTCAATAGGCAAACCGTTCGGGCCCAGTGCTTTGCCCGAACGGAGCGATCGAACTGCATTGGCTATCTCATCGTTCGTAAAAGGGGAGTCCAAAGCAATACGGTCCAAGTCGGTGACACAGGGCAAAGCGATATCACGCAGAAGAAGGCGGGAGTCGTCAACATCCCTCACAGACACGGGAGCATATACCACACGGAAATATTCCGCAAAACGATCAACAATGGCGGTCGGAGCTATCACTTTCTCACCACTCGCAGACTGAATCACGGGCACCACACGATTAACCCTTTCTTTCTTGTCCAACCACGCTAGGAGTTTTCCCGCTTTGTCACCCACATCATACAATCTGCCCTGCTGCTCACGAAACATCACCTTTGCAGCGTCAGTGACCAGAGATTTATACGCAAACTGTTTGAGACCCAGGGCATGGAGTTTGTCAGGCGTGACACCAGATTCCAACTCGTCCTCCAAAGCAGAGATCTCCCCCTCAAGTTCCACCACCTCCCTCCTCCCTGCCCTCTTAGCTTCAACAATCAAGGAAAGGGCCTGTCCACGAATCACGGTTTTAAAAGCCTCCCACAGGGACACAGCCGAAGAGACCGACCCCTCATTTTCCAGGAAATATGAATCCATGGACTTGAGCAAGAGGGTACGAGTCTCAGGGGAGGAAAGATACCAAGGGTTAATGGGAGCCACTCGGCCCGCCGCCTCTACCCCAACCTCAAAACGAAGCCAGAGCGGCGAGTGATCAGAAATACCCCTCGGCAAGTGTAAAATCTCACGAACCGCCGATGATTGGGCTGCGGGCATCAGGAAATAATCCAGCCGGGACAGACTGCCATGGGCCCCAGAATGGAAGGTGTATTGGAGTTGAGCAGGATGCAACAGTCGCCAGCAGTCCACAAGGCCAAAGGTATCTAAAAACCCACCCAACCACTGCTGAGCCTGCGGGGTATCTCTAGGGGGATGGCGATCGTGAAGGCCGGAAAGCACCGAATTAAAATCACCGGCAAGAAAGAGAGTGCTAGCAGGGAGATCCAACAGAACACGGCCCAAGTCAGTAAAAGTAGAGGCCTGCAAACCCGGGGGAACATAAACATTGAAGAGAGATAGGGTGCGGCCTTCATATCTACCCACCAGGACAGCATATCTCCCACGGTCATCATGAATCACCTCATCAATAGCCAAGGGGAGGGAGGTTCGAACAAGAATACCCACACCCCTAGATCCGGAGGTAAACCCTGAGTGCGCCACAAGGCGGTAGCCCCATCTATTCATCGCATAACAAACATTACCAATCAAATGGGTTTCTTGCATGAAAACAATGTCCGGTGACAAACGTCGAATACATTTTAAGACCACACTGCGCTTAATACGATCACCCAGGCCATTAACGTTCCAGGAAAGAAATTTCAACCCTCTACCCCCCATCCCAACCACCCGAGCCAAGACCCCTCGTCCATGAGCTAGACATCAGAAACAGCAGCAAACACAGGAGCAAATCGCCTTGAAAACAACACACAGAAAAGAAAAAACTTCCCAACCCCCCTCCCCCAAACTGAAGAGAAACACCCCCCACCCTGCACCCCTGCAAAAAGCTAAAGAGCCACCCCAACCTGCAGTGTGCCTGTCGCCCAAGAACCCCTATTCTACACAAAGACCCCGGAGGAGGAAAGGTCTCCGTTCCATCCACCCCCCAACCTCAGCAAGAACAAAAATAACAAACGAAAAGACAGAATGATCGCAATGTAGAGGGACGCCGGCCAACACCCCTGAGAATGTATTCAAAATAAGACATAAGAGCCGAACAGTTAGATCTCCACACCACCTTCGGCACCGCCAGGGTGAGCGGCGGAGTCTGTCTCAGGAGGACGGTCAGGCAATGAGTCCAGCCAGTCATTAACAGCATCTGGCCGATCAAAGAAAAGGGTACGTTCATTGTATTCAACCCGGAGTCTAGTGGGAAAGAGCATGGCGTAACGTAGGCCCCGATCCCGGAGACGTTTCTTGGCACCACGAAACTCCATACGTTGTCTCTGAACCTGTTGGGAAAAGTCCGGGTAAAAGTTCACCGTAGCGTTCTCAAAGGCCACCGGGCCCTTCACCCGCGAGGGTATCGCCCTTTCTTGATAATATGGCCCCACGTCTTAAAGAGGGTCAGTTTCCCATAGCGGCTGAGAGTTTAAATGTGAGTAAGGCACACTGCTGGAGCTGGCAATATTGTAATCTGGCTTGGTCCGAACCTTGAAATTCAAGCGTGCATTGGTTGAACGATTAGATGGTGTCATCTCTGAATAGGTTTGTAGGGTCCTGCAGTCCCCTTCAGACTTTACGTAAAGTCTGAATTTCAGACTATCGCAGTATGTACCTGCCTTTTCATTTTCAACATGGGGAATTGTGTTTGCTAACCCCCCTCACTTTGCAGTCAGAGAAAGAAGAGTAAAGTGAATTATGTGACAATCTTGCTGTGGTACATGGAGTTTAAATGGAAAGGCTGTAGGATTTAAGCATTGTTGATTCACTTGGTTTATCCCATTATGATTAAATTCCTTTTCCTTGATGGGTGGAGAAGGACAATAACATAAAATAACGTATGTTGGTAATTCCTTTCTTTCTCTTCAAAAAATGTGTGGAGGTTCAATTGTGCTGCCATTCTGTTTATTGCTTCTCAGTTTCTTTGAAAAATATACTTTATATTGGCAGTTTCTATAATAGTATACTAAGGAAGAGGAGAGGCTTATTGTATCAACCTGACCAGTTGTCTCAATTAAGCTGACCACTGGCCTCTACAACCATTGAATATTGTCTCTGAAGCAGGGACAGGAATCCTAGTTTCGGAGTAAAAGTTAAATTTCTGAAGGCATCAGGGTTATTGGTCCCCACAAACAGATTATAGGTTTGCACAACTGTTCAAAGAATAATCAATCTCAATAAATTTCACTTAGCAACAAAATTTAGAAACGCTTGTAGGACGATCCCTTACTTCCATCGCGGAGCTTGTAGGATCGACGACAGGAGCAGGATCTCTGCAAATGAAACGAGAGGGAAAAGGCAGTTTTTGTTGTTTCTAATTAACACTTACATAGTTCACAATTTGGCATTAGTGTGTTACTACTGCTCCTTTCACTCGTCTAAACTACAAATTGAATCATTTTTCTACACCTCATTCGATGCTTCGAGAAGATATATTCCATACTCTGTAATCAACAATGGCTCCCGATGCGATTCAGGACAACTATTAAAACTTATAAGGCGTAATTCTATACATTGACTGAACAATCCTACATAATCTAGCCCCAGATAGGTGACCAGGTAAAGCAGGCACATTCGTGCACAGCGAGACAAACTACAGGGCCAACCAGAAAACCGCCCCTCAAATTTCAGAGAATCAAACATGCCCTGCCAGACCCCAAATCAGACACACTATTAAAATATAACCATCAACTACCAAACACAATCAACCATGCCTAGGTGGACCCAAACCCTTCACTGTCGTAGAGATGCTACCAGGCCTAGAGAGATGTTTGAGTCACCAAAAATAAAACATCCAAGTGGGACAGAAAGTTGGTCTGCTCTACCAGCAATGTATGTTTAACACAGGTGAATCAAGTTACTGACAATGGGAAGGTGAGATAAACGTGCATGGGTGCCTTAGTGGAGGTAAAACAGATTCTGCATCAAGAATCTAGGACCTCATTTATGAGGGCCCTTGTGCCGCCGGAACGTCACTTTTTGTGACGCTCCCTGGCGCAGGAGCCTGCTCCATATTTACGAGGCAGCACTAAGGCACTTTTTTTGGCTTAATGCTGCCCCATAAATATTGTTCCCTTTATCGCACTTTTTTTGCGTTAAAGGGGCGTGCAATAGGTGTTGCTGGGTGCGTTCCCAGCAACACCCAATGCTTTTTTGACACGCCCCAGATTTACACGAAATTGCAAATCTGAGGCAGCACCAACAACTTAACCCTCCCCTGGAAGGCATAAGGGAGGCACAACTAGGAGAAATATCTTTATTTCTCCTCGTTTCCCCCTTTTCTATGCCTGATGCATTCTACAGCACACATAGTAAGAGGAAAAAGCCTCTTGTGATTGTTTTTATGCAGGGAGGTTTCCCTTACTGCACAAAAATGATCATCCCGCAACGCAGGCCCTCTTGCACCATGGTACAAAAGTGCCTACATTGGTGCACAGCAGCCCGTCATGCGTCGGTGCTGGGAAAAAGGGCAGGAATGCTCCCTACCTGATAGATACAGTGCATTCCAGCCCTTTTCTTATGCTCAGAGCAACGCAACAGGGAGGCCTGCTGCGCTGCCCTACAGCAAAGCCTCATAAATGAGGCCTCTAGTTCTTCTAGAAAAAAGAGCCCATATAGGACATAAAACTATCTAGAAGTGGGTGCCAGAACAACAACCTCATCAATCAATCCCCTAATTCAAAGGATTACCACTGAACCAGGGAGAATATCAGGACCATATAGATACCGCCAAAGAGGGCGCTGTTTCTGCCAAAGAACAGGAGATAAGCACTGACTCCCCTTTCCAAATATAAAATACTTATATTCTGAGCAATAAAGTGACACTGACTCACCCAAGCCATCTCGAAATATTATGAAAGGTATTCGTCTGTGGGTGCCTGGAGAAGACAGATGGACCACTCAGGGTCTACAGAAAACTGAAAACAAAACAGTGTGAATGAAATACAACAGCTGATACATTTAGAAACACATTTCGATTTATGAAGTGTTGGGTACTGTTTCACTCCACTCTCTGGTCACGCTACCCCGCCCTCCACTCAAGACACAGTCCATTACCCCTAGAGAGTAAACACAGCTAGCCAAACTAACATTAATAAATCAAATAAAAGAAACTATCTCTAAAATGTTTTACTCCGTGTCCACCTGTGAATGATAGAAAAGGGAGAGGGGGCGAGACAGAGGGAAAGACCTCAATAGATACTTTTCGCTCCCATCCAGTGGCTCTGCTGAAAGTTGACCCTCATCCCAATGGTAATAATACTGTTCCCAGGTCCAGACCACTGCACAAGTAATGGTTAATGCCAGCTGACCACTAGTTATTATGGGGTGCATAAAATTTTGCCTTCATCCCTGATTGGGAAGGCTTAGCTCCCTCACTACCCGCTAGTGAGAGCAAGAGACAGGGAGTGGGAGATAAAGAGTGAGAGAGAGAGAGAAAGAGAGAGAGAGAGAGTCTGCCTGTCTCTGTGTGTGATATCTACCTTTTTGGGTTGTGTGATTTGTGTGCGAGTAGCACCTAGAGCCCCTTCTCCTATGAATTTAAACGTTATTATTTAACTAACAGCCTGGCTCTATGGGAAATTATACTTGCAAGCTTGACTGCCTGAACAACACTTTTAGTAGCAGCATATTAACTTCAGATCAATTATATTGGAAGCCTTACTCCCCATAGTTTAAGACCCCTCGCCTTAGATCAAGAGTAATGGATAACATTAATCTTCTTGGGCTACCTTAACTCCATTTGAAGAAACTTCCTCCCATAAAAATACAACCCCTTATGTCAAGGCGGTAGAATCACGAATGGAGAGAGACCTCACGCAAAGATTTCCATGAAGGAATAAAATATATATATATATATATATATATATATATATATATATATATATATATATATATATATATATATATATATATTGCATTTCTCAAATACCCAAATTCCTAAACTGCACATTTTCCACAACACAGACAATCCGGTTATAGCGCTGGTTAACACATTTCTATAACGAATAAAGACGTTGGGGCAGATTTTCAATAACTGGTGCTCCCTGCATGTCAGCAGGGATGCGCCAGTTATTTTGCGTCACGGCAGACACCTCTTGCACCATCATGGATGCGCCGCATTTACAGAATAGACAGATGCGTGATGCATCTGCTGCCGTAAAGGTTATGTTATGTTATGTTAAAAGTTGCTTATAAAGCGCACGTACACCCAGGGGTTTCATGGCGCTACTTAGAACCTACCAGTTATTTGTGAGCTCTTGTAAACAGCCACGTTTTCAATAGTTTCCTGAATTTAAATAGATCGGTGCAAGATCGGATCTCCAAAGGGAGTGAGTTCCATAATCTGGTGGCCAGGAAAGCAAATCGTCGTCCATCTTGTCGTTTCAGTTTATAAGTGGGGGTAGCACATAGCTGAAGATGCATTGAACGGAGGTAGCGTGAAGGTGTATACATAGTCAACGAGGTGTTAATGAATTTAGGGCTCTTGCCGTGGAGTGATTTGAAGATCAGGCATCCCGTTTTGAAATCTTCCCTCTCAGATATTGGGAGCCAATGAAGTTTCTTCAATAAGGGTCTAGCTGAAAGCAATCTGGGTTGTTGATGGATTAGTCTGGCAGCCTGATTCTGGACCATTTGAAGCCTCTTGGTGAGATAAAGTGGCAGTCCCAAGTTAATTGAATTAGCGTAATCTAGGTGTGAAATCACCACGGCTATCGTAACTTGTATCAGTGCTGCGTGAGTGAGCATGCGACTAATCTTTCTAATTTTACGTAGCTGAAAAAAGCATTTGGAGACCACTGAGCCCACCTGAGCTCTTAAGGACAGATCACTATCTTTATTGACCCCAAGGCTTTTAACCGAGGTGCAGGGGGCTGGTGGGGAACCAAGTTCTGATGACCAGTATTGTGGTCCCCAGAGATTCTTACTCTTACCTGTGAGTAGCAGTTCTGTCTTACTAGGGTTGAGCTTTAGATGGTTCTGGTCCATCCATTGGCGAATATAGATCATGGTGGCCTGAAAATCAGCAACTGATTTGTACAAATTATCGATAGTAAAAATCAGCTAAAAGTCATCTGCATAGTTGAAAGTTGTCACATTCTTTTTCTTCAGTGACTGAATCAGAGGGAAAAGGTATAGATTAAATAGATGGGGGAAAGAGAGGAACCTTGAGGGACCCCACATGTTGTAGATAACTTAGGGGCTGTGAAGGTAGCGAGACGTACTGACTGAGTGCGTCCATTAAGAAAGGAGCTGATCCAATGAAAGGCTGTACACTGGATGCCTGCCTGTCTGACACGGTCTTCCAGTATACTGTGGTCGATCGTGTCAAACGCGGCCGAAAGGTCTAGTAATACCAGGGCCTGTGGAATGTCTTCATCCGCTTTCTTATGCAATTCGTCAATGACTGTCAGTACTACTGACTCTGTCGAATGGGCAGGACGAAAACCTGCCTGATGAGGGTCAAGATAACCAGATGTTTCCAAGAAACTGGACAGACAGCTTGCCACATATGCCTCTAACACCTTCGCCAAAAAGGGAAGCAAGGAGATAGGGCGATAGTTTGATAAATTCAAGGGATCAATGCCAGGCTTTTTTAGAAGAGAGACCACGGTTGCATCTTTAAAAGCTTTGGGGACATAGCCCTGTGAAAGGGACTCATTAAGCTGAGTCATGGCCGATGTTGGTAAAGCTGAGAATGTCTTTTAGGATATAAGGCGGACAGCAGTCCAAGGGGGAACCAGATTTGACCTTGGACAAAAGATCCAAAAGGACTTCATTGCTGATGGCTGGGAAGGCATCCAAAGTAAGCGGATTAGTAGATGAGCTAGGGAAGGTCGCAATAGGGTTTGTTTGAGGGATACCCTCTTTGATGATGTTTATTTTATCCAAAAAGAAATGATTGAGAGAATTACAGAAGTCTTGAGAAGGTGTAAGATGAGGTAAGACTCTGTCTGTATTAGAAAAATTCATTGACGATTACGAAGATTTCCCTTGACCCGTTAGATGAGTTAAGGATTCTAGAGGAGTAATGTGAGGCCTTTGCTGCGCTTATAGCTTTTTTATATTCCTTCTGCGCTAGGGAACAAGCTTGGCTTCGGGGGAGTAGTTTAATCTCCACCTGCGTTCTTATTGGCGTAATGTGAGTTTAAGCTTTTTTAATTCTGGGGAGAACCATTTATGTGCCTCAGAGCGGCGAGCCTGTTTAAGCTTTTTGAGAGGGGCATGCAAGTCGCTAGCTTCTGTAATCCAGGCTGATATGTTAGCCTCTAAGAGGTCCACATCAGAGGCCACCATAGCAGGTTGGTTAGCTAAGGTGTACAAAAATTCCAAGAGGTGACGCATGCAGCTCCAGCAAGGCTCGGGGTGCCCCAATGCCTAACATACTGCGTCAATCCTTACACCTGCTTCAAGCAGGCGCAGGGTTTTGACGTAGCATGGCCGGAAAAGTGACTGTGTGAAATCTTGTAGATTTCACTCAGCCACTTTTAGGAGGCGTTCCTGTGTTGTAACGCCCCCCCCCCCCCTGCGCCGGAAACCCCACATGTGGCGCAGGGCTTTACAACGTGACGCATCTCCCTAGATGTGTCACATTGTAAATACCCCGCAGCATGTCGCTGGCTTTGCGCCGCCGCTGTGTCACAAAAGTGACGCAACGGCGGCGCAAATGTGGTGTACGGGGCTTGTAAATCTGCCCCGTAATACATAAGGAGTAAACAGGGATGGGGCCTTGTCCAGCCATACCATTAACTAATACTCAACTTTCGTTTAGAGTTCACTTCTCTTCCCATTTGACTGAATGGCTACATTTATATTTGATATTAACAAGATGCCACAAATACAGTAGTTACCAAAGTAAAGTTTGATGACCTACCTAAGATTTAATGAAATGAGTATTTCCAATCTTACATTTTAAAATATTTGAGAGGAAGCTTAGTCAAACACAAAGTATTATACAACCACAATTTTACAAAAAACGCCATTATTAGATAACAGTCTCAAAGGTATACATTTGACAAAACATTTAATATTTAATTATTGCAGCTCACATTTGATTTTGTGGGGTGAGCGTTGGATATGGGGTGGGATCCCATGGTTGATAATGAACAGAATGGGAATACTTCATCCTAGTGCAGTAGGCCTGATACTCGTCTGTAGACCCACTCATGTTTTCAGGGGTACAAACCCACTCGAGGTGGGTGGTGGAGTAGTCCAATGATGGATTCCTTTGGTAAGCCCTCTTCTGAGAGGGTGCTGCCTGGCAAAGAGTATGCACATATTTGGGTGTGTTAAAACTAAGCTGCTCAGTTGGCACAGGCCTCTCTCTGCCAGCAGGCGGTCACACCGCTCAAACTCCCCCGCCCTGCTCTTGGTGACTCGGGGCAAATCCATAAACACCTGTGTTAGCCAAGGAGGATCTTTGAGGCCCCCTAAACATTGTTAAATCAACTGTTGGGAGTAAATCTGTTTTATTAAAAGAGAGCCATGGGTTTTATGAAGAGTAGAGCTCTCAGCACATTTGATATTAACAAAAATAGAGCTATGAGGCCAGAAGAGATTTAGTGGATACCGAGGCTCAGTGGCATGTAATAGAATGAATTACTCAGCATGACTGTGGCAGAAGTGGTGATAGATTTAGATTTTTTTTTCTTTTCTCAACTTTACTAAACTTGCTCCCTATCTCACTATCCTCTCATTCCCCTACTAGGGTACATAGATTGCCCTCAAACATATCACACTAACATTTTCAGCATTCTTGCCCCTTTTGTCTCACGCCTCTATGACTTCTATTTAATATACTCATCACCTTGAGCGGAAATTGTCACACAGCTTAGATTAGGCCCACTGAGGCAGGTGGTGGCTATGACATAGCTTATGAGGTTATCTTCATTTTTTCTTGACCTTCACAAGATCTGATTTTGTGTTTTACTTTATCAATACATTCTGTTCGACCATATGCTTCTAAAATACACACATATTGAAGTGCATGTTCCCCATGCACAAACATTAGAAATGCAAATGAGATTTCTTACCCTTTTCTTGTTTTACTCCATGGGGAAAATATGTTTTCAATGGAAATAGTTCCTTCACCTGCACTTCCACCATTTTGTTGGGTGTGCTCCTCACATTCTGTAAAGGAATTTACTCCAGGCATTGACGGGGAAAAACTCTTTGCAGTGCAAGATGGGTTGCAGAGGACTTGGCAACCACCCATTAACATGTGCATTTGTGGGTGGCTGCAAACTCACAGCAGAATTCCTGGACAGCAATGCAGACTCGCCTACCCTTGGTGATCTAGCAATCAACATACAACCGGTTGGGAACAGTTCAGTGATCCTTGCTGATTAGACTCCAACCTCATCTGTATTCTCCTCAAACACTCTGAAGTAATAAAAAAGTAACACAGTGCTTTACAAAACACATCAATATATCTGTACTTGTTTGCTCAAAGTTAGATTACTTTAGATTTGGATTAAAGCAAAAATTTGGACTCCTGATATCCCCTTTTGGAAGCAGTGCCAGCATTATCTCATCTTATCCGCTGTGCATGTTAAAACCCCTTTTCCTATCCCAAAATGTCACACTCATGAGAAAAATCACATGAGTAAAACAGGAATTGAAAACCACATTCTGGCAATTCCTTTTTTCAATATGTCCATCTATGAAAGAAAATACTGTGGTGATGGGAGAGGCAATGAGGAGAGGTGAAACACCCCTTTTCCAGCCGCTTTCTTTTGATATACCCCAGTGTACTTTAAAAAAGTGAATTTGCTTCCTTCCATTGGGATACCATTTCATTTTCATCCTCACTTGTTATTTATAATGCATCCATCCCCTTCAAACAGAACTTCAATGTACTGATGAAAGATGACAACACATTTGACAAAAGAAAAATAGAATGACTAAGGAAAGTAAAACTAATTAAGTCTATGTTCATGTCCTGAAAATCAGTTCACATGACACAATATTTTCACAAATGCAATGTGTCATCTTTCACCATCTCTCACTTTAACTCTTTCTTTGTACTATTTACTTTAACCCTCTCCACATTTCTTACTCATACACCTCTATTACCTTCTCCATCTCTGTTGTCTTTGCCCATGTTGTTGCCCAGTCTCCCTCTCCTTCCCGCTTTTTCCCCCTCTTCTTTCCTCCTCTTTTTGGCATACTCACAGTGTCACTACACTCTTTTAATTTGTATCCCTAAACTCTTTTCATTTGTCAATCTAGCAGGCTCTTCCGTTGTCTTTTTTATAGATCCTCAAAAAGAGGAATACATTTCCTTCTTCAGCGGAATTGAGAAAAAGCTCTTAAGTCATGACATGACCTTGAATGAAAAGTCTAGTGTTCAGCCCAGGGGATGAAGAACCATCCATCAGAGAATCAATCACTGCTGTGTCCTTTTACTAAGCAGCAGGCTGGATAGATCTATTGCAGCAGCATCTAAGCGGCCCATATCCCATTCTCCTCCTATCCTGTCACTTTCATCTTCAATTGGATAATAAAGTAATTATGAATATAAAAGAAAAAAGCTAATTTAAAAACTTGGGTAAAAGATGCAACTGCCCTTCTTTCAGACCATGAAGCAAGCTCGCCAGATAAAAAAGTATCCAAAATTCCAGAAAGTAGACCTTTCTCCATGTGGGCGAGGCCGCCTCCTCTGTGGATAGGATGAGTCTCTCAAAAAGGATAATGTATTCAAAACTTGTCTATCGTCGTCCACAAAGATTTCTGTCTCTCACAAGAAGGAGGTACTTCACACCAAACCCTGCAAAACAATGTGGATAAGGATTTACTCAAGACCTTCAAGAATAGATGGTTTCCAAGTAGCAATGTTGCTGCCCTAAAGAGAAGAGCCAGCAAAGAAACCAAACTCACCCCCTCCTGAGCAAAAGAAGTAACAGCTAAATTCAAGCACACTGAGGAGCAGGTGGTAACTTCGCATGACATGGCTGATGAGGTCATTTCCATTATTTCCTTGACTAACATATCCATCACTCAAATTGCTTTCATATTTCACCATATTAAATAACCACTAATCCTTCATGGGTTCCAGAGTAGCATGCTACTCGCCAAAAAAGCGCTACAACACTCCATCAGGTTGGCAAGTGTTATATAAATGCAAACCCTTTTCCCTCTTCTATCCCTCCACTATCCTTCTCAATCCAAATAACTGACTAAAATGTCCACCACTCAAATTACTTTCATATTTCAATATACTAATTCAACACTAACCCTGTATGGGTTCTGGAATAGCATGCTACTCGCCGAACAAGCACTTCGACACCTCATCAGGGGTAGTAAGCACTATATAAATGCGATTACAATACAATACATTGAGATTTGTATAATTCCAATGGATACTGTGGGTCAATTGGCCTCTCCCTATTTTCGAAAAAAAAATTGGTGATGCATTTTAATTGTGTTTTATTTCTATTGGTGACTCGTGTAAGGCACAGAATGTTGCTTTTATTTTCAAAATGTATCTTTTCGTCTTTTCAGTGAATTCTGTTGGCCCATATGCTTTGAAAATGACATAAGGAACCAGCCTTCTATTATGTAAAATTTTATTCAAACATCAAAGGCACTGTTCCTTCTCCCACTATCGTGAAGAAAGCAAGACTACTGAGACTAGACTACAGGCTCTGCTTTTAACACAGCTTAAAAACACACATGCTGATAATAAACCAAGGTGAAAATCATCAACCTCTGTCCTCAGCAAGTAAAGTTTCAACATTACCACAAAATGTGCTATGTGCTCTTGTATTCTATGGCCTGGCCCTGTCATGCTGTTCCTCCATAACATTATCAGGCACCACCTTTATACATAACAAATACTGTGATACCTATGAATATTTTTAGTTGGGACAGGATGTTCTTGCAGACTCAATATAGGGTTTGAAATGAAGTGGTCAGTGACCCTGTCTAATTAGCCTTCATTCTCATCATCAGCAAAGTGTATTTATTGTCCTCAGTCAAACAGTCTAAAGGAACTGAAAGACAACTTGAAGTATTTAATAAAACACCTCAATAAATCTAACTTGTTTGCTCAAGGTTAGTGGTAATCACTTCAGATTCGGATTAAGTCAATCATTTGGACTGACAGCCCTTCTTTGAAGCAGCCACCAATCAGAGAGGGGGCATTATCTCATTTTATCTTCTGTGCATGTTAATTCCAAGACACTGCATCACCAACATGTCTCACCAATGAGAGACAATTAACATAAGGAAAGGGTATTGAAAACCATGTTAGAATAATTCATATTTTCAAATCTGTAAATAAAAAGTGGTTGAGGGAAAGGCAGATAGAAGGAGATGTGAAATTGCCCTATTCTGCCTATCACCTGACATATTCCTTTAAGCTATGAAACTGTTCCTTTGCTTTGTTGGAACGATCAGAAATTACTAATTCACTTTTTTTCCTACCTCCACTTTGACTCACATTGTCCTTTACATTTCCTTTCCTGTCTACCTCATTCCAAGTCTTCCACTGGTATACCTTTCCCTTTTCTTCCCCATTCAGTTTATTCACAAATGTGTTATATGCCTATAACAATGTTCTCTTCATTGGCTTGGCTCAGTCCTTCAGTTCGTCCGTACCATTATCAGGCACCATCTGTTTACTTAACATATACTGTGATACCCGTGGATACTTTCAGTTGCGAAAGGATGATTTTGCAGACTCAATATAGTGCCTGACGAAAAGTCATCAGTGACCCTGCCTGATTTGATTCCAATCACCTCCCATCACTAAATAGTATTGTCCTCAGTCAAGCAGTCTGAAGTGAATGAAAGGAAACATGAAACATTTAATAACACTCTTCAATAAATCTAACTTATTTGCTCAAGGATAGAGGTAATTTCTCTATATTCTGATTATTACGATTGTTTGAACTCCTGATATCCCCTCTTCGAAGCAGCCTCCATTCTGAGAAGGTGGCATAATCTCACTGTATCTTCTGTGCATGTTAATTGAATTTAAATGAAAAGACAATGCATTCCCAAAATGTCACACCCATATGAGAAAATTTGCGAAAGAAAGAGTCCATTTCCCTTCCTGTCTATGTCACACAGTCTTCTATTGATATAACTTTCCCTTTTCTTCCTCACTCTTTATTTATTTATAATACGTACATGTTCTGCAATAAAAGTTTCAATGTGCACATAAGGAGATCATAGATGGGAGGAGCGAAGTTTCACTCCTGACCCAGGTGCACAGCTTTAAATTGGGGTTGGCCCACTTTTATGGGGATGTTTTTATATAGGTAGATCACGCAACTCGGGGAGCACGCTAAAAAGAGCAAGCATAAACGAATTGGCAAACATAAAGGAATAATTTGAAGAATGAAGGAGTGCACTGCAATCTTTGTGATGTATCACATAAGGAGATGACAACACATTTTATAAAAGAAAAAAGAATTCTAAAATGAAATGAAACTAATTTAGTCCATTTAACTACAAGAAAATCAGGTTATGTTACACAGTAAATATTTCAAATTACATTGATTTGTTCCTTCTTTCTCCATTTCTCGCTGGCCTGTCTTTCATTTACTGGAGCCCCCTCCAAATTTCTTTGTCATGTACTTGTATTGCCGTCCCCATGTCTCTCCCCTGTATCACTTGTGTTTATTTTGGCATTCACTATTCCCCTCCCTTTCGCTTTCTCCTGTTGTCGTCTTTCTTCCTCTTTCAAGTGTGTTCACTGCTTTCCCACTCTCCTTTCATTTGTCACTCTGGCATTCTCTGCTGTTGAGATTTCTTGTCAATTTGGTACACAAAAAGCTAAATAGATTTCGCTCTTAAACAGAAATGTGTCAATGTTCTTAAGTCATGCCATAGACCTGATCTGAAGGCTTAAGCACCTTCAAGCAGAACTAATTATTACCTAACGTACTTCTTTAGCTCAACAGTAGGATGGACATGTCTATTACAGCAAACATCCATGCAGCTCTTTATCCAGCCCAACCCTGTCACCATTAACTCCAATGGGATATTAAAGAATTTATGACATTAGGGGCTTTATGTAGGTAAACGTGAAATACCGATTCCTTAATACCGAATTTTACCGAATCGGTATTAAGGAATCTGTATCTCCGATGTAAATAAAGATTCGGTAAAAATTACCGAATCGGTGTTATTCGGTAAAAAATAGCGATTCGGAAGGTTTTGGTAAAAAAAAAATACGGAAACCCCAATACCGATTCGTAAATACCGAATCCAATACCGAATCGGTACATACTGATTCGATAATTAAAAAATTTGAAATTTGTTGAATCAGCCAATCTTGTGCATCCCAATTACCTCCCAAACAGGAAGTGGCCACACCCAGGCAGCTGCACTGAACCTGGAGCTGACTGTGAGGCAGGTAGCTGAGCAGAGGAACCAGGAGCAACACAGCCTTTCTTTGCCAAGAAATAAAAACTTGCAAAATGGCAAACCAGGAAGGAGAGAAGGATGGAGGCGAAAGTAAACGAAAACAGAAGTTTAGTGAAAATGAGCTGGAGGTCTTCATTTAAGAATTCACCAAGGACCATGAGAAGCTGTTTGGCAAGCAGTCCCTCCATGTGCCAAAATCGCAGAAGACACAGGTTCTGGCTTGCGATTCAGAGCAAGATTAATGCCATTGGGGTCACCCAGCGCTCCATTGAGGACATAAAGAAAAGGTGGTATGACCTGAGGAAGACTGCAAAGGTGAGGATGGCGGAGAGGCAGAGGCAGGCTGGAAAAACTGGTGGAGGGAGGAGCAGAGCACCTGTACTAACAGCCCTGGAGCTCATGGTGGAGTCCACCCTCCAGCCATAGAGTGTGAGTGGGATCGGTGACGCAGACAGCTCTGCCAGAGCTGCCAGCAAACAAGGTAAGTTTCATGCACAGCATGCTGTGCACCCGCCTCCCCGACCCCAATCCCCAGAGAGGCATAGGTACTCCCACTCCAGTCCATGTTTCACTCACAACCTTCAATGCATTATGTGAGATGTAGTCATAAGTAACACGTGTTCAGAACAGTCAGTCTAGCAAACCCAAAGGGATGTGACAGCAATTAGCAAGCAGAGGACAGTCAGTGTGATTGGCAGGCATAATGTTTAATGCAATGCAAATGCTGCCAGATAAGTGAGTATATCGACATTCTGTTTTTACAGGCGAGACATCTCGCAGTGCAGCAGAGGGGAGCAGAGGGAAGGCACCCAGGCCAGAGGGGAGACAACAGGAGGAGGAGCTGTCACCTGCGGGGCACACAACCCCACCACCACCAACGTCTCCATCTCCACCATCACCACAGCTCCAGACAACGCCGCCATCACCAACAACACCATCACCACTGCCGCAATCAACACCACCACCACAGTCAGGCAGGAGGCATGCCGTGGCCACCCTCCAGCAGATGGAGGTGTCGAAGGAAGAGAGCACAGGGGGCCAACAGTCAACAGTGGCTGAGGACGGCAACAGGGAAAGATCAGAGTCCCCATCAGAGCGCGCCCACACATCCTCAAGGCGCCGCAGGGCAAGGGCAGCCAGTCCTCCAATCCCGGGCCACGGTGACAATGTATTCGCTGGGCTGGAAGGCAACATGCTGAAGGTCCAGTGCCTGCTATGGAGAGCAATGCGGTTAGTGCAGCAGGAGATGTCACACATGAATGCGCACATGCATCGCATCGAAAAGGGCATCAGTGCAATTAACAACACCATGTCTGAGGGCATGAGTGATGTAGCGTCGGCTGTGAGGCAGCTCTGCAGCAAGTTTAAGGAGGCCCGCCTGTCTAGACGCAGGGAGAGGCAGAGACTTGATGCATACACCAAAGAGGTGAACTGCCTGTCCACTGCTACCTCCCTCATGTGCAGACCCTCTATTGCCATGCAGGAGGAGATGGCACACTTAGTAGGGATGTGGCTAGGGGGGGTGGTCACAATGACCTCAGCACTTGAACTGCTGCAAACTGAGAAGCTGGCGACTACAGCAGAGGGGGGACAGTGAGGAGGCTATTAGCCATAGCAGCATTACGCCTTCTCCCACTGAGACCAGGAGGCGCAGCGAATGCCACAGCGCTGCCCAGGAACATACTGGCAGTGCAGACAGTGGGCCAAGGAACTTGGCAGTTCAGTGCGTGGGCGCAAAAAATAGAGCCAGCCATGGTTGTACATTAATGGGTGGTGTAACCCATGCGTATATGGAGACTGATTCAGATCTTGGTGGTGTGCACTGGTCATTAAACACCATAATGCAAATACAGTAACTGGCTATGTCTCTTTACTAACTCAGAAATAGTTACATGTTATCTCAGCCCTTCTGTGTCTCCCATCCTGTGCTGCTGCCACACCAGCTGCGCAGGGCTCTGGCAGTGGATTGTCCTCACCCTCGTCCTCAGAGTCAGTTAGTTCCACTGCTGTTCCTTTCTTTGTGCCAAGGTTATGCAGCATTGCACATGTTGCTATTATTTTGCAGCAGATGATGGGGCGATACTGACGTGCACCTCCACTTTTGTGGAGGCAACGGAACCTGCTTTTTAGCAGTCCAAAGGTGCGCTCCACAAAGTTGTGCGCGATTTTATGTGCCACATTGTATCTTCTATCCCTTGGGGTGGATGGGTTGAGGTATGGAGTTAGTATGAATGACCGGAGGGCATATGCGCTGTCACCTAAATGGAAAAGAAAGTGCCATTCATTTGGGTCACCAATACATTAATCCAAGGTATACATCAGGGTGTGTCACATTGATTTACCTAGTAGGTATCCTTCTCCGCATTCACCAGCATCCAGACGGGTATAGATCCCACTGTTCCTGAATATGTAGGAGTCGTGGGTACTCCTTGGGAATTTGGCCACAATGTCAGTAATGATGAAGTTTGCATCACATATCACCTGCATGTTGATGGAGTGAGTTGATTTGCGGTTGCGGTATATGTATTCTGCAGCTGCAGGTGGGCAGATTGGTATGTGTGTCCCATCGATGCAGCCTATTACATGTGGGAACTGTGCCTTTTGTTAGAAATCAAGCTTGGTCTGCTGCAGCTCTGCCTGTGTGCTGGGGAAGCATATGTAGTGATGCATTCTCTGCATCATGGCATCCAGAAAGGAGTTGAAGAAATGGGAAAGGCAGCTCTGTGACACACCACCTGCAGCGGCTATCACACTCTGGTAACTTCCTGATGCCAGGAGGTGCAGGCAACAGAGTACCTGTACATGGGTGGGTATTGCATGCACCCTTGGTGTCTGATGCTCCAGCTATGGTTGCAGGTCCCGTATCAGGTCAAGGATGGTGTGTGGGTGTAGCCTGTACCTGTTGTGGATTTCTGGCTAAGTCAGTTGGAACAGTGTGACACGCTGTCAGTACACACGCTCTTCCCGTCTCCAAACCCTCTGTCCTGCTGCTCGCAAACTTTGTCGCCTTGCTATGATGTAGAGGGCTGCCATTGTGTTCACACTGTTGCATTTTAGGGCTGTTTTTATGCACGGCACCTGATTACCACCTGCTCTGGGTCAGTGGTAATTACCGATTCTTTAATACCGAATTTGGACAAATTCGGTATTTTCGAATTTTGTTACATCGCATTACCGAATTTTTACAGATTCGTTATTTACCGATTCGGTATTTTCAGGTTTCGGTGTTGACCGATCGGTAAATAAGGAATCAGTAACTATTTCCCTTTAATTTACCGATTCGGTATTACTGATGGCATTCGGTAATACCTACATTGCACAGGGCTAAGTACTGGTCGGTAACGCTGAAATTTACTGAATTTCGGCTTTACCGACCGGTACTTAGCCACCTACATCTAGCCCTAGGAGACAGAGAAAGGCAAAATCTGTGAAAAGTTGGGAACACGTAGGGCCATATGTACAAGGACTGGCGTTAACTACCGATAACCCTAGTTAGAGGCAGTTTTCCTACCGTCACGTGCCGCTGAAAACTTTCACCATGTTAGCGAAGTATTTACGCTGAAATTTACAGAATTTCGCCTTTACCAACCGGTATTTAGCCACCTACATCTAGCCCTAGGAGACAGAGAAAGGCAAAATCTGTGAAAATTTGGGAACACTTAGGGCCATATGTAGAAGGACTTGCGTTAACTACCGCTAACGCTAGTTAGGGGCAGTTTTCCTACCGCCACGTGCCACTGAAAACTTTCACCATGTTAGCGAAGTATTTACAAGAATTCGCTACATGGCGATAGTTTCAGGGAGTCACAGTGAAAACTGCTGCTAACACTAGTGTGAAGGCGATAGGAATTCTGATGTTAGCGGGCGAAAACTAACGAAAGGCCCGTTAGCTGCAAAAAAACAGCATGTTAGTCAGCCCAGCGTGAGGTTGTTTTGATCTATAGGCAAAAATAACAGTCCACCACCAATGAAAAATAGGAGAAAAAAACAATGGAATTCAGAATGGAGCAGCCAGGGACAAGTGCAGCACAGACCAACAAGCCCCCCAACATCCAGGATGACCAGCCAGAGTCCCAGGAGAAGAGGAAATTCAGGGCTACAACTATGAAAAGAGGCGCATCGTGGTGCAAAACCAGTGATGCATCACTTTTCACTGTGCATTCCTTGCAACACCATGGCATCCAAAACCTTAAAAGCGTGGACAGTCCCTGGGCCTGGAGGCCTTGCTGTTCCTGCGCCTGGGACCAGGAGTGGGATCCAGAGGTGCTCAAGAGTCGCTGGGCCATGGCGGAAGACATTGAGGCGCGGCAAACGCCCTTACCTGGTGGTGATGTCTGGCAGGTCGCATGAAGACACGTTGCTGACCAGTGTGAGAAGATCGCCTTGAGCCCCTTGGAGGTGTGAATGGGAGAGGCACTCTTGCACATCAATTTACAGAGGTCTGCATCGCATTCTACAATCCACCTCTACACCAGGGTGAACAGAGGAGATTACCAATGGTGGGCGGCACCTCTGTGTATCACAGGCCGTATTATGTTGCACTGGCTGTATGCTGTGGAGGGTGAGGCCCCCGACGAACTTGTGTGGCGGGAAAGCTGCAATTTCACACCTAAAGGGGCCCTGTTGCATCACCTGCATCTGAAGGTTCCCCAGCAGACTTGGCGGCGAGTGTTGTACCCAGGCTTGTGAAATCCCACCTGGCTGAGGCTCCTGCTGGCTGAGTCACAGATTTAGAAACGGTGCAGCGGATTGCGCCACAGTGTCATTGCCCTGGTAAGGAGAAGGTGGGACACGTAGCGGAGGAGGCCCAGGGGTAGAGTCGCCCAGGCCTAGCACCTGTGGATGACGCACCCCCAGTGGCTCATTAGCAATGGCAGAAGAGCGTCGCCCCACTTCATTCAAGCAGTGCAAGAAGTGGCAAAAAAATAACATGATAACTTTCTGGTGCACACATGCTATGTTTCCTTTGCAAGCGGGAGCAGGGCAGGGTCGGAGTGGTATGACAACTCAAGTGCACAATGACTGTTTGGTCGGCCCTCTCAGGCCGCCCAGAGCAGTCCTGCGCATGTCCCTGTTCGCAATGCAGGCTGCATTACAGTCTGCATGGAGAACATCTCCAGCCCCTGGCTGATCGCCTTGTCACGGTGGTCAGAACAATCATAACACCGCATTGCAGCATTGTGATTGGCTTAGGGGAGGGAGCATGGGTGCCTGCTGCCTGTGAAAAGGCGGGATTTCACCTCTAGAGCCTGCTTACCATTCTCCAGAATCCCGGCACAGGTCGACTAGACTTTTTTACCTGTCATAGAGTGAATTAGGCAATCTTTTCATATGGAAACAAACGAATTTTAGAAATCCCAATAGCTTCACCCAAGAACCACTGACCAAAAACTACGTTTGAAGGTTTATTACATAACCAAAAATAACTGTAGGTACAAACACCTCAGCAAGAGGTTCAAAAGATAAACAGGCACTAATACAAACATAATCCTACGGAAAAGTCTCAAGCGACTGATGAATAATACGAGGATCAATTCCAGAATCATCAGACTGAATAGAATCGCTATGACCTGAGTTCTGGTACTCATCAGGATAATAGGCATAAATTCAGGTTAGTCTGTCCCTACTCTATACTGAGTGACATCCCTACTCAACAACAGCCCAAACTAATCAAAAGGTGTCAGCTGTGGTGACTTCCCAAAGAAGTTCGCCCACATTCTCTCTTAACTAGAGACTTCTTCACAGCTAAGCTCCTTGACCATCCAACCGCTCTCTCTAGCTCCTCAGCCCATCTGCTCTGCCTCTACCCTCGGGGCCCTGTCCCTAATACGAAACCCCACAAGGTGAATGACACACCTTCAGGTACGCCCCTCTCGAAGGTGTTGATTTCAAGAAGTTTTCCACTATGGCATTCTTCCATCCTTGTCCGTTATACGTCCTTGGGTCTCAGACTCTCCGTCGCTTCAAGTGGTATCTTCAAATTCCTAGTCTACTCCTCCATGTCTGAGTCTAGTATTTCTAACTTTCATACACAATGGGCCCTTCTACTCTACCGTCTACTTGATGGTGCACCTGCAAAGGAATACATATAATTCGGCTCACATTCCATAAATGTTGCAAAGTTTTCTAAAGGCATCTTTTATAAAAACATTTCCACATCTAAATGCTAAGCAACTTTCGAACAGGCCTGCATCAATTCTATAAACTAGGCCTCAGCTTGATTTGAAGGCCCAACATTTTACATTAGCAATCCCTTGTTTCACTAGGCCTCCAACCTTAACAGCAAATGCAATTTCTACTTTAAGCTAATTGTTCAAATATAAAGGCACAGTTAAATTCAATAAGCAGATCTAAATGCACAATAGTGCTCGTTTAAACGCACTTGTCATTAGTGAAAGATTTCATTTTAACGACATTTCTAGGTTATACAGCAAGTGTGGATGTAATTCATAACCTTGGCTCTTCAGCTTTCTAATACCAGTTTCTCTAGTTCTCCATCCCACATTGCATCGAAACATGATTAAAGTCCTCTATATATACGAGTGCTGACTACTTGTACATATGATGCACCCCTACAAATTTCACTGTAAATGGCGCTCTCTCAGTTCCCCCCTTTGATGACCCGTGTCATCACCACCCTTACACCATCCTCAGGGTAAGAACCGCTCTAAACAGTGCTCGTGGCCACTTTCCCTCGCTTGAGCATTTCCAACGCTCTCAAACTGCGGTATTGACTGTCCTGCAGCCTCTCCATTCGCATCTCTTGCGCTCGCATTGATCTCGCCAATCTATTGGACTTGTACCACTTGTACAATCTCACTAAACCCCATAATCCAATCACACATGCCACTGCTATGATAAGGGGCTTCAGTACAAACCCAAGGAAACTCTTCCCCAAATTGGCAAACCAGTTTCCAACTTTCCCAAATCCTTTGCCAACCGTCTCCCACGCATTCTCTTGTGTCAAATCCTCAATTTCATAATGGATTGCAGTAATGTTGCTTATATATTTCTCCAGATCCTTAGAGTTGTCTGGTATATAAGTGCAATATTCTTGGACCTTCAAACGTTTACAGACCCCGCCCTCTTTCGCTAGAATGACGTCTAGGGCAAGACGGTTCTAATGACTTAGCTGTATTCATTGACAATTCATCCACTACAGTTGCCAACCGCCGTATCTTTATGTCATTCAAAATGACACCCAACATAGGTATCGCTGCTCCAAACACATCTCCCACAATTGCTCCAGCACTTTCCCCTCGCTTTACCCTCCTTTGAGGCCCTCCCTCTAAGAGTGCAAAATCTTCTGTATGATAAATCTTGGGAAAGATAATTGCTAGATAGCACGTTCCATACCACTTCTCTGGCAACCTCACATACGCATTCCTTCCGCAAACAAAATATACAGTAGGAATCACTTGCACCACACTCTTCAGGAAATCCTTGGTGTAATATTCCAATGTGAAGGTGTGTTCACACGTAGTATGACCCACATACACATTTTCATAATACGTCTGTGGTCTATGAAGACACAACTTCCCTTTCTGCACTTCATCCAGAGCTATTGGACCATAACTCCCTCTTGACTTATGCTGCTTCTCTTCCTCCGTCCAATCTACCTTGCCTTGCCCCGAATCTCGCAACAGTTTTTGCTTCGTGTACCTATCTTCCACTTGTTCAATGAACTTCTTCTCCGTCTCAGATAATGAGCAGGTCAAGTTGTGTTGGTGTGCATACGGGGTGTCTAGCTCTTGTGTGGAAATGAAAAAATATCAGAGTCGGTCCTCTGACTTATAATAATCCCACTTGTTCAAATGCTTGTAATTCGGGACTTCTGGTAACACAGCATCATAATTCGAAAAGAAATATTCAAAATGATTTCGCCCATAAAGTATACTAATCAGCAAACTACAGGATATTCCATATGTCAAGGGAAGGTGATGGTACCTAATACCCTCATATACTGAAGCTGGCAGTTGCATACACACATAACAGTCCTTCGCATCCATCGCATCAATGTATTCATACAATAGTTTTGCATACGCATTCTGCCCAAAATTTCCCTTAGACAAATCTGTATGTAACCTGCGACTTTCTGCAGCCAGCAAAGCTTTCTCTCTTCATGGTCTGTCTTCTTTCTGGCTAGGGGTGGTAGGTGTCGGTGTCCCCTCAGCCTTCACTACCTGTTCGTGTGGCGCAAAATAGGAAACTAAAACTACTATAGCTATAAGGAGTATCACTCCTCCTAAAAGAGTGCCTACTATGCACTTGGCTCTACGATTCGGGTTTCCAGGCACCATGGTCTCAGCACAAAGTAGTTCGTTCTCGGAAAGTACCCAAAAGTCTCTTTCTTTGTTATTTGAGTCTCTCGAACCACCTCGGAAAGTAGAAATCCCCGTTTCAGTTCTTCTTTTGTTCCAACAGCAGACAACCCTAACCCTTCTCCGTCCTCTGTGGAAAGTCCCTAAGTTTCTTCTTCTTCCACTCGGCTCTAGGTTAGTTCAACAGCTATATACAAAGTCTTTTCAAAGTCTTTTCAAAGTCGCTACAAGTAATTTTTATAATCGATAATGATACTGGATCCAATTGCCTGCAGCACATAGTCTAAAAGTTCCATGCGGAGCACAACTGAGTCATAAGATGGTATGTCCGGACCAAATGTAGGAAAAATCAGTCTATCCAGGAGTAAATCACGTATCTTGCTTAGGTAAGGGGGATTAGGAATTGTGAGTGTCAGTACGCCTTCAATTTCAAGTCCAGGTACCAACAGTATCACTTCCAGCTTAACGTTTGTGATCGTACTGGTCACAGACACTGACCTCACCCTCCCGGACCTCAGCACACCTGGCATTTGTGAAAGGGTAGGTCCACTCTGGAGTGGCGTATCTTCGGCAAGGTACTCTCACCCTCCTTGACCTTCTCGGACCCCTTTGCTCTGCTTCTTGTTCTCCCTCCTCCGGATCTGATTCTTCGGACACAGGGGCAAGATCTCTTTCGGAAGCCAATCTCACATTCATTCACCTCCGTCTCTCGGGCCAATGAGCCTCTGCACTTCTTGCTCTTCTGCTTCTCGTTTGCACACCCTGTTCGTCTCCACTGTCAACCTCCTCTGCGCTCAGATCACCTTCTCCGCCACTTCCTCCTTCTGAGGCAGATTCAGTGTCACTGTCGTCGTGGTCGTTTCCTGCCTGATCAGGGGAGTCCCCAACTTCCACCGGCACCCCCACAGCTTGACCTGTCCCCTCCGATGAATCCTCTTCTTCGTTATTATTTTCATCTACGAGAGGAGCTGTTCCCTCTAAGGGTGCTGGGACTCGTCGGGTGTGAGAAGCATGGATCCAGTTTGGCAATCCGCCACACTTCACAGCAGTAGTAGTCACTAGTATTACTTGGAAAGGTCCTCTCCAACGCACATCCAGGCAGCTCTTCCTGACGTGCTTCCGCACCAGGACCCAGTCACCAGGGCACAGGTCGTGACAAAGGTCACTAGAAGCCGGGATTTCAGCAGCCTGCACCTGAGGAGACACAGAACGGATGACATCAGAAAGTCCCCTGCAGTAATCAAGAATCAGGTCATCTGTGATATTCAGCAAAGCAGTTGTAGGAATAGATGGCAGTCTCATAGCCCTCCCCATCAGCACTTCGTGAGGTGAGAGCCCTGTCCTCCTGTCTGGAGTACTACGCATACTCATTAGTACCAACGGCAATGCATCGGGCCACCTCAGGGATGTGGATGAGCACACCTTTGCCATTCGGGCTTTAAGGGTTCCGTTTATTTGCTCCACTATGCCAGAAGCCTCTGGACGGTAGCTACAATGCAGTCTCTGGTCAATGTTCAGGGCAGAGCAGAGCATCGTCACAACTTCGCTATTAAAGTGCTTTCCTCTGTCCGATTCCAAGGAGGTCGGAACCCCGAATCGCGGCACTAGCTCCCTCAACAATAGTTTTGCTACTGTGAGTGCATCGCACCTACGAGTGGGATATGCCTCGACCCATCTAGAGAACACACACACAATCACTAAGACGTATCTAAGGCGATTGCACCTCGGCATCTCAATGAAATCTATTTGCATCCTATAGAAAGGTCCGCCGGACCTCCCAATGTGACTCAATGTAACTGGTGTTCTTTTCCCAACATTCAGCTGTTGACATGCTACACATCTCTGACATACTGCTTCCGCAGCCTGTCTAAATTTCGGATTGTACCACGTTTGTCTGAACACACGCATCATCGCATCCCTTCCCAAATGCACAAGACCATGTATCTGTCGTGCCATTGCACTCACCAACTCATTCAGCAACACAGCTCTTCCGTCAGCCGAAACCCACATGTCCAAATCTCCCTTAACACAACCAGCCGATTCCCACACCCTTCTTTCATAGTCTGACGCCTGTCCTTGCATGTCTCTCAACTCTTCCCATATGTCTGCCACCTCAAGCATCATGCTTAGTTCGGTTCTTTCCCTTGGTCCCTCAATTGTTTGTTCAGTAAAGGAGTATCCCTGCTCCGCACAATATCGTGCAACTTCATCAGCATAACGATTCCCCATTGTCACAAAATCTGTACCTTTGGTATGGGCTGTGCATTTTACCACGGCTATCTCTGCAGGACCTTGCAAGGCCTCCAGCAATATCCTGATAAATTCGCCATTCCTGATTGGGGAGCCCGATAATGGCATGTAGCCCCTTTGAGACCACAACTGACCGAAGTCATGAACCACCCCAAACCCATATTGGCTGTCAGTGAATATGGTGATCCGAATCCCGTTGGCTGCCAAACAGGCACGCGTCAACGCAATTATCTCAGCCACCTGCGCGAAGTGTACTCCTTCCAGGCAGGCTGCTTCAATTATTCCAGAAATTGTACAGACAGCAAACGCTGCTCTCAACTGACCAGTATTGTCTCTTACACATGAGCCATCCACAAAGTAAATTTCATCAGGGTCCGTCAATGGCTCATCAACAATATCCGGCCTAGGTTTGGTACATAGTTCAGTCACATCAAGACAATCATGGTCTTCCCAATCATCTTCTATATCATTTGGTAATGGCAACAACGTGGCAGGATTCAAGACAGAGCACCTACTGAGAGTCACATTCTCCGCAGCAAGTATAACCTGCTCGTAGCGTGTGAGCCTGTTGTTGGTCAAGTGCTGCGTCTTGGTCCTGGTCATCAACAATTCCACAGAATGAGGTACATGCACTGTCAGTGGATATCCCATCACGATACTTTCACATCTCTCAATGCTGACACCTGTTGCAGCAACGGATTTGAGACATCCGGGCAACGCTGCGGCTACTGGATCTAAGGTAGCCGAGAAGTAAGCAACTGGTCTACGGACTCCTCCATGATCTTGCACTAAGACTGCCAATGCACACCCCTCTCTCTCACAGCAGAACAATGCAAATGATTTGGTGTAATCTGGCATTCCCAGAGCCGGAGCGCCACACAGGTCCTCTCGCAGCTCGAGAAAGGCCATCATGCAATCTGTGTCCCATGGTACCGGATCACTCACGTCCTTGTGCGTCAGTTTCTGCAATGGTTTTGCCTTCAGGGAAAAGTTAGCAATCCACTGTCGGCAATAGCCAACCATTCCTAGGAACATCCTAACCTCTCTTTGGGTCGAGGGCACAGTCATTCTCATGATCGTCTCAATCCGGTCAGGTGACACTTTCCTCTTTCCCTTCTCTATTCTGTGACCCAGATACTGCACTTCTTGCAGGCAGTACTGTAACTTATTAGGGGACACCTTGTGTCCATTCTCTCCCAAATGGTTCAGCAAGGCAATGGTGTCAATCCTGCAAGCATCTTCTGTGTCTCATGCAACAAGGAGGTCGTCTATGTACTGCACGAGAACAGAGTTCTGCGGCAGTACCAGACTCTCAAGATTCCTTTTCAGCAACTGATTAAAGATCGATGGACTCTCTGTATACCCTTGAGGGATACGACACCATGTTAAGACGCGACTCTCTATTTTGAACGCAAAAAGAAATTGGCTCTCCTCGTGCAATGGGATGGAAAAGAAAGCCTGACACAAATCAATCACAGAAAACCATTCAGCTTGGAACGGTATCTGAAACAGTATTACTGATGGATTCGGTACCACTGGACAGCATGGAACAACTATGTTGTTAACCATTCGTAAATCCTGCACAATCCTGAACTTCCCACTTGGCTTCTGCAACCCCATTATCGGAGAGTTACAGGGACTGCCCATAACCTCCTTTAGGATTCCCTGTCTAATCATGGACTCAATCACGGGTTTTATTCCTACAATTGTTTCCGGGGTCAACTTGTACTGGGGTGTCCTTGGGAATTCAGCATTCGGCCTCACTTGAATTCTGACTGGCTCTACTCCTTTAATCAATCCGATTTCCTCCCCTGTAAAGTCCCACACCTGCGGTGAGACTGAATCTCTCAGGTCCCAAGGGAGTTCCTCCACTGTTAACGCAGGGTACAATTCAATGCACACATGCGTATTTGCAACCTTAAAGTCTGCATCGTCATCGTTTGTCTGCAACTCAACTCCCTTGGGGGTACAATAGATGGTGCAATTGAGTTTACACAAAAGATCTCTTCCTAGCAGGCACACGGGACTGGAATCACACACTACGAACTGGTGTCTATCTCTGAAACTTCCGATCTTCACAGGGACTGGCTCGGTCAGAGGGTTTGTCATTCTCCTGTTTGCGACTCCTACAACTTGGATGGTCTGTCCTGAAAGGGGTAAGTTGGGGACTACCGCAGATCTCACAGTAGAGCGAGAAGCGCCAGTATCAACTAAAAAGGTGGTGGGATGTCCATCTACATCTGCCTCCACAAATGGCCCTCTCTGATCTACCTCCAGCACTGCTCCAAGAGTACAGCCCTCTTCTCCATCCAGGTACCTTCCTGTCACTGGGTCAAAGTGATAGCACTAGTCCCCTTCGACTATGAAAGGCATCTGCTTGTATACCTTGTTCCCCGTTGAAATTTTCGGTGGCTGGGGAACCGGAGCCCTAGGGGCTGAAGTCCCCCCTTTAGTCGTCTGGTATTTTGTCACTGTTACTTTCCGCACCGGAGGGGCTTGGACTTCCTCCTCCTCCTCCTCCTGTACCTGATTGTCAGGGTTATGGGGGCACTCGCGTCTCCAGTGCCCGACCTCATGACATTGATGACACTTGGTCGTCTTTTTCAGAGTTGCTATGTCTATCCTTGGTCTCGGACCCTCCTCGTTGTCCCTCTTCTGTCCCCCTGATTTCCTCCCCAAGGTGCCATTGCCTGACTGACCCTGTCCTCCCGATTGCATCTGTACTAACATCAGTTTGTCCTTAAGCTTTCTTGTCTTCGAGTCAATCTCGTCACTGGAATACCTCGCATACCTCAAGATCTCATCCAGAGGCTTGTTTTGCCAACAGATTAAATGTTGCTGTATCATGAGACAAATATCAGGCCTCAGTCCCAAGACAAACTTGGACACAAACTGTCCCATGTCCTTTGGGCCCATCACATCTAACCCACTGTACTGTTTAAAAATCTGCAATAGCCTCTCATAATATTCATGCACTGTCTCCTTTGGTTCCTGCCTAGTCCGGTCTATTTTCACCCAAACAATGTCCTGTGGTGTTACTTTGGTCTTTAGCCATGTGATCGCTTGCTCATACTTCGCCATCACCCTGGGTGACGGTCCATTTGTGGCAGCATCTCGCTCTGGCTCCGCTGTGGGCCATTCAACACTGACCTTGCAGGCTATCCACAAATCACCTGGAACCACAATGTCGAACAGCGTGTTCAAATCAATCCACAGCACCTTTGAGATTTTAACGAACCTCTCTACCTGCTGGTACCATTCCACTGGACTCTCACGCAACTTGGGAAATGTGTTCGTAAAGGCGGCCAGATCTCCCCTACTCCAGGGTACATGTACATAGCCCCCATGAGCCACCTCCCGCAAGGGGTACACTTCTGTATGCATCAACCCTCCTCCCGGGGATGTCTCAATAACACTCCGTCTAACGCTCTTTCTCTTTGACCACCTTTCCTCCCATTTCTCCAGCGGGGACCACGTTCGGATTCCCACAATCAGTTCCCTAATGTGAGTTTTTAATCCGATCACTCTCTTTTCTTCTAGATCCTGATCTGAATACTGTAACCTGTGGCCACTCTGCAGTGCTTTTGTTTTCGTCAAGTCTACATTATACTTATTCACTAATTCAGAGAGTTTCTCATGAGCTGTCCTAGCCCTCCGTGTGACATCCTTAGCTACAAACAATAGCTCATCTGGTTCGTAGAGTTCGATCCTCTCTAGTGGCAATGTACCTTCCACTATCTCTTCCACTTCAGTTTTTAGTCTCAGCACATCTATCCTTCTTGCTTTTATCGCAGCCCTCAATGTACCTTGGCTAGAGGTCCCATTAGAGTCCCTCCCGCCACAGTCCTGACTCTCTCGTCTTTTTTCTTCAGGTGTGTTAGGGGGAACCCGTCTGTGATCCCAACCTTCTCGGTCCCACTCCTGTCTACCGTCTCCAGAGGTGTGGTGGGACGACCCCCTACTTCCCATTCCTTCGCGTTCCCATTCCTGCCTACTTTCACTAGGCACACAGTGAGACTCCATCCTATTCTCCTTGTTCCCAGACCCAAACACATTCCTTGATCTATCACTCTGAGTGTCCACAATAGTTTCCCAAGTTCTCAAATCTGGCCTTAATTCTCTCATCGATCTCGGCCTCGGTCCCCTCAGATCCATTGGTCCCCTCCAACCCCCCTGCTCTTCCGAGGAGTCTGCTGATGCTGCCAGAGGAGTGCTTCTTTCTACAGGCTTTGGCAACTGCCTCCACCCATCCGCCACGTTACTCCTGTCCTCACTGACACCTCTCTCGCTCTCCCTTCGTGGCGGACTCTCGCATTCTTTCTGTTCTGGATTGTACACTGATACTATGGGACCTATGGTAACTGGTACCGTAAGAGCATCTAGCAGTTTCTGTGAGTGGACACCCTCTTCCACCCGAACCATTTGTACTGTAAATCTTCCCACTACTCTCGTCCCGGGTGAAGGTGAGGGTGCCTTTTCTCCTTTCACTGGGCAGAACCTATCCTCTGATGTACTCAAATCACTCACTCTTTCGACCCCATCATCCCCGTCAGAGGCTTCCCAGTTCTTGGCTGATGTTGGCGTGCCCCCCAACTCGGGATTGTATGGAGGTGGTCTCTCTGACAACAACCTCTCTATCAGGCTATCGTCCGTCTCACTGTCCTCATCCTCCGTACTTTTCCTCTGTGCATCCCCTGTCTTTTCCAGCAACGGGTACAACCTATCCCCTTCTATGGTCTGTACCCTCCATCTCTTGGCCAATGCATCCCATCTTGCGTCTTGGACCGCCCTAACTGATCGTTTCACTCTTTCTTGTCTCCTATCTCTGTTCCGTTCATGGGCTGCCCTGATCCATGCATTTAGTGCTTCAAATTGTGTTGGTCTGGGCAAAGGTCGCAACGCGGCCATAATCGCTTTCAGCTGATACAACACCTCTAATCTAAACGTTCCATATTTAGGAAATGTCAATTCTTCGTTTCCGTCTGTCATCTTACACCAGGTACTAAGCCACAATATGGTGTGTAACCCAACATTCGTTGCCATATAATAAGCTGGAGTATCCTCGGGTGGAGACTCCTCCCCACCCCGAGGTTCTATCCTATTTTCGCCCTTGAAACATTTCCGCAACACTTTAAAACATTTCATGATGAAATTCCACAACGTTTCCTTGTTTACAGCACTCGTTTACTTCCTGCTGACAATCTACCAATCTCAGCGCGGCTTCTCACTAACCGCCCTATCCCAGCGCGGCTCCACGCTAGCCGACCAATCCCAGCTCTTTCTGTTGTCACTAGCCTCCGTTTCGCAGCAGTTCCCCTCCTTTCTCCGCTCATCTCCCGATCACGCATGCGTCCCAATCATACACTGAAAATGATTACTTCCGACCAAGCAATCACTTCCCTGACTGTACGTCCACAGTCTAACTGTAATTGTCACCAAACTGGCAAATGTCTGTCCGCGAAACGACCGGACAATCGCCTCAACTGATAGGTTACAAACTCACGGCAACTTCCGACCAGCGTCCGTTACCCACGCATTAACCCATTCGTTCCCCCTATCTAGGTCCTGCGGGCGATCAATGGTACCTCATGACCCCCTTAACAATGGTCGACAATTACTTTGGGTGTTCGATACACCCGAACCACTTAGACTCCCCTTGAGCCTAAGATTTTCACTGGTTGCGCGCGCTCACAACCTGTTCTCTTTCACACTACAGGCACTCAACTCCGCAAGACAATGCAACATACAACACAACATAACCGCAATCTAACAACGCATGACCCTTTTCATACTCACTCTCCTCCGACCTGCTGCTTTCTGCCGCACTGTCACTCTTCGTCAGTTTCCATGGAACGCCATCCGTCCGCAGCTTTCTGGACACTCTTCATTGTTTCTCTATGGGCCTCGGGGAAATCTCAACCTACTTCTAGATTACCCTCACTCCAGAAGATAAACCATCCTACTCTGCTACCAACTGAAAAGGCGGGATTTCACCTCTAGAGTCTGCTTACCATTCTCCAGAATCCTGGCACAGGTCGACTAGACCTGTTTACCTGTCATAGAGTGAATTAGGCAATCTTTTCATATGGAAACAAACGAATTTTAGAAATCCCAATAGCTTCCCCCAAGAACCACTGACCAAAAACTAAGTTTGAAGGTTTAATACATAACCAAAAATAACTGGAGGTACAAACACCTCAGCAAGAGGTTCAAAAGATAAACAGGCACTTATACAAACATAATCCTACGGAAAAGTCTCAAGCGACTGATGAGTAATACGAGGATCAATTCCAGAATCATCAGACTGAATAGAATCGCTATGACCTGAGTTCTGGTACTCATCAGGATAATAGGCATAAATTCAGGTTAGTCTGTCCCTACTCTATACTGAGTGACATGACATCCCTACTCAACAACCGCCCAAACTAATCAAAAGGTGTCAGCTGTGGTGACTTCCCAAAGAAGTTCACCCACATTCTCTCTTAACTAGAGACTTCTTCTTCACAGCTAAGCTCCTTGACCATCCAACCACTCTCTCTAGCTCCTCAGCCCATCTGCTCTGCCTCTACCCTCGGGGCACTGTCCCTAATACGAAACCCCACAAGGTGAATGACACGCCTTCAGGTACGCCCCTCTCGAAGGTGTTGATTTCAAGAAGTTTTCCACTATGGCATTCTTCCATCCTTGTCCGTTATACGTCCTTGGGTCTCAGACTCTCCGTCGCTTCAAGTGGTATCTTCAAATTCCTAGTCTACTCCTCCATGTCTGAGTCTAGTATTTCTAACTTTCATACACAATGAGCCCTTCTACTCTACCGTCTACTTGATGGTGCACCTGCAAAGGAATACATATAATTCGGGTCACATTCCATAAATGTTGCAAAGATTTCTAAAGGCATCTTTTATAAAACATTTCCACATCTAAATGCTAAGCAACTTTCGAACAGGCCTGCATCAATTCTATAAACTAGGCCTCAGCTTGATTTAAAGGCCCAACATTTTACATTAGCAATCCCTTGTTTCACTAGGCCTCCAACCTTAACAGCAAATGCAATTTCTACTTTAAGCTAATTGTTCAAATATAAAGGCACAGTTAAATTCAATAAGCAGATCTAAATGCACAATAGTGCTCGTTTAAACGCACTTCTCATTAGTGAAAGATTTCATTTTAACGACATTTCTAGGTTATACAGCAAGTGTGGATGTAATTCATAACCTTGGCTCTTCAGCTTTCTAATACCAGTTTCTCTAGTTCTCCATCCCACATTGCATCTAAACATGATTAAAGTCCTCTATATATACGGGTGCTGACTACTTGTACATATGATGCACCCCTACAAATTTCACTGTAAATGGCGCTCTCTCACCTGCTTCCCGTTTTTGGAAGCAGACTCAGGAGAGCAGGAGCACAGAAGATGCAGGACCCGTCCTCGAGGTAAGAATTAATTAGAAATATATTTACAACCCCACTCACCCCCCTTATCCCCACCCCCGCCAGTGTCCTTTCCTGGGTTTCCAGCCTCCCAGCTGTCTAGTCCCCCCGCAGCACTTCTCAATGGCGGCCACTGTGCTCCCATGCGAAGCATGCTTACCACTGGTGTGCCAAAGGAATATATGGCGTTACGACGCATACCATTACATCGCATTCCATTACAATGCGTACTAATACTATGCATACTGCAACCCTAAGACTAACCCTTGCACCCCAAAACCCAAACACACCCTGAACCCTAAAATTCACCTTTGCCTCCCAAAACACACCCTGAACCCTAAAATTCACATTGCCCCCAAAACACATACCCACCCTGAACCCTAAAATTAACGTTGCCGCCCAAGACACATACCCACTCTGAACCCTAAAATGAACCCTGGCACCCCAAAACCCATACCCACCCTAAAACTTAAATGTCTTCTTTACTAACCTTACAATGCGTTGTAATGGCATGTGTTGTAAAGGCACATGCACTGTAAAAGTTGCCTTGTAAAGGCATTACGATGTAATGCCTGTGTTGTAATGGACATCTCCCTTGCCAAAGGCAAGCCATAGGCAAGCCCATCTGCGTCTGTCTGCCCCTGGACTGCGCCCAGCACCAAGGACCCCTCCTCTCGGACACTCCACAGCTACGACTCCAGCACCCTCCTTGCCATTAACCCTGGACGCCACATCACCTGTCATCTAGGAACACTGTGGAATTCTCTTGAACCCTGCTCCTGTCAAAACTACAAATGCAGCTTCTGCCACATCAGCACACCAGTGCCTCGTGCCACCCAGCCGACGAACAGTACACCCGACCGGCTCAACTGCATCCTCCTCAACGTGTGGTCACACCACAAACATGCAACAGAAATCTATGACCTCCTCGAACCAACCTCTTCAGACATTGCTTTCTTCATTGAAACCTGGACCAACCTTTGCTCTGGACCAAACATCGACATCGCCATCCCCGACTGCTACTAAATCAACCGAAGGACCACCCCGACTGCCCAGGAGGAAGCATTGCCATCTCCCACATAAGCACATTCCGGCTGACCACGCAGTCTAATAACTCGACAGTGACCACGGACCACCTCCACTTCCAGATCTGGACCAGCCTCAACCCAATCCTCTGCGGCACCCTCATCTGCAGCCCCCCGGACCATGGTCCCCTATTCACAGATACCATTGTAGACCTCATTGCACACCAGGCACTCCCATCCTTCTCGGAGACCTCAAGTTCCACCTGGACAACCCCAGTGACCAAAACACCACCCTCCCCTGGGGAAGTTCACTACCATCAGACTCAAGCAGCCAGTCACCGCACCAACCCACATAGCAGGACACACGCTAGAGCATATCTCCTCCGCCAGCGGAACTTCAACTACAGCCACACCACCGGACTCTCCAGGGTCAACTATCATTGTATACACCACATCTTCCCCATGCCCACTGTATACCACCGCCATCATTGTCCCCCCTCGCGGCTGGATCAAGGTCACCAAAGAACTTTTAGTCAACTCCCTCAGCACCACCACTCCGCTAATGCTTACAGACATTAACACTACAGCGTGCAACCTCCACCTATGGATCTCCAACTGTGCCGACACCCTGGCACCCCTAAAAAAAAGACCACGCAAACAACACTCCAAGAAGGCCAACTGGTTCACTCCTGCACTCCACTAGTCTAGATGCCCTGCAGATGTCTCGAGAAGTGATGGACACAACATCAATCAACTCCGCAACACAGCCACCCTTGCACCCTGGCGCATGGGTGCCTGCGTTGGCAGGCTCCCATGCATGGCAGCCACTGTGTTCCAACGTAGGTGATAAATACATGGGGGGCTTATCCAGGAGCCCCTTCTGACAGTTTCACCCCGACAGTGCGTCAGTTTTTTGATGTACTTGTAACATGATTCTTGCACCACGTTGCACCGTATTTGCAAAGTGACACATGTAGGCATATGCATGACCTTGTGAAGCCCTGTGCCACATTATACCTGCATCAGGTATGATGTATGCAGGGTGTGCGTTCCCACGCAACAAAGCCTCATAGGAGTAGCACAGTGAAATCCATCAGATTTCACTGCGACAATTGTAGGACGGCACTGCGTCTGTACCTTACCCCTGCCTCATGGCAGGCGTAAGAGTGACGCAGCGCCACAGGGATAGGCTGGCCCCATGTATTGCTGGAGTTCCATCATGATAGTGACACAACTGCAGCAATGCGTGACCTTAGCTCTGACAGATACGTCAGGATTCTAGATGTATCTGTCATTAATTACGACATGGAGTGCTGTACAGAGAATACAGCGCATCCATGGTGTCGCAAGAAGGGCGTAGTGAAAAGTGTTGCAACACTGTTTTGTCACAGCGCTGCGATACTTTTCATGAACGAGACCCAGGAATGCGCCCCATCTTATTGATGGTGCGCATTCCTGCCCTGTAGTTTTGTCGCAGGGCAGCGCAGCAACATTCCTTACAGTGCTGTCCAGCACCAAAACCTGCTGAAATGAGGCCCCAATTCTTTGCACCATTTTTAAGACCAGCTATTTTCTGGTCTTAAAACACTGCCTCTAACTGCAGTTAGAGGCAGTTTTTTTTAGTCTTGCTCCATACAAGGAATTTCTTGTAAGTATTGCGAAGTGGGGTAAGCGGCTATTTTTACATGGGAACACCTACCTTCCATCTCATTTTCGTTAACTATTTCTAAAAGAAGTGGCGATCTTTGAAATGCACGTCTTCGCCAGAAAACTGCAGCTAACTGAGGTTAGCGACAGCTTGTACATATGGTAATAAAGAAATCGCTGCTGTACCCATAAAAAAAAGCAGCTACGGCTGCGTTAACTCCTTGTACATATGCCCTTTAGTTTTCAGAGTATAAAGCAACCCATCCAATTTCCAATATTAGAATGTATCACATTCAAATAATGACTTCTAGCTATAAACATCTCATTTGTTGTTTCGCATGCCTTTGTATGCTTCTGGGGACACTTCATTATCTAAATAAACATTTATGTAAGTAAGATTTGAGTGGAAAAGGTGCAAATGTTCTTTGGGACCGCAAAGTAAGTTTTTCTAATGTTGGCAAAGTGGACCTTTCTCCACGTGGGTCAGCCAGCCACTTGACAGGATATGTTGACCCTCTCAATCAGGATAAGGTCTTCAACATTTTGGCATTCACTATTCCCCTCCCTTTCTCTTTCTCCTCTCGTCTTTCCTCTTCTTTCAAGTGTGCTCACTGCCTTCCCACTCTCCTTTCATTTGTCACTCCGGCATTCTCTGCTGTTGAGATTTCTTGTCACTTTTATACTCTAAGAGCTAAATGTTGCAATGCTCTTAAAGTCATGGCATAGCCCTGATCTGGTCTGGAGTTCAGCACCGAAATGGGCGCCCCTTCAAGCAGAACTATTACCCAAAGTCCCTCTTTGGCTCAATGGTACGATGGACACATTATTACAGCAAACATCCATGCAGCTCTTTATCCAGGCCAACCATGTCACCATCAACTCCAATGCGATATTAAAGAAATTGTCACATTAGGGAACAGAGAAAGGCAAAATCTGTGAAAAGTTGGTAATGCTTAGTTTTCAGAGTATAAAGCAACCCACCTCATTTCTGATAATAAAATGTATTACATTCAAATAATGACTTCTAGCTACATAAACTTGATGTGTTGTTTTGCGAGCCTTTGTATGCTTCTGGGGACATTTGATTATCTAAATAAATATTTATGTAAGTAAAACTCACTGACTTACTCGAGTGGAAAAGGTGCAAATGTTCTTTGGCACAGCAAAGTACTTCATTAAAATTCAAAGAAAGTTTTCAAATGTTCGCAACGTGGACCTTTCTCCTCGTGGGTCAGGATATGATGGCCCTCTCAATCAAAATAAGGTCTTCAACAGTAGTTGCTCTCACCCATAAAAAGAGTTGCCTGTCTCTCTCAAGGTGTGTTCTGAACTCCACAAAACAACAATCTGGATTAAGATTTACAGAAAAAGATTTACAAGAGAGATAGACTGCAAATACCAATGAGTCAGATCTATAGAGAAGAGCAAGCAGAAAAGGCTCCTAATATTCCCCTCTGTTAGCAGAAATGATGATATAACCGAGTTTAGGCACACTAAGGGGCAGAGGTAACTCACTATGACATGGCTGATGAGGTTATTTCTATTATTTCCTTGACCTTCACTGTGAGGTTTGTAAAATGCCAATGACTGTGGGCCAATCAGACTCCCCAATTTTTTCTGTCCTTTTCACTGTGCATTTATTTGTGTTTTTATAGTTTACTCTGGGTAAAGCTCATAATGCTGCTTTTAATAAAAAAACATTTATTTTCGACATTTCAGTGAATTTTGTTGGGACATATGCTTTGATAATTGTAGAAGTAATCAGCCTCCTATGTTACCATGAAAAAGGCAAGACTTTCCTGAGACTAAACTACAGGCTCTGTTTTTAACCATGAATTTTTAGCTTAAAAACATTTTTCATGGGACACGCTGAGGTTTGCCATGCTCTGTCCACAGCATTGAAAGTTACTAACTAAATCATCACAAAATGTTTTATATGCCCTTAGCAATGTTGTCTTCAGTGGCCTGGCTCTGTCATTCTGTTTTTCTGTAAAATTATCAGGCACCACCTGTTTACTTATTATATACTGTAATAATCATCGATACTTTCAGTTGAGAAAGGGTGATTTTGCAGACTTAATATAGGACCTGACATGAAGTGGTCAGTGACACAGCCTGATTGGATTCCAATCCCCTTCTATATCTAAATTGTATTATCCTCAGTCTAGCAGTCTGAAGTGACTGAAAGGCAACATGAAACATTTAATGAATCTCTTCAATACATCTAATTTGTGTACTGAAGGTTAGAGGTCATTCTTCTAGATTCTGATTAGGGCGATCTGTGGAACTCCTGATATCCCCTCTTCTGTCATGTTGTTCCCACTAATCTGTGGGACCTGCACATTTGTTTGGACAATATCATTTTTGGGTGAGGTGCCTAGACTGATTCCGGGTACCCCGAAGAATATGTTGGTCCAGAGACCAGCTAGCACACAGTGCCACCGTTAGCCCCCCTAACCTTACCATGGAGCTAATGGTTTCCGGCAACCACTGAACATAACAACCCTGACCCCTCAGGGATCGTGGAAACAGATCAGATCCTTTCCCTCAGTCACTCGTGCTTACTTGTGCTCAGAGAAATATATAGAGAGTACACAGTGGGACGTTTTCAATATATTTATTGAACCAAAATTATTCCTGTATAGAATACGCTACGATAATCAGTAGACAGAAGGTGATTACAAGCACCAAAAGAGTAAATAGTAGATACTGTTCTACCATGGTGCTAAAACAATGTATATATGCAGGCTTATAAACAATACAGTAATCCAGCGTTCTCTTACTATGCAAACCCTACTCTAAAAAAGCCTAGAGTGTAGGCGTAGAGACAAGAATCCGCCCAAAGGGATGATCTAACCCCATTACCTGGTGGGAGAGAAAAAAGAGCCCCATCTTGGTCACAAACTGGACACCCTCATGAGATGTCAGACCACTGCATGGTGAAATCTCAGCATGCAGGGACCCTCGGTGTCAGCTGAAGTGCCTCCTCCCTCTACTAATCTATTTGGAATGCTCTTTAGTTATGATAGAAAGCAGCCTTGCGATGTGTGTATAGAGTAGCGATGTTATGGATATGTAGATAACCCTGTCGGCCCATGGATGAAGATAGAACAACATTTGTACATAGTCCATTTAAGGGCCTTGTATATGACGTTCAAGGCATTGTGATAATGTTTTGCGAAGCTAGATGTGTAAACAAAGTAGATTCAGAGAAACAAATCCAACATTGTTGTGCATGCAAATATGTACAAAAGGTCATGTCATAAATGTTATTGTGAAAAATAGGACAATGGAAGAAATTAGCTGCTTCACTACATGGTTCTAACCGGGGCACATAACACTTCGAAGCAGCCTCTATTCTGGGAAGGTGGCATTATCTCACTTTATCTTCTGTACATGTTTGTTCCCTCCCAATAAAAAGACGCTGCCTTTCCAAAATGCCACACCCATATGAGAAAATTAGCAAAAGAAAGAGTGCTTCCGATTTCCCTTCCTGTCTACATCACCCAAAGTCTTCCATTGATATACCTTTCCCTTTTCTCCCCGCTCATTATTTTATTTATAATGCATACATACCCTCAATTAAAGGTGCACAGTGCACACAAAGGAGATGACAACACATTTTATTAAATAAAAAATGAATTCCTAAAATAAAGTAAAAGTAATTGAGTCAATTTAACTACATAAAACTCAGCTGGCATTACACAATATTGAAATTAAAATGAAATGGCCCATTTTTTTCCATTTTTCGTTTTTTCTCTTGCCCGTCTTTAATTTACAAGAACCATCTCCAAATTTCTTTGTCATATACTTTTAGTGTCCTTCCATATGTCTCTGCTCTGTATAATTTATGCCTATTTTCGCATTCACTATCCCCCTCCCTTTCTCTTTCTCTTGTCTTCTTTCCTCCTCTTTCAAGTGTGCTCACTGCCTTCCCACGTTCCCTTTATTTATTACTCTAGTATTCTCTGCTGTTGAGATTTCTTGCGACCTTGGTACTCAAAAAGCTAAATTTGTTTCGCTCTTTATCAGAAGTCTTGCAATGCTCTTAAGTCATGGCATAGCCCAGAACTGAGAAGTCTAGAGCTCAGCACAGAAAATGGAATCTCTTCAAGCACTCCCACATGTCCCTGTGTCGCTCAACACCAGGATGGACATGTTTGTTCCAGAAAACAGCCATGTAGGTCTTTATCCAGCCAAAACCTTCACCATCATCTACAATAGGATATTAACAAAATTATGACATTATCAGATAAAGAAAGGCAACTTCCCCAAACTAAATCTGCGACGCTTAGTTTTCAGGATATAAAGCAAGCCACCCAATTTCAGATATTAGAAGGTATTACATTCAAATGATGACTTTTAGCTACCGAAACTTTGATTTGCTGTTTTATATGCCATTGTATGCTTCTGAGGACATTTGATCATCTAAATAAACATTTATGTAAAGAAAAAAACTCACCACTTTACAATAGTGGGAAAGGAGCTTGTTGGGACTGCAAAGTAAGTCGTCCAAATCCAAAGCAAGTTTTTAAATGTTCGCAAAGTAGACTTTTCTCCCCGTGGCTCAGCCAGACACCTAACAGGATATGATCGACCTCTCAATCAGGATAAGGCCTTCAACAGTAGGTGCTCTCACCCACAAAAAGAGTTGTCTGTCTCTTTCAAGGTGTGTTCTGAACTCCAAAAAACGACAATCTGGATTAATATTTACAGAAAAAGATCTACAAGAGAGATAGACTGCAAATACCGATGAGTCAGATCTATAGAGAAGTGCAAGCAGAGAAGCTTCCTAACAGTTGCCTCTGTGAGCAGAAATGGGGATATAACTGAGTTTAGACACACTAAGGGGCAGAGGTAACTCACTATGACATGGCTGATGAGGTCATTTCCATTATTTCCTTGACCTTCACTGTGAGGTTTGTAAAATGCCAATGACTGTGGGCCAATCAGACTCCCCTATTTTCTCTGTCCTTTACACTGTACATTTAATTGTGTTTTTATAGTTTACTCTGGGTAAAGCTCATAATGTTGCTTTTAATTAATTTGTGTCTATTTTCCCATTCATTATCTTTCTCCCTTCTGTCTTCTTTTTTCCTCTTTCAAGTGTGCTCACTGCCTCCTGGCAATGTTTTCATTTGTAACTCCAGCATTCTCTACTGTTGAGATTTCTTGTCACCTTGGTGCTCAAAAAGCTAAATACATTTAGCTGTTTAGCAGAAATCTTGAAATGCTCTTAAGTCATTGCATTTCCCAGAACTCAAATGTGTAGAGCTCAGACCAGAAAATGGATCCCATTTAAGCACTCCCACATGCCCCTCTTTCACTCAGTAGTAGGATGGACATGTCTATTCCAGCAAACATCCATGCAGCTCTTTATCCAGCCCAACCCTGTCACCATTACCTCCAATGGGATATTAAAGAAATTATGTCAATAGAAGACAGAGAAAGGCAACTCCCCAACTTTAATCTGGGAAAAGTTAGCAACGTTGTGGGGCATATTTATAAGAAGGTTGTGTCGCGTATGCACCACGCAATGTCGTTTATGCCTGATACAAACCTCTAAGACAGATTTATAAAGCCAAGCAAATCCATTTTGTGTGGCTCTGAGTGGCTACATAAATCTGGAGTAGTGCAGATCACTGTGTTGTGCTACTCTGCCCTGGGTGGTGTTCCATGGGCATTGCAGTGGGTGTTACCACATAACTATAATGGATTTTAATGCATTCCCAGATTTACAAGAACTTGTAAACTGGAAATGTGCCAAAATCGTACTCCTTCCTATGGTGAGCTTAACAAGGAGAAATTCCATTATTTCTCCTCATTAATTCCTCTTTCTATGTGTGATGCATTCTGCAGTACACATAGAAAGAGGAATATGCCTTCTGGGATTTTTTAGTGCAGGAATGTGTCCCTTGCTGCACAAAAACCATCCTGCATACAACACAGCAACCTTTGCACCATGGGGGTCTGCATTGGCACTAGGCTGCCTAAAGTTCACCAGCGCAGAGGAAAAGGCAGAAATGTGCTATATTCCCTTAAATACGTGCATTCCTGCCCTTTTTGTATGATGCAGCGCAGCAAGATGACTTGCTGTGCTGTGCCATAGTTTCATAAATAAGCCCCAAACAATCCTTCCTACAAAACATGCTCCCTTGCCCCGGGGTGCAAGGGTGCCTGCGTTGGTGATAGGCTGCCTAAAGTGCACCAGCACTGGGGGGAAAGGCAGGAATGTGCTGTATTCCCTTAAATATGAAGCATTCTTGCCCTTTTCCCATGGCTCAGCACAGAAAGAGGACTTGCTGCACTCCTCCATTGTTTCATGAATATGAATTTTTAGAGTATAACGAAGGCAGCCCGATTTCTGATATGCCACATGAATATGAGAAAATTAACTTAAGCAAAATAGAAGTTGAAAACCATGTACTAATCATTGTTTTACAATATGCCCATCTGTACATGACCATATGACGATTGAAGGAGAGTCATTTTTTGAATGTGAAACAGCCCTCTTCTACATCTCTTTTGACATCTCCCAGTTTGCTTTGAAACTGTTAATTTGCTTTCTTGAATTGATCCGAATTTACAATTTCACACTGTGAGAAATTGGGTGGTTGGTTGAGAGGGGGTGTGAGCCATTCTCAGGCAATAACCACAATCCCTGTCAGGATGAACTCCTAAATTAGCCTGTGTTTAACCCTCTGGTAGTGTGGCAAAAAAGGCAGCCAGTCTTAATAACTTAGTGGCAATGCGTAAAGTATTTATGCCGCACTCTAACAGTAATACAGTGAACACATAAGATAACTCCCACACCAATTTAGAAATATTTAGTAAAATGTAATAAATAATTTGACACCAAAATAAGAAAACTTCAATCAGTAGAACCAGAGATATCAATCTCATAGATTTAAGGTAGGTATAGCGCTTCATAACACAGTGCCACTTGTGGTAATATGGTCGTGTGAGACCAGGCGAAAGGCACAAGTTCAGGCCCACCACGATGGACAGCAGGCCGGATACCGGGAACAGATTGTTCCAGCCTAAATAATTACCTTCTAAAGCTTAGCATGACAAGTCCAGTTTGCGGTGCAGGAGGCCGCAAGGAGCAAGGAGAGCATCGTGAATGGTTGTCACTATACAGAGAAGAGCAGGCCAGGTATTATGGGAGGTTGTTGCTGAAGATTCGCTTTGGCGGTCACCACGAGCCGTCAATGCTGTAGCGCTAAGTGTAACTCTCACATTGCTGATCATTGCTGGCATTCGCTGTAGCACTAAGAGGCAGGTTCACCAGAGCTTCGCATTTACACCTGGCTTGGGCAGCAAGATCTTGCCATGAACTGGACCATTCGTTGTCATGAACAGCCCAAATCTTCAGGATTTCTTCTTTTCTTTGAGAAAGCGTTCAACTGATGCCACACCAGGGGTCCAGGGCCTGAGGGGCACCTCTTGGGGATCAGGAAAACACTCCAGCAGAGACCTGCAGGGCTCAGTCAATTCCAGTTGTAGGCTCAGCCAGAAGGTCAGCTGGGCAGGTAAAAGGAGGCCTCTGTAGCTTGTTATGTCCCTATATCTCAGAACAGAAGGTCAGCCAGCTGACTCTTGGAGTCATTTCAGCCTGGAATGAAGGGTGCAGGGTCCAATCTTCCTTCTCAGCAAGCAGGGCAGGCCTCAAGCAGCAGGGCAGTAGGACGCCCTTCTTCTGTAGTAGCCACAGGTACAGGAGTTTACTTAAGAGTAGTTCTGAGAGTTCCCTTTTTATACCTGGTGCCTACTGTGAAGTGGGAGGAGATTCTAAAGTTTTCCACCTACACAGGTGTCTGGAATTTCCTGTCTCCCTGCCATAGTTCCAGTCTGTCTAGGGGCACAATAGGCCAGTGTGAAGTTCTTTGAGTGTGACCTGTGCTAGTATCTTTGAAGTGCAAGCGTAATCGGTGACAGCTCCGTCCCCTCATCCTGCTAGAGATGGCCCATCCTATCAACACTCAGGCCCTCCACTGTGATGCCGCCTGGAGGAATACACAAAGGCCAACTACACCTAGTCATGTGACCCAGAAACAGGCTACAGCCACCAAATGGTTAGGACGTGAAAATAGAAACTTTCTAAAAGTGGCATTTTTAGAATTGAGACTTAAAATCTGACTTTACTATTTAAGATGATTTTAATTTGCAGTTCCTCAGTCACCAAACATGACTTTCAGGCCTTCTCCCACACAAAGGTTATCACTTGTTAAAAATAATAAGGTAACGCAATGTTATCTCACAGAAATCCTGTTATGTCTGTTGGGAGGAAGTGCTGAACACTTCCCTGTAGTTTAGGAAGTTGTGTTCCTTGTGACCTTCTGCTTCCTTGTATTTTGGTGAGGACCCTTACCTTTGTGTGTTGTGCTCGATACTTTGGAGGGACGTACAGGAGCCTATCCTCCAACTTCTTGTCTATGATTTATCGTCTGGGAAACAATCTCAACAAACAAAGAGCTGGGGACTTAGCAAGGTTGCAGCCCATAGCAGTTTTGACAAGGCCATCACAGTTTCCCAATATGGAGTGAGAATCAGGCAATACCACATCACAACATAAAAGTCTACATCATCTAGTAGACACATGGGACAAGCTGTCTGGGACCCTGGAAACACACTATTAAGTTGTTTAGCTGGCTGGTATACCCTGTGCAGGTAGTAATATTGGATTCATTTAAAGCAAGCATTATGGAAAGTACATGGAGCAAAGCAGAGGACATTGACCCAGTCACTATCCGACAGGTCTCAGACAAGGTCCATTCAGCAGACAAACTTACAATATCTTGAGATTTTTATTTTTCATAAACCTGTAACCTTTGCATGCAATCCTTAAACCTATGCACAATATTCACATAAAATACCCATATTTCTTCATCAAAGTGCACATTTTGCAAACGTTTGCAGGACACATTCCATACCTCAAACTTTGAATTAAAAATACACTTTTTCCTCACATTTCTGTGATGGAAGGTTTTGGAGTCTTCAGGAAACCACAAACTTCCTTCCACCCAGCATTTCCCTCGGTCTCCCAATAGAAATGGTACCTAACTTGGGTACACATAGTGCCTGTGCCATGAAATGATCCCAAACTCAACATGGATACATCACATTTCCCCACTAACAACTGACTCTTCTTTTTCAAAGTGGGTAGCTCTGGAATTTAGGCCCTAGCTCAGTCAGCACCTTAGTGTGGTCTTCTCCCAAACTTTTAGCTTTTTGCCTCCACGTTTTGCTGAATCTGTTTGTTGGCCTTAGGACTCTGAGCACTTTACCACTGCAGACCAGTGCTAAAGTACATTTGCTCCTTCCTTAAACATACATGATGGGCATATTTCATTTACCTGTAAGTCCCTTGTAAAGTGGCATACCACATGGTCACGGCCTGTAAGTTAAATGCTACTAGTGGGCTTGCAGCACTAATTGTACCACCCACAGAAGTAGTCTTTCAAACCTGTCTCAAGCCTGCCACTGCAGTGCCTATGTGTGCAGTTTACTGCCACTTCGACTTAGCATTTAAAACTACTTACCAAGCCATAAACTCTACTTTTCTTACACATAAACCACCCCTAAGGTAGGCCCTATGTAGCCCTAAGAGCAGGGCTACATAAGAGCATAAGTAAAATGTAAGACATGTACTTTTATGTGTTGCATGTTGTGGTAGTGACCAACAGCTACATTCATTTTTCACAACTGTGAGGCCTACCCCTCTCATAGGTTAACATTGAGAATTCCATTATTGACTTTTAAACTGCAATTCCTGATCAGAGAAGACTAGCCAGTTCATGTGTATATCATTGGAATGGTAATGGTAAACCCTCCTTAAGGGTGAAGTTGGATTTAACATTACTGTTTTAGAAATGCCGCTTTTATAAAGTGTTTAGAAACAAAGGAAGGACCCAACCATCACATTTACAGTGATGTATTGATTTTAACAGACTAAGGACATTCACTGATTTGAATGGTGTTAAGTATTTATTAACTTTTCTTTTAAAAAACAATTCTGCAAGTTCATTTCATTTGTAAAGCATGTCATTCCATAAGACACCACCTCCACTAATCGACGGGAACTTTTGGCAAGGACATGCCACGCGACTCTGACGATACAGGTTCGGAGGGATGGACATCTCTGTGATTTAAAATACTCGGTTCGCACAAACTTTTATGCTCATATCAGTTTCACTTCACCTTTGGACCGGCACCGGGAGGATATTAACCCGGGTCCTTTAACGCGAGCGCATGCCTTTGGATAATATAATACATACTGCTACTGAAAGCAAACCTGCATTTCTCAAAGAATTTGAGCTTGAAGCTTTCCACTGCTGATACACCACAAATGCGTTTAGGACGCTGCTAAAATTTCAGGATCCTTTTGGAAGTACGGCAGGTACCACTATTTACTGATCTGGCTGCCGAGGACCAAACTAACAGTTATACTCAACTGATTGAGTCTATATATGGAACTGACCACATTGCGAATACACTTTTGTGCCCTGAGGAAGCTCTCATCTTGGGAGCAAAACGCGTTGGCTGTTACTCTTTCTCAACTGATTTTATATTTTGGAAAAATTCTGATCTAATAAAGAAGTGACTAGTTTTCAAATATCTTCGGTCTACTGGACTTTGTTAAATTCGTGCACACCCATTTGTTTTCTAACCACCTTCATTAATCTTTAACATTTATAAACACAATATACAAAACTAACAATTTTGTTAGTTTTGTATATTGAGTTCATAAATGTTGAAGATTAGTGAAGGTGGTGTGTCTTTGGGGCGACATGCTTCACAAATTAAATTAACTCGCAGAAAAAAGTTTTAAAAGAAAAGTTAATAAATACTTAAGACCTTTGAAATCAGCTAATGTCCTTAGTCTGTTAACATCAATACAGCAGTGTAAATGTAATGTTTGGGTCCTTCCTTTGTTTTTTAATTTGTTCAGACCATACCCAGACGCTCTAGGGCCAAACCCCCCTTTTTGTTGCTTTTAGAAACTGGACATTCCTCTGCTCTTACTGCTTTGTGTGCCTTGCAGCCTATCTTGGGTGGGCGACAGCTACACTTTGTGCATTCATCTAGACAGCCACACACACAGGAAGGCTAGGTGTGTCTGAGTACTCATCTATATACATCTTCATTCTGAATGCCCTGCCTGGGGAGGATGGAAGGGAGGGGCTAACACTTCACTTAATAGGTAGTGTCCTGTCCCCATACGAAGTACTGATTTAACCCCCCTAGAAAGCCTGGCAGACAGGGCTGGATTGAAAGGATACTTTTGTACTTCAAAGACCAATCTTTGAAGTCACCCCACTTCAAAGGCAGTTTTTGGTATAAGTACTCGGTGTCTGACCACCTGAAATTAGGACACTACTGGACTTGTAACTGAAGCTCTGACAGAAGAACAGCTGTGCTGCATAAAGGACTCAACTGGACCGCTGATCTGGAAGTCCTGCATTTCTCTTTGTTGCCCTGCTACCTGCTGCTCTCTTACTTTGCTGAAGGAGAGCTGGACTCTGCCTTCACTCCAAGTGTGCTCCAATGGCTTGTTGGCTTGACTGTTGTTGCTTGAAACTCAAGGATATCAAAGTCTCTACCCCTGCTCCTGTCTCACTGTAAGTGGACCCAGATAACACATACATCAATGCATCTCCTGTCTGCGTGTAGCAGAATCGGTGCATCAGCCCAATTGCAGGAGTAAAATTCGAGCTTCGCTCTCGGGACCAATGCAGCGCCTCAAGAGCTCAATGCATTGGGAAGTCGCAGCCGCTCTGAAAGATCGACACATTCTTGACTGCATGAAGAAACCTGCAGCATCGCTCTACAGATCCGACTGATCTCATCCTGGCATCTCACCTTCGGAACCTACGCAACACCATCACTGTTTGAAGAAGAAGGAGTAGTTTCTGTCCTGTAACTCCAGTTCTGTAGTAGGGGTATCTCTGTTATAGTCATAATCTAGTGAATAGTCCCGCCCATGTGCGTGGACCCCGGAGCAATCAAAAATAATCTCTTACAGTGTCAAAAAATGCAGAAAATGCATAGACACTTAAGAGAGAATTTAAAGACAGATAATGCAGCCAAAAAGGCTACACTGTCCAGTACTTCAACTAGAAATTCCACCATAAAATCCACAAAACAGCAAAGCCTGTACAGATTTCCCTTGCTTAACAGCAAAATCCCTCAGGAATGATAGAGAGAAGAACCTGGACAGACAAGCCCCATAGGCTGCCATTATGTGGCTTAATTAGGATACTGTGCCTTTAAGGAACCTTCCAGAACCTTCTCTCAGTATCCCAGAATGCATAGCAGGTCCAACTTAGCCTCAGTTCTTTTCGAAGGCGTAGAAAACGCCAGACCTGTAGCATTATGATCATGAACAACACTCCACCGGGGAGGCGGGAGGGCGCTTATGACTATAACAGAGATACCCCTACTACAGAACTGGAGTTACAGGACAGAAACTACTCCTTCTGTAGTAGGGGATCTCTGTGTATAGTCATAATCTAGTGAATAGAATGGCAAGCCCATCCCCACACCAAGCGGCGGTGGAGAGTAAAATAACGCCACTACTGTGCGAACAGATTCCGCAGCGAAGCCTGCCCAACCTGAGCGTCTGCCCTGGCATCAGAGTCCAGGCAGTAATGCTTAGCAAAGGTATGGACCGACTTCCAAGTGGCCGCCTTGCAGATCTCTGCAATGGGAACATTACGGAGCATAGCTGTCGTAGCAGCCTTGCCCCTGGTGGAATGAGCCTTAGGTTTGCCCCCTAAGGTCTTATTAGCTTTGCAGTAACACAACTGAATGCAGGACACAATCCACCTCGAGATGGACTGTTTAGAGGTAGCAAGACCCGTCCTGACTGAGCCATAATTGATGAACAATTGGTCTGACCTACGAACATCTTTAGTCTTATCAAGATAAAACTTCAGCACCCTCCGCACATCCAGGGAATGTAAAGACCTTTCCGCCGGAGAGGAAGGGTTCTGAAAGAACGTAGGCAAAGTGATAGTCTGATTGATATGAAAATCAGAAACAACCTTGGGAAGAAACTTAGGGTGAGTACGCATAACAACTTTAGCATTATGAAATACAGTATAAGGTTCTTGGCAACACAATGCCTGGATCTCACTCACCCTGCGGGCCGATGTAATGGCCACGAGGAACGCCGCCTTCCAGGACAGGTGCTGCAACGAAGCCTTATGAATGGGTTCAAAAGGCTCCTTCATCAACCTGGACAGCACCACATTCAAGTCCCATGAAGGCGAAGGAAGCCTGACAGGAGGGAACACTTTCTTCAAGCCTTCCAAAAAATCTTTGATCACAGGGATCTGGAAAAAGGAAGTCTGTGAAGGTCCTTTCCTGTAGGCAGTCAAAGCAGCCAGATGCACCTTAATGGAATGGACATTAAGGCCCGACTGCGCCAGATGAAGCAGATATGGAAGGATGACATCCTCCTTGCATGACGTAGGGTCATAGTTCTTAGACTTGCACCAGATGCAAAACCTCTTCCACTTGTAAGCATAGGAAGTCCTAGTGGAAGGTCGCTTAGCCTCCTTCAGTATGCCCATACAATCCTCTGGGAGATTCAGATGGCCATATTGCACTATTTCAGGAGCCATGCCGCCAAACTCAAAGACGAGAGGTTGGGGTGCACCATCCGCCCCCCGAACTTCGTGAGAAGGTCCGGCCTGCACGGCAGCTTCATGTGAGGAAGGAGAGATCGGTGAAGTAGGTCCGTGAACCACCACTGTCTGGGCCATTCCGGGGCAATCAGAATCATCCTCGCCCTGGAGTGAGACAACTTGATGAGAACCGCCGGAATCAGGGGAATTGGTGGAAAAGCGTACAGAAAGCTGTTCGACCAGTCGATCCATAACGCGTTCCCCAGCGTCCCTGGCTGGTAGTACCTGGAGGCGAAGCCTCGGCATTTGCTGTTTTCGGCGGTGGCGAACAGATCTACGTCTGGAGTTCCCCACCTTGCGAAGACTTCTCCCAGTACTTCGTCGTTTATGACCCATTCGTGGTTTTCCTGCACGATTCTGCTCAGTTCGTCTGCCTGAACATTCTGCACACCTGGCAGATGGGTGGCCGTAATCGACAGTCCTCGAGCCAGAAGCCAGTGCCAGATCGCCTGCGCCTCCTGCGACAGAGTGCGCGATCTTGAGCCCCCCTGCTTGTTGAGGTAATACATCGTCGTCGTGTTGTCCGTCTGAACAAGCAGAGAGTTGGACTGAAAGGACGGATGAAAGGCCTTCAGCGCCAAGTGAACAGCCCTCAGTTCCAGGAAATTGATGTGGTACGTGGACTCCGTCGGGGACCACGTCCCTTGAATTTGCAGGTCTCCAGAATGCGCCCCCCAACCCTGGAGAGACGCATCCGTCACGATGGTCTGCGTGGGAATGTCCTTGTGGAAGGGAACGCCTCTGAGGAGATTCTCCTTCGAGCACCACCACTTCAGAGACTGAAGAGCATGTAGAGACAGTCGTATCCTGTCGTCCCAGGAACCTCTCCTCTGGTCCCACTGATCCTCCAAGCACTCCTGCAGAGGTCTCATCTGAAGCCGTGCGTGAGGAGTGAGAAAGATGCAAGAGGCCATCGAACCCAGTAGAGAAGACACCGTCCTCACAGTTGTAGACGGAGTTTTCATGAGAGCCTGAGCCTTCCGAACGAGTGATAAACGTCGCTCTTCCGAAGGAGACACGCTTGCTGACAGCGTATTGATGGAGGCCCCCAAGTACTGGATGCACTGTACCGGAATCGGGACCGACTTGGACATGTTGATGTGCAACCCCAGCTTGTTCAAGAGAACGCACGTCTTCTGGAAGTGTGCTTGAGCTTCCGAGAAGGAGGAGGCTTTGATCAACCAATCGTCCAGGTACGGGTAGACAAACACCTTGTTCTTCCTCAGGTGTGCCGCTACCACTGCCATACATTTTGAGAATGTCCTGGGTGCAGACTTCAGTCCGAAGGGTAGCACCGTGTACTGATAGTGATTGGTGCCGACTTGAAAGCGCAGAAATTTTCTGTGTTTGCATGCAATGGGCACGTGGAAGTAAGCGTCCTGTAGATCTATGGCACACATCCAGTCTCCCCGTTGCAGCTGAGGGTAGATCTGATGCAACGACAGCATGCGAAACTTCTCTCTGCGAATCCACTTGTTTGCCTGCCGCAAATCCAGAATGGGCCTGAACTCGTTTTTGTCCTTCTTGCGGACAAGAAAGAACCGAGAGTACAGACCTCTTCCTCTTTGAGACAGAGGTACGTCTTCGATCGCCCTTTTCCTTAGCAGAACGTCCGCCTCCGCCTGAAGCTCGTGCAGTTGATACTGCGAGCTGACTGGAGGAATCGATGGAGGAGGGCTGGTGAAACGTAGACTGTATCCATTGCAAACAATATTCAGCACCCACTTGTCCTGAGTAATTTTTCTCCACTCTGCCAGAAAAAATTGAACGCTTCCCCCCACCGGAGCGGGTAACGGACGAGGGGGAAGTAACAGCTCAGGGACGGGACCCGGCCGGGCCCTTGGTCGCGGTAGAGGACTGTTGACGACCTCTACCACCCTGTCGCTTCTGGAAGGGCTGCCTGTACTGCTGCTGCTGCTGCCGCTGTTGATGTTGACCAGCAGACTGCCCCCTTCCACGACCCTGCGACCCAAACCGACGTTGGTACTGTCGGAAGGGTTTCTTTTCCTTGGGCTTCTCCAAGCCCACTGCCGTCAGGGTCTCCGCTTCGGCCTTCATCCTGGCCATCTCATCATCCGCGTGCTTCCCGAAGAGGGTATCTCCGGAAAACGGGAGATTCGCCACGCGTTGCTGTGCCTCCGGTTTCAACGATGTCAACCTGAGCCAAGCATGGCGTCTCTGGTGAATCCCGTGGCAATATCCGTGCGCGGACAGCAACGATATGTCCGCTGCGGCGCCGATGGCCTGATTAGAGACCAGCATCCCCTCCTTGACGATCTCCACAAAGTCCTCCTTGCGGTCTCGAGGGACGAGATCTGCGAACTGCTCCATCGAGTCCCAAAGGGACCGGTCGTAACGTCCCAGCAAAGCCGAGTCACTGGCTGCCTTCATGGACGAGGCGGATGTCCCACACGCCTTGCGACCAGCAGAATCGATCCACCGGCTCTCCTTGTCCGGAGGCACCGTGGACGCAGGGGAGGTGGCATGAAGCTTCCGAGCAGCAGTCACGATGACTGAATCCGGTACCGGGTCCTTCCTCAAGAAGGCTGGGTCTGAGTCCGGAGCCCTGTACTTTTTCAGTATCCTGGAAGGCACAGATTTCACCGTCGCCGGCGTCAGGAATAGCTGTTCGGCGGGCTCAAGGAGCCCCGGCACCAGAGGTAACAGGGGGCGAGACAAGTGCCTTTTGTGTAAAGTCTCAAAGATTACCGAGGTAGAAGCCGTAGGCGCTTCAACCTCAATGCCCAACTTCGCCGCACCACGCAGGAGAACCTCCTGAAATGTGCTAATATCGTCTATCGGAGACACCCTAGTCTCCGGCGAATCGGACAGCGTGGGCGAGTAGGAACGGGTCCCAGATGGAGAACGTGACCTGGACCGACGTCTCTTGTGATGATGCCTGGATCGTGAAGAAGAGCCACGGCCACTCCTTGATCTGTCCCGTCTCCCCGAGCGAGACCTCGACCTCTTGGGCCTCGGACGCTCCTTCGGCCTCCCAGGGTCAGGAGCTCTAGGCTTCTTAGGAGTCTTCTTCGGAGGCGTCGGAAACTTAGGCATCGACACCCCCCTCGGTGGGATCGGGGGTGGAGGAGTAACCGGACGCGGGTCCCGCGGAGCCGGCTTCGGAGGTGGGGTAGGGGCCTTCGGAGGAGGACCCATCGGCATAGCAGGCCGCGGAGGAGGTGTAGACGGCCTCATCGGAGTATCCACCCCGGAATGCGCCAGTCCCGGCGAGCCACCATCCCTTCCAGAGCGTGGGGAGCCCCCCACAGGCCTGGGCCTGTCCTTAGGACCTCCAGACGCTGAAGACCGGTGTCCAGACGACGACCGATGTCCCCTCGACGTCGAACGGTCCTTCGGCGTCGACCGAATCACACTCCTCGACGTCGAACCGTGTCTCCGTCTCGACGTCGACCCCGACCAGATCGACGAGCCACGAAACCTCGACGACGGGCGATGGTGCCTCGACGGCGACCTCGACCTCTTCGCCGGCCTCGACGTCGACTTCCTGGATCGCTTCGACGGCGACCCTTTGGACCTTCTCGACGTCGACCTCTCCGACCTTCTCGACGTCGACCTCCTTGACCGTCTCGACGTCGGCCTTTTGGAATGCTTCGACGTCGACCTCTTCGGCGCCGGAGACGCCTTTCGTCTCGACGGCGACCTCGACGACGAGGATCCCCTCGACGACGATGTCCTCGACGGCGAACGGCGGTGTCGCCTCGACGGCGAGCGCCGACGCCGGGCCCTCCGATGTCGATCACTCGACGCCGACAGCGACGACGAGGATATCGACACCGGCTTCGACGGCGGCCGGAACACGTTCCTCGACGTCGACGGGCGACGTTTTCTCGACCCAGAGCCCTGGGGAGACCTGGAACTGGCCGTTGACCGTCCCCTCGACGTCGTGGTCAGCGCAACTGACCCAGACGGAGACCTTGGGCGAGGGCTGGTCTTCCTGCCCCTGGGGAGCCCCCCAGAGGCCTCAGCATGGGTAGAAGGAGCCCCTCCTGACCCACCTCGTGCCTTCAGCTTTCTCTCCTCAAGTCCCTGAAGCCTGATCTTCTTCCTCTCCTTCAGGGTCCTTCCAGAGAAGCTTCTGCAGATCCTACACTCCTCAGGAATGTGGGAAGAGGGAAGGCAGAGAATACAGACCTCATGGGAGTCTGTCCTGGCCTTCTTTCTTGAGCACTCAGGGCATTTGTCGAATAATGCAGGCATTATGGACAAAAAAGAGTGCAGAAACACAGAAAGAAAGTCACCAAAGTACTTTAAAAGCACCAAAAATCGAAATCAGTGTAAAACACTAACAAAAACCCTTGAAAAGGGAGAGCTCAATGCTCCAGGGTCCTGCTTGCAGGAGCCGGAAAAAAGAACTGAGGCTAAGTTGGACCTGCTATGCATTCTGGGATACTGAGAGAAGGTTCTGGAAGGTTCCTTAAAGGCACAGTATCCTAATTAAGCCACATAATGGCAGCCTATGGGGCTTGTCTGTCCAGGTTCTTCTCTCTATCATTCCTGAGGGATTTTGCTGTTAAGCAAGGGAAATCTGTACAGGCTTTGCTGTTTTGTGGATTTTATGGTGGAATTTCTAGTTGAAGTACTGGACAGTGTAGCCTTTTTGGCTGCATTATCTGTCTTTAAATTCTCTCTTAAGTGTCTATGCATTTTCTGCATTTTTTGACACTGTAAGAGATTATTTTTGATTGCTCCGGGGTCCACGCACATGGGCGGGACTATTCACTAGATTATGACTATACACAGAGATCCCCTACTACAGAATCAATGCATTCTCGACCTGCAGGACCGACATTGACGCATCTCCCAACACATCTCTCAATTGCGACCAGGAAAGATGCTTTGTTCACCAGGGCCTGTGTAGTTCTAGTAGCCGGATGGCACTCCATCGCGGTTGCCCCAAACTTTGACTTTACCCTAGTTCAGCACGACCCCAAGAAATCCCTAAAGCACGATTTGCTTCTATGTGGTATTTTTCACTTATTCTTTTAAAATTCATATCTCAGCTTCTAGAAATTGGATTGTTGTTATTTTGGTCATTTTGTTCAGAATATAATATACTATTTTTCTAAACATGAGTAGAGTCTTTTTGTGATGTATTCAATGTGTTACTGTGTGTGTGTTGCACAGATACTTTATTCACTGCCTCTTTAGAGAAGCCTGACTGTTCTGTGCCAAGCTACCATAGGGTGAGCACAAGCTATCTTTTAATGTGTACTCAGCTCACCCTGGATAGAGTTGTGGTTCTTGCCTGGCCATGGTGCCTGGGACCTCAGCCAACCAGGAATCCTAGTTCTAACCAGAAACCTATTAAACTTGCACAGTTTTGAAAACTAGACACCTAGGGAAATCCAGTGTGGGATGACGTGCATGGCTCTCACCAGAAACCTTTTCAAACCTCAAACTTTGATTAAAAAACATATCTTCCTCATACATCTGTGATAGAAAATTTTGGAATCTGTGAGGACCCACAAACTTCCTTCCACCCAGCATTCCCCCAAGTCTACCGATAAAAAATGGTACCTCCCTTGTGTGGGTAGGCCTAGCCCTGACAGGAAATGTCCCAAAACACAACATACACACATCACGTTTTTACACTGAAAGCTGACACTTTTTTGAATTGAGAGATCCCATTGACCTTGGTTTGATTTGTTCCTGAAGTGGGCACTAGGCCCAGCCACACAAGTGGGGCAGGGTTTTTATCGGCACAAGTGGGATAAAGCAGGTGATATGAATTTTTCGGATTCCTGCGAATTCCATACATTTCCATCACAGAAATGGAAGGAAAATGTGTGATTCCAGGCAGAGTTTGAAGTTTTCAGGGCATTGTGGGCACAATGTATGTGGTTTGTAGGTTTGCATGGATGGTGCCACAGCACAGCAGCTCTCCTGTTGCTTATCTCTCAACGTAGCCCTTCAGGGCCTTTGTATTGTTGTCTCTTTGTCCACCCACAGAGGTGGTGTGCAGTTCTTATTGTGAGACATGTGGGAACTTAGGGTGGTAGGAAGTATGCCTGGTAAGAGCCACACAAGTCATGCACCCTTGGTATCCCGTCCTTGTCTTGTTTAAAAAAATGTGCAGGTTTGCCTATGTGCTGGTTGAGCTAGGGCCAAAAATCCATAGCTACCCGCATTGCAAAAAAGGTGTTTTTTCACTGCATACATGTGATGTGTCTAGGTTGCATTTCCAGCATTTTCTAATCCTGATGGCTGGGGCCACCCACAAAAATTGGGTTCAGTCACATGCAAATACTGATTGGTTCTCAATTTGTGGATCTTAACAGATTATAGATATTTCCAACACAAAAAATAAATAAATTAGTTTTTAACAGGGCCAGATTTACATTTTGGTTTACAGAGGAGATTCTGGTACTCTGGCGGGGGGCATATCATCAACCATTCTGAGACTCCTCAGCCCGCCACATTTAGAAATGACCACCGAGCTGCCGATCAATTCAAAAACATTCGCAGGAGCGGCGATTCCTTTCTATGCTTTTTTACGTTAGAAGCACTGCTCCACCAACATGACGGAGCCATCCATCATTTTTTAATTTTCAATAACAAAATCCTAAACCTCGATTGTCTTTTTGAAAAAAAGAAATGACCCCTTATCCATGGGAGTGATCTACCATGGCAAGAGGGGCATTAGACAATTTTCACTGCCCCTTACCACCATGGATTTCCAGGGGGTGATGGGCGCTGAAAATTGACGTGTAGGTCTGTACATCTAAATTAGGTGGGGGGCTTAGAGGTCAGCTGCAGATGACCCTCACTGAATGGGGGGTTGGGTGGTGTACAACCATGCCAAAGATGAAGTTGTTTTCCCCACGTGTACACCAATGGTCTGTCTGCACATAGATCAGGTGGGCAGACCATTGTCACTGTTGGTATGGAGTATCCTTACCGCCACAGATATAAATATGGTACACATTTTTTAAAGTTAATCCACCACTTACGCTGATTGGTTTTAGCACCTGCAGAAATGCTAGCTTCAAAGCACAGATACTTATCACAGCATCTGAATACTGAAACTATGATTAAAGAAGGTGAGCCACAAAGCCACTTCAAGGCTCCGACCCCCTCTATGATCCATTTACACAGTGTTCACACACCACACACAAGACTTTCATACCATCGGCCATGGTCCCAATTAAGCAGATCAATGCACTCATATCAACACAGAGCTGCTATTCAAGGACCCATCACATTCATACGCCACAGGAAGGGATCCCCATTCAAGACAACCTCTGAACTAATCATCAACTAAGTTGCACACAAATACACCACGAACAAACCTCTAAAAAAACACATATGTCTCTACATAATGACAGTTGATACATCCACAACCTTCCAAAACGAATAAACAGTTTGATTTCATTTTTACCACCTGTCAAATACCCACCTCCATTCTGAAAATTATTGAACACATGCTTAGTGAACCTTTACTAATGGCTCCCATGACAGCCACATGAGTCTCAGGAAGACATGTCTTACTTGGTACCTTCAACCCACTCACTATGCTAAACCCAACTCCTTCCAGTTTGCGGATACAAGTTAGAGGTGTCCAACAAAGCCTTCTGAGGCCTAACTTGCTCAACCTGAGTGAGCATAATGACCTTGAAAGTAAGGCAAACATGCTGGGGAAAACTGCCTGAGTTCCCTAAAGATCACGTAATATACTACAAAGACAGTATTTTTTGACACACAGTGTAGTCAGTGAGGGTGTAACACATGTCCCGTCCACTGTTATGTGCAGTGCTGTGACTGTACGCACTTGTCATACAGTAAACTGAACATCTACTAAGTTCTGACGGAGGATAAACATGACAATCAGGACAAACATTTTACCCATACGTTTAGTGTTGGGTGCAGAGTTCCTCTGTAATGTTATGATTTTTTTGTAAAGCACACTATTACCCGGGACTGTATCCTCTTGCTAACACAGGATCAGCCATTGCTGTTCCATGAATTAACCTAGTCAAAGAGCCATGTGTTCAGCGTTTCTGGAATGCCAACATTTTAGAAATGACGCATATGTGTAGGGGCAAGACCTTTTTAGGCCAATTAGGAGAAGTGACTTCTCCTTGTTCTGGTGCAGCATATGCATGAAATGTGTGCGAGTACGACTCTGGCCTTTAAATGTATGGAATATAAGCTTTGAAAAACGTAGCCAAATAACTTTAAAGGTCCTTGAAATCTCCATTCTTCATCAACACTAATTTAGATGTTTGCAACAACAGATGTGGACAAGAGAGAAATCTACGCAAACGCAGAGAACCCCCTTGAGACTACAGAAGAAATGATGTGTTCAAGTCCATCCTGGTTCTCTGCTCTCTTTACTGGTCTTGTTCCAAGCTCCCCTCCAATATACATCTATCGTCAAGGAACACTTCCCTTCATGTCAGCAGCCAACAGAAACATAGACATTCGCTAATATACTGTAATCATCACTGACCGGTCAAATGAAATAAATATTTCTTAAAGCACTCAATAAACCGATATCACCCAGGGATCTCCCATATTTTGACTGCTTCAATTTATTCTCTTCTAAATATTTTCCTTCTGTTTTCTTTTATTCTATTCTACTTTTTGTAGGCACAGGCCATAACCTGGATAAACATCAATACCAGCAGAAAACCGAGAGATGCAGAAGAGAAAAGTAAAAACAGAGAAAGGGAGAGCGCAGAGAGGCAAAGAAAACAGTGAGTAAGGTGGGATGTTGCGAGATGGAAGAAGAATGTGTGACACTTGAAAGGCAGAAGGGAGATTAAAGGGCCCGAGAAACAAATCTTCTGACCATGTGTCAGAATGTGCAGTGCATGTTTCAGACTGTAGGAACCTATGTGAGTGCCTGGTGGGGTTTTATAAGGTATTTGAAAGCTCAGTTGGGTCGACACAGTTTATCAGTGTTTGCCTACATGAGGTCAGAGAGCTATTTTTAGTAACAGAGTTGGATTCCTGAAAGGGCCGACTATAGTACCTGTGGATTGAAGATTGATTCCAGCAGGAGCTCAGTAAGGTGATGGCAGTAGATCAGGTTGATACCTACTGGTGTCCAGTTGAATCTGTGCAGGACAGAAGATTCCTGTTCCTGTTTTAGGAATAGAAGATTAGTTCCTACAAGAGTTGAGTGAGAGGCTTGAAATGGATTGGTTGAATACGTTCAGGGACTTAGTTAAATTACTGTACAAGAAAATAATGTTTCCTACAGGAGTTCAGCGAGGGGCTTGTAGTAGGTTGGTTGGATTCCTCCAGAAGCTTAGCCGAATCTCTGCAGAACAGAATATTGGCTCCCACACGAGTTCAATGAGAGGCTTACAAAACCACTGTCAGAGATGCCTGCAAGATCTCAGTACATTCCTGCAGAACATAATGTTGTTTCCCGCAGAACCTCAGTGAGGGCCTTGTAGAAGGATTGTTGGATCCCAGTAGGCGTTCTGCTGAATCCCTGCAGAATAGAAGTTTAATTCCTCGCTCAGTGTCAGATTTTCAAAAGCATTGTTAGATATCCCTGCAGAAGCACAACAGGATGTCTGCAGAACACAATATTGGTTCTTGCATGTGCTTCTTGAGGTACCGTACTTGTAGCAGATCAGTTGGATCTCTTCAGAAATTTAAGTGAACCTCTGTAGATTAGAAGATTGGTTCCTGCAGGAGCAAAGCTCAGTGACAGTTTTACAAAAGCGTGGTGGGCGATCTTTGCAGGAGGTTGGTTGAACTACTACAGAATGGAATATTAGCTCCTACAGGAGCTGGGTGAGGTACGAATAGCAGATTGGGTTGATCAGTAAGAGATTTTCAAAAGCATTCTTAGATATACCTGCAGGAGCTCAGCTAAATCTCTGCTGAATAGAAAACTGGTCCCTAGAGGATCTCAGTGCGAGGCTTGTAAAAGCATGGATTGAGATCCCTGTATGCAGGGCCTTCCGTTACTCAGATATAGCCCCAGGCACAACCAAATTGATGGCCCTCGAGGTCCTCTCATGGCCACCTCTAGGTTGTTGCTGCTAATGATCTCAGTAGGGGGGTGGTGGCATTTGTGTTCACAGATCAGGTCCTAGCTGATTATCTCAGAGACTCATATGCAATCACAAGGGAGGCTTGTCCTATGGTCAAGATTGCTCAGGTTCACCGGTGCACACAGCTGGTTCCGGGACGACCAGCCTCCCCTGGTGCAAAATAAGCCTCATGAACCTCTGGGTGTTTCCTAGGAACAGGCCTCCACTCTAGATGTCCAGTGCTCCTTGGATGTTCTAAGGAATGCACTTGATTGCAATAACACCCACAGGTTTTAGACTATAATCTCAGTGTGCCAGGTGTCTACTATACACCATTCTCTCATTTCCTTCATGCTGTAGTGCTGTGGCTGTGTGCCACATTTTTCTTCTCTTCTTCCATCTTGCCTTCCCCTTCTTCTCCTCTTCCTTTTCCAGATGTAGCCTTGTTCAGTCTTGTCAAACCCCTTCTTCCTTCAGACCAGGCTTCTCCATGTGACGTGCACTTCATTTGGACCTTCCTGGTCACTCCCTACCCCTAGGACTGATCTCTGCGTCACTCTCTCTCTCCTGACCAGGCCTCTTGTAGTGATCTTCCTTTCACCGGTACCTCTCTGGTCACATCCTGACCTAACTGTAGGACGGGAAACAACTTTCCTTCGTAGACCTCTTACAGGTCTCTTCATCATGGACCTCTCACTGGTTTCCTCTTCGTGACCTCTTGCAGTTCTCTTCTTCACTTGAGGATCCACTCCTTGCACCTCAAGTCTATGTCGTTGAAGCACATCCTTTTGTACTCTTCCTTTCTTAAGTTGACGACGTGCATGCGCATCGAGGCTGTGCCATCGTGGCACTCGCTTCTTTCTCCACTTAGGCAGGCTTCACAGGCCAGTCATACCATGTGACGCCACGGTTCCTCTACCTCATAGGGCTCGTTCACTCCCAGGCTCCTGCCTGTGCAGTGTGATTTTCAGATGCGGCCCTTGCTGCACTACCATCCATCATGCTCTCAGTCTTGTTCAGGAGCATTCTCTGCTGGTGCCCTGAGTACCCAGTCTTCACTTTGGGTGCGCTTCGCTATCTCCTCTATTGCAGTGGCCTCTGATAACCACTGGGGGTGTGCTTGCAGTGCACATTCTTCTGTCCTTCGTGGACATGTGGCCTGGCTGCTTCTTGGCATCAGTGGACACATGGCAGCTTCGTTGGCTGGCAGCATTGAGCTTCCTCACCCCTTCACCATCCATCCTAAAAAAAACTAATCTCGATCCTAAAGATAGCCATAATTTTAGACCGCTTTCCCGCCTCCCTTTTCCCGCTAAAATGCTTGAAAAATGGATTAACAGTCATCTGAGTACTTACCTTCAAGGCGCTGAAATACTTGATTGAACCCAATATGGCTTTCGTGAGGGCCATAGCATGGAAAATGCCCTCCTGAAGTCCACTAATGAGATTAGGAAAACTTAGGATCAGGGGGCAGAGCAGCGATGATTATGTTGGACCTCTCCGCAGCATTTGACACGGTCCAGCAAAATAATGGTATTTTGCTGGACCGATTGTCAGCCTGCGGAGTAGAGAAGGCGGCCTGGAGGGTTTTAAAATCTTTTCTCTCCGATCGTCAGCAAATAGTGGCGTTAGGTGATTTTTGTTCGCCCCTTTTCTGCCTGCCATGTGGGGTACCACAGAGGTCAATCGTTAAGTCCTACCTTATTCAATGTCTACGTATCGTCTTTGGCTCCTTAGATCTTTTGGTTTCCATCTTACCTCCTACGCAGACGATACGCAGATAGTGGTATCACTTCTTCCAGGATCAGAAAGGAATACAAGCCACAGGCTACACGACTGTATGGAGGCAGTCAGTAGTTGGATGGCCAGTAATTGCCTAAAATGAAATTCAGGCAAGACTGAAGTCATCCTATTTGGGAATGACCTCAACCTGTGGACCCCTGAATCCTGGCCTTATTCTCTGGGGCCCCTCCCAGCACCTTCCAAGCAAGTGAAACATTTGGGAGTGTACTTAGATGATAAATTGGACATGAAAAGGCAAGTTAATGCCATTGTATCATCTACTATGTTTACTCTCAGGACCACCAAGAAAATTCTTCCTTTTCTGCCTAAGGAGAATCGGCAGACGGTGGTTACTGCATTGATCATGTCACGTCTGGACTACTGTAACAGCCTTTATATAAACATGCAAGAGAGCCTGTTGCACAGACTCCAGATGTTGCAGAACACCGCTGCCAGGCTGTTATCTGGCATACCAAAATTTGCCCCGATTTCTAATGAAATTCGTAGACTTCATTGGTTGCCAGTAAGGCAAAGAGTGCAATTTAAATCCCTTTGTCTAGTTTTTAAATCGCTTCACAATCAGGGACCACGCTACCTGCGGGAACAATTTCAATGGTACATCCCTACTAGACTGCTACGTTCATCGGCTTATAAACTGGTCAAAGTCCCACCCGTAAAAAGAGCACGCTGAGGTTGGAAACGTTTTGTGGTAGATGCTGCAAAGGCGTGGAACCAGCTTCCTTTGCATCTGAGGAACAGCACTGATTTGCTGTTATTCAGGAAAATGCTCAAGACCTGGTTGTTTTAGTTTCTTCCTCAATTTTCTCTACATCAGGACAGCAGTTAGCGCCAGGACAGCAGTTAGCGCCAGGACACCCAAGGGTAACAGTCACGCTTAATAAAATGTTTAACATAACATTTAACATAACATCCTCCTGGGTGCTGCCACTGGCTCCAACCATGTGCCAGGCAGCCTTCGAAGTGCTGCAGGCCTTTTCTCTTGAACAGGTGTCCTTTGCTGCTGACGTGACCACCCAAGGCCACTAGGAGTCACTGCAGTCCTCTTCATAAGCCCCTACTGCTTTTTCCCACAAGACCCACTTGCCTAGCTATTATTGGGTTTGTTGTTTCCTCTACCCACTGCCTTGGAGCATGGCAGTACTAAGACCGGTCTTTTTGGGACCTAATCTCGTCTCACCACATCTCTTTCAGCCTAGGCAGTTTAAATCCTCCAGTGGGCCTTTCATTCAGACCACACGCTCTTGCAGCTCCGCCCCCAGGCCCAGTGCAATGCCACTCTTCCTCACTGGGGTCGTGGTAGTCTGCAAAATGCTTCAGGCCTTCTGGTGCATTGGACTTGCCGGTTGTGAGGCCCCATGGCCAGTACATCACATCTCCCTCTGCTGATCTGGGGCTGCGCTTCACTCAACTCCTCAGACGACTGTGAGTCAAGTAATAGGTCTTTTGCAGGCACAGTCTTTCTGGATTTGAGGGAGGCGATACTCATGCGGTGACATGGCCACAGGCCTTATTCACACTACCCTCACCTGCGGGGCATCCCTCGCTGCTCTGTCTGCCCGGTGATGCCCTTCTGACTTCCTCACCATGAGCCGTCCACTTGCCAGTGAGTCTCTATGCGGCAGGGGTGCCCCTCATGCCCGGTGCCGCCTGCGGGCAGCGCTCCTCTATGCTGTGCTAATCCACAACGGGCCCACACCACAGACAGGGTAGGGGCTGCTACACATGCCCAGCTTCTCCACTTCACCTGTAGTGTCAGTATACATGGAGCTCACCACATGCCTAGCGGGTACCCAGACACTGCTTATGACTGCTGGCAGGGGGTGCCCTCGATGTGGCTACACTTCCCCCTCACCAAGTATCAGGGCCGCGGCTGCCCCTGGGTCTAACCCGCTCGTCGCCAATGTAAGCGTCGCGCCCTGGGCCCCCATGCAGTTAGAATGACCAGCAGACACAGTAGGATACTATCTGGAACTGGTTCAGGGCATGTGCCCCAAGCCCCTTTTATTGGCAGGGTCACCTGACCAGTGACACCTGTGATGGATGGGGGTGTGGGGTAACTGTTGAAGCCAGCCCGCAAGGAGTGGTGGGTGAAAACACATATTTTACAAAGACTAGAACGTGACCAGCCGGTCACCCCATCAATGCCTTTCAATCATTTACTATGTGCTTGCCTCTCCTTCTATGTGCAGGCACCATTTTTTTAATTGGAATACACTTTATAAATGACTGCAATTAAATGTTGAAAAAAGCTGATGTGTTTGGGTATAGGACAAGAGAAGCGGATGCTTTTTATACCGACGACTTAATTTGTTTACAAACAAAAAAACGCTTCCAAAGCTAGGCTAGACAGCTGTAAATTACACCATCGCACTTTGAGGGCTTGCCTAAAGTGCAACATTCTTATTGCTGAACATGGTGGTCACAAACATACTTAAATATTCCATTCAGTGGCATGCTCTAGGCCCGCCCTTTACTATGTTGACGTTTTACTTTCATTTTGCAGGTGGCTCTAATTTTTTCATTTTTAGGGCTCTACCTCTGCCAATGCGCTTGCGCATTGCAGATGTCGAGACATATTGGGGCTTAACTGGGGCTTAACCAAAGGGGCGATTTGATGCTGTGCCCGTGAAAAAAGCGTGTGCACGCATCAAAGCCACCAGCCTCCCTCCCACAAGCTTCCCCCAGCGTGCGCTCGGGCATTTCTCCTCCCCTAATTATTCACTGCCCACGGCCGGCCGGCACATCAAAGGCTGCTGCTCCCCGTGCGTCTCGTCATCCTTACTCACTCGTTCCCTCTTCCTTTCTTCTCGCTCTCTCTTCCTTTCTTCTCGTCGCCTCTTTCTCTTTCTTTTAGTTATTTCTCTCCCACTTTCTTGCTTTCTTTCTTTCTCCTCTAATCCTTGCTCGCCATTTCTCCCTTATCCTCCCTTTCTCTTTTTGCTATTATTAGTTTTTCTTAGATTAATTGGTCAGCATTTTGTAATTAATGTTGGAATGCTTGGCAAATGAAATGTTAAAATGTGTGCTTCAACCCGACCTTTACTGAAAAATAGCATATTTTTCCCATCATGACAGCTTGCTGCTCTAAAGATCTCGCTCGTGTGCGCTCATTAGATGGAAGGGTCTCCCCTGGAATCCATGCACTTCTAGTGAACTCTCCCTGGATGACATTACTAAGTATACGCACAGCTGTCCAGTTCACCGTTCTTTGACACAAAAGGACATATATAACATACATACATATCTTGTAGAGCGATGCCCTGGAATACTCCACAGTTATAAACTGGCACCACGTTGTTGTTGTTCACAGCATATGTCGTTTTCCTCCTTAATGGTAACTTGGAAACCAAGTAATTATGTACGTGCTGGAGGATATGCTGTGTAATTGCTCCATCTCTCCGGCATCCACAGAGCCTTTCCAGCGTGCGCCCTGGCATTTCTCCTCCCCTAATTATTCACTGCCCACGGCCAGCCGGCACATCAAAGGCTGCTGCTCCCCGTGCGTCTCGTCACCCTTACTCACTTGTTCCCTCTTCCTTTCTTCTCGCTCTCTCTTCCTTTCTTCTCGTCACCTCTTTCTCTTTCTTTTAGTTATTTCTCTCCCACTTTCTTGCTTTCTTTCTTTCTCCTCTAATCCTTGCTCGCCATTTCTCCCTTATCCTCCCTTTCTCTTTTTGCTATTATTAGTTTTTATTAGATTAATTGGTCAGCATTTTGTAATTAATGTTGGAATGCTTGGCAAATGAAATGTTAAAATGCGCGCTCCAACCCGACCTTTACTGAAAAATAGCATATTGTTTCCATCATGACAGCTTGCTGCTCTAAAGATCTCGCTCGTGTGCGCTCATTAGATGGAAGGGTCTCCCCCCTGGAATCCATGCACTTCTAGTGAACTCTCCCTGGATGACATTACTAAGTATACGCACAGCTGTCCAGTTCACCGTTCTTTGACACAAAAGGACATATATAACATACATACATATCTTGTAGAACGATGCCCTGGAATACTCCACAGTTATAAACTGGCACCACGTTGTTGTTGTTCACAGCATATGTCGTTTTCCTCCTTAATGGTAACTTGGAAACCAAGTAATTATGTACGTGCTGGAGGATATGCTGTGTAATTGCTCCATCTCTCCGGCCCCCACAGAGCCATTCGGGATTCTTGCCTGCTAGGGTAGGTCGAGAGGTTTATTATAACTGGCACCTTCATACATCAATCCCAATTTACTAACCACAAACACCTCTGGTAATCGACAGTCAGTTTGCAGTTCAAGGAGTGCCGAGGCCTCTGTACCTTTCCCAGCCTCTGGGTGAATGATTGCCCCAGTGTTGGCACCAGTTGCTTGTGTGTTGTCTGCTGGTTTCACTTGCCATTGTGACATTTGATATTAAATATGGTATTTAGCGTCTAGGCCTGGGGGACTAGTCTCTAGTCTACTGGTGTTGGGTCATTAGAGTATGTCTTGCCGATTTAAACATACACACATACTTATTGAACAATAGTTCACAAGGTGTTTGTTTTCTGCTTTTTAGTTTACAAGGTAAGCCTAAAGCCGTATGACTTTATGCTCACCAAAATCCTATTTAGGTGTTCTAAAACAGTGCCCTATGTTTGTGCATCTCCAAAGTCTGATTAACGAAACAGGGTTTGAGGTAGCTCGTGCCAGCAGATTGAGTTTAGCATTAACGGGGTGTTTGTTTCCCGTTCAAAGCCGGCTGGACAGTTCTGGGCAGTTCTGATGGCAGGGCCCAGCCACACTTGCAAGAGGATTGTTCTTGTTTCGAATGTTTCACTGGGCAAACAATGATCGACTTTAAAAGCAGCCCTGTGTAATTCCCAGTAGCTGAGATTAATTCTGACATTCCACCCATCCTTTTTCACTAAATTTAGCATTGTGGAAAAACCACCAAGACAACAATTATTCTGCAGTACTAGTTGGAGTCGTTTAGAGAGGAAAGGTGGCTTTAAAGAGGTGATGGCCATTCCAACTGTTCAAAACACCTGCAAACTCATAAGTCTGTGGATTTTCAAGAAGAAACTTCACAGCCTTTCCCATGCAGGAAACGTATATAAAATTGCTCACAGTAAATTCAGGAGTGACTCGTTTTCCGGGATTACAAGGAAACGCATGTTATGAGGCCTTTTGTCAGAGAAAACTATTTTCATTTTGAAAAAATATACACATTTGCAAATGCACATTTTCGTCTCATATAGTGGACATAGGCAATCATACGCAGGGTCTGCCATGGCATACATGTAAGAAAAGGAGTACGCATGGACATCGGACCTATGCAGATTTCCTTGCAAACAAGTGATTTTTATGAGTCCCAAAAAAGTTGAACATCTTTGTGGTTGTAGATCTGTATATATAGCATGCAGAATTAAGACTTTTCTTAAACCGTATTCAAATTATAAGGCGTGCCAGGATTCTGGATGGCCCTTTAGACACAGGACCCTGGATTTTTGGGGGGAAATCCAGGATCTAGAAATCATTGACACCACTGGGATTTCAAAGTGTTTGTATACTTTCTTCTAAAAAGAGGTGAGCCTCTCCAGACTTTGGTGTAAAGTCTTCACTGATGTGATCTTGTGAAAGGTTCATCAACGTTTTAAACAGGTACACAGTCTGTTGTGTGACATTTCTAATAAACCACAGTATGTAAAATTTGATAGCTGATAAAGTCCTCTGTGGCCACGCATTCACCCAATTTCCATTTTGATTCTTTGTTCACCAACTCAAGCTGTGCTTATCTTGTCCCCTGCTTGCACAACATATATTTTCTCATCATTCTGGTCCAGGCCTTTTGAAAGTTATTTTTGAGTTTTTGTATCCATCAGCTGTGCCAGAAAGTTGTACCAGGCTTTCTGTCATCCGACAGTGAAAAAGGTCCTTTTGAGTGTTGTCCCAAATCGCCTTTCTTCAGGCCTCGCTCCTACCTGTTTGCATGCCTTTCTCCACCACCAGCTGCTTGTTTGGCACTCATTCACCACTCACCTTTACCAGAAACATGCAAAAACACTCCCTTTAGTTATTAATGGGTCACAGTGATAGGGTTTTAATAGACTATCACAGTACCACAAACGTATGTCAATTCTTCCACAGGCATCCCCCCTGCGGGCCTTGTTTGCTCTTTCATAAGATAATGGTTGCATCTAGAGTGATACAATACAGCCTTTATTTCCAGATTACACGCAAATGCCTATGATGTCCCATTCGGATGCCTGACATCACTTCACGGGTTGCCTGTGCAGTCACAGACTAGTGCTGGTCGGTTTTGTTTTTAATGGAGGTGCCCTATCTCTATTCCAAGAAAGGTAGTTCATTTTTTAGGAATTCATAGGCAGCCAATATTTCAGAAATGTGCCAGTGGCAAGCAACAAATAAATATTTGCTGCCCAAATCCTTAGGATATGTCTGAATTTGAGTCTTATTTTCGTTTGGCTTCTCAGCAGCCATGAAAAGAAAGGCAAGGAGAAAATACCCCTCCTGTTGCTTCTGATTCTTGATAGAGCCTCTGGCCCATGACTGCCTCCAGTCTGCACGTCGTGGTGCATTGAGTGGAGAGACTTCGGGGTGCTTCCTTGAAAGGGTTAAATAGCGGAGTAGATGTTTATCACAGCCACTTGTGAATAATGCATAGTAGGTATATGTAGATGTTTATGTGCTACAGGGTCAGTAAATCACAATAATGTACTGTTACCTTCCTGAACTCTGGGTGACATGTCCACAGGTCAAACAAACAGGACGTGTTTATCCGATATTTTACTTCCTGAGGCGTAAAATCTTCTGCGCAGAAACGCTTCTAATATTCTCACCAAACAATAGTGAGTAAAGATACTCCACTGCCCACAACAGAAGAACTGAAATGAGGGATGCGTGGCCCCTCTTATCTCTCAGCTCTCCTTACTCTCACCACTCCCCCTCCCTCTTTCACCTCCCTCTCACCTCAATCTCCCCTCTCCTCACTATCCTCACTATCCCCACTATCCCCACTATCCCCACTCTCCCCTCTCACCACTCTCCTCTCACCACTATCCCTTCTCACCACCCTCCCCTCTCTCCCCCTCACTCCCCTCTCCCCCTCACTCCCCTCTCCCCTCCCTCTCCTCCGCTCTCCTTACTCTCACCACTCTCCCCTCCCTCTCTCACCTCCCTCTCACCTCAATCTCCCCTCTCCTCTCTATCCTCACTATCCCCACTCTCCTCTCACCACTATACCCTCTCACCACTCTCCCCTCTCTTCCCCTCACTCCCCTCTCCCCTCACTCTCCCCTCTCCTCAAACTCCAATCCCTCTCTCCCCTCCCTCTCTTTCCCCTCTCTCCCCACTCCCCTCTCTCCTCACTCCCCTCTCTCCTCACTCCCCTCTCTCCTCTCCATCTCCCCTCTCCTCACTCAACCCTCTCCTCACTCAACCCTCTCTTCACTCTCCCCTCTCCTTACTCTCCTCTCTCCCCTCTCTTATTCTCTCTCACCTCTCTTTTCCTATCTACTCTCTACCCTCTTACCTCTCTCCTCTCCTCCCGCTCCCCTCAGCACCACCACAGCATCACTCAGGGGCACCACAACATCACTATGCGCCACAGCATTACTCATCGCCACCACAGCATCGCTCAGCACCACCCCAGCATCACTCAGCACCACTCACCATCACCACATTATCAATCAGCATCACCCCAGCATCATTCAGCACCACTCATCATCACCACATCATCACTTAGCGCTACCCCAGCATCACTCAGCAACACCACATTATCACTCAGCAACACCACATTATCACTCAGCAACATCACATTATCACTCAGCACCACCACATTATCACTCAGCGCCACCCCAGCATCACTCAGTGCCACCTCTCCATCTCCCTTCTCCTCACTCAACCCTCTCCTCACTCAACCCTCTTCTCACTCAACCCTCTCCTCACTCTCCCCTCTCCTTACTCTCCTCTCTCCCCTCTCTTATTCTCTCTCACCTCTCTTCTCCTATCTACTCTCTACCCTCTTACCTCTCTCCTCTCGTCCTGCTCCCCTCAGCACCACCACAGCATCACTCAGGGGCACCACAACATCACTATGCGCCACTACAGCATCACTGAACGACACAGCATTACTCATCGCAACCACAGCATCACTCAGCACCACCCCAGCATCACTCAGCACCACTCACCATCACCACATCATCTCTCAGCATCACCCCAGCATCACTCAGCACCACCACAGCACCACTCATCATCACCACATCATCACTATGCGCTACCCCAGCATCACTCAGCACCACCACATTATCACTCAGCACCACCACATTATCACTCAACACCACCACATTATCACTCAGCACCACCACAGCACCACTCAGCACCACCACAGCACCACTCAGCGCAACCACAGCTTCACTCAGCGCAACCACAGCATCACTCAGAGCAACCACAGCATCACTCAGCCCAACCACAGCATCACTCAGCGCAACCACAGCATCACTCAGCGCAACCACAGCATCACTCAGCGAAACCACAGCATCACTCAGCGCAACCACAGCATCACTGGTTCAAATATGTTCTTTCAATATTTCAAGCTGTTTTCAAGCTTTCACACTTTATTACAAATCACAAAAAGATGTTAATATTTCACTTCTGTTCTTGGATTTTCGTCCCAATAAAAAACACTGAACATAATCTTCACAAAAGTTATTTACAAAAGTTTAAGCTATTGCCATTACAAATTAAGTAAATTATTTAAGTATTAATTATTTAAAAAAATTAAAAGCCATTGTTATTTGTAATACCAATACATCTAAGTCACGTAAATACAAAACATGTTGCATTACAAATGCTATAGGTGTCACATTTCCGAAAGTTATAACTATTGGCATTGTAAATGACAAAGCTATTAATTTAGCTATTTTAAAAAATAACACATAAATAAAAAAAAATTCATTTATAAGACCAATAGCTCAAACTTTCCTAATGCGAGCCCTATTGCATTTCCAATGCTTGTTAAAGTTTCTATGTGTGAGATACTTTCAAAAGAAAAAAGAAAACCATCTGCCGTATAAATGTGAAAACTGACAGAGTAAGAGGGTCTTCAGCAATCCTGTTAGAGGCTGTACAAAGACATTTTAACTTTCAATGTTTCTAATATATCTAAGTGAAAGGAGACATCAGAATCCGTACAACACAACTGGGTATTAGTCACCCAGCTACGAATCTCCTCTCCATATTCAGTAACTTACTCTAATTGGTGACCATCACAGGAATGGTGGACTGCTAGGGTCAGCTGACTACCATGTCCATGATCATCTTTTAATAAAGTGAATTAATTAATTAATTTGTGGTTTGGGTTTTAGGCACGTGTTGCATTGATTGAGTTTATATCTAGGCCAAATAGATTCGCTGGCTGAAGGAAGGAAAGTAACAGGAGACGGAGGAAGTGGGTCTGGGTGGATCTGGGAGGAAACAGCACCCAGTCATGGGGTTGGTGGCTGACAGGTTGAAGGAGGGTTTGGGGAGTGCGTGAAGTGGGAGAAGGAGCCGGAGGGGTCGGTGAGTGTAATAATTTTAGTTGATTTGAAATTAGGACTCTCCGGGAGGGGCATTCTCTCTGTTCTTAAAGGACTAGAATAGTTAGTTGTTTTTGCTTAACGCTAATGGATTAAAAAATGCTAGAAAAAAAAACAGCCAGTCGAAACTTGCATAAAAAGCCATAAACCTGCAGTGATTTTTTGTGCAAGCAACTCATATTCCTCTTAATAGGTTACACAAGTTCTACATGTTTAAAACATGAGCTGATCACGAATATTTCACTTCTGTGGGGGCAGCGCATAGGGGAGTGGCAATTTATATAAATAAGAAAGCTTAAGTAAGGATTCATACGTGGCAGTCAGACACCGAAGGACGATGGTGCTGGGTAGACTGTCCGATTAATAAACTGAGGTTAACATTAGTTAATCTATATGTTCCAGTTGAAAATGATCCTGCCCCATTTGTTAAACTGTTCCATAGAATTTCTGAAGAGTGCTAGACTGGAAATAATGAGCGCATTATCTAAGCTGTGCCCCTGGAGAGGTTTGGTCTCGGCTATGCCACCCAAGTGGTCCAGAGCCAGAGGTATGGAGAACAGGAAGCAACAGCAGCAGGCAGTTGTTTCCAAGTCAACCTCAAGTTTCTTCAACATACAATAGCATCCAGGGGGAGCTCTGAGGTAGCATTACCTGCTCTAGCTGCTCATTCCATCTCGTCTGCCTCAGCACCGGCCTTTCAATTATTGCAAAATTCGAGCAATGATGCTTATTTTATTGACCAATGTATAGCAGAAGGTGGCATGCCTGAGTCTAGCATGATTACAGCTGACGTCATTATTAAAGGTGTGCTGGGGGCTGATGACATTCTTGCTGCACAGAATACAAGTGTTACTGGAAGGCAAGATCTGGCAAGAGAATGGCCTGTATGCCATAGGAAGGCTTTAAGTAAAGATTCTATTGCCGATAATAATAGTTACTGTTCAATATGGTTTGAGGATAAGAAGAATCAAGCACCAAGTTTAGCTAGGCTAAATTCAACACCTTAGATTACTGTACCGACTATTACAGAGACTATTGCTATCTCTGCAGGCATCACTCACTGGCTGTCTCCCCCCCAGAGAGGGATGATACTAATACTAATTTTAATATTTCATTGAACAAAGAGAGTAGAACTGGCCTTCTATCATAGAAGTCTATAACATCTGAGGAAACATGTGCCGAGGCTTGAAGTAGAGCCGCAGGCCATATGAACCCTACTATGGGATTTAAAAACTTAAAGGGCAAAAAACTAGGGGATCCTGCCTGTCAGAGAGTAGGATCTGCTTACTATGGTTACCCCCACGTTTTGCTGGTGTTTCACTGTTTTTCGACTTTAGTCTGGCTGGGGCCCTGCTATCCAGTACCCCAGCCTAGCTGCTTCCTCTCTAAATTGATTGCATGTACTTTAGGTACACTCCAGTTTGGTTACTGGGGTACCCTTGAGAGTCCCTAGTATATGGTACCTTAGGTACCAAGGGCATGGGTAGCTCAGAGGCCTACCAGGGACTGCAGCATGTATTATGCCACCCCTGGGAAGCCTTCCAAAATGACACCACAGGCCTGTTACTGCAGCCTGGGTAAGGTGGTGCATGCACCCCTTACTAAGTTGTAGGTTACCTATATCTACCTTTAGTCACTGACACATGTAAACCTATAAGTCACTCCTATGGCAGGCCTTAAGAATTCTGAAGGCAGAGTGCTTGGTTTTGTGTGAGAGGGTGCCCATGCATGAGCAGGACCCCTCTGCAGCTTCCCGAGCCTATTCTCTGAGGCTGTTCTGTGTTGCAGCCAGACCATATACTCTTAAGTGCATTATATCCTTGCGGTAAATGCTAACTTTGGAATGGTTGCATGGAAACATGTTGTGTTTTGCTGTCAAACACTTTGAAATTCTACCCCCACCCCCTACCCTCCCCCCCCCCCCCGCCACCAGTCCTTGCAGCGGGGGTAGAATTCCACCCTTCTAGAGTGAGAGACATGTACACACTGGCACTGGTCTGCCCGGTATTTGTTTAAACGAGCCCCAGCCCCCTGCGGTCATAGATGCATTTATCTGCTGCTTGCTTTTGCCTCACGAAATTACGCTGTAATTTTACAAATAACTTTTAATGTTTAATTTTATTCTGTCTTTTGCTCGCCTACCTTAAGCTGCTTTCCCGGTAGCCTCTTTTGCCAGCGCCCCGTTCCACCACGGGTTTTCCCGCTTATTGTGGAGGGCGCCGGCACAGATTTCAGATCATTCCCTGATTGGGGGGGCGAAAGTCACGCGTCGGGTTAGCCTCTCACCGCTTTCCCTATTTAATGCACATGACAGGCTCCGCGCGCAGCGGACGCGCCGATGGCGTGCCAAAGGCAAGCCCGTCTGCGCCACAATCGCGCCTGGGGCCAGGGAGGCTGCCTAATCGGCCGCTTGCACCCAAGTGAGGTCTTGTTATGCTAGAAAACTCTTGTTAGAACTTAGGCTCACAACTAAATCTTGCCACCATACTTATGACCCTGAGGCTCACCTGGATAGAATGTTTGGTGGGTTCCAAAGCTGTTATTTTAAAAAGGGGCCTGCAATAAAGTCCTTGACCGATTTTACTGTGTCTAAGTCTGCCTCTAGCTTGATTGTTGAATAAGGGTTTCTTATTAATGCCAGATCGCTAGTAAAAAATAATATCGGTTTCAGAGACTTTGTCTCAGCTAGGAATCCGACTTGGGTGTTTATCACAGAAACCTGGGCTACGGATGCCTCGGGACTCGACCTGGTTGATGCTATTCCTACCGGCTAAGCGCTGTCCAGGATGGACAGAATAGGTCGCCGAGGAGGAGGACTGGGAATCCTGTACAAGGACTCTCTTTTTGCCGTACCCAGTCTCTCTCTACTCCCTCTGATCCTTTCCAGGCTTTCTATTTCTCTATTAACTCCCGCCCTTCTGATTAATTTTCTGGCCTCTTGTTCTATAGACAACCTGGACCCAGATCTTTTTTTAGTCAGGACATCATCAAACTGTTAGAGCCATTTATTGAGAGGCCTAATATCACTCTCCTTGGTGATTTTAATTTCCATTTGGAAAATACAGGATGTAGAGATACCCAGGTTCTCCTGAAAACCCTGGACTGCTGTGGTCTGGCCCAGTTGGTGGAAGGCCCTACCCATCTGGCAGGACACACCCTCGATGGGGGTTTTTCTAATGAACCTAGGTTGAGGGTGGGACCCCCGGTCCCATTAGCATGGTCTGACCACTTTGCTGTACCGCTAGACCTGTCTTCTCAGGAAGCAGTACTTCGCCGGGCTTTAGGAAGCAGGAACTTAGAAGGAATTTTAAATCTGTCAATAATGAAGTACTCTCCCCCTTTCTGAATAAGCTGGAGTCTGCTGATTCGCTGGATGTTAATTCAGCTGCTCTGGAATTCTCGCATACTCTTGCAGGAGCAATGGATATCCTGGCCCCTTCCAAAATGCATTATTCAGCAAGGAAGAGTCCTTCGCCCCCCTGGTACTCAGATAAACTTAGACAGCTAAGACAAGGCTGTCGAAAACAGGAGAGGCTATGGCAGGCTCATCTTGATCCCTCGGAGAAAGCTATTGGGGAGGAAAAAAGAGCCTATTTTTCTAAAGTCACCGCCTTCCTTAATTCTCCTAGAGATCTTTTTACGGTCATAGATTCCTTAACTTGTCCTCAGGTAGTAGATTCAATAGTGGAATCTCAGGATATGTGCGATAAAATATCTGCCTTTTTTCATACAAAGATCCTGGATATCTATGTTACGCTTGAATCTTTAAACTCCTGCATTGGTCCATCTAACCTTTCGGCCTCCTCTGGGGTCGAGAGTTTGCCTGGTGAGCAGTTTCCGAGTCTTCTGTCTTCCCCCCTCTTGTCACGTGAGATTATGGCTCAGATTCTAGATAATACTAAGTCGGGCTCTCCCTTAGACTCTTGCCCGCTTAAAGTACTGAAAGCCTGCCGGGAGGTGGTTATTCCACCTCTCATGAAGGTCATGAATCGTGCCATCTTGGAGGGAGTCTTTCCCTCCTTATAGAAGACGGCGGTTGTAAAACCACTCCTGAAGAAACCTGCCCTGGACCAGGCAACTTGAAAAATGTCCGCCCCATTTCCTTACTTCCTGCTCCCGCAAAAATGTTGGAGTCCTATCTTAATCTCCACCTTAGTACCTATCTCAGGGACTTTGCCCTCTTGGATAGCTCCCGACATGGTTTCAGGAGACATCATAGTACGGAAACTGCTCTCACTGCAGTCGTTAACAATATCCGTTCTCAGGTTGACATGGGCCATACCACTCTCCTGGTCCTGCTGGATCTAACAGCGGCCTTCAACACTCTGTCTCCATCTATACTGGTGTCTCGTCTTAGGGAGATAGGTGTAGGGGGCCCTGCTCTGAGTCTTCTTGCCTCCTTTCTCAACGAAAGGGAACAGAGAGTGAAACTGGGTGAGTTTCTTTCTGCCCCTAAACCCTTGCACTGTGGGGTCCCTCAGGGCTCTTCATTGAGCCCTACACTTTTCAACATCTATGTGCCCCCCCTTGCGAGGGTTGTGAGATCATTTGGGTTGGAGGTGTTGTCCTACGCAGACGACACTCAAATAATGGTCTCTCTCACTCACTCAGTGAAGGACTCTGCCCAGAATTTCAGGAGCTGCATGGAGGTTGTCTCTCAGTGGATGGTTCAGAACTGCCTGAAATTGAACGGGGAGAAAACTGAGGTATTAATCTTTGGGGATAATCAGGAAATCTGTTCGAGGTATTGGTGGCCGCCCTCCCTTGGGGAATGTCCCCGCCCAGGCCAGTATGGTAGGAACTTAGGAGTGTTAATGTACACTGCCCTTTCCTTTGACCATCAGGTAAACAAGACTGTTTCCACCTGCTGTGGGATCATCAGGATCCTCAGAAAGATCTCCCTTTATGTTTCTCCAGATGCTCGGAAACAGGCCACACTAGCATTAGTCTCCTCCAGACTGGACTATTGTAATGCCCTTTATGTGGGCATTAACAAGAGTTTCATTCATCGTCTTCAAATGGTCCAGAATGCTGCGGCGAGGATGGTATTGAACCTCCCTAGATTTGCATCAGCCTCGGCGGCACGTAAGAACTTACACTGGCTTCTGATACAATGTAGGATCACCTTTAAAATGTTATGTTTGTCCCATGAAGCCTTTTATGGCACTGGCCCGGAGGGTATCAAGTCACTTGTTCATCTTTATACCCCCACTAGATCTCTTTGCTCTTCCAACAAAAATGTTCTTGCGGTCCCAGGTTTGCCAAGGCAAAATGGGGCGGTAGAGCGTTTTCCACTACAGTGCCCAGACTGTTGAATTCTCTCCCTCCAGAGCTAGCAGGGCAGCCCTCTCTCTCTCTGTTCCGTAAGGCCTTAAAAACCTGGCTTTTCTCTGAGGCATATTTGTAAAGCTGTCCCCTCTGATTTGTGTGTTGGATGACCCGCGCTAGTGCCTTGATGCCCTTGGGCTAAGTTGCGCTTTACAAGACCTTATTCATTCATTCATTCATTCAGCATCACAAAATGGATGCTGCAGGCACAGACAGGAGTATGGCCTCCTGCTGCTGACCAAAACTCGGGCAGAGGAGACCTGGACAATAGGTATCCTGTCACGGGGAGGTGTAACCACCTCCCAAACAGGCTTTAGTGTATTGGGGCTGGGTGGGTGCACTCTGAGAGTGCTTTGATGTCTGCACTGGGGCACATTTGTTATCCCTGTGCACAGTCCAGTTCAAACCGGTTGCAGGGGCACTCAGCCCCTGCTCTGGCGCGAAACTGAACAAAGGAAATTGGTGTAACCACCCCTCTTTCCAAACTCTCCCATAGGTGGGTCCCCAGAGTATGTCCAACCCCTTTCTTCAGTATAAAATTACACCTGGACAAATCTCTGAAACGGAATCCTGGAACTTCGACGCTCTACTAAAGACTGGAGGACGGAAGAATCTCCCTGGGGGTCCAGGAGTGAATCCCCTGTTCAAACAGGCACCAACTTTGAAACTGAATCCTGGAACTTCGACGCTCTACTAAAGACTAGAGGACGGAAGAATCTCCCTTGGGGTCAAGGAGTGAATCCCCTGTTCAAACAGGCACCAACAAAGCATTTGCCGGTCTGCATCTCCGAAGCTCCCACCGGACTCCGAAGCACCTGCAGCCCAGGAAGAGGATTTCCAGACTTCTTGAAGGCCGACCCGAGTCCCCAACAAAGCTGAGACCTGCAGCCCTCACGAGTGACGTGGAACCGGAAAGCCTGACACCGTGCACATTTGCTAAATGAATTAAACTCCGATCTTTCCTGAAGTTGTGCTTTGGGTTACTTGTAGCCCAAGCCCCAAGCATCATCTGCACTGAAGATTGTGGGCCTACACTCCACGAGTGTCCAGTGAGCCCGCTTCTTGCATTTCCGCTTGAGGCTTCTTCGCGATCCCTGGTCCGTTGACTGGTGGGTCCCGATGAAGGCCATTCTGATTTTCCTTGGGCTTCCCTATTTGCTCCAGACGTGCCCTGACTTCCTTCAATACAATAAGGAGCAACAGAGGGAAAAACCAGACTAGGTCACCCTCCACCCAAAAACATTAATAACAACAATGAGACCTAGGCTGCTAAGCCAATAGAATAATTCTCCTGACTTGTGAGTAGGACATGGGAGTATATTTTACCCCTCTACAACAACCGTTCTCTTTTTCTCAAACGTGTTGTCCCAACTCAAAGTAGCCTTAATATTTTGTTTAAAAGAACCAACCTCTCAAATCAACAGTCACTGTTATCAAAAGAAATACCCCATACTGTCACATATATATATATATATATATAAAAATGTGCACAATTGTGAAAAAATGTGAGCAGACAAGGTAGCACCTCACGTGCGCAACACACTTAAGTGTCTTGGCTATGGAACAGGGCTATTAATAATTTCATAGTCCCTGTGTGACGTGGAGGCTAGCTGGTAAGAGGGGCTTGGCTACTACCCATCACTGTATGTCCATAATAAAGGTCCGGAAAAGGTGGACACAGTCCTTGAGCCCTGAAGAAATTGCCGCTACAGTTGACAGGCAATGAAACATGTCGGCCCTTCATTAAGTGGTTTGCACACATGCAGTATGTCTTAACTTGAATAAGCACACAGGTCTAGAATAAAAGTGGATTTGCAGAGACGGTGTGACTTATTTACATTTTAACTGCATGGGGTTGAATTGTGTTAATTTGACACAGATGTTCACCTTTATTTCTTATGTTTCTGGACATTTAACACAACAATTTTTTGTTTTGACGGGGTAGCAACCTATGATGAGACTGTGTTTAGACACTGCACGCGTCCCCCGTGGGTCCCCTGTGTCACTACCTTGGGTGGTTCCTGGTGGCCCCAGCGATTCTGAAGGCTCTAGGCCTTGTATCTATGTAAGTCGTGGTACTTATACCACTTTCTTAAAATATTGTTTGGTATTTTATTTATTTTTATTTATTTTGAAAGTTTTATATAGCGCGAACAAGATCTTTGCAGATATCAGAGCGCTTTACAAAGCAGGGAATACCAAACAAGAGAATGAATAACAGGTCATTAGGTATATCGAAATTATAGGTAGTAGGAGAGATGGGTAGGTACGTGAGGGAGCATAATAGCACAGGTAAATCAATAATGCAAGTAGATAGTCAGGTAAGTGAAACAATAATACAGGTAAACACATATTCGTAGGGATCTAGCAGAATAATACAGGAAAAACACATAGTCCTAGCAGAGTAATACAGATCGGTGCAGAGACTTTACAGATCCACGTTAATAGGTCAAGTGTATTTGGCCATTAGAATAGCTTTTACTTCTTTCTTAAAAAGTGTGATGGAGGAGATGAGCCTGGTTTCAGGAGGCAGTGAGTTCCAGATCCTGGGTGCCATTCCTGAGAAAGAGCGCTTATAAGTTTTTTCCTTCCGGAATCTTCGAGGTTTTAGCAGAAGATTGTTTGTGCCTCTAGTGTATCTAGAGCCGCCAGAGATTGACAGCTTCTGAGTGAGGTATCCGGGAGAGCTCAGGTGTACAGCCTTGTGTGTCATGCAGGCGATTTTTAGATGTATTCTGGCTTCAAAAGGCAGCCAGTTCAGGGATTTCAAGTCAGGAGAGATATGCGAGTGTTTTTTTGACCCAGTGATGAGTCTCGCTGCAGCGTTTAGAGAGGCTCTTAGGGGTGCAGTAGTGGTTAACGGGAGACCGCAGAGGGCGATGCTGCCGTATTCAATTCGCGGGATTACTAGTGCTTGTACTGCAGTTTGGAAGTCTTTGGCTGGTAGGAAGGGTTTAAGTTTCCTCAGGGTATTGATTTGGAAGTTCGCTCCCTTAGTAGCCTTGCTGATATGATGCTGCATGTTGAGATTGGAGTCGAGAGTTATGCCTAGAGATTTTGCTGAGTCCACGATGGTGGGTAGGACATTGAGTGCAGTTAGCTGATTAAGCCAGGTTTGAGTGGTAGAGATCTTCGCGGGAGGTGAGATTAAAAGGAACTCTGTTTTCAGAGCATTGAGTTTGAGATGATTATTGGCAAGCCAGGATTGGGTGCTTCTGATCGTTGAGTTCAGGAGTAAAATGTCATTGGGAGATTGTAGTTTGAGATATAATTGGGTGTCATCTGCGTACATGTGAAAAAGTACATTGGATGCTTGTAGCAAGGTGGTGAGAGGTTCCATAACTAGGTTGAACAAAGTTGGTGATAGGGAGGATCCTTGGGGGACACCTAACGAAACAGGTATTGGCGAGGACATCAGGTTGTTATTCTTGAATTTCTGCGACCTGTTGTGTAAGAAGGAGGTGAACCACTTGAGAACAGTCCCAGATAGACCCATTCTTGAGTTCAAAAGTTCGAGTAAGTTCTCATGTTTAACAGTGTCGAATGCTGAGGAGAGATCAAGAAGGATGAGGAGGCAGGTATCATTTTGATCTAGCATTTGTAGGGCATCATCAATTATGTGAGTCATAGCAGTTTCAGTATTGTGTCCTGCTCGGAAGCCTGATTGATGAGCGTTGAGGAGATCAAACTGATCAATGTGTTTAGTCAGCTGTAGTTGTGCGCATTTTTCCAATAGTTTGGCGAGAGTGGGAATATTGGTAATGGGACGGTAGTTGTTTAGGTCGGATGGGTCGGCAGTAGGTTTCTTTAGTAAAGGTGTGACTTGTCCAACTTTGAGGGAGTCAGGGATGGATCCTTGTTGGAGCGAGCTGTTGATAATTTTAGTCCACAGTGGAAGGAGCCATGGGGTGAAGTCTTTGACAGCGTTGGCAGGGAGGGGATCCGTGAGGTGATTGGAAGGTTTCAAGGTGCTGAGCAGTTTGCCTATTTCTTCTTCGGAGTAGGTGTCAAAGGATGACCATGTAGCATTGTTTTTTAGTTCGGTGGGTGTTATGCAGTTGGGTGTGGTGTAGAGGCTTGCGTCAATGCTGAGATCACTCTTTATGTTGTCAGTTTTTTTGGGTAAAGAAAGCGGCGAAGTCTTCACAGGAGGGTGCTTTGTCCAAAGAACTGATAGGTTGGGGTTGTTCCTTGGCTTGTGTTCTGATTAGCTCAAACAGTTTTCTTGGTCGTTTTTTTGCTTGGTCGAGCTGGAGGCTGAAGAAGTTTGCTTTTGAGCGCTTTATTTTCCTGAAGTAGGCGTTTCTCTTTTTCTTCAGCGTTTTCAGGTGCAGTGCAGAGGGAGCTGTTCTCCAGGTGCGCTCTGCCATTCGCATGGCTCGTCTATCTTCATTGAGACTCCCGTCGTACCACGGATTGGATATTTTAGCGGAGACTCTTTTTAGCTGCATGGGAGCAGCCTCATTAATTATTGACGTCATGGCGTTGAGATAGTGGTCAGTCAAGGATTGGACATCTGTAGCGCCCGTAGGAGGGAGCAGTAGGTCGCGGCTGTTCGGGGGTAGGGAGTCTGGGTTGAGTTTTTTCAGGTCTCTTTTCCATATTTTAGGTCTGGAGGATTGAGTTGTGTTGAGTTTGATTTTTTCATTGATGAAGAATGTGACGATATGATGGTCTGACCAGTCACAGGGTTGGATAGATTCAAGTTGAATAGCGTCCTCTTTGGCGATGATGAGGTCGAGGATAGAACCTTTCTCATGGGTCGGGCTGTTGCATAATTGTGTGAGGTCCAGGGCTTTGAGGAAATTTTTTAGACTATTTACCACCGCATCATTGTGATCGTTCCAGTGGAGGTTGAAGTCACCAAGGTATATTTGGGTGAGCTGTCGTCCGGCGTTAGTTGAAATCATGTCCATGATTTGTTGGGCGAAGGTGAGGTTGTCTCTGGGTGGGTGGTAAATGCCGTGAAGAGAGCATATCGGTTTGCCTTCACTGATAATATCGAGGCAAATGTATTCGCAGGAGGGGGTCTACGGGGTTTTGAGTGTATCGTGGGAATGGGGAGGTGCGTGGCGGTTGTGTGGTTTAGGGGAGCTGGGTCGTAGGAGCGGAGGAGGGGGAGAATGTCGAGATCCGAAAGAGGGGTGCATGTGCGACGGGGGTGGTCGTTGCGATTGTGGGCAGGGATCGCGGTCCAATGTGGGCGGCGGGTGCGGTTGTTGCGATTGTGGGCATGGATCGCGGTCCTGTGTGAGGGGTGTAGCTTGGGAGCGTCATCAGGACGGGTGGGGAGCCAGTTGAGAGGGCGGGTGGTGGTGAGTGGGGTGTGTCTGGGGGGTGTGATGAGTAGCTCTTTGATGGTGTGAATGTCTTCTTTGATGGTGTGAATGTCTTCTTTGAACTGGAGGAGGGAGGACATAATCTTGTCCAGCGTGGGATAGGTGTTAGTGCTGGGGGAGGAAGTCATGGGTGAGTGGCTGACCTGGGCATTAGCGTGCGGGTGGGGGGTGGGTTGGTGTTCATGCAGGGCTCCGTGGTGCCGGCGTACGAGTTGGTGTTAGGGAGGAGAGAGGGTATGGGGGCGATGGGAGTGGATGAAGTACGGAGGAGGTTGGTGGCGTAGAGGAGGGCATTGGTGGCAGGTGGAGAGAGCGGGGTGGAGGTGGAGTGTATGTTGGTGGTGATGGGGGAGCCTGAGGGGTAGTGAGGGCTGAGAGTGGGGGGGGTAATGGTGTTGGAGATGGTCCTGTCGTGGGGAGGGGGAGTTATAATAATAGATGTGGTGTGCTCTGTGTGGTTAATTAGCGGGTGGTAGTGGGGACTGAGAGTAGGGAGGGACAGAGGGTGGGAATTGTCATTATGCGTGTCGTTCTGGTGCTGATCTAGGTTAGTGGGATTGTGGGTGGGAGCTGTGGTGTCAGGGGAGAGAGGAGTGGGAGTGGTATGTGTGGGGGTCCAAGTGTTGGAATTAGGGGGGCGACTAGTGTGTGAGGGGGAGAGATTTGTGACTGTGATTGAGGAATGTGTGGTGGTAACATCAGGTGGGTGATTGACTAGGGTGCTGGGGGTAGAGGTGAGGTGTGTGTCGTTCTGATGCTGAGCGAGGTTCGAGGGGTTGTGGGTGGGGGCTGAGATGTCAGGAGTGATAGTGCTGGAGGAGATATGGGTGGAGGTCCTGGGCTTGGAAAGGTGCTCTTTGAACTTGGGGAAAAGGTTGTCTAGTAGTTCCAGGTTCTTGTCTGTGGATTGAATTAGGACAATCCCGTTATTGTAGATAGTAATGGTGGTTCTGCCAGGGAAGAGTTGGGATGGAGTGATGGAGAGAGTTAGGCCATGAGCCGTTTTCCTGGTGGTGGAGACGGTGAGTAGGGTGAGGAACGCTTTTCTCCATTGAGCTCTACGTGAGGTGTGGAAGATGATATCAATGTTCAGGGATCCATTGACCGGTGAGAAGTAGGTGTCGGCAAAGGGGGTTTCAGGGTGGGACCTCAGGAAGTTGTGTTTAAAGCGTTTAGCGCCTTTTTTGGTGAGTGTGGATGGGTAATTTATTCTATATGTGTGCTTGCCGATGAGATCCATGTTGGGATGGCTGTAGAGGTGGGTTTGGAGGGAGAACGATAATAATATACATGTGCAAAAGATAACTGTCAACCGTAGGTTACTTAGCACAAAAGTGACACTAGTGAATGGCCAAAAATAACCAAAATATAAGAGGTAGCAATCGGTGCAGTCCAGAAGTAGCGGTGAATGGATGCAGCTTACAAAAACTTACAAGGTATATGAGGTAGCAGCCAATTAAATGGAGCCAGGTGACACTAGTGAATAACCAAAAATAACCAGAATGTAGGAGGTAGCATCGGTGTAATCCAGTAATAAAAAGTGGAAGTGTGCAGCTTACAAGAATGAGCACAATATATGAGGTAGCAATCAGTGCATAATAGGGATAACAGTGAGCTGGGTGATATATATGAGGTAGTGATCAGTGCACTACAGGTGAGGAAGGAGTGACATAGGTGCAGGGTCCAAAAACTGTACAAAATACAGGTAGGAGTACAATACTGCAATAAAAGGCAGACACTTAATCACACATATATGAGGTAGCGATCGGTGCATTACAGGTGAAGAAAAAGTGACATGGGTGCAGGGTACAAACAATGCATAGAATACAAATAGAAGTACAACAAATGTATAAACTACAAGTAGAAATACAATACTGCCATAAAAGGCAGACACTTAATCACAGTGTTTAGATACAGAGCTATGTAGGTGTGCGGTAGTTGAGATTAGTCTAAAAAGGCCAGTTTTTAGGGTCTGGTCAGGAAGTGAGAATGACTAGTCCGTGATGGCCGCCGAAGAAAGAGTGAGACCAGTCTAAAATGGCCGCCAAATAGGGGAGATAGAGACGATAGTCCTCTGTTAGTTGTTGTTGCTTTAAGACCAGGGAAGGGCGGTTTCAGTTTCTATTTGAGCAAGCCCAGTTCTTAGCTTGCAGGGAGTCTTATCTCTATTTTGGTGGTCTTGTGTGGGGGAGTTAAGCTGAGGAGCCTCGTGGGTATCGGAGGTACAGGAGGGGATTTATTGCTACAGTTTTATGGCCTCAGCCATTTTGTACAAAGGAGGCTTTTTCTAAAAGTGTGAATAATCGAGTGGGGTAAATAAATACCTTTTTTTTGTAGATTCTGTTAAACAAGCACGTTGATGTTGCCAGCAAAGTGATGAATTTATCAAGGACTAGCCAAAAAGAACACAGTTGCATTGTGCACGACTACTGGCAGTTTGATGTGCGTGCGTGGCCAGGTTGAAGTACTGTTGCAAAGTCTTTGTGTTTTTATGTTATTTCTGCTCAGTAGTTATGCTGATGTTAAGAGCAGCGTTTTGCAGGCATCAGGGGTCTAGCCGGAGTGTGCCCAGCTGCGGTGTTTATCCATTTCTTGCCAGCGAAAAAACCCACCTTTGCAGGTCTGCTCCCCGGGTCTCAGTAGCAGCAGGGGGGGGTCCGCAGGTTCGCGTCGTCAGGGTCAGAGGCTTCTCTCAGCAACAGTCCGCAGCGCCGAGTGAATTGTCAGGGGCTGAGTCTTAGTCTTCTCGCGGCAGCAGGCAGCAACGAGCCCCAGCTCGCTAACATCCCAGCCAGCTCCAATGCCTGCTTGCAGTCCGGCGAGAGGAGGATGCCAGATGCACCTCCGCCGCGCGCCGTCCAGATCCCGATCTCCACCGCAGGGGACAATCCTCAACAGCGCACGCCGATCTCAGCGCCGGGACTCTCAGCTGGACGGAGGCTCCCAGTCGCTCCGCTCTGCTTCGCAGCGCCCATAGGCAGCAGCAGGCAGCGCCTCACAATGCCTCCAGGCTGCACGGCCATGAATGCCGTCCCGACAGACAGTCTCCGGGCGCCCGCCCCGCAGCCCGGTATTCTCGGGCAATGGCAGGCAGCAGGCAGCGCTTCTCCCCAGTCCCCGGGCTGCACGGTGGCAGCTGCAGCCCCGGTGGGCAGACTCCAGGCGCCCACCCCGCGACCGGTGTTCTCGGGCGATGGCAGGCAGCAGGCAGCGCTTCTCCCCAGTCCCCGGGCTGCACGATGGCAGCTGCAGCCCCGGTAAGCAGTCTCCTGGTGGCCGCCCGCCCCGCAGCCCGGTATTATCGGGCAATGGCAGGCAGCAGGCAGCGCTTCTCCCCAGTCCCTGGGCTGCACGGTGGCAGCTGCAGCCCCGGTAGGCAGACTCCAGGCGCCCACCCCGCGACCGGTGTTCTCGGGCGATGGCAGGCAGCGCTTCTCCCCAGTCCCCGGGCTGCACGATGGCAGCTGCAGCCCCGGTAAGCAGTCTCCTGGTGGCCGGCGTTGATAGGCAGTCCTTCACGTCGTGTAGTCACGCTAGCATCCGCAGCAGGCTCTCTCCCACCGTCCAGGGCTCCGCCGACAGCTCCGGTGAGAATTGCAGGGGTCCAGACGCCAGGGATTGCAGGTATGTGAAAATCCCGCTCCTTTTGAAATCCAGTTACTTGTTAGTCAACCAGTTACTTGTCAAACTCCAGTTACTTGGTACTTGGTACTTGGTTACTTGGTACTTGGTACGCCCCTAGAGCTCAATGTATATTGTGCTAATTTACTGTGTGCTTTTAAGTTAAGTTTACTGAATGCACTTTTGCCTCTAGCCTCATAAAGAGACTAGAGGGATGTATTTAGAATAAATACATATATTTTATATATATATATACCTGGTGTGGTTCTCCTTTCATTTGGTCATTCACGAGATTATAGACTGGTAAACAAGCTGCTTTACATTCCTTCAAGACTTAGCCTGAAGGCTGCTCTCCACAGCTACCACTAAGATAGCTTTCTATAAAGGTTGTCTTTAATCTACTATCAATAAGGGGTTGTTTGGACTGGTGCAAAGTGCCCACTAGAATAGTGGACAGCATATGCCAGGCCAACTTCTCACACTGCCCCCGCAATATGTTCAACTGCTGTGCGGAGTTAATGCCTCTAGACCTGTGTTGCTGCTGCTCAAAGAAGTTCTTGGTGAAATTAAAAGTTTAAGGTAATAGCAGTTCGATTTTGAAAATTAAATTAAGTAACACTTGGGGAAGACAGAGGGCCAAATGACTCAATTTGCTGATTTCTGTGAGGAACTGGAACAGCGGATTTCAAGGTGCGCAACACATTGGAAATCATCTCCGTTCAGACCCAGAAATTTAAGAAAGATTTCAGGTCTCTTTGTGAAATACAGGAACGACTGGAAAATCACTAGAGGTGAGCAAATCTAAGAATTGTAGGGGTGCCCGAAGGAATCTCACCAGGATCTAACTATACCATAAGGTGCCTTCTCAGATTCCACACAATGCTAAGTACCCCAGTGCTATTCTGGTTAGCTTTGCTGATTATAGGGTTAAAGAATAGATTTTCTTTAAGGGGAACCAGGCTACATTTAAGTATCAAAGTTTACTTTTTAAATTTGTTTTAAAGTTGGCAGTTGCCCCTTGAATAAATACCTACTCTCCAACAAACTTGTTTCCCATTCACGAAAGAGAAGCAGGTCTCCTCAAGGGACTGGCTTACCACTTCAAACTAGGAGTCTGGAATATTTTAATGCTTTGCAACCAGATTTCAGTTGTAAATGATTGATCTCATACTGAATTGCTATTTAGAATGAAACCTACAAGACACCCCTTCCAGATAGCGGTTTGATTTGGAGTTGCAAACCACTTTTAGGAGTCTGTAAAACAATTCTACAATAACCAAGGAGTTATTCAAAAAGCAAATGTTGTCATTTATTTAACAACATTTCGTATGAATCAAAGAACCAATACATTCAAGTTTGAACAATATAAAGCCCCTGGATAGGAAAGGAAAAGGGAAAGGAGGGGGTAGTGCTCAAAGGTGGTGAGAAAGTCTAGCAAAGTACACAGACTTCAAACGGAATAGATATTTACAATTTTCAAAGCATAATCACAACTGTTTTACAAACACAAAAAGGGCCAACATCAATTATGGCATAATTTGAGAATCCAATTTTCATGAGAACATTCTACGGTCACATATATGAATAAACATAATACAGGGAATGTGCCGGAAGAAACAAGAAGAACTCGTCGACGTTTCGACCCCAATAAGTAGGCTAGATTGAGTCCTTTAGCGGGGTCTTCATCAGGACAGGTATGGGAAGGGGATGAGTTGGGGCTGTCCTATTTCAGATAGAGATAGAGAGACCGCTAGGGTCTTGAATCCAAGTTGTTTGGCTCTTATTGATGCGAGGCTAGCTGCTCCAAGACAAACACCAATTATTAGCTGTCCAGGAGTGGACACTCTGGTAATCAAATTCGATAACAGGTATTGTGCATATTCATCAGTTAAAACTTCATTGGATAGCCGGTATGTAGCACTCGTATCTATCAGTATCGAGCCATGGAGGGATCAGAAGAAATGTTATGGCGTATTCATACGCTCGAGTGGAGATCTTTATGGCAGAGTACACTATTTATTAAAGGGAACAAGCCGCGTTCAATTGCAAGCGTGTGCCGCCTTGTGTAATACGTATTAAATACGTGCAGTCAATGGATCCGTGTATTCACCAAATCATAAAGTCTTAGAAACGCAGAGTCCGGTAATTTGACTCGTCTCAACAAAAACCGCCAGTTGATTTGCGGAGTTTGGAGCGTGGAAGTGTTATGGCGTATTCATACGCTCGAGTGAAGATCTTATTGGCAAAGTACACTATGTACTAAAGGGAACAAGCCGCTTTCAATTGCAAGCGTGTGCCGCCTTGTGTAATACGTATTATATACGTGCAGTCAATGGATCCGTGTAGTCACCAATTCAGAAAGTCTTAGAAAAGCAGAGTCCGATGGTCTGACTCGTCTCAACAAACTCCGCCAGTCGCGGAGTTTGTTGAGACGAGTCAGACCATCGGACTCTGCTTTTCTAAGACTTTCTGAATTGGTGACTACACGGATCCATTGACTGCACGTATATAATACGTATTACACAAGGCGGCACACGCTTGCAATTGAAAGCGGCTTGTTCCCTTTAGTACATAGTGTACTTTGCCAATAAGATCTTCACTCGAGCGTATGAATACGCCATAACACTTCCACGCTCCAAACTCCGCAAATCAACTGGCGGTTTTTGTTGAGACGAGTCAAATTACCGGACTCTGCGTTTCTAAGACTTTATGATTTGGTGAATACACGGATCCATTGACTGCACGTATTTAATACGTATTACACAAGGCGGCACACGCTTGCAATTGAACGCGGCTTGTTCCCTTTAATAAATAGTGTACTCTGCCATAAAGATCTCCACTCGAGCGTATGAATACGCCATAACATTTCTTCTGATCCCTCCATGGCTCGATACTGATAGATACGAGTGCTACATACCGGCTATCCAATGAAGTTTTAACTGATGAATATGCACAATACCTGTTATTGAATTTGATTACCAGAGTGTCCACTCCTGGACAGCTAATAATTGGTGTTTGTCTTGGAGCAGCTAGCCTCGCATCAATAAGAGCCAAACAACTTGGATTCAAGACCCTAGCGGTCTCTCTATCTCTATCTGAAATAGGACAGCCCCAACTCATCCCCTTCCCGTACCTGTCCTGATGAAGACCCCGCTAAAGGACTCAATCTAGCCTACTTATTGGGGTCGAAACGTCGACGAGTTCTTCTTGTTTCTTCCGGCACATTCCCTGTATTATGTTTATTCATATATGTGACCGTAGAATGTTCTCATGAAAATTGGATTCTCAAATTATGCCATAATTGATGTTGGCCCTTTTTGTGTTTGTAAAACAGTTGTGATTATGCTTTGAAAATTGTAAATATCTATTCCGTTTGAAGTCTGTGTACTTTGCTAGACTTTCTCACCACCTTTGAGCACTACCCCCTCCTTTCCCTTTTCCTTTCCTATCCAGGGGCTTTATTTTTTTTGCAAAAACACTTTTTATTGGTAATCAAGTGCCGAGCATACATTACAAAATAAAAGCACTTCAGGTATCGGCCAACGATACATTAAATCAGCTCAGGTCAATCAAGACACCTTTTATGTAGAACTGGCCCCAACTTACCCACCCCGCTCCGCAATCCCCCTCTTGTAGCCAGTGTGCCGCTTTCCTCCATTCCAGTCATGAACACGCTATCCCCATCTGCTCAGGACAGGGACCTCAATGAAGGGTAAGTGGTGTCATTCAACGGAGTGTCAAAACCCCCCAGGACTGCCATCAGTAATTGTAGGTAGTGTGTGTGCCTTGGTAAGTGTGAGAGATCCCAGGCTCAGTGCCCTCACTCTGAGGTCCCTCCCTCATCTCCACTTTGGTCTCCATCCGGCTGTTGGAGCGCTACCACCAGGGCCTCCCACGCCCTTGCCACCTCCAGCGCCTTGTCATTATCCAGGCTCCTAGCTTGTCGCAGCCGCAATGTACTCTCCGCCTTCGCCCAGCGCTCTAGTGTGGTCTTCCAACGCGGGTAGCTGGGGCCTTGAATAGATTTCCAGTGCATGGAGATTTCACGTTTAGCCAATATCAAGCCCAAGTCGCAGAATTTGCTGGTGACTCGAGTGCGAGGGGTGTGAGGGAACCACAGTAATAGGCATGCACCTATATCAGGAGCGATCTGCCGGTCCGTGACAGCATTCAGGCAGGACATTACCGCCTCCCAGTAACCCGTCAATTTGATGCAAGACCAAAACATGTGGGCGAAGTCCGCGTCTGCGGTCCCACATCGGGGGCAAAGCGAGGAAGCACCCTCAAAATATTGCGAGATTTTCGTCGGCGTTAGGTACGCTCTGTGCAGGGTAAAAAACTGGACCAACTGGAACCTGGCGTTCCTCGTACCCTTCCATGCTCTGCGCAGTAGCTGTGGCCACGCCGTGTCAGGAATAGATCGCCCGATATCCGCCTCCCATTTGGCTCGCAGTCCATCCATGGGCCGCAGGGCAGCTGTCGACAGCCGCCGATAAAGACATGTGACAGCCTTGTAAGTGCCAGCGGCCATCACCACATACTGACAGCACTCCGACGTCGGCGGTTCAGTGAGCCCACATTTCCAGTATCGGCGAATACCAGCCACTAAAGCGGCGTGGAGCAGATATCCACCTCTCGGCAGATCGTAAGAGTCCCGCAGCTCCTGAAACGAGAGCAGCGAGCCATCCTTGTAAAGGTCGCCGACCATCTGCAGGCCAAGCTCCTCCCAGACCGCCAGTGCCGACCAGTCACCGCCATGCGGGAAGGCTGTGCACATCCCGAGTGGAATTTCGGGGGCGTAAGGGCGAACGGCACCGGAGCGCTTGTGGGCCCGAAGCCAACAGCTGCGGATCGTCCGTTCCTCCAAAGTGAGCTGAGCTAGGTCCAGCTTCTGGCCCATGACTATAAAGGAGAGGAAATGTCTCGGGAACAAATTGCCTGACACATCGTCCGGGCCGCGGAACTCCAAAGCCACCGCCTGAGTGAGCCACTGCAGCTGCGCGGCCAGGTAGTACCACTCAAAATCCGGGGCCGCAAGGCCCCCGTCCGCTCTGGGGCGCATCAGCGTAGTTAGTGCAACCCGTCGTCTACCCGATCCCCAGATGAACCCCGTCGTAAGGGAGCGGAGTCTGCCGAAAACTGTCGCGGGAATCCAGACCGGCAGGGTGCGAAACAGGTACAACAGTCGGGGGAGTGCCACCATCTTCAGCAACGCGACTCGTCCCGCGACTGAAAGCGGCAGCGTCCGCCAAAAACCCATGCATCCCTGTAGATTCCGAATCGCCCTGTTGATGTTACCGTCCAGGAGGGCCGCGGGCGAGTGGTAGATGAGAGTGCCCAGATAGGGGAGGCAGTGGCGTTCCCACCGCAAGGCACCCTCCGGCTGGATGTCATCAGCCTCCGGAGTCAGCGGGAAGAGGCAAGACTTCCCCCAGTTGACTCTCAGCCCTGAGAGACGACCAAAATCCGCCAGGAGCCGTTCGGCCCCGCGTAGGGAATCTCCCGTGTCCGCCAGAAACAACAGACAATCGTCTGCATAAAGAGAGATGTAGTGGGTGTCGGCTCTCAGCGGTAGTCCTGCATACGCGCGGCCCATCCGGGCGTGCGCAGCCAGCGGCTCTATGGCCAATGCGAATAACAAGGGGGATAGAGAACACCCCTGACGGGTCCCCCTACCCACCGCGTAAGAGGCTGAAATGGTGGTCCCCGTTTTGACACGGGCCGTTGCCCCGGCATATAGCAAGGCAGTCCATTTCACAAAGCGTTCGCCCAGACCAAAGGCCTCTAGGACGCGGAGCAGGTATGGCCACTCGACGCTGTCAAATGCTTTCTCGATGTCAATCGAGAGGACCGCAGCCCCTGGAAAGTCAGCGGCCTCTCCCCCCATGATCCGGAGCAACCGGCGCACACAGGTGGCCGTGGTGCGTTGAGGAATAAAGCCCGCCTGGTCGCCATGCACCAAGGAGCGCATGTGGGTTAGGAGCCGCGTCGCGAGGATCCGGCTCAAGATCTTGTAGTCCGTGGTGAGCATGGAGAGCGGGCGGTACGCCGAACGGCTGCTCGCATCACCCTCTCGCTTCAGTAAAGGTATCACTAAGGCCTCCCGTGTAGACGCCGGCAAGCATCCCGAATCCCAGGCCTCTTGGTAAACCGCCTGCAGACGCGGAACCAACACATCCGCGTAGGCCACATAAAATTCGATCGGGAGCCCATCTGTACCCGGAGTCTTGCGGCGGGCCATGTGTTTGATGGCCACCCTGATTTCTCCCACGGAGATATCGCCGCCCAACTGATTCGCATGTTCCGGGTCGAGCCTGGGCAGCTGCGCCGCCGCCAGGAACCCCTCCAGCTCCTCCGGAGGGTCCGGCATCCTGCTCCTATAGAGGTGTTTGTAATACTGATGGAATTGGTCGTTGATGTCCACTTGCGTGTAGACCATGCGCCCCTCCGGGGTGGTCAGTGCCACTATCGGGGAGCCTCGGGTCCCCGGACTGGCCAACCACGCCAATAACGAACCCACTTTGTCTCTTTCGGCGTGAGCCCGGACAAGGAACTCCTTATAATCGAAGCAGCGCAGTTTTTCCAACGCTGCCGCCACTACCTCCCGAGCCTCTGAGACCGCTCCAAGAGCTCCAGGGTCCGCGTGGCTGCGCCTTTCCTCAGCACGCAACCTGTCCTCACCGCGCTCTACATCCTGTAGTAGGGTTTACCTATCCAGGGGCTTTATATTGTTCAAACTTGAATGTATTGGTTCTTTGATTCATACGAAATGTTGTTAAATAAATGACAACATTTGCTTTTTGAATAACTCCTTGGTTATTGTATGATTATTTTTGTTTCATTAACTTTAGTCGTGTGTGTGTTTGACCCGACACTTCCTCCTTGCGGGGACCCCTTATTTACATTTACCACATAACGCCCAGGTCCCCGCGACTGCATGGGTACAACCCCCCTTTTTGTAATGTAAAACAATTCTGACTCCCAAAATGAACATGGCAAAAAAGTGTTTGCGGTCAATTGTTTAGTACATCTGAGCCTATGTTTGTGGTGGCTGCCATCATGAAACAATAAAGTAAACGTAATATAAATACAGTACTGTTTTATTAACATATAATTGTGTGCTCCAGCTACAATTAGACAAAGAAAACAACATTTGTAGGTATATTAGAAACAGCTTCCCTCAGCTTCCTTGCGGGGTTCCCCAGGGGGCATCCTTGAGCCCAATTTTATTTAACTTGTATGTTTCCCCTTTAGCAAAACTGGTACGTTCTTTTGGGTTCCGGGTAGCTTCCTACAGGGATGATATCCAGATTCTCGTGTCTATATCTGATGACTGGGACGAGGTGGCAGATAGGTTTAGAGCTTGTATGCACAAGATCAGCAGTTGGATGATAGACAACTGGCTGAAAATGAATGGGGAAAAAACTGAGATCTTGGTGTTTGGAGCTGATAGCTCCATCTGGACCAACCGTTGGTTGCCAGAAACAGGTGGAACTCTCCCTACACCTGTGGTTGCGGCTACAAATCTGGGTGTGGTTTTTTAGAACACCTTGTCATTCAACACCCAGATAAATAGAACGGTGAGTTCCTGCTACTGGAGTATTGGCATTCTGAGGAAAAAATTACCTTTTCTTTCAAAAGAGTTGAGGGTGTTTGGTGGTCACTCCTCTTATCACCTCCCATTTAGATAACTGCAACAGCCTGTATTTAAATGCCAACCAATATAAGCTTCAAATTATCTAGAATTCTGCCGTACACCAGGTTCATGGCATACCCAAGTCCTCCTCAGTTAGGGAAGGACTGAGGTCGCTTCTTTGGCTGCCAATAAAGCACTCTGCTTGACTCAAAAAGCCCTCCACTCTCAGGGATTGAGTTATCTCAAATCAACCCTGAATTGGTATATCCTGAAGAGACCACTGCGTTCAGCTGACCAGTATTTGGTAACGGTTTCTCAGTGTAAGAAAGTAAGGTGGGGGAACAAGCCTTTACTGTAGCAGCTGCCACGCTATTGAATGCCCTTCCGGCGAATATCAGGTGGCTTAGTTTGCACCTGTGGATTCGCAAGCGGGTGAAAACTTGGCTTTTTGTTGATTAATCATGGAAACTGTAATGTTTGTCTGAAGTTCAGAAAAATGGATGGAAGCAATTGCAAAGAATTTGAAATTAGGTTATCTCTTAATTGTATGCATGCATATATTATGTATGTATTTCAATGTCCCTGTGGTCTTCTTCATTTGGGTAGCACATTCCATCAAATACTGATCAGGATTGTTTAACAGATCAATAAAACAAGTGGGAAGATTAAAAATATCCACTTGGGATGCACTTGAATTAAAAATATAACAGGTACTCTTCTAACCTAATATTTGTAGGCAACTGTAATCAAATAAATTTCCTAGGCAAGGAAATCATGTACTAAAGTCAAGGCAATAGGAGTCTAGGATATTGCACAGCAAAAGTCGCAAACACGACAGTGAGGGTACTCAATGACACCGGAGCATCAGTGAATGTAATGTGTGTGTATATGTGTGTGTGTATACTTGTAAAGCGCACTGTTGCCAGTCGGCGTCCTGGCGCTGTATATCGCTGGGGAACCCGTCCTGGCTTTCCCTGTGGGATGGTCCCTGCTGGGAATCCCCAAGGTGGAGCCAGGCATCCCCGGCGTTGATGGGGCCGTTGTGGAGATTAGGCAAGCTAATGCCCAGAGTTGTAATGGACACCCCGCTTTCCTCTTTCTGACACCGAAGCCAAGATTAACACATATGGTGGCACAAACCCCTGCCATGTTGTGAAGTCATAGAAGTGGGCATCCCCAGCGATAAGCAGGCCTCCAGAGGAAAATTTCACGTAAGGGAAGGAAAGAAGGACATGCTGCTGAGCTGCCACATGGCCAAAGATCTCAAACTTGTTTTCTTCGCTAACCAAATACACGAGTCTCATGCCGACTCCAATATGATGGAATACCTGCAGCTCTTCCAAGGGCTAGGCAAGCTAAAGCACCAACAGATCCTACTACACATTGACACGTCAGTTAAACGCACTGACCTACGACACCGGAAAGTCCCATTCCATCTGAGGGCTCAAGTCGAACGAGAACTGTAAGTGCTGAAGGACCTTGGGATAATTGAAAAGGTTACCGGCCAAACTCCCTGGATGTTGCCTCTGGTCATAGCGCTCAAATTGAAGCAGCCAGGAGCGATAAAGCTCTTTGTGCACATGCAACTCATAAACCAGGCCATCTAGAGGGAGTGCCATATGATGCCCATGATGGACAACATCGTGGCCGACCCTAACCAAGCCAAGTGATTCTCTAAACTTGACCTCAACTCCGGATACCGTTAGTTGGAACTAGCCCCTGAGAGTAGGTACATCACGACCTTCTCTATGCACATAGGCCTCAGAGGTACAAGAGACTGAGCTTCGGCGTGACGTCCATGCTGGAGGTCTTCCAGAATGCTATCAAGGAGACCCTGCCCGGACTGCTAGGGATCATCAACCTTGTGCTCATGCATGAAGGCACTGACAGAGAGTGGACACCAATTGCATACAAAGGCACTGACAGAGAGTGAACACCAACAACATATGCCAGTAGATCCCTGTTAGAAATTACAATGTGATACGCACAGATCGAGCGGGAAACTCTGGCAATCAGGTAGGCCTCTCATCAGCATCCCCACCTCTACCTCTGTGGACTGGAGTTTAGAGTAGTGACGGATCATGAGCCTCTTCTTCCTCTGTTTATGGGCACTACCCAGGTAGCTCCCCCGAGGATCGAGCTAAGGGCGGGACAGCTATAGGCCTACACATTTGACATTGTTTACCACCCAGGTGCTTACAAACCAGCCGACTACTTGTCACACCTTCCTCTGCCGGAAGTGACCCCACGTTCAACCCAGGAGGAAGAGCGGACAAAGGAGTTTGTCTGTATGATCATCCAGGATGCCTGCCCTATGGTATTAACCCTTGAGGAGATTATGAAAGTGACAAGCCAAGAGGGAGACTCTGAAAGGGCCAAAGAAGCTCTTGCCCAGAGCAAATGACAGCATTTCCTCGATGGATCCAGATCACTAACCACAGAGGTCCAGTCGCAAGACAAAAGCTGTGGAGGGTCCGGCACGAACTCAGTGAAGAACAGCATGGATTACTACTACAGGACCAAATTATTGTAGTCCTGACAGGTCTGTGGAGCAGGGTAATCACTCTGGATCACCTAATGCACCAAGGCACGGTGAAGACTAAAGCCCGGTTACACAGCAAGGTAAGGTTCCCTGGAACGGACACCCTCGTCGACAGGGCAGTGCACAATTGCCACTCATGCGCTATAACGAGTGGAGATCAGCTGCTGGCACACGCTCTCACATAAGAACCGAGCCTAGAGCCCTGGAAGAAAGTCAGCATCAATATTTGGAGTTTCACCGATGAATGAAGCACTGTGGTTTTGGTAGACTCGCACTCCAAGTACCCAATTGTGGAACTGGTGTCTTCCATTGTGTTTCCGCAGGTCAAAGCGGTGCTAGACAAGACCTTGGCACCGATGGATCTCAGAGAGGAGCTAAAGTCAGACAACGGTCCACCTTTTCAGGGGCATGAATTTCAGGCTTCCTCACATCCCTTGCCATCAAGCAAAGGACAATCACCACGCCGTGGCCGCAAGCAAACCGGGAAGTGAAAAGATTTATGCGGACTCTCAACTGCACAATCTAGATCAGAGTGGAGTAAGGCAAGGAAGCAGAATACTGCCTACACAGGTTTCTAAACACTTACTGGCAGCCTCCTCACTTCACAACTAACTGCGCATCAGCGCACCTGTTGTTCCAGAAGTCCACGCGGGACAGCATCCCTCTTAGTCCTCAGTGGCACCCGCCGGACTTTGACAAGGAAGCCACTCAAGATAAGTGGGTAGTCACTAACCAGAAGGCGAGTGGTGCACGCCGGAGAGCACAAACCCCTACTCTGCAAGTGGGTGATGGAGTGAACTTCAAGGACAGATACCCTGGATGAGCTTGAAGTCTGGAGGGTTATCTCGGTGAATGGCAAGATGATCACAGAGCAGTGAGGTCCCTGTACGGTCACCAGAAATGTTTCCTGGTTTAAGAAAGTAGTCGCCTCTCCACAGACAGTCGATGATGCAGTTGAGATGGCGGCCAGAGAAGGGCATGCCAGCGAGGAATTTCCTTCCCCAGAAAGAGGGAGAGAATGCCTATCACCCTTGGTTATTGGTTATTGCGTATGGTTATTTCGCCCACCTTTACAAAATTTGGGCAACAAATATGGGTAAACATAGTCAAATTCCTGCAAGTGACACTAATAAAATTCAAACATATTCAATTTTGGATAAAAACAGCAGCACAAATTTTCTATGCAATGCGAGTGTGTTAGAGCAATTAATTTGTAGTTTATACAAAATGATTTTACCTGGTGTTAAAAGAGGCAACAATGTATTCCTTGGTTTCAGCAACAAGGATATAATACAAAATTATTAAAACGACTACATTTATTGATTACTGTTAAAGGAAATCTGAAAAATATGCTTGAAGATACAGGAAATTGATAAAAATGTAAATGCAATATGGTGACGGCAAATGCAATCCTATCACCCTGTGGAGAACATGAAAACTGAAGCCCCTGCCAGCAAGGAAGCAAGTCTCCGGAGAGAGATGAAATGAGAGTTGGCCCGACAAGACAGAAGTCTAGAAACAACTCTTGGAGCCAGACGTAATGGTCTCCGGTCTAATCCTGTCCCCTGTCAAAGACTGAGAGATTTTGTATGCAGCTCACAATCCGAGTGAGAGGCTGTTTGTTTTGAACTCATTAAAGAATATGAGGGATGTGGGGAGAGCAACCCGGCCTCTACACAAAAAAGTCTACACTTGTGCCCCTCCCCAGGCTGGACGTGGCCTGAGGGCATAAATAAATGGGCGTAAGACCGCACGGGGTCTTTGCCGCACTGTGTTTGTGTGCATCATTGAGGCACTACTGTGAGTGGGTCTAAGCGGGGCTGGGAGAGCCTTCTACCCCGATACAGTAGCCTGCTCCAGGACGTGAAGCTCATAATCAGGCCCTTTCTATTAAAAACTGTCCACCACCACTGCCTGCCTCCTGGATGTCCCCAATCCTGTTCCTTCAGGAAAACGATCCCAGTGAATACACACAACATCCTACATGCTCAGCAGGGCAAAGTGGACATGAGAGCAGGAAAGACGCTATTCATCACCATGCTACTCAGGTCACAAGTCAGAGGTATACACAGGTACACGGCGTCCACCCACTATTTTCTCAGGGTGAACGCAGTCCACCCTGCCAAAAACTTAGGCCCCACAGAAATATGCTGAACTTGTACCGGTGAAATTTTCAGACACTTGGACAAGTTCAGCAGCGGCTGCTCATTGTCTGGTTTCCATTCCCAGCAGCAACTGATCCAGCTCCCCTATAGAAAAACTGTCTCACCAACGCTACCCAACACCATAATACTCACCATTAATCATAAATCACTCACAAGGCCCATTAACAACCGAGACAATTTTGGGCAACTGAATCATGTGACCTAATTAATCAGAACCTATTCACAAACTATTTACACATTTATATACATCTGCAGTTTATCATTTCTTACCATGGTTTTTATGCAAATAACATTTTAATTAAGTCACTAGGGCAAATGGATCAGCTGATGGTAACTAGACCATGAATAAACAAGACCAGCTTGTCGTTTCAAAATATAATTTTTATTAATCTTTTTATTCAAGAAAGAACATTCTTTTAAAATCTTTAATTTTGGGCAAATACAGCAGCGTTTATTAAAGCAAATGAATTATTGAACTGACATTTTCAAAGCAAATCAACATGTATGAGTTAAGGCAAATTAATAATTTCCCATTCCCTAAGTCTATTTCCCTGTCTAAAACTCACTTCACATAAAAGGAAAAGTCATTTAGGCCTATTATACTTACGTGCGCCAAAGTCCATCAGCACAACACGCCCTTCTGGAATCGGAATGCGAGAAGCGCCCTCCTGTCAAAGGGGTCAAGTTTTATACCTTTTCTGACAAACTAATCTCTCTAAAATGTATAACTTTCCTTGCCATCCAAAGTTCTGATTGGTTGACAGATGTCAGTCCATGTGAGATCATCTCCTTTTTACAATCCAAAGTTGAGCTTTCTAAAACACCATTGTCTGCTCAGTCATGTAAGTTTAGCTTCCTCGGAAACGCAACATTTTTATTGAGTAACAGTTCATTGCTTCCTTAGCTTGGCTGATTTGCCGCGTCCTGTCCTTGAATTTGTCACTTTCAGAGCACGTCTTGCACAGAAAACTATTCATTATATTTCTTTGACAACTGTCGATGTGGTAAAGTTTCCACTTCTGAATACGTGCAGGGCGGCTCCACTCTGGACAGGACTCTAAACACCATCTTTAAAACGCTAGGCCTAAGGCTCTCCCTTGGTAACTAGTATTCAAACAAACACAAGACATTAATTAATTAGAGAATTGAGACCCATTCTGTTACCCACCCCCATTGCTAATTTTTAACCCATTAATAAATGTTACCTAGCTTTAAGCACATGCCACAGAATTCTCCACAAACTTATGCCACATATAAGACAGAAAGACTTAACATAAGCACATAAATAAGCACATGCCATTAATTAAACAGCCACATTTAATACTGACAAAAAACAATAGACAAAGTTAGTTTATTATTTTCGACACACTTACAAGTGCAACAAAGAGCACATATATTAGTCCCTCGTGTCATGTAAATGCATTTTAATCTAGGTTGGTTAATAATTCACCACAAATCAGTTAATATGATTATTTATTATGGAAGTTTAACTTTGCGAGTCAGAACAAAATATTATTCTGAAACTCGCTCCATCAACTCCCTCATCTGGTGATTTCAAAATCACCAAACTACACCCAAAATTTTAGCAAAAATTTAAACCCTTGAACATGTTTTGATTTACACTGTATTAGTATTTCTAAAGTTGTGTTTCTGCTGTCTGCTTGTAACTCTCATATTGTGATCTACGTAAATCTTCTAATTCTATTTCCTTATCTTGTTCTTTTCTGAGCTTATAAATCCTCTTCTTTTCTCTTAGGTACTTCTTTCTCTTGTGAAGCATACAACTAATTTTCAACAAAAGTATCACAAAAACTATAACTAATAAAGGAGTCAGTATTTTGCCTAAAATTGAACTACCTATCTCTTGAAACCGGGTTTTGATTGCTGCAAATCTTTTGCTCAAGTGTTCTGAAAAATCTTCATCTTCTAAAGGAACAATCTCTGAATGAAGCTCTGTAATGTTTTTAATGTACAATTCAATATTCTGGCTTTTATCTGGGATATAAGTACAGCAATGCTGGACATGTAAAATCCCACAAACTCCTCCCTCTTTTGCTAGCAGAATGTCAAGGGCAAGACGATTCTGCATAACCATTGATCGCATAGCAATGATTTCAGTATCTACTAGCTGAAAACCACCAGCAGTATCAGTAGACAATCTGTCAACAATTGTGGACAATTTTCTGATTTTAACTACATTCAGGGTTATACCCACAAAAGGTATTACTGCACCAAAAATATCTCCCAAAATTTCTGAAAAACTTTCTCTTTTGAATCTATTCAGATGATTGCTAATTTCAAATGAACCTTTTGTATTTCTATCTACATGAAAGTTTTTGGGAAAAACTAATCCGATATAGCAAGTGCCATACCAGTGATCAGGAAGATTGTAGTAAGCTTTGTCCCCACATACAAAATAAATTCCAGGAAAAATTGGATCTTTGCCACCTTTAAAACCCCATCCACCTAAGATTTGATAAGTATCCTCGCATTGACTAGCACCCACAAAATAATTGTCAAAAAGCATATTGTCTCTCCTAATACAAAACTTTCCACTAACAGGTTTATCTATGTGAATAGCTACATTTCCAGTTCTACCATTGAATTTCTCGTCCTCAATCTGCCAAAACTTAGATTTAGATTGTTTCAGCATCTCATTCCTTTTATAAATTGCTCTTCTCTCTTCAACTAAGTTTAAGAAAGTCTTCTCTTCAGCTCTCAATTTACAAGTTAAATTGTTTCTAAAAGCATACTCATAGGTGAGTTCATTAGTTACAATGAAAAATTCCCTCATCTGTTTAGCTTGTTTATGTTTATTTAAGCTTTTGTCAACCTTTAAGTTTGCAAACATTTTGTCGTAGTTAGAATAATAGTAATCTAAACGACCTGTTTGATAAAACAGACTAGCTATCACGCTGCAAATGAAACCATAAGTAAGAGGAAGCATGTTAAAGGTTACCCCCTCTGAAACAGAAGCAGGCAGTTTCACACAAATGTAGCAGTCTTTAACATCCATGATCTTAACATATTCAGATAAAAGTCTTGAAAAAGTATTACTAGAAAAATCACCAACAGATCTATCTTGGTGGATCTCTGGTTTGTGCTCAATAACTCTGTTAGACTTATCTACAACATTTTTGTTACCTTGTTTAGCCACAGCTTTACTTGTCATGTTAGTCTTGTATTCTTCTTTGTCGATGCCAAAAGGAAAAATGACAGCTAAAATTAACCAGACCAAAACTATTAGAACTACACAAATTAAAGACATTTTGCAACATCTCCTCAAAATGGAACACCTCAATTTATTGTTAACATAAGGCATCTTTACTCTTAAGACAAGAGCCTTACAAAAAAAATCAAAAATCAAAAATGTGTAAATATCCACACCCCCCTGTTTTTAAAATATTATTATTATTTTTTTAAAGTAAACCCTACTTTCTAACAACTTTTCTTCGACCTTGCGTCTTACAACAGTGTGTTTTTCCCAGCTAACACAATTTCTTCGACCTTGTGTCACTTAACACATTTTCTTCAGCCTTATGCCAAAAATAGATTACAGCTTTAATTTGAAACAAAATCAGTCATTATCACTTGTGTCATTTAAATCTTCCTGACTACTACTATTCACTTGCACTACTGGTGGGATAATAATGTAGGTCCACTCAGGAGACTTGTATTTTTGATTAGGTTTCACTACTCTCTTTGCTTTACTGGTAATCACTTCTATTTTCCTTCCTGTTTGAGTTTTCTTATCAGAATCTCCTTTTTGACTTGATATTTCATTAACCTGCTCTTTTGATCTGTTTACCAATTTGAATTTCAAACCTTCTTTTTCAATTGGAGTTGGCCAATTATCTCCTTTTCTCAATATTTTCCTCTTTGGTTCTGACTGATTACACTCTGCTTTCCAAGTTCTCTTTCTAAAATTTCTTATTTCAGAATCTTCCTCACTTTCGTCTGATTCAGTATCTGAGATTTCAAATCTAAATCTAGGTTCTTCTTTACTCGGCAGTTTCACTCCGTTAGGAACATCATTCTTATAGCTGGTACTCGGAATTTCCAACTTCCCAGTTTCAGAATTTTCATTCCTGCCTTCAGAGCTTCCAATCTGCTTTTCAATACTCTCCTGATTTTGAATTTTCACTTGATCAGACTCTTCTTCTGCTTCTTTTTCTAGCAGATTTTCATCATCTTCTGAGTCTATTATCACAATTTCTTCAGAATTTTCATTCAATGCCTCATTCGCAATAGAAATTTCCAGATGTCGACCTTCTTGTCGATCTTCAGGATCTGGATTTCTTTCAGGTTCTTCTTCAGAATCTGAATCAGTTGTTGTGTCACCTTTGTCAGGATTTTCAGGTGTTGGCACACGAATCGCGTGACTAGCGTGAATCCACCTCTTCAATCCTTTGCACTTTACTGCATTTGTTGTGACAAGAATCACTTGTCTTGCTTTCTGCCACCTGGGTACTAGACAATTTCTTCTCCGATGTATTTTTGTCCTCACCCAGTCTCCTGGTAACAGATCATGAGCTTTTTCCTTGTCTCTTGCAATTACATCAGTTCCCACCTAATGGAACACAGAAGTCACAACGTCAGAAAGATTCCTACAGTATTCCAAAATGACGCTATCATTTATACTTATTAATTTTCCAACTGGTACAAATGCTTGTCTCATAACTCTACCCATGACAATATCATGAGGACTCCGACCTGTCTTTTTATCAGGGGTACTTCTCAAAGACATCAAAACAAGTGGAAGTGCATCTGTCCACTTTACTCCTGTAGCTAGACACATTTTGGCTATTCTATTCTTAATTGTACCATTTATTTGCTCAACAACACCTGATGCTTCTGGTCTGTAGGCACAATGTAGCTTTTGTTTTATATTTAATGCTTCACAAATCATTTGCAATAGTCTGTTTTCAAAATGTGTTCCACGATCAGTTTCAACCGTCACTGGAAAACCGTACCTAGGTATGATCTCCCTTAAAAGCAATTTTGCAACAGTAACTGAATCATTGTGACGTGTTGGGAACGCTTCCACCCATCTTGAAAACAAACAGACTATCACAAGAACGTACCTCAACCTGTTATGGGGTGGCAAGTCAATGAAATCCATTTGTAACCTGGTAAAAGGACCACCCTCCAGTCCTATGGTTCCCATGCTCACAACTGTTTTTCTGTTTGGATTAATCTGCTGGCAAACCAAACATCTCTGACAAAAAGATTCTGCAATTAGTCTGAACTCTGGGTTGTACCATGTCTGCCTGAACAACCTAAAGTTCAGACTAATTGCAGAATCTTTTTGCATGATACATTCGAGCCATGTCAGCAATCATGCTATTTGGCAAAACTGGTCTGTCATCTTTGTATACCCAAATCTCATCTTCTTCTCGCTGTCTGCAACCTGCTTTTAACCATGAGTCTTTTTCCTCATCATCTGCCTCATCTTGTAAATCTTTCACTCCTTGCCATGTCTCAACTACAGATGTTAGCATAAGTGAATTCAAAACATGTTCATTGTCTTTTTCCCGATTAATTGAAAAATTGTTCATTGCACAATACCTAGCAATTTCATCTGCATAGGCATTTCCTTTAGTTATATAATCATTCCCTTTTTTTATGCGCTGTACATTTCACAACGAGTGTGTGACATTGATCCACATTCAGTCCATCACTTGTTGTTTTTTGCAATTGCCGCCCTAAGTGCGCTGGGGATGCCCAGACGTGGGTCCCAGGCACTCCACACCACTTGGAGTCAAGCTAGCCGGGCTGAAGAGAGGTGTTACCTCGAAACCGGTCCGGTCCTCGGATGCTTGATTCCGGTCTGGGAAAGATATGGCTGTTGTAGTTCGGACTGGACTGTTCCCATGGGGCAACAGGGTCAGAGCTGATTTGCATAAAGCCATTATCTGACCCAGGGTGGTGTGGAGTGCAAAAAAACGATGGATTTGGGCCCAGATCTTTTGACTGGGGGAGTGTGTGACATTGATCCACATTCAGTCCATCACTTGTTGTTTTTTGCAATTGCCGCCCTAAGTGCGCTGGGGATGCCCAGACGTGGGTCCCAGGCACTCCACACCACTTGGAGTCAAGCTAGCCGGGCTGAAGAGAGGTGTTACCTCGAAACCGGTCCGGTCCTCGGATGCTTGATTCCGGTCTGGGAAAGATATGGCTGTTGTAGTTCGGACTGGACTGTTCCCATGGGGCAACAGGGTCAGAGCTGATTTGCATAAAGCCATTATCTGACCCAGGGTGGTGTGGAGTGCAAAAAAACGATGGATTTGGGCCCAGATCTTTTGACTGGGGGAGTGTGTGACATTGATCCACATTCAGTCCATCACTTGTTGTTTTTTGTACATTTCACAACAGCAATTTTCTCTGGTAACTGAATGCCATCAATCAATCTTTTGATCAATTTTGCATTCCTGATCGGAGTTCCCGTAGAAGTTAAATAACCTCTTTGAGACCAGAGCTGGCCATAGTCATGAACTACGCCATATCCATACTGACTATCAGTCACTATGGTAATTCTTAACTCCTTTGCTCTCTCACATGCACGTATAAAAGCAATCAATTCTGCTACTTGAGCTGAACGAATTCCTTCGAGACATGAGGCCTCAACTACATCCGCAACTGTGCAGACAGAGTATGCTGCTCTCAGAACACCTTCATCTGTTCTTAGGCATGAACCATCAACAAAGTAAACAAAATCTGATTCAGTTAGCGGAACATCTTTAATGTCCTGCCTGGGTTTGGTGCAGTAGTCTAAAACATCCAGACATTCATGATCAATGTCATTCTCGTTCCTGATTTCTGTTATTGTACCATCAGGCAATAATGTGGAAGGATTTAAATTCACACACCTTGCTATCGAGACATTATCTGATCCCAAAATTACCTTCTCATGTTTGGTTAATCAATTACTTGTCAAATGCTGTGTTTTGCTTCTGGTAAGAAGAATCTCAACTGAATGAGGTACATATACTTTTACAGGAAATCCCATTATAATTCCTTCACTCTGTTCAAGGCTTATACTTGTTGCAGCCACTGCTTTTAAACAGCCAGGTAATGCTTTTGCAACAGGATCAAGAACTGCTGAGAAATAGGCAATTGGCTTTCTCAGTTTTCCATGTCTCTGAATTAGAACTGATAATGCACAACCTTCTCTTTCACTGCAATACAGCTCAAATTATTTCTCCTAATCTGGCATTCCCAATGCAGGTGCTTCACATAAACTTCTTTTTAACTGCTCAAAAGCTTCTAACTCAGTTTCTGTTAGAATAATTGGGTCTTTTATGTCTGCTTTTGTCAGTCTCTGAAGTGGTTTTGCAATTACTGAAAATCCACTAATCCATTGGCGAAAATAACCAACCATTCCTAGAAACATTCTGACCTGTCTTTGTGTTTTTGAAGGTTGCATTCCCTGAATCATTTTAATTCTCTCAATTGTCACCTGCCTGATTCCCTTTGCAATCCTGTGACCAAGATATTTTACTTCCTGTTTGCAAAACTGTAATTTTGCAGGAGACACTTTATGTCCCTCATCTGCCAAATGATTTAAAAGAGTAATGGTATCTGTTACACAATTATCTCTCGTTTTTCCAGCCACAAGGAGGTCATCTATGTATTGCACTAGTGTTGATTTTCCAGGCAAATTTAAGTTCTCCAAAGATTTCTTTAGCAACTGATTAAAGATAGATGGACTCTCTGTATACCCTTGAGGGATACGACACCATGCTAGAATACGGTCCTGGAACCTGAACACAAAAATTTGCTGGCTTTCTGGATGCAATGGAACAGTAAAGAACGCATTGCAGAGGTCTATGACTGTATACCATTCTGCATCATGCGGAATCTGATAAAGAATTACCGCTGGGTTTGGAACAACTGGGCAACATGAAACAACTATCTGATTAACCTTTCTCAGGTCTTGAACAATCCTGTAAGTTCCGTTTGGCTTTTTAATTCCCATAATCGGTGAATTACATGGGCTACTCTCAATTTCTTTTAAAACACCTTGTTTTATGAATTTTTCAATTACAGGTATAACACCTTCAATAGTCTCTGCCTTCATTTTATACTGAGGAATGTTTGGAAAATCTACTCCTTGTTTCACTGTAATTTTAACTGGGTCAACATTTTTCATCAAACCCATTTCACTTCCTGTCAAATCCCAAATTGTAGCATTCACTGTTTCTTTTAATTCATCTGGTAGATTATCTTTATCAAATGCAGGAAATAATTTACTTTCCTCTGCTTCAACCATTAACATTGTTAACTTGTACAACCCATCTTCTTCAAGTGTTTGAAGCTCTATACCATCTGGTGAGCATAATATTTTGCAATTCATTTTACAAAGGATGTCCCTCCCTAACAAATTTACAGGACTGCTGTTACAAACTACAAATCTATGTTTGTCCATAAACTGACCAATTTCAACTTTGACAGGTTCTGTTAAATCTGTTTTAATTTGTTGATTAGCTACGCCAACTACTTGGATGGTGTCCCCAGAGAGAGGTAGGTTTTCTATTTCCACTGATCTAACAGTAGAACGGGTAGCACCTGTGTCCACAAGAAAAGTGATCTCTAAATCATTCACTTTACCATTAACAAATGGACCTGATTGGTCTACCTCAAGAGTGACTCCAAGCACACACTCTTCCTCCTCTCTCAGGCACCGTCATAAGTAATCCTCAGAATCACTCCCTCCATTTTCATTCAACAAATATTGCTGAGAAACATTTTGCACATTCACTCTTTGCGATCTGTTTACCTGTTCACCTCCGCAGAATCCCGTTTCTGTATTATATCTCTGCATATTTACACAATTTGGAAGTGGCGGTTGTGGAATCTGACTGTGCTGATTCACTACCTGTCGCTGTAGCGGTTGCTGTAGCTGTTGCTGTAGCTGTTGCTGTAGCTGTTGCTGCAGATTTATCTCATTCTGCATCTGTGGATTTAATGATGCATTTTTAAAATTTCTGGGCGGATTTTTACATTCACGCTTCCAGTGTCCAATTTCGCCGCAATTAAAACATGGGAGGTTTTGTTTTAACTCTTCAATATTCACATTAAATTTTGGTTTATTATAATTACCTTTAAATTTCCCTTGATTCTGATTAACATTTTTGTTTTCTGAATTTGCAATTTGTTGTTCAGCCACTTTTACTTGTGCCCACATGGCCTTTTCTTTTAGCTTTTTCTGTTTTGCGTCTATTTCGTCACTGCAATATTTTGCTTTTCTCAAAATATCATCAACTGATAGTGATTGCCAACCAACTATTCCGTTTCTAATCATATCACCAATTTCAGGTCTTAAACCATAAACAAACCTGTATATGAAGTGGCTCATGTCCTTTTCACTTCATTTTTCATAGCCACTGTACTGTTTAAAAACCAACAGTAACCTTTCATAAAATGAATGTACTGATTCTTTTGGCTCTTGATTTGTTCCGTCTATTTTAACCCAATCAACTTCTTTTGGGGCAATCTTGTTTTTCAACCACACAATTACTTTGTCATAGAGATCCATAACATCTTTTGATGGTTCACCTGTTATTCTATCTCGAGGAGGTTCTTCTTTGGGCCAACTTACAGAAATTTTACATTCTGTCCAAAGATCCGATGGGACAACAATGTCAAAGAATCCATCAAGATCAATCCACAGAACTTTTGAGACCTTAATGAATCTGTCTACCTGTCGATACCATTCCACAGGCTTTTCTCTCAGCCGAGGGAAATCATTAGTGAACAATAAGATGTCCTGTCTTGACCAAGGAACATGCACACAACCACCACCAGCAATTTCTCTCATTGGAAACTGACCAGCTACTTCTCCTCTTTCTCTCCTTTCTTCCTCTCTTTTCTTTGTCCATTAAACTCTCCATTTACTTAATTCACCTAATCTTTTTAAGAACACAATTAATTCTTTTATATGAATAATTCTTCCATTGGTATTCATGCTTTCAATGTCTTTTTCAGAGAAATCCACTCTGTAACTTTTCCCCAAATTTTTCTGTCTACTCAAATCAATTTCTAATTCAGCAGCTAATTCTTCTAATTGATCATATTTCGTTTTCGTTTTCCATTGTATGCTTTTGCAAATAAACAATAATTCATCATCCTGATATTGCTTTAAATTGTCAGGTCCAATTGTGCCAATAATTAGTTCTTCTAAATCCGCTTTCAGTTTTGCAACATCAAGTAATTTAAATTCTGAGCTTTGTGGGGTTTGCGTTAAATCTATTTTATTTGCACCCTTTTCCGGAGTACTAGAATCAGATTCTGCTCCTGATGGAGTTTTATTCGAAAAGCTTTGATTAAAAGTTAAGTCAGTCATCATTGTTTTCTCTCGGTGAATTTCTGATAAATCTGAATAAAAATTTTCAGCCACTTTCTGGATTTCTGCATTTAATGGAATAGTCAAAGCTGAGTGTCTAATTTCTCTTTGATCAAAAACTGGTTGAACAGGTCCAATTGTTACTGTTACCGTTACTGCTTCCATGCTTTTAGTTAACTGCTGTATTAATTCATCTTTTGTTCGAAAATATTCTGAAATATTTGGGATTTCCTCACATCTTTCTGTTCTCATTACATTTCTCGGTATTTAATTTCTACGAACCGGAGTTTCAGCATAATTTCTGTTTTCTCCAGATATACTAGAGCTAGATCTTGTTTCTACTCTTTCAGGAGTTTTTGCATTATTCGTATTTAATCTGGGTGATGCCTCATCAATAATTTCTCTAGAAGGTGCACTTGGAGTAGTTCCTGGAGGAACTCTCGGGGAAGAAAATGAACAAACTGGTTGATAAGGAGACTGTCTCTGGTTAGTAATATAAATTTCTTCTAAGTCTGGATCTTCTAATTCACTATCTTCAGCATTATTATTTTTCTTTCTGACATTGTTTTGAGTAATTACTTCATCAGTTCTTGCTGGATTCAAATCATCACATGCGCCACGTCTCCATCGAGGCATTCTATCCTCATGAGTTTCCCTATTTATGTCTAATCTGGTACCTCTTGTTATGCCTTTTTTCTCTCGTTCCAATTCAAACATCTCATCCTCCCATTCAGCTAAAGCCTCAAATTGTGTAGGTCTAGGCTTTGGTTCAAGTGTCATCATCTTGTCTCTTAAATTTTTCATAACCTTAATGTTAAAGGAACCATCTTCCGGCCATGCTAAAACACCATCATTCTTGGTATAATCCACCCAATTTTCAAACCAAAGGCAAGTATGATAACCATATTCACCTTCCATATAAGCTGCAGGTTTTTTGTACTTATGAAGTAACTTTCCACCTCGCGTTTCAATTTTCTTGTCAGATTTCAATTTATTTTTCAATTTCTGAAACCAAGAAAGTTTCTTTTTCTGTTTAATATAATAATAATCCATGTTTTTAAACGATTCCGCTTACTTTAGAATAGATCGTAAATGTTTCCTGGTTGTTCCGCAAAACCAACCAATCCGTGCGCGAAACACACCAACAAGCCAATCAGGTTAAGCTACGTCACCACCTTGCTCAACCAATAGGATTACTACTTTCAGGATAAACCAATCAGCTGTCAGCTCGTCTTAGTCACGTGAGCCAATCAGTGCGCTTGCTGTGACGTATGCTAGCCAATCACAGCGCGGACCCTGTGACGTACACTACCGGTGCAGCTTCACATCTCTCGCTCCTCGAGCTCACCCCTCCTTCACAAAATATTTTCACAGTGCAATTTTACCAAAACTTTTCAATAAAATTCAGTTAGTAACTCCAAAAAAACAAAGCATTTGTCTGATTCGCTAAAATAAAGTGATAGCTTTTTCAGTCACTCAGATATTCTTTTGCGTGGAATAGACAACGCTATTCTCACAGAATATTTAAATTCATCGATAAAGTAAATAGCCTTACTCTACCCTTCTAACAGGTAATAACAAACTCGTTTCCCTCTGAATGCACATAAAGTGACAATTCAAAGTTTAAATCATTCGTATTACAAAATCATTTACGCACATTCAAACGGAATAGATCCCTAACCATGTATACATGAATCTTGGCAGGACTTTAACCAACCAAAGAAAACCACACTCACTAATAAGAATAGGCGACACTACCTTATCCTTCACTCAAGTTTGGATAAAATCTACTACTCTTTTCACAGTGAGTTTTAAAACAGGCACCAAGTCCCTATACACAAAAGCTAGAATTTCATAGACAATCCTCACTATACATTCTACCTTGCACACCTAAAACCCCTAAACTTGTGCTGTACGTCCATAACACTAATGATATATGTCAATACCACTATTTTGAAACAGAACAAATGCACTGTGCAACTTCACCTGTTACACTAATCTTGTACCGGTACAAAACCAGGAATTTTCACACTGCTGGAAAAAACCTTTCGACTACATATAACAACTGAACAAACTCAACATATGTTAAATATTGATCCTATGTATCTACCATGTAGCATGACAGTTACCATAGCAACCGTAACTCTGCTACCAAGGAATTGATCCAGCGCCCCTATAGAAAAACTGTCTCACCAACGCTACCCAACACCATAATACTCACCATTAATCATAAATCACTCACAAGGCCCATTAACAACCGAGACAATTTTGGGCAACCGAATCATGTGACCTAATTAATCAGAACCTATTCACAAACTATTTACACATTTATATACATCTGCAGTTTATCATTTCTTACCATGGTTTTTATGCAAATAACATTTTAATTAAGTCACTAGGGCAAATGGATCAGCTGATGGTAACTAGACCATGAATAAACAAGACCAGCTTGTCGTTTCAAAATATAATTTTTATTAATCTTTTTATTCAAGAAAGAACATTCTTTTAAAATCTTTAATTTTGGGCAAATATTGCAGCGTTTATTAAAGCAAATGAATTATTGAACTGACATTTTCAAAGCAAATCAACATGTATGAGTTAAGGCAAATTAATAATTTCCCATTCCCTAAGTCTATTTCCCTGTCTAAAACTCACTTCACCTAAAAGGAAAAGTCATTTAGGCCTATTATCCTTACGTGCGCCAAAGTCCATCAGCACGACACGCCCTTCTGGAATCGGAAAGCGAGAAGCGCCCTCCTGTCAAAGGGGTCAAGTTTTATACCTTTTCTGACTAACTAATCTCTCTAAAATGTATAACTTTCCTTGCCATCCAAAGTTCTGATTCTGTCCATGTGAGATCATCTCCTTTTTACAATCCAAAGTTGAGCTTTCTAAAACACCATTGTCTTCTCAGTCATGCGAGTTTAGCTTCCTCGGAAACGCAACATTTTTATTAAGTAACAGTTCATTGCTTCCTTAGCTTGGCTGATTTGACGCGTCCTGTCCTTGAATTTGTCACTTTCAGAGCACGTCTTGCACAGAAAACTATTCATTATATTTCTTTGACAACTGTCGATGTGGTAAAGTTTCCACTTCTGAATACGTGCAGGGCGGCTCCACTCTGGACAGGACTCTAAACACCATCTTTAAAACGCTAGGCCTTAGGCCTCTCCCTTGGTAACTAGTATTCAAACAAACACAAGACATTAATTAATTAGAGAATTGAGACCCATTCTGTTACCAACCCCCATTGCTAATTATTAACCCATTAATAAATGTTACCTAGCTTTAAGCACATGCCACAGAATTCTCCACAAACTTATGCCACATATAAGACAGAAAGACTTAACATAAGCACATAAATAAGCACATGCCATTAATTAAACAGCCGCATTTAATACTGACAAAAGACAATAGACAAAGTTAGTTTATTATTTTCGACACACTTACAAGTGCAACAAAGAGCACATATATTAGTCCCTCGTGTCATGTAAATGCATTTGAATCTAGGTTGGTTAATAATTCACCACAAATCAGTTAATATGATTATTTATTATGGAAGTTTAACTTTGCGAGTCAGAACAAAATATTATTCTGAAACTCGCTCCATCACAACGTACAGGCGGGCGCGGGGGGGGTCCACCTGCAGCTGGGCCGAAGTTAATGGGCCATCAGGCATGCTTTTGTTTGAATATCCTGACTGGAAGCGACCTGGAACCTCACACTTAAATGTAAATGTCAAGGAGGGGAACACAGGTTATCTCTTCACAGGTACTTAACAGAGGCGTGCTTTTGCCTTTGTTCAGTCCCTGTATATAAGAGATGCATGCACTGTAAGAATGTCAGGTGTGTTGGTCTGGCCAGTACTTACACAAATAACAATTTCAATAGCACTATTTTATTTCTTTTATAGTGCTACCCAACCCAATGCAGGGTGTCAGAGCTCTTTATGTAACATTCACATTATATATTACAGTACATCATTGTAGTAAGTGGAAAGGCTTAAAAATGAATCAAATAAATCCACAATTCTTCTTCTGATTTCTGAAAGAAGATTTATTCCAGTTGGTAGACCCAGGACTGTTCACATCAACAGCAAGGCTTCATATGCCCACACATATACATTCTAGAATCAAACTATGTCAAGCAGATTGAAAGAAAAACAATCTTTCCTTAAAGAGACATTAATAAATAAAATAATAACAAGTAAATCTTTACTCACTACACACATGTACATGTGTAAATCAATGTACACGATGAGTTACATGATACAGTTTTACAAGGTGGGGACCTCACATGTCCTTCATAACTCACTGTGCTATATTACAAGGATTCAAATGTATGAATGTTGTGTTGATATTTCTTTAATTGTTAATCTCTAGTGTAGAATGTTAATGATGTAGATGATAGAATACTGTCATTGGAATGTAGCTATGTCATCTTGTATGTGCATCTTTTGTATGGGACAGTTATTACAGTTGGATTTATGCTTGAGCTGGATGCTGATTAATGAGCTCTTCTACTTTGAATAAATTCCTGCTAATTTTCCTTAATAACTCGTCGAATTACTTCATTTCACTGGAGACGAGAGTGGGCCAGTAATCTGTAATCTTGGCTTCAGCGAGGTTGGCAAAGATTTCAATGAGGATGCAGAATTTTATTTACAAGATTATATATGTTCCTGGCAAAAGTAATGTGGTGGCGGATTTTTTGTCAAGGATGCCGGTAATGTTGGACCAATGTGAGTGTAATGAATGGAATGATTTACAGATTGCATTTGTACATGATGAAGGGCTTTCTGCTTTTTGTAAAGAAGATTGGAACAATGAGTATTTGAAGGATGGTGATCTACAAAAGGTGATTTCTCATACGGTTGATGGTTGGCCTGTTAGGAAGGATTCATTAGAACCTGAGTTGAGACCTTTTTGGGAGGTTCGTTCTGAATTGTCGGTCACACGTGATACACTGTTAAGAGGTGAAAGGATAATTCCACCGGTAAGTTTGCGTGATGACATTATTGAAATTTGCCATGAGGGTCACCCAGGGATTGTTAGGACAAAGTCATTAGTTAAAATATTATTTTGGTGGCCTGGTTGTGATTCTCAAATTGAGAGACTTGTGAGGAATTGTATTCCATGTTCTGCTTCGGATAAGACGCTAAATACTTTGAGACCTCCTATGTTAGAAAGTTCTTTTCCAAATAATCCTTGGGAATGTGTGGCAGCTGATATCATGGGGCCTATTTCAAGAACCTGACGGTTCACATTGTTTTATTATTGTTTTGATGGATCTATTCTCCAAGTGGCCTGTTGTTAAAATTGTTAGTAAGGCAGACACTGATTCTGTCCTCACCTTCTTGGATGAGACCTTTGTAACAGAGGGTATACCTTCTTGTTTACTTACAGATAATAGAGTGCAATTCTTGTCTGTGAAAGTTAAAACATATTTTAGGAAAATTGGTATCACACACAGGACCACATCGTTATACAATCCTAGTGGTAACGGTGTAGATGAGAGATTCAATGGGGTTTTAAAGAACACTCTTCAATTATCTATCAACAGTAATTTGGATTGGCACACTCAAATTGGGAAAACTGTGTGGAACTACCGCATTTCTGTGCATGACTCAACAGGTTTTTCTCCTTTTATGCTTATGAAAGGGAGGACTCCGCGTTCAAAATCTGTTCCCACGTGGTTATTTACTAGTGGAATAGAGTCATGGTTCTAAGGAGGCTGTTAAAGCTCGTATGGAACATGTTCATGACAAAAGTAAAAGTTACTATGATTCCAAACATGGTACAATATGGTCCAGAAAGGTTGTTCTCAATATTCTGATCCTTGTCAGGTAACTGAAGTTCTTCTCAATGCGGTAAGAGTTAATAATGGTAAAGTGTGGAATTTAAAAAGAATTGCAAAATGTAAACCTACTAATATTGAGAAGACATGGAAACCTGAGGATCTAGATATTGAGAGCACTTCTTCAAATAATAATAGTGATCCATGTGTGGGAATACAAAGCAGAGAAGATGTTGGAGAGAATTCTAATCAGCCTAATGGAAGTACTGAGTTAGTTGGAAATGCAAATATAGTGGAACATTTTGAATTGAATGAGTTTACTCCTTCTTCTTCCTCTTCATCTTCTCAAAAAGAATCTATTAATTCTTGTCGTCATTCGTCAAGGAGGAGGATGGTGCCTGTTTGGCTAAAAGATTATATTACTGAAAACAAATGAGTATATGTATCAAATGTTTTGAATCGGTTTTTTTTGTTTTTAAAAAAAAATGTTTTATTGTCCACGAAAAGGGGATGTGTTGTGTTGATATTTCTTTAATTGTTATTCTCTAGTGTAGAATGTTAATGATGTAGATGATGGAATACTGTCATTGGAATGTAGCTATGTCATCTTGTATGTGCATCTTTTGTATGGGACAGTTATTACAATTGGATTCATGCTTGAGCTGGATGCTGATTAATGAGCTCTTCTACTTTGAATAAATTCCTGCTCATTTTCCTTCATAACTCGTTGAATTACTTCATTTCAATTAACTGCAGGTAACAAAAGGATCTCTGTGTTAAAAGTAGTAACCCACTTTACTATCTACATAAAATTTAAATCTGTCATCTGCATGTCACATGATGGGCTTTGCAGGAGACACATTAACCTTACACTACTTTGATTCACAATGCATTAACCTCCAGAGTTATCTCACCATTATTACTATTCCCTGAGATTTACTGGGCACCTTCACAGTGGATGCCTTAAACCAAACAAATATTTTAAAATGCAGACTTTGCAACCAATTAAGCATAACATATCTACTGCCATGCTTCTCCTCGTTGCCAATTTCTTTGTGGCAGTGTTTAAAAAAACCAAATGTATTAGTTGAGACCCCGATTTTACGTCGGGATTGCGCCACTTTTTTGGCACAACCCCAACACCAAATCTCATTTGTTCAATCTCATAATGCGCTTAAATGTACTCCCAATATACCTGATAAACATACGTGTGAGGTCTTAATATCTGATGTCACTTCTTGTGATGTCACTTTTAGTGAGGTCACTTTCTGTGATTTCACATACAATGTAGCGCGTCGTGACATCATGCGCTGTGATGGCATACATCATGATTTCACCTGCATACTGCCTAACCTGGTTAGTCCTCCCATTTCTGTTTTTTAGGACTTGTGTCCTGTTGCTACTGATGGGAGCAATTGGTATTCAGTATGCTTACAAGTGGTACCCAGTCCAAAAGCTGTGAAAGGAAGAGGGAGGTGAACAAGCTTCATCCAACACACTGTAGGCGCCGACAGGAATCTGCCCTTGGAAAAATCATTTGTTAGTTGCTATAGAACAAGCTACGATTGTGAGTCATGCAGAGCAGAATTCCTGCGTGGAATTCCGCTCTGCTCAATTGTGACTGGCCAAATGACACCAATTCAGATTCTATTGGCTAGAAAAAAACAAGGGTAAACTCACTTTAGGCTTGGCCTGGCCCCGCGGCTACGGCAAGGGGGAGAATGCAATGCTCCCCCCACTGTGACACTAATTCCAATTATGTATCCTTCTCTCCCAACCCTCCTGCCTCCCCCAGCTCACATCAGCATGTTTATACTACCTGCTCACAGCAGAAGGGAAATGTGTGGGTTAAAACCCTTGCATGTGGAAACACTAAGAATTCCAACCGGTCAACCGGTCCAACCTTTGCTGTTCTGCAAAGTTATATCCCCTTTTGAGATTCTCCACCCGGAATTCTGCACTACTCATAATGGTGTCCTTAATCTATTTTGGGGTTATTGGTCAAGAAGCTGAGGTAAACTCACTTAAGTACAGCTGGGATGAGAACAAGTAGGGCCAAACCTTGGCCATGGCCACTGCACCTGCTGCACTATGGATAAATGCGCCCCTGATAACCTGAAGAAACATTTGTGCTGAGGTAAAACCGAGATTGTTAAAAACTGTTCTTTATTCGCCTATCAATCAATCAATCAATCAATCAATTAATCAATCACTGTATTTCTAAAGCGAGCTACATACCCGTGAGGGTCTCAAGGCGCGGGGGGGGGGGCTGCTAATGATCGAAGAGCCAGGTCTTGAGAAGTCTTCTGAAGGCCAGCAGGTCCTGAGTCTGTCGTAGGCTGGTAGCGAGAGCGTTCCAGGTCTTGGCGGTGAGGTGGGAGAAGGATCTGCCGCCGACGGTGGCTTTCCGGATGCGAGGAACTGTGGCGAGGGCGAGGTTGGCTGAGCGGAGGCTTCGGGTGGGGGTGTGGAAGCTGAGTCGGTTGTTGAGGTATGTAGGTCCGGTGTTGTGTAGTGCTTTGTGTGCGTGGATGAGGAGTTTTGAAGGTGATCCTCTTGTTGACGGGGAGCCAGTGCAGGCCTCTGGGTGGGGTGTGATGTGGCTGCATCGGGGGACGTCGAGGATCAGTCGTGCCGAGGCGTTCTGGATTCGTTGTAGTCGTCTCAGGAGCTTGGTTGTTGTTCCTGAGTAGAGGGCTGTTAAGTAATCACTCATAAATCAAAGTGATTATGGAATAATACTTATTAAGTAATAAGCATAAATAAGCCAATACCGTTAAACAGCAAGATGCAGCTCATATCAATTCATCTGCTGCTCTAACTGATCTCTGATGACACATGGAACTCTCATGTGTCATCAGAGATGTGGCACGAGCAGTTCTAATAGTACTTAAAGTGATACCATGAATAACACATAGATACAACACATCTCCTTCCTTTAGCAATATTTGTAATTAAAATAAACATGTACTGAAATATATTCTACATTTTTATACTATCCACTAACAGTATGAATACAATCACAACACTGTACCACTAACAGTATGAATACAATCATAACACTATACAATAATGCTAATGCTAAGAACACATTCCCTCTATATACAAAAATCAAAGTGAATATGGAATAATATTTAATATGTAATAAGCATAAATAAGCCAATACCGTTAAACAGCAAGATGTAGCTCATATCAATTCATCTGCTGCTCTAACTGATCTCTGATGACACATGGAACTCTCATGTGTCATCAGAGATGTGGCACGAGCCGTTCTAATAGTACTTAAAGTGATACCATGAATAACACATAGATACAACAAGAGCGTTCCCGTAGTAGAGTCTGCTGGTGATAAGGGCCTGGGTGACAGTTTTTCTCGTGTCGGGGGGGGGGGACTCATTTGAAGATCCTGCGGAGCATTCGGAGGGTGTTGAAGCAGGACGCGGAGACGGCGTTGACTTGCCTGGTCATGGAGAGGGTGGAGTTGATGGAGCGAGGTGGTAAAAACAAACTTTTGTGTACCCCTCTCAAAATTGATGTCCATAACGTTAACATTTACTAATGGAATGTTATTGTGAATTAATCGACCATAGTATAAGTTGCATACACTTTTTAAACACGGGAGTACTAATTTTGCCTGCATGTTACAATAAAATTAACTAATATGTATTGTTATTGTGGTGAGAATTAATGCACAGCTTAAATATAAGCAAATACAGCTTAAATATGCTTATTGTATACGTTTTGTGCCTGAAAAGTGGTTGAATATGTAAGTATAAGATGCATTTATGTAGCTTATTTGCTAGGTAACAACTAATAGGGAAACATTAGTATGGTGGTAGGTAAACAGAAGGGCTTTAGTTCTATATTTAACATAAATTTGTGTTTGTTTCTATGATAGTTCCGAAAGAGGCCTCTGAGGCCTACTTAGAAATGGCTGCCTGAGTAAACTGTGAGCAAGTGCTGGACAGCGCATGTGCGCCCAAGGCCTGCAAGAGAGAGTGGACTGCCTGTGCTTGGAGAGGTTCAAGGCTGCCTTGCTCCGTAACCTAGGATGGGTGCCAAACATAAACGCTTGAATATTATGATCCTGGGAAAAAGACTTCACGTTGCAAATCGGGGATGTGACTAGGCCACGGACGGTCTTAAACAAAACCCCTTTATTTTTCTGCTGAATCATTGTGAAAATGATGTTGTAATGGTGAGAGGATGCTCACCCACCCCAATCCGAGTAAGTAATGATAGATACATTTTAGATAGATTAAGTTAGGAAATTAGTGTATAAAAACCCCTGTTTTTGTCTAGGGGGGGGGTCGCTTTTTCGATTTCCACTCGAAGTGCTGCCCGACTGAAGATTGACTCCTGGATGTAAGAACTCTTTGAATTTATTTTGTTTGCTTTACAGGACTGAAGGATAAGATGAGGGTGTTAGGTAGGGATGTTAAGAGAGAATGAATTTGGAACTATCTGTTCTTTGCTAAACTTTTAACTGATTTCTAAAATAAGCGATTTTTCCTGAGCTCTAAATAAAATGAGCATTTTTTAAATAAAGTTTAAGTTTTTACTGAATAAAGAATTAATCAATGCATAAATGTCAGACATAACAAAGTTTTGCTTTTAATAAAATTGGGAAATGGAATTTTAAAAGCTGGTCTTGTGATTTTTCTACGCCTAATTTTCTTTCTAGCAGATCCATTGCCACTATGGTGGTGCGTCTGAATAAATAAATGTTTGAATAAAACCATGGTAAAGTGTAATAATCCGTGGGTGTAAATAATAACTGATTTAAATATGTTTTTAGACACTCCACCAAATGTTACAACATTTCTCCAGTGTCATCCACCAGAGCCCTGAAGTCAAGTGTAAGTGAATAGAGTAATCGTGCAGTGTTATGGGCCCCACTGACGAATGGTTGTGTGTTTAAGATTTCAGGGAAATGGTAAGTGCTGATTAGAAATGATTTTTGGAGGCCCGCTGCAGCAGTTATATCTTGGTAGCAGAGTAGTGGTTGCTAAGGAAATTAGCTAGGGTTATGTATAAAGTGCTATATACAATTTGAAGTATAGATTTATGATTAACATCTGTTGAGTTCGTATTACGTTATATGTAGTTTTTAAAAGGCTTCCAAGTGTTGCGTGAAGCTAGTGCCTCTGCACGCAGAGGAAGTGTGGCAAGTTAAGTCGCACAGTGCATTGGTCTGTTTCAAAAAAGGAGTATTGTCGAATACTGCGGTGGTATTGTCGCATATCACTGTTTAGAGACATTAGGTATGAAAGGATAAATGTATAGTGAGGACAGTCTATGAAATCTCAGCCTTCAAGCACAGGGATCGATGGGTATCCTGATTAAAATGTACTGTTGAGAGAGTAATAGAACTTAACCCGAGCTTGATTGAAGGGTAAAGGGAGTGGCGTCTCTTTTTGCTAACGATAGAGGAATTCTGTGGTGGGTTAGATGGAAGCGCTGCCTACTAGTGATACAGAGTTCATGCATATATGAATAGGGTTTTCCGTATGAACGTGCATAAATTAATTTGCAATACGCGTTCTGGTGAAACTCAGGGATTGTCTCTAAGGAGGTGAAAAAGATCTCTGTATGTGCTTTCCTGGAGAAACGAGTTCGTTATTGCCTGATAGAAGGGTAAAATAGGGTAGTGCTGTTTTATCAACGAGTCTAAAATTCTGAGGAGGTAAGCGTCGTCTACTCTAGTTACAGAATACTTGTCAAATTGAGAAATCTATCACTTTATTAGCGAAACAGGCAAATGGTATTGTTTTGTGTAAGTTACTAACTGATTTTGTAAAATATCTTGTAAATACGGCTTCTTGAAAAAAAACCTGTAAAGGAGGGGTCAGTCGGCGCTGCAGAAGCCGGAGCGCTGGTGACGTCAAAAGTGTCACGCTCGGATTGGTCCGCGTGACGGAGACAGCGTAGGAGCTGATTGGTTCATCACAAAAAGCAGCAAAAGCTATTGGTTAAGCACTATAGTGACGTATAGTGTTCTAATTGGTACATTAGTGCAAACCGCGCTGTGATAGGTTGGTGATAAGGAAACAGCAATAGAATAGTACGCGATCTTTTGAAAGCAGGAAAGTTTACTGAAAACGTCGTACTATTATTACGATGATGACATTAAGAAACCTTCATGGTTTAAAAAACTGAAGAACATGTTTGTAAAAGACAAAGAAGTGGTTACGAGAGAAGAAAAGATACTTCCTTCACCCACGACACCTGCAAAATTATATGATAACAAAATATGGTTACCATACGTGTGTTTGGTTGGAGAATTGGGTACAGTATACCAAGGATGATGGTGTGTTAGCCTTTCCAGAAGGAGGATCGTTTGATTTGGCAATTTTAAGAAATTTGAGAGACAAAATGATGAAACTTGAACCGAGACCTAGACCAACTCAATTTGAAGCACTAGTTTAATGGGAAGAAGAGATGCATGAAATGGAAAGTGAGAGGTTGAGCAGGCATGTCAGACCAAGAGGTAAAGGTCGAGATTTATGGGGGAAAACCCATGAAACTAGAATGCGGAGATGGAGGAATGGTAGTATGTGTGATGGCATGTATCCAGTCAGATTAGTAAAAGAATATGATGGATGGAAATGCACAGAAAAGAAAAAGAATGTTGAGTCAAGGAATCAAGGTTATGGTGAAAGCGAATCAGAGGATGCTGTATTAGAAGAAATATTAAGTAGGAGACCGCCACCATATCAACCAAGTTCTTTATGGACTACCCCGAATGCTCCTATGGCAGAAGAGAGAGTTAATGAAACGCCAAGACAACCATCAAATTTCCGAGATTTCCCTGAGAGAGTAGAGACAAGATATGTCCCGAGTACACCGATAGGAGAAGCTAGAATTACAGGCACTCCTGTACAGAGTAATGACTCGCACAAAATTGTGCTAAGTGCTGAAAGACAAAATGATGTGCAGCCAAATATGTCTGATTATGAACGTTCTGCGCATGAACTGATTCCAAACCTTACTAAAAATATGGAAGCTGTAACTATCCCAGTAACTATAGGACCTGTGATACCAGTATTTGAAAATCAGAGAATAAAAGAGCCGAGTTTAACAATTCCATTACAACAAGGTCTGCAGAAAGCAAAAGGAAAGATTTATCCCGATTTGTTAGAAATAAGGCGGAATATAAATGTAAATCCACCAGAATTGACTTTTAATCAAAGTTTGTCATGCAGATACCCGACGGGAGCAGAATCTGACTCTGCAACTCCTGAGAAAAGTATAGATAAAATAGATCTAATGCAAACACCTGTAGGACCATCAGATAAAGAATTAAGTGAATGGATGAAAACCTTAAAATTAAAAGAGCAGGAACCAAAAGTGCGGGATGTGGCTAAGTTAAAAATAGACATGGAAGAATTAATAATTGGAACGATCGGGACAGACAGATTAAAAACATACCAGGATGATGAGCTCATGTTTTTATGTAAAACATAACATGGAGAGTTAAAACAATGCATGATCAGCTAGAAGAAGTGGCAAGTGAATGTGGAATAGAATTTTAAAAAATAAAATCATTGCAGAAGACTTATCGAGTAGATTTTGCGGAAAGAGACATTGATAACATGAATACTGCTGGAAGACTAGTTCAGATAAAAGACTTGATTGTGCTGTTGCGGAAATGGGATGATGTAAGTAAATGGAGGGTCAAGTGGGCAAAGAAGAAAGAAGAAACTAGTGATAAATACACATTAGCTTTTCCGATCAGAGAAAAAGAAACAGTGGCAACTGAGTTCCCTATGAGAGAAATTCCTGGAGGAGAATATGTACATGTTCCTTGGAGTAGACAAGATATATTGTCATTTACAAATGAATTTCCCAGATTGAGAGAGAAACCAGTAGAGTGGTATCAACAAGTAGATAGATTTGTAAAAGTGTCAAAAGTATTATGGATCGATTTAGATGGGTTGTTTGACATAGTGGTGCCAACAGACTTATGGACAGAATGTAAAATATCTGTGGATTGGCTCAGGGAGGAGTATCCTAGGGACAAGATAACAGGAACTCCATCACCAGATGTGATGATAAAATATGAACAGGTGATAGTGTGGTTGAAAAACTAAATACCTCCAAAAGAAACTGATTGGCTAAAGATAGACAGGACCACACAAGAGCCGAAAGAAACTGTACACTCATTTTATGAAAGATTGTTGTTAGTTTTCAAACAGTATGGTGGTTATGAGGAATTGAATGAGAAGGATATGAGTCATTTTGTATATAGATATGTATATGGATTAAGACCGGAAATTTCAGATATGCTTAGACACAGCATGATGGATTGGCAGTCGAGCTCAGTAGATAAGGTACTGAGACAGGCAAAATACTGCAGAGAAGAAATTGATGCAAAACAGAAAAAGTTGAAAGAAAAAGCCATAGGGGCACAAGTAAAAGTGGCAGAACAAAAAGTAGCATAGATGGAAAGTAAGAATGTAGGGGATCAAGGTAGTTTTAAAGGCAAACCTAAATTAGTAGGGAATATTGACGAATTGAAAAAGAAATTGCCATGTTTCAATTGCGGCAAGTTAGGGCATTGGAAACGAGAGTGTAAATGTCCACCTAGACTTAATGGGGAACATACGTCATTGAATCCGCAGATGCAGTTAGAGGTAAATCAGCAGCAACCGCTACAACAGCAGATAGCAAATCAGCAAAGTCAGGTGCCGCAACCGCCACTGCCATACAGTGAGAATCAGCGGAGATACAGTGCAGAGACAGGATTCAGCGGAGGTGAGCAGGTAAAAAGTCTGCAAGGAGTAAATGCGTGTCCTCAATTTTGGTTGCAAGAAGAGAATGGCAGTGAGCCGGATGAAAGTTACTGACGGTGCCTGAGGGAGGAAGAAGAGTGTATGCTTGGAGCCACTCTTGAGGTAGATCAGACAGGTCCATTTGTGAGCGGAAAGGTGAATGATGTGGAAATAACTTTCCTAGTGGACACTGGTGCTACCCGTTCTACTGTTAGATCAGTGGAAATTCAAAATCTTCCTCTCTTGGGTGAGACAATCCAGGTTTTAGGTGTAGCTAATAGGCAAATAAATACTCCTTTGACAAAACCAGCTGAAATAGAAATTGGGACATACAAAGATATGCATCGATTTGTGGTGTGCGATAGCAGTCCTGTTAATTGCTAGGCAGAGATATACTGTGCAAGATGAACTGTGCCATATATTGTTCACCAGATGGCATAGAATTGCAAACTCCAGATGAAGATAGTTTGTATAAATTGACAATGCTTATGATTGAAGCAGAGCAGGATAAACTGTTTCCTGTATTTGACAAAGAGAAAATTCCTGCTGAATTGAAAGAAGCAGTGAAAGAAAAAGTGTGGGATTTCACCGGAAAATATATAGGGTTGATGAAAGGAGTTGATCCTGTGAAGGTTTCAGTAAAAGAAGGTGCAAGTTACCCAAATACACCTCAGTATAAAATGACTGAGAAGTAATTGAAGGAATAACTCCAGTGATTGATAAAATGATTGAGCAGGCTGTTGGACCTGACCTGGCTGGAGCTGTTCGTTTTTCCAAGGGCTGCCTAACCCCACGACTTGCGGAACCCGCTTCGCGGGTCCCGCTGCGGATTGCATCTCACCGTTTGTTCCTTGTTCTTGCTTTCCTGCCTGGCTGCACCGAGGGGGCGTGTGAGGCTTCAGGGCTGCGAGCGTGAGGCTGAGTCACCTGGCCCCGCTCTCCCTGAACGCCCCGCCCTCACCTCCTGTAATTAAAAAGGCACCTGGACTCACTCAATTTGGCTGTTGGACCTGACCTGGCTGGAGCTGTTCGTTTTTCCAAGGGCTGCCTAACCCCACGACTTGCGGATCCCGCTTCGCGGGTCCCGCTGCGGATTGCATCTCACCGTTTGTTCCTTGTTCTTGCTTTCCTGCCTGGCTGCACCGAGGGGGCGTGTGAGGCTTCAGGGCTGCGAGCGTGAGGCTGAGTCACCTGGCCCCGCTCTCCCTGAACGCCCCGCCCTCACCTCCTGTAATTAAAAAGGCACCTGGACTCACTCAATTTGGCTGTTGGACCTGACCTGGCTGGAGCTGTTCGTTTTTCCAAGGGCTGCCTAACCCCACGACTTGCGGAACCCGCTTCGCGGGTCCCACTGCGGATTGCATCTCACCGTTTGTTCCTTGTTCTTGCTTTCCTGCCTGGCTGCACCGAGGGGGCGTGTGAGGCTTCAGGGCTGCGAGCGTGAGGCTGAGTCACCTGGCCCCGCTCTCCCTGAACGCCCCGCCCTCACCTCCTGTAATTAAAAAGGCACCTGGACTCACTCAATTTGGCTGTTGGACCTGACCTGGCTGGAGCTGTTCGTTTTTCCAAGGGCTGCCTAACCCCACGACTTGCGGAACCCGCTTCGCGGGTCCCGCTGCGGATTGCATCTCACCGTTTGTTCCTTGTTCTTGCTTTCCTGCCTGGCTGCACCGAGGGGGCGTGTGAGGCTTCAGGGCTGCGAGCGTGAGGCTGAGTCACCTGGCCCCGCTCTCCCTGAACGCCCCGCCCACACCTTCCCGTACCACGCCCCATTGCTAATGGTCTACAAAAACCAGTGAGAGACGCTGCGCGGGAGCGCGCGGGAGTGCCCGGGGATAAGCCCGGGACAAGGGCGGGACCGTTTGAGGCCGTTCGAGGCCTAAGAGGACTGGCCTGGCCCACCCCCCTTGGTTTGTACTATTGACTTCGGCCCTGGCTTTTGATATCAGTGAGTACGCCACAAGATTTATATCTGCCATATATCATGTGTACTAGGGGGAGTCGTAGTAAGACCGCACTGGGCCTGACCAAGCCAAATGGCACCCTGGATGACTTTCTAGTAAAGACAAATTTGGCAATAGACGCCGAAATTACAAAAATACAGAATAGGGTTTCTATCGAGCTTGACGCTGCGCGCAGGCTCTCCCAAACATTTGCTAATTCTAAAAAATCATCCTTGGGACACATTGCGTCCGCTGCATCCCCCAAACAGGCTGCACACCCCCTCCCTCTGCTAATACATGCCGACATTCATCATTCCTATCCTTCTTCCTCTTCACCCCCATTAGATTCCTCTTTTATTTTTACACCCATGTCCCCTAAACCCACTGAGAATAATTTTTCTACTGTACAGGAAAAGCCTATCATTACGCTGGATATCCCTGCCCCCTCCTTTTCGGTAGCAAAAAGTAAACATCTACATCGTCTAACCACGAAAAGGAAGAACTTAGCTAAACTTGCCTACAACCGCAAGAAAGCAAAAATTGCTAGGCATCAGTTCTTCAATTCTAGAAGAACTCTGCCCAAATTAGGGGACCTTAAACAAACTTCACTTGCAGCTTCCCAGCAAATAGGGGGGGAGAGTGATCTTACCTATCCTAACACCACTTCTGTTCCTGCTGTAGAGAATTTTTCTGTCTCTGGTGACAACTTAACAACGGGAGGCCAGAATGACCCGGGGAGGGATATGGGCAAGGCGGGTGAGGATGAACATTTTCTCAAAACAGTCTGGGTTACTCTGAAACAACTTCTGTCACCTTTTGAACTAAGACTGTCACGTATTGAGACTCACCTGCTTGAAATGGATAAAACTTTAGTTTCCCTGGCCACGCTTAGCCTAAAACAGCTGGAAGCTACATATCCCCAGATTACCGAGGGTCTCCCACAGGCGAGAAAAGATGGTACCCAACCCGTATCAGCTTCAAATGCTGGCATTCAATCGGTATCAGTGCCTAACGAGGCATTCCCTGCTCCCAAAATTCTCCCCTCTCCTTTGCCCTCCCTATCACTCAAACCCACTCCAATTCCTAAACCCCGGAAAATCGCAAACGTCCTTGTTTCTTTGCCATCAAGTTCAGCAAATCTAGATACAAAATTACCCCTAATACAAGTGCAGCCCAAAAATTCTTCTAGAAACGATCAAAATGTGACCAAGCCTATTACTCCCCTTTTACAGCGTACACTTGACCAATATCCAAATAAACAGAATTTTCGCGGGGGCTACATTGACCTCCCTCCCGATGCTGGGCCCTATGTTGCCATTTTGGCTGGGGTACCCACACTTGCCCCTGACACCGTGGAAACCCAGTGGTCCTTAAAGAACAAAGTGATCCACTGGCTAAATGCCAACAGGCAGCATCCACATACCACCACAAGCAGGGTCTTAATGGTAAGGCGAGTTCCATGGGTGGGTCGCACTAATAAAACCATATCAGGAGACTGTATTGTGGTGTCATTTGCAGACCCCCATACAGCCCAACTTTTTACCACATGGGATACACATGCGATGCACCATTCGATTGTCACTAAACCCCTCACCTTTTTCTACCCTCCTAAACAGATAGTGGAGCGCTCTGGTCTCTGGTCCATAGCCCACAATCACAGATGGAAGGGGAACGGGCAGGGATGGCAAACCAATAATAATTGGTGGGAAGGCGCACCCACTACGAATAGGTTTCAATGCCTAGATCAGGTGGATTGACTGGGAATCCTTGATCTTTCATCTCGGTCGAGCACTCTAAATCTTTCAACCAAGGCCAGTAACACCGACAATTCTCCATCTGCAAATAAAAATCAAAATTCCCTGGGTGTAGAAGAACTCTGCCCAGTCCACTGTCCCCTTGCTGTGCGCGCCACACAACATCTAGAGACGGTACATTCCCTAGCCTCGATTGACGCAACGGGAAATGTTGGCCAACCACCACAGAAAAACAGCGACTCAAACCATTCACTGCTATCTTGGAATGTAGCAGGCCTGGGTAACAAGATCACCCATAAACCCTGGTTGGAGATTATACAGAAGCATGGCGTTCTATGCCTGCAAGAAACTTGGCTTGTTGAGGAAAGTCATATTTTGGGGTATCGAACATTTCATTCACCCGCTGTTCCCTCTCCCCAGGGTCGAAACAAAGGGGGCCTGTGCATATATACATCGAATGCGGGAGACATAAAGGTATATGATTTCCATTCCGATCAATACTTTCAAATTCTTTTATTTAAATGGGGCACCACACAAAAGGTGATATTGGTAAATTTTTATAATAACATGCCAGTAAATGAAATGGAACAGACCTTGAATAAAATGTCACACCACATTCATAAAGTGAGAGAACAAAACACGGGGGACCATATAGTGCTATGGGTGGGAGACTTTAACTGTGCCATCTGCCCATTTTCCGAGTCAGGTTTGTGCGGCCTTTCGGACCGTGAGGAGGATGGCCCTTTCCATTTCTCACACACCAAGTTGGGGTCCCTCCTCAACAGCATTATTTTCTCTTTTGATCTCACTTTTATTAATCAGGCTTGTTCCCCCCCAGTTCCCTTTGCCCCAACATATAATGGCAGAGGCTGTGAATCCACAATTGACTTTGCACTAGCATCCCCCATCAAACCCAATTTTATAACTTTCTGGGAGATTGGGGACGATCCAATGAGCGATCATTATCCAATTTCTTTTGGGGTAATGATCACAGAGGAGAAAGCAAAGGAATCTAGTGGGCCGCTATATCCACTGGAGGTTACTTTAACAAAAATAAACGGCTATGTGATAAAATGGGAGAAAATGAATCCTTTAACCTTCTTCCATAGCCTCATATCATCTTGCTTTACAGACATACTTGTCTGTTTAGAAGAGGATATGGATCCAAAGGCGATTATGGCAGCTTTCGCTAACATTCAGCTTTACATCAAAGACACGCTAACGAGGAGCCATAAAAAGAATGAGAAACATACACGTGGGTGGTTCGATTCTAGCTGCACAGCTGCCCTGAAGAAATTGAAGAAAGTTTTAAATGCTACTCCAAAAGACAGGGTGCACATCTCCAAGGCCAGACGAGAGTATAAAAGGGAAATTAATCATCGCAAGGCCACAATGAAAAGGGAGGCCTGGGAAGCTCTGGGGGAAGCCGCCAGGAATAAGGACGCTAACCTCTTTTGGAAAGTTATAAGATCGGTATATAACATAAAAGCGAGTGACAATTCCATAGATGTAGCAATCACGGCAGACCTCTGGGTAGAACATTACAGCAAACTTTATACCAACAGCCAGGGGGTTACTCAGATCCAACAAAATGAACCCTTACCTTTGAATAATACATTTTATGATCACCAGTCAATTGACCCCCCAGTATCCCCCTATCCAATTGACTTGGTTTTTACTGCACTAGAAGTGGAAAACGCCATTAGGGAAAGCCCATCAGGGAAAGCTCCTGGCCCCGACTTCACCCCTGTGGATGTTTACAAAACAAACCTCGGTTTTTGGGCCCCCCTCTTAACAAATGTTTTAAATATGGGAAACAAATGTGGCTTAATTAACACCTGGTCAGATGCAATTGTAGTGCCCATTTTTAAAAAAGGGAATAGGGACGATCCTGCTTGCTACCGTCCCATATCCTTATTGGACGGTCTTATGAAAATTGCAGGAAGGATCGTCCTTAAGAGAATTCAATATTGGGAGACAGAGAAAAAGGTTATTTCCGAAACCCAATATGGGTTCCGTAAGGGAATGGGTACCCAGGAACAATGCCTTAACCTGTCCCTATTGATCTCCAAATACACTGAGGCCAAAAAAGGGGACCTGTTTGTTACCTTTGTCGACCTCAGCACAGCATTTGATTGCGTGGACCATCTTCAGCTCTGGTCAACATTGGAACTTATCGGGGTGGATCCCACCATTATTATCATATTTATAAAAGAACTATATAGAGATGCCGGAGCTAGAGTGAGGTTCGGGTCCCAGGGTCAATGCACACAGAAATTTCCCATAAACAGAGGGGTTAGGCAAGGCTGCATACTTGCGCCCCTCTTATTCTGTTTTTATATAAACTCTATTGCAGAGCACTTAATAAATATCCCAAGTGACTATCCAGCAATTAATGGTAGGCCTGTACCCATTCTTTTATATGCCGATGACGCGGCAATTATGTCTAGGACGAAGGTAGGGTTGCAGAGAGCAGTAACTGAATTCTCTTTCTATATGGGGAAACGAAATTTGAAAGTGAACATTTCTAAAACCTTCTCCATGGCATGCACTCAAAAAAAACAAAAGGCCACAATGTTCGATATATCTTGACGAGCAAAGAATTGAGTGCACAGACACCTTTTGCTACTTAGGTGTCGTTTTTGATAGAAAAGGAGGTTGGAAACATGCAGTATCTGCCAGGAAACTTGCCTTTAGTCGCGCCATTGGGGCCCTGCGAACTTTCGCAGTAAAAATCGGGGGCAAACCAACTGCTGAGATGTTACAGATCTATCAAGCTAAGTGTATAGCGACAGTCACTTATGGAGCAGGCCTATGGGGCTTTGAAAACGTGTCCTCACTACAAACCTGTGAAAACCTTTTTATCCGTTATTTACTAGGTGTGAGCAAATCCACTTCGACTTTTTCCACCCACATTGAGACTGGCCTCAAATACCTTAGCGACACTATAAAGTTATCACCGTGTTTGCTATGGCACAAAATCTGGACCACTATGGAATGCCAATTTAATAGAGAACTCATCATGGACTGTAAAAATTTGGATGGTGCACCCAAAATTAAGTGGTTTCGACATGTCCAGCTGATGTTCTCTGAAATTGGTCACCCTGAATTTTATGACACTCCAGAGTCCTTAGAAAACTTGTCCAGGCCAGCTCTTAAAAAACTTTTAATTTACACAACTGGAAAGTGCCAGATGGAACACCGAGAAACATAAGAGTTCTACCCTGTTTTATCAAAAAATTACCCCTATTGAAGGTTTACAAAAGTATCTCAGGACCGAAACTGTACCGTATCCTCGTATGCTTCTTACAAGGCTGCGATTAGGTACCTTCTTCCGAATGGTCACCCTTCCAAAACACAACGATTGGACTTCGGCGAATTTACTTTGCCCATGTGATGACCATTCTTCGCAAAGTAACATTCATATAATGTTCTTTTGTAAATTTTACTCTGCTCCGAGGAAATTATTCCTCCTACCTCTTCTTAAATCCTGGGGCATAAGAACATGTAAATCTGCCTATCTGAAGTTACTTTTGCTAGATGAGGTACATGTAATCTTTGTTGTTTCTCGCTTTTTAATGTCAGTGATAAAATACAGGAATTCGATGGTGTAAGCCTAACATGTTTAGATTCGCTAGAATTTCTTTAAACTTGAGATTTTTCGATTACATGTTCATTGCTGACCTCTTATACATGGAAAATGTTTTACAGATTCTTTACAAACTTTTTCAAATTTTTTAACGTGGAAACCTTTTAAAAATGTATGATATTAACTGTCTTGTATGCTTTTATGATTTCTTATGTAAATCGAATAAAGCCAAATTTGAATTTGAATTTGATTGAGCAGGGAATTTTAAGAGACATAGAGAGCAGTCCTTGCAATTCACCAATTATGGGATTGAAAAAGCTGAATGGAACTTTTAGAAGTGTGCAAGACCTGAGAAAGGTTAATAAAATTGTTGTCTCATGTTGTCCAATTGTCCCAAATCCAGCAGTGATTTTGTACCAAATACCTCATGATGCAGAATGGTACACTGTGATTGATCTGTGCAATGCGTTCTTTACTGTTCCGTTGCATCCAGAAAGCCAACCAATTTTTGCGTTCCGTTTCCAGAATCGTATCCTAGCATGGTGTAGAATTCCGCAAGGGTACACTGAGAGTCCATCGATTTTTAATCAGCTGCTAAAGAAATCATTAGAAAATTTGAGCATGCCTGGAGAGTCTGTGTTGGTACAGTACGTTGATGATCTTTTGGTTGCATCAAAAACAAAGGATGCATGTGTAACCGATACTGTGGCATTGTTAAATCATTTGGCAGAAGAAGGACATAAAGTGTCTCCATCAAAATTGCAGTTTTGTCAAAATGAAGTACAATACTTAGTTCACAAGATTGCTAAAGGAATAAGACAGGTCACAATTGAAAGAATTAAAATGATACAGGGAATGCAGCCACCTAAAACTCAAAGACAGGTAAGAATGTTCCTAGGAATGGTAGGATATTGCAGACAGTGGATAAGTGGACTTTCATTGATTGCAAAACCATTGCAGAGATTGACAAAGGCAGATATCAGAGACCCTATTCTGACCAAAACAGAGATGGAAGCATTTGAACAGCTGAAAACTAAACTGTGTGAAGTACCAGCTTTGGGAATGCCTGATTATGAGAAAGAATTTGAACTGTATTGCAGTGAGCGAGAAGGATGTGCATTGTCAGTATTGATTCAGAGACATGAAAAACTGAGAAAACCAATTGCATATTTCTCCGTGTGTTTTGGACCCTGTTGCAAAAGCCTTACCATGTTGTCTGAAAGCAGTAGCTGCTTAGCCGTGGCATGATCTGGGGATTCGAGTTTTTGGTCCTGGTGATTGTGACTGCTCGGAGACAAATGGCTTGTGTTTCCACATTTTATCGTATTTGGTACATACTGTGATTAGAAGCATATCCCACTTTGTGAATATATTTTAATGTCAATAACTCATTATAACCTTAAATAATCATGTGTATCCATTGGTTGATTAAACTGGGCAGTGAAATGCCAAACAAATACTAAAAATGGGGATGTCTGCGCATTCTGGCCACACCTCTGGCTCCACCCACAGATCCAATCCTTGGGTTATTCCCGCCCTTTGATTCTCCGCCCACTGTTCCCCTACTGTTTTTCCCCCCACTTCGACCACTGTGTAAGACTCAGCATCCCTGGACCTGTGATGTGCCGCTGCTGTGGGCACCGCATGTGCCACACATTTACGGTGCCGGGCTTCCGCATAAGGGAGCTGGCCATTATTGTATCCCTAAACGCGGGCACGTTGTCAGTTTGACATTGACTACACGTAGAGGGACTCTAAGTTTCTTTTAAAAAATATAGCTAACATTTGGACCTATACATTTTATTTTGTATAAAATAAATTGAATGTGTGTAAAATTTAGCAATGTCCGGCGAATTCTAGTAAAGGGAGCACCCATTGGCGAATCACTAGCGTGTGTGATTGATGCATTATTTATTACTAACTTTGACATTGTGCTTTAACTTTGGATAAAAGTTATCATGAATTCTAGCACCAAGAAGCCAATATTGGTAAATATGTGTGCTACAAATAATCTCTAACATACACTGTGCATACAGTATATTTAATCTGGTGCTTTAATCATAGGCTGTTTTAAAGTATTCTGATAAAAATCGAATCGTGCTGAAGACAGCCTTGATTGGTGTTGGATCGAGGACCCGGAAGTCTGCACACCTAGCAGACAGTGATAAAGCACCTTGTCAGAACGTTTAGCATTTTCCCTACAGGTGGTGTTTGTTGGCCTGTGGCAGGGTCAGTCACATGTCCTGGATTCCTGGCATTTAATGGAGTCTATCCCAGTTCTGCGCTCCAGTGTTTCTTGTGCCCCACCTGGCACATATCATGTTGGAGGATGGTGATGACGTTATTTTGCCCCCCCCATGGAAAAATGTCTGCGGACGCCCATGGTTGGACTGCATGACTCCTGGATGCAGTCCTTTTCAGCCTGGCCGTGCAGCTGTGAGGAGACTGCGAGCTGCGTCAGCTGCTGGTACCCGATGAGAGGAGCGGGAAAGAGCTGCGGGGAGGTAGGGGTTGTGTGCAGCCCTATGGCAGAAAGCTTGTCAGGCCTTGCCTGGCTGACTTATGGGGCATGACCGGTGCTGATGTAAAACATAATTTGGCGCCCCCGTTTTTTAAATTTATTTATTTATTTAATTTAATGCGATATTATATAGCGCGAACATTACCCGAAGGTGTCAGAGCGCTTTACATAAGAACCAGTTGCGATACATAAGGACTTAGGATTACATGCGATACATTTATTTATTTATGAAACTTGTAAAGCGCACAAATGCCCGAAGGCGTCTCGGCGCTAGTAACAGTAAGCTAAGACTCTAGAGGACATGCAACGGGGAGCTATTGATTAAATAGCCATGTTTTGATTTTTCTGCGAAATATCATCAAAGATTGGGACGATTGTATCTCCAAGTCCAATGAGTTCCATAGTTTTGCAGTAGACACCACAAAACGTCTGTCACCCCAAGAAACCGTTCTGGTTCTAGGCACGGACATCAGGAAGGCATTAGCGGACCGAAGCAGTCTATTGGGGACATGAAGTGAAAGGGCATTCAGAAGAAAGCGAGGTCCTTGGTTGCGGGTTGCTTTATAAGCAATGCACAAAGCCTTAAACTTTATTCTGTTCTTCACAGTAAGCCAGTGGTAGCTTTTTATTACATGGGCGATAGGCATAAACTTAGGTGTGGCTGAGAGCATTCTGGCAGCTGCATTCTGCACCGATTGCAACTTACGAATCACTTTCTGTTGGGTGTTCATAAACAGCCCATTGCAATAGTCCAGTGAGGACATTACAAAGGCAGTGATCAATGTTCTGCCTGAACAGGGAGGTAAGTAAGGTAGGATCTTTTTAATGATTTTAATTTTATAGAAGGAAGCAGATGCGATGGTATTTGCATGAGCAGCAAGCGTAAGCTTTTCATCCAGAATAACTCCAAGATTTTTCACCTTAGCAACTGGATTAGGAGGAGAACCTAGCTCAGCAGGCCACCAGGAGCTGGACCAGATCGGATGGAGTTTGCCAAAAATCATAACCTCCGTTTTGTCGGAGTTAAGCTTAAGGCAGTTTTCTGCCATCCATTTACTGATGGCAAGCATACCTAGTTGGAAATTGGCTGCTACTCTCTCTCCATTGTTTTTTATCGCTAACACCAATTGGGTATCATCAGCATAGGATGTTAGGCTCATCCCATGTAGCTTGATGATCCTTGCTAGGTCCATCACATAGATATTGAATAGCAATGGACTCAGGGATGAGCCTTGCGGGACACCACATGGTAAGGTCATTTGGGCAGAGTGACAATTGCCCAACGTTACCATTTGGGAGCGATCGGAGAGAAAGGAAAGCAGTAAATCTCCCGCTCTATCCTGAATGCCCATGGCATTGACACGGTCGATCAGGATGTTATGATCGACCGTGTCAAAGGCCGCTGATAGGTCCAGCAAGATCAACACAGCTGACCCGTCCTGATCCAGAATTGTTCCTATTTTGTCTGTGGCCTTGATCAAAGCTGTCTCTGTACTGTGCCCTTGGCGAAAGCCAAATTGGGTGTCGTCCAGTAAAGAATGATGTTCAATGTACTGGGAAATTTGAGTATTCATCAGTTTTTCCACCACCTTAGCTGCAAAAGGCAAGCTAGCGATTGGTCTATAATTTTTAACATCCTCCAGGTCTAAATGAGATTTTTTTAGGAGGGGTTTCAATAAGGTGTTTTTCCAGATGGAAGGATAAATACCAGAAAGGGACATTGAATTAAATATTTCAGTAAGAGAAGCAGCAATAATATCTGCCACAGGAACAAGATTATCTGGTGGACCTGGGTCCTTAACTGATCCAGATTTTACTAAAGCCATGATTTCCTTGACTAGAGACATTTCAACCTTTTGAAAGGTCTTAAATGTAGACTTGGATTCATTAGTGAGAGGGACCAAGGAACATTTGTTAGTATGGGATGAGAAGTTGGTATATATATCATTAACTTTCCCATAGAAGTGATTGGCCAAATGATTGCAGAATTCTTGGGTAGGCGGCGGGGTTGTTTGCAAAGGTAATTTAGACAACTTGTTAACAACTTGAAAGAGTTGCCTATTAGAATTTTTAACTTGTTCTATTTGAGCTGAATAATAGGCACTCTTTTCTTTAATAATCATCTGTTTGTATATCACAAGTTCTTTTTTATATATTGCCTTCCTTTCTGGCAAATATGCTTTCCTCCACTGCCTTTCCCGGTTCCTACATATCTGTCTTTGCTCTCTAAGGGCACTAGTAAACCATGGGGCAGATGGAGTCCTTCGATTATTTGACAATGATTTAGTAGGAACGGTCTCATTGATAGCATTTGTTAACCAATGGGTATATGCTTCTGCAGCTAAATTGGGGTCATCTAACCTATCGTATTTTGATGTAATTAGAAGATTGGTAAACTGTTGGTTATCAATCTCCTTCCATGATTTGATCATGTTATTAGTATGTATCACCCTTTGAACAGGGGGTGGACAATCTATGGGAATTTCAAATATGATTACGTGGTGGTCTGACCAAGTATGGGGTAGTACATTTTTGATTTTAACATTTCCCACATTTGTAAACAGTCCGTCCAACGTATGACCTACATCGTGGGTACTTTTAAGAACCCGTTGTGTAAGACCCAGGGATCGAAGATCTGAAAGAAGAGGGATTGTGTCTCTATCGGCCAGGTCCTCTAGAGGAAAATTAAAATCACCCAATATAGTGGTGGTATTATCTGTCGCTAAGGATTCCATAATATCGGAAATAAAAGCTAAAAATGGGGCTTTAGCACCCGGTGGCCGATATAACAGAATGCCTTTAAAGCGTTGTGATGGTCCCAAGGCAATTGAAAAGAGCATGGCCTCACAGGTAGAGGTAGGGACTTGACTTATGATGGCTACCAAATTTTGACGATGTATTATAGCTATTCCTCCACCTATTTTAAGAGCCCTGTCCTGTCTCAGGATATTATAGCCTTCTGGAACTGCTATTACCAAGTCTGGATCTGATGAAGGGTTAGTCCAAGTTTCCGTAATAAACAGCAGATCCAAATTGTTGGTACTAATTAATTCAGCTATTTCTTCTTTGTGTTTACACATTGATCTGGCATTATTAAGTGCCGCCTGGATGTAGTATTTGTTTTTCTGTCCTGATGGAAGATAAATTTCATTAGTACTAAAAGTAGTATCAATTGTAAAAGAACAGTGAGTGCATGTCTTGATACAGGGATTAGGAGCATCATAGAATGAAAATTGAGTGCACTGGCAACTGACCTGCGGGCGAAGGGATAGCAGCGTTGCGCTATGGTAGCACAATTTGTTGATGGAATGGTTTTGGGCAGGAGGACTCGCCCTGGGCCCTGTCCTGGCGCGGACGGGCGAAGACGGGCTTGCCTTTGGCGCGCCATCAGCGCGCCGCCGGCGCGCCCGCTGCGCCCGCCCGCTGCGCGGACGAACAAGTGTAGTCATTTATACCGGAAAAGGTCAGGGGGAGCCAGGCTGCTAGAGCGCAACCGGCGTCCTACCCCCAAGATGGCGCCACAGGAAAATATCGGCCCTAACAGCCCCTAATCGGCTGTAAGACCTGAGTGCTGTGGTGAGTAAGGCTACAGCAGAGACCCCTCGGCAATGACACAATTAAAATTACAAATGCGGTTCCACATTTGACAAGCAGCAATATTTAAAATGTTACGTTCCAATATTAGTAAAAATGCCTTCGCGCTTCCCGGCTTCCGCCTCAGGAAGTTTTAGTCACTATTACAACAGGGAACGCGCAACTAAGGCAGCCTTTTATAGCAGAGAGGTCAGGGGAGCCAGGCTGCTAGAGCGCAACCGGCGTCCTACCCCCAAGATGGCGGCCACAGGAAAATATCGGCCCTAACAGCCCCTAATCGGCTGTAAGACCTGACGTGCTGTGGTGAGTAAGGGTACAGCAGAGTCCCCTCGGCAATGACACAATTAGAATTACAAATGCGGTTCCACATTTGACAAGCAGCAATATTTAAAATGTTACGTTCCAATATTAGTAAAAATGCCTTTGCGCTTCCCGGCTTCCGCCTCGGGAAGTTTTAGTCACTATTACAACAGGGAACGTGCAACTAAGGCAGCCTTTTATAGCAGAGAGGTCAGGGGAGCCAGGCTGCTAGAGCGCAACCGGCGTCCTACCCCCAAGATGGCGGCCACAGGAAAATATCGGCCCTAACAGCCCCTAATCGGCTGTAAGACCGGACGTGCTGTGGTGAGTAAGGCTACAGCAGAGTCCCCTCGGCAATGACACAATTAAAATTACAAATGCGGTTCCACATTTGACAAGCAGCAATATTTAAAATGTTACGTTCCAATATTAGTAAAAATGCCTTCGCGCTTCCCGGCTTCCGCCTCAGGAAGTTTTAGTCACTATTACATAAAAGATATACACAGAAAAAAATGGCAAATGTACAAGTTATAAAGTCACAGGGAGAAGAGATGTAAACAGAAAAAAATTGCAAATATACACGTGGTAAAGTCACTCAAGGAAGGGACACGAATGGAAAAACTCAGAGTCACATGGGAATGGTAGAGAGTACAAAGGTCTACTGCATATACTAGTGATTAGAGTTATCTCTATATACATATATATACAAATAGTTGATTTTCTCAGGTCAAAACCCAAAAAACCAGGAGAGCAGAGTTCCATCAAGTGGGGTCGGAAGGGGGATGCAGTCACAGCACCAAGGGTATGGCGAAAAGGCAAATCAGATAAAGGAAGAAACACTTAAGGATCGTCAAGGGGGAGACGAGGGAAAAGGGTAAATGGTGAGGGAATGGACAAGATGGCGGGTCAGGGTCCAGAGAAAAGCGGCCGAGAACAGCAGCAAAATGGCGGCCAGGACAAAAGAAAAAAACAAAAAAACGTAAAGAAGTCCATGAGAGTCACCCAGTGAGCATGAACCAGAGTTCCAGGAGAAGTCCTGGGGGGGGGTACGTAGTTCAAAAATCAAAGTCAGGAGGGGAGAGGAAGCGTGTAGGCTCGGGTCTACTGGAGCAACGTCAAAGACAATCAGCCGGTTGTGGCCCCCCGCCCTCATACCTGGGAAAAGTTCGCTGGTTCCTCACTCTTGCCCAGCTGCAGCAGCACTTTGTTTGACTGCAACAGAAGTTGTTGGAGAGGGGGCAGACAGGGGTTGAAGGGCTGAAAGAAGACCGGGCTCAGCTGTCCGCGCACCTCCAGTCCCGGAAGCGGGGAGGGGGCACCTCCGCAAGAATGTCTGCGACCCCGATCCATGGCGGGATAGGCCGCTCCGATGAAGAGTGTTTTCTGGGGGCCTGGGGTGGGTGGGGGCCCAGTATTACCGGGATTCAGGTTGGGGGCACAGAGCCTCTCGCCCGCTGACCCCAGGTGGGAGGTGGTGGGTTGCTCCTCACTGCTGCACCCTAGGCCAGCGCAGGCCTGGATTCTTGGCTGCATCACCGTCGCATCCGCGTTCCCGGTCCAGTCCCGGTCCCGTGAACGCCAGGCTGTGGCCTAGAGCGACAGCTGCAGGTGGGAGGACAGCCTGACTCGGTGACCACACCTTTGGGGTACTTGGCTTATCTACTGTAACGTCGGCGCTCTCAGTTGGCAGTGGGGTGCCGATCTTAGAGATACGATGTGTGGAGTGCAATAGTGTTAGGCCTGGAACAGAGACACAGGAGACATAGTGGAGGGTCCCATGGGTTCCGGCGCAGGCGGTCTCTGCTGACCTCGCCCTAGACGTCCCAGCATTTATTATTTTTAGACCATGTGGTACTGGGGCTACACCAAACACCTGTGCGGGTATTTTTTTTATTTTACAGAGTTTAATATAGCGCAACTTGACCCGAATCGGGTATCAGAGCGCTTTACATAGCACCAGTTGCATTACAAGAGGACACATTAATTTTTAGGTCTCACCTGAGCCAGCGCACATGTACTGCTCTGCGAGACATTTAGTAAGGTCTTTAAACTTTGGAACACACGCTCGTGCATGCGCTTTTGTTTTCTTCACCCGCTATTGGCCTTTGTATGCGTCTTTCTAAGAAAGACAGCATGCATTTGGCCAAAGGTGGGTGTAGGAGAGTAGGGTCTGCAATCCTATGATCACCCAGATTTTTTGCTTTTTGCTGCACTGGTTTACGACTTTCCCTGGCTGTGGGCCTGCTAATCAGACCCACAGCCTAGCTGTTCTCTCTATCCAAATTGCACTTAGGTACTGAATTGGCACTGGGCCCTCTCCAAGTCCCTGTACCCAGGGCTGGGGTGCACCCAGAAGTCTCCCAGGGGCTGAAGCATGTATTATGCCACCCCTGGGCTGACTAACTAAACTGACACAACTGGCTGCACGACAGCTGGGGCAAGGTGGTGTACTCACCCTTTGCTTTAGATATAGTATACCTATATCTAACCCTAAAATGGACACACAGATCTCCTATCAGTCACTCCTATGGCAGGCCTTAACAATCCTGAAGGCAGAGTGCTTGGAATCGTGTGAGATGGTGCTCTGGCATGAGCTGAGCCTGTCTGCGGCTTTCGGGACCCATCCCTTAGCCGTTTCCATGATATCGCATACCATATACTCTTAAGTGCATTATAATCCTCGCGGTTATGTGCCAACTCTGGTATCGCTTTATCAAAACATGTCGAGTAAGGTGTCATACGAATTGGAATACTAACCCCTCGCCAATTCTGGCGACGGGGTTAGCATTCCACCCTTCTAGAGGGACACGACATGTATGTAACCCCTAACCCCGGTTAAAGTCAGACAGAGCCTTAGCATCCACAAAATGGATGCTGCCACCGAGACACAAGTCTGCCCTCCTGCTGCTGGGAGTCCTCCCAGCGCAGGAGATAAGGACAAAGGGTTTCCTGCCAGGGGCGGTGCCAGCACCGTCCCAGACAGGGTTTGTGTATTGTAGGTAGGCAGGGCTTTAGAGGAAGGTGACTGCAAGTGGCACCCCGGTGCTCACTGTGCATAGGCCGGCTGAAACCAGTTCCAGGGGCACTCCAGCCCCTGGCCTGGGGAAAGCCCGCCAAGGAAGTGGGTGTAACCACCCCCCTCCTGGTCCCACCCATAGGGCAGGACCTAGTCGCGTGCCAGCCCCCTTTTCCAAGATAAAGGTAGAGACTGGCCCCCTTCCAAATCAGATCATCTTTGAATCCTGAAACTACTTTCCACGAAAGGAACTCAAGACTTCTTCCTAAGATTTCTCCCTTGTGACTAAGGAGTAGTCACCCTGCATCCGCAGGCACCATCTTAAGAACACTGCGGTCTGCTGCAAGTCTCTCCTCCGGATCAAGACTGCCCAGCTCGACGAGAACCGGCTTCCCTGGCACCTCTGACCTCTACCTGCATCATCAGTCACGCTGAGATTCGTGGGTGTGACGAGACCTCGAGGGACCGGCCATCTTCAAGACTGCACGACTTCTTTCCAGCAAGCCCGCCGAGTGAATTCCTGGTGAGTGCTTTGGGGTCCGAGAAGCCCCGACCCTGAGCAGCTCCAGCACCGAAGTGCAGCCCCCCAGCATCTCCACGATCTGCGTGGGGCCCTTCTGCTTTTGGCTGCTCACCGCGTTGTTTGGCTACTAGCCCGCTGGCTTGTGGCCTTCCCGACGACGCCCGACGACATTTCTGCTGCTGGTCTGGTTGCTCCAGACTGGCCCTTGCTTCCCTCCATCGGAGAAGTACCCTGGACCCTCCTGGTCCACCCAAGACGCCATTTTAGGTCCACCGCGTGGGCCTTGCATTTGCCAAGACTTGTTGCCCAATCCTGGGTCCAGCGACGTCGACAGCAAGAACCTTCGTGGGACAGCTCGCACCTCCATCCTGGTCGCCGACAACGCCTCCTGGTCCGAGAGACTGCAGAGCCCAGCAGCGCCCACTCACCTGACTGCGGTGACTTCGCCCGGTGCCATCCTGGTGCCCACTTAATCACTGGCTAGTGATTCAAGAACTTGGTCCCCTCTGCTTTCAGGTTTTCTTCTTCCTTGATCCAGGCTTGGATCCATCGAACTTTTCTTCACTGGTCGCCTGCCAGCAACTTCCTTCTTCCAGGCTCCTGGTCCGGCAACGAGATCCCCGACGTCTTTTCAGACCTATGCAGCTGCAGCCCCTGGGCTAGGTAACTTCGGCACTTCGGTGTCCCAGCATAGCCTCACTATCCTAGGGTCAGGATCCACTGTCGTTTTCTTCCTACCAGGTCGGGTTCGCCCGTGAACACTAACTTTGCCTTTACTAGCCTCCATAGACTTTGTCCCGCCTCCCGCGTGAGAGTGCACACTCTGCACCCGAGTCCCCTAGGTCTCCTAGAAGTAATCTAATGATTCCCTAGTCAAGTCCTAGCGATTCCAAAGCCTATTAGAACTGTTACTTACCTGCTAGTAATTCGCATTCCACTTTTAAAGTATATGGTTTTTCGTGCCCCTCGGGCATTTGTGTATAACGTGCTAACTTAAGTATTTTCGTAAGAGTTTTGTTGTGTGCCTAGCACCCTGTCCTCATAAAGAGTACAGGGTTGTTGTGATTCTAATAAATACACTGTTTATTTTCATAACACTTGTGTGGTGTCCTTTCACTGGGTGTTCAAGGGGTAATGTGATGGTAAAACAGCTGGCTTAACACGCCCTCTAGAGTCTTAGCCTTAGACTGCTCGTATCCATGCTACTAGGATAGCTGGTCTATAAGGTTGACTTACAACCAATCATCAATAAGGGTTGTTTGGACTGATATATAGTGATCACTAGAATAGTGAACACTGCACATCAGGCCAACTTCTCACATTGGTGAGCAGCGGTTGGGATTTGAGCTTGCTGTTGTTTTACCACACATGCCCTAAGAATATCTTGTGAAAGATCACATAAGTACTAAAGGTACATATAACTTAGCTTAGAATACTCTGAGTTCTACTGAACCAGCTGTTGTAGCTCCTAGGGCTTAGCACACCCTAAACTACAACTCTAGCAAGGGATCAGTAGGCAAACATATAGTGTAGGTAAGTGCACCACTTACACCTCACTAGAAAAGCATGTCTACCCAGGGAGATTCTACTGAGACTCCCCTGGTCAGTGTTGACCCTCCACAGGTCACTTCAAGATATGCAGCTCTCAGTTTCCAGGAGATGAGACAAATCTGTGTCTCCAGAAAACTGAAGCAGGGGTCTAACCCCACCATTCCCTTTCTGATAGGTCTCTTAGAGACATATGATGCCAGAAAGCTTTCTCAGTTACATGAGAACATGCCAGCCTTAGAGGGAACCTCTGGGGATCCAGATCTCCCCAACATTGCTACTGCAGTTGAGGAGGAGGATCAAGAGGAACTCTCTGGGGATGAGGTAGACAAAGGTCTTGAGGTAGTCAGAAGGCTAACCAGGGCCAACTTAGACTTACTTGGGCTAGGATCTGGGGGACCCCCAGTACTAACCCGAAGTGGGCCTAACCTTGGAGTTAGGAGAGATAGATCTCTTTCTAGGGACTCCAATAGATCTCTGCACTCTAATGCCTCTTCTCAGGGGAGAAGGAATCCTCCACAGAGGAGATTTACTTCCCCTCAGAGAAGGGAGCATGAAGCTAGGATGAGACAAGCTGAACTGAGGATTGAAAGGGAAGAAATTGCCCTGGCCAAAGAGAAGCTTGCCCTGGCAAGAGAGCAGCAGATGAGTGGGCTAGCTCCCACTGGTGGCAGCAATCTCCCAAGAGATAGAGAGAAGGGTTTAGATACTAAACACCTGACTAAAATAGTGCCCCCCTTTAAGCAAGGGGATGATATCCAGAAATGGATGGCTGCTCTGGAGAGGGCCTGCACTGTGCAGGGCATTCCCCAGAGTCAGTGGGCAGCTATACTGTGGCTCTCCTTTGATGGTAAAGGTAGAGATAAGCTCCTCACTACAAGAGTGGAGGATGCTAACAATTACCAGGTCCTGAAGAATACACTGGTTGATGGGTTTGGTTTAACCACTGAGCAGTACAGGTTGCTGTTCAGAGACACCCAGAAAACTCAGTCTCAGGACTGGTCTGATTTTGTGGATTGTGCCACTAAGGCTTTGGAGGGCTGGTTGCTGGGTAGCAAGGTTACAGATTACACAGGATTGTATAATCTAATGATGAGAGAACAAATTTTGAACAATTGTCAGAACCAGTTGCTGCACCAGCACCTTGTTGATTCAGATCTGACCTCTCCCCAAGAATTGGGAAAGAAGGCAGACAAATGGGTCAGGACAAGGATCAAGCAGAACCAGAACCAGAACCAGGGTGGTCAGAAGAAAGCAGACCAGAAGGGTAATGTTAAGAATGAGCAAAATGACCAGAAGTCTTCACCAGGTCCCCAACAAACCAAAGAGGGTGGGGGTCAGGCTTCCCAGAAGAAGAAGACTCAAGAAGGCCAGTCAAAAAGGTGGTGCCAGTACTGCAAAAGTAAATCTCACTGGTTTAGTGAGTGCACCAAAAGAGGAGGACAAACTCCTGCCACTACAGCTCCTAAAGGAACTGCACCCCCTAGTACAGTCAGTAGTGGTAGTGTACCTCCCAAGGCATTAGTTGGGTTAACCTTGGGTACTGAGGGGTCTGACAACTTAGTTGGCACACTCACTCAGGCTGTCCTTGTCTGTACAGGGGATATGGATATGTCCCCTGAGATAAGTCCCAATACTTTGGGCAAATACAGGCAGACACCTTTGATAAATGGCAAAATGGCTCAGGCCTATAGGGACACTTGTGCCATTGTCACCATGGTGACACCTAACTTTGTGGACCCTGGACAGATCATGCCAGGTACTGATTTCCTGGTGACCAATGCCAGCAATGTCACTACTAGTCATAGTGTGGCAATTGTGGCTTTCTCCTGGGGTGGAGTGAAGGGACAAAAGAAAGTTGTAGTCAGTTCAGACCTCCCAGTTGATTGTTTGTTGGGCAATGATTTGGAGTCATCACAGTGGTCAGAAGTGGAGCAGAGGACTCACATGGAGATGTTAGGCTTGCCAGCACATGTGCTTGCTGTGACTAGGTCACAGGCCAGAAAATGCCCCACTGAACAGGTGCTGGATCCTGAAATTATGGACCAGACACCTTCCAAGAAGAAGAGCAGTAAGGGTAAGGCTTTGCCTTCCCCCTTGCCCCAGGTTGAGGATCAAGTCTCTGAGGAGGCTGATCTGGAAGAGCTGAGGGAAACTGAGCCTAAAGAGCTTGAACTTGATCAAGTTGAGTTTCTGGGCTCAGGGGGACCCTCCAGAGCAGACCTGGGGAAGGAACAGTTGAGCTGCCCTTCCCTTGAACCCCTCAGACAGCAGGCTGCTGCTGAGGCTGCAGGGAATGCCACAGGTGCCCACAGGGTATACTGGGAAGATGGACTCCTGTACTCTGAGTCAAGAGACCCCAAGCCTGGTGCAACCAGGAGGCTGGTCATCCCCTTGTCTCTGAGAGGTTTCCTTCTCACCTTGGCCCATGAGATTCCCCTTGCAGGTCATTTAGGTCAGACAAAGACTTGGGACAGGCTTGTCTCGCACTTTCACTGGCCCCATATGAATGAGAATACCAAGGAGTTTTGTCGCTCCTGTGTCACTTGCCAAGCCAGTGGTAAGACAGGTGGCACAACAAAGGCCCCCCTCATACCACTACCTGTGGTGGGGGTTCCCTTTGAAAGAGTGGGGATTGACATTGTTGGTCCAATGGAACCCCAGACAGCATCAGGGCACAAGTTTATACTGGTGGTGGTGGACCATGCCACCAGGTATCCTGAAGCTATTCCCCTGAGGACCACCACAGCCCCTGTGGTGGCAAGAGCCCTAGTTGGAGTGTTCTCCAGAGTGGGTTTTCCAAAGGAGGTCGTCTCTGACAGAGGTACAAACTTCATGTCAGGATATCTGACTGCCATGTGGAAAGAGTGTGGTGTGAACTACAAGTTCACCACACCCTATCATCCACAATGCAATGGGCTTGTTGAGAGATTCAACAGGACCCTCAAAGGGATGATTCATGGACTACCTGAACCTCTTAGGAGGAGATGGGATGTCCTGATCCCCTGCCTCTTGTTTGCTTACAGAGAGGTCCCACAGAAGGGGGTTGGCTACAGCCCTTTTGAGCTTCTGTATGGGCATCCTGTAAGAGGACCCCTGTGTTTGGTGAAGGAAGGATGGGAGAGACCTCTCAAAAAGCCTGCAACCAACATAGTGGACTATGTACTTGGTCTCCGCTCCAGGATGGCTGAGTACATGGAAAAGGCATCTAAAAACCTTGAGGCCAGCCAGGAACTTCAAAAAGCTTGGCATGACCAAAAGGCTGTTCTGACTGTATACCAGCCAGGACAGAAGGTGTGGGTGCTGGAGCCAGTGGCCCCAGCAGCTCTGAAAGACAAATGGTCTGGGCCCCACACCATCATTGAGCAAAAGGGAGAGGTTACCTACTTGGTGGACCTTGGAACTCCCAGGAGCCCTCTCAGAGTGCTCCATGTTAACAGGCTCAAGGCATATGTTGACAGGAAGGACATGAGCTTGCTCATGGCCACAGATGAGGGACAGGAGGAAGAGAGTGACCCTCTCCCAGACCTGCTCACTCAGAATCCTGATGATGGGTCAGTTGATGGTGTTGTCTTTTGTGGCAGCCTCACTGAACATCAGCAACAGGATTGCAGGCAAGTTCTGCAATCCTTCAGACATATGTTCTCTTTGACACCCAGCCAAACTGATTGGTGCACCCATGATGTTGACACTGGAGACAGTCTGCCTGTCAAGAGTAAAATCTACAGACAGCCTGATCATGTCAGAGACTGCATCAAAACTGAAGTGCAGAAAATGTTGGAACTGGGAGTCATTGAGCCCTCAGATAGCCCTTGGGCTAGCCCAGTAGTTCTAGTGCCAAAGCCTCACACCCAGGGTGGTAAGAGAGAGATGAGGTTTTGCGTAGACTACAGAGGCCTCAATGCAGTCACTAAGACTGATGCCCACCCAATACCAAGAGCAGATGAGCTTATAGATAGATTGGCTTCTGCCAACTTCTTAAGCACATTTGATTTGACAGCTGGGTATTGGCAAATCAGGTTAGCTGAGGAAGCCAAACCCAAGACAGCATTTTCTACCCCTGGAGGGCATTATCAATTTGTGGTAATGCCCTTTGGACTGAAAAATGCACCTGCCACCTTCCAAAGGTTGGTGAATCAAGTCCTCACTGGGCTGGATGACTTCTGTGCAGCATATCTAGATGATATTGCTGTCTTTAGCTCCACCTGGGAGGATCACCTGGTCCACCTGAGGAAAGTGTTAGAGGCTCTGCAAAAGGCAGGCCTCACTATCAAGGCCACAAAGTGCCAGATAGGGCAGACACAGGTTGTATACCTGGGCCACCTTGTAGGTGGAGGCCAGGTTCAGCCACTGGAGAGTAAGATACAGGCCATCAAGGACTGGACTCCTCCAATCACCCAGACTCAGGTTCGAGCTTTCTTGGGCCTGACTGGGTACTATAGGAAGTTTGTCAGAAATTATGGGTCCATAGTGACCCCCCTTAATGACCTGACAAGCAAGAAGATGCCAAAGAAAGTTCAGTGGACAGCAAGCTGTCAGAAAGCATTCAATGACCTAAAGCAGGCCATGTGCACAGCACCTATCCTAAAGAGTCCAGATTACTCCAAGCCATTCATTGTCCAAACAGATGCTTCTGAGTTGGGTGTGGGGGCTGTTCTGTCTCAACTGAATTTTGATGGTAATGATCAGCCTATTGCTTTCATTAGTAGGAGGTTGACACCCAGAGAGAAAAATTGGTCAGCTATTGAGAGGGAGGCCTTTGCTGTGGTCTGGGCCCTGAAGAAGCTGAGGGCCTACTTGTTTGGCACTCACTTCACCATTCAGACAGACCATAAGCCCCTCTTGTGGCTAAATCAGATGAAGGGTGAAAACCCCAAACTGCTTAGGTGGTCCATTTCCCTACAGGGGATGGATTTTACAGTGGAGCATAGACCTGGGACTGATCACAGCAATGCTGATGGGCTCTCCAGGTATTTCCACTTAAAGCAAGAAGACTCACCTGGTCAAGGTTAGTTTATTGTCCCAAAGTTTGGGGGGGGTCATGTAGGAGAGTAGGGTCTGCAATCCTATGATCACCCAGATTTTTTGCTTTTTGCTGCACTGGTTTACGACTTTCCCTGGCTGTGGGCCTGCTAATCAGACCCACAGCCTAGCTGTTCTCTCTATCCAAATTGCACTTAGGTACTGAATTGGCACTGGGCCCTCTCCAAGTCCCTGTACCCAGGGCTGGGGTGCACCCAGAAGTCTCCCAGGGGCTGAAGCATGTATTATGCCACCCCTGGGCTGACTAACTAAACTGACACAACTGGCTGCACAACAGCTGGGGCAAGGTGGTGTACTCACCCTTTGCTTTAGATATAGTATACCTATATCTAACCCTAAAATGGACACACAGATCTCCTATCAGTCACTCCTATGGCAGGCCTTAACAATCCTGAAGGCAGAGTGCTTGGAATCGTGTGAGATGGTGCTCTGGCATGAGCTGAGCCTGTCTGCGGCTTTCGGGACCCATCCCTTAGCCGTTTCCATGATATCGCATACCATATACTCTTAAGTGCATTACAATCCTCGCGGTTATGTGCCAACTCTGGTATCGCTTTATCAAAACATGTCGAGTAAGGTGTCATACGAATTGGAATACTAACCCCTCGCCAATTCTGGCGACGGGGTTAGCATTCCACCCTTCTAGAGGGACACGACATGTATGTAACCCCTAACCCCGGTTAAAGTCAGACAGAGCCTTAGCATCCACAAAATGGATGCTGCCACCGAGACACAAGTCTGCCCTCCTGCTGCTGGGAGTCCTCCCAGCGCAGGAGATAAGGACAAAGGGTTTCCTGCCAGGGGCGGTGCCAGCACCATCCCAGACAGGGTTTTGTGTATTGTAGGTAGGCAGGGCTTTAGAGGAAGGTGACTGCAAGTGGCACCCCGGTGCTCACTGTGCATAGGCCGGCTGAAACCAGTTCCAGGGGCACTCCAGCCCCTGGCCTGGGGAAAGCCCGCCAAGGAAGTGGGTGTAACCACCCCCCTCCTGGTCCCACCCATAGGGCAGGACCTAGTCGCGTGCCAGCCCCCTTTTCCAAGATAAAGGTAGAGACTGGCCCCCTTCCAAATCAGATCATCTTTGAATCCTGAAACTACTTTCCACGAAAGGAACTCAAGACTTCTTCCTAAGATTTCTCCCTTGTGACTAAGGAGTAGTCACCCTGCATCCGCAGGCACCATCTTAAGAACACTGCGGTCTGCTGCAAGTCTCTCCTCCGGATCAAGACTGCCCAGCTCGACGAGAACCGGCTTCCCTGGCACCTCTGACCTCTACCTGCATCATCAGTCACGCTGAGATTCGTGGGTGTGACGAGACCTCGAGGGACCGGCCATCTTCAAGACTGCACGACTTCTTTCCAGCAAGCCCGCCGAGTGAATTCCTGGTGAGTGCTTTGGGGTCCGAGAAGCCCCGACCCTGAGCAGCTCCAGCACCGAAGTGCAGCCCCCCAGCATCTCCACGATCTGCGTGGGGCCCTTCTGCTTTTGGCTGCTCACCGCGTTGTTTGGCTACTAGCCCGCTGGCTTGTGGCCTTCCCGACGACGCCCAACGACATTTCTGCTGCTGGTCTGGTTGCTCCAGACTGGCCCTTGCTTCCCTCCATCGGAGAAGTACCCTGGACCCTCCTGGTCCACCCAAGACGCCATTTTAGGTCCACCGCGTGGGCCTTGCATTTGCCAAGACTTGTTGCCCAATCCTGGGTCCAGCGACGTCGACAGCAAGAACCTTCGTGGGACAGCTCGCACCTCCATCCTGGTCGCCGACAACGCCTCCTGGTCCGAGAGACTGCAGAGCCCAGCAGCGCCCACTCACCTGACTGCGGTGACTTCGCCCGGTGCCATCCTGGTGCCCACTTAATCACTGGCTAGTGATTCAAGAACTTGGTCCCCTCTGCTTTCAGGTTTTCTTCTTCCTTGATCCAGGCTTGGATCCATCGAACTTTTCTTCACTGGTCGCCTGCCAGCAACTTCCTTCTTCCAGGCTCCTGGTCCGGCAACGAGATCCCCGACGTCTTTTCAGACCTATGCAGCTGCAGCCCCTGGGCTAGGTAACTTCGGCACTTCGGTGTCCCAGCATAGCCTCACTATCCTAGGGTCAGGATCCACTGTCGTTTTCTTCCTACCAGGTCGGGTTCGCCCGTGAACACTAACTTTGCCTTTACTAGCCTCCATAGACTTTGTCCCGCCTCCCGCGTGAGAGTACACACTCTGCACCCGAGTCCCCTAGGTCTCCTAGAAGTAATCTAATGATTCCCTAGTCAAGTCCTAGCGATTCCAAAGCCTATTAGAACTGTTACTTACCTGCTAGTAATTCGCATTCCACTTTTAAAGTATATGGTTTTTCGTGCCCCTCGGGCATTTGTGTATAACGTGCTAACTTAAGTATTTTCGTAAGAGTTTTGTTGTGTGCCTAGCACCCTGTCCTCATAAAGAGTACAGGGTTGTTGTGATTCTAATAAATACACTGTTTATTTTCATAACACTTGTGTGGTGTCCTTTCACTGGGTGTTCAAGGGGTAATGTGATGGTAAAACAGCTGGCTTAACACGCCCTCTAGAGTCTTAGCCTTAGACTGCTCGTATCCATGCTACTAGGATAGCTGGTCTATAAGGTTGACTTACAACCAATCATCAATAAGGGTTGTTTGGACTGATATATAGTGATCACTAGAATAGTGAACACTGCACATCAGGCCAACTTCTCACAGTGGGTGCATGTCCCGCCTTCTCTCTGCCCTGGCCTAGGGTCCGCGGGAGCGAGCGCAGCTTTCCTCCCTCGTCATGGTTCATTGAGAACAGCATGCACTTTCAGTTCCCAACGCGGTTGATTTAACTTTTGCGTACCGCACTTGTTTTAGTTATTTATTTATTTGCTAGAGCACCGTAATACCTTTCTGCACAGAACACCCCTCTAAGCCCCCAAACATCAACCAGAGCAATGCAGTGGCTTGTTTCTAACATTTAGCCTCTTTCTGCTCTCCCATGTGCCCCCTTCAAGATCCTTCTCTCCTTCCGTATTCTGCTAGCACCTTCCTACACAATAGTCGTCTACCACAACCGCCACCACCGCGTCCACCACCACCGCGTCCACCACCACCACATCCCCCACTACCACATCCACCAACACTGCGTCCACCACCACCAACACTACATCCACCACCACCACCATGTCCACCACCATGTCCACCAACATGTCCACCACCACCACATCCACCTCAACCACCACGTCCACCACCACCATGTCCACCACCACATCCACACTTACCACCACGTCCACCACCACCACCACTACTACTACTATGTCCACCACCACTACGTCCACCACCACCCCGTCGTCCACCACCACATCCACCACCACCACCACGTCCACCATCCCATCCACCACAACCACCACGACCACCACCGCGTCCACCACCACCACCACCTGTGACGGGTAAAGTGTCAGTGGAGGGCAGGGGTAATAGGAGTTTCAACCCCGGCTGTACATGGGACATTTAAGGATGCATTGGGTGCGAGAAGACGGGAATAGGGGCTAGTAGTATTACACCAGAACCAAGATACATTTTGAAGAGGCGCAATGTCTCAGGGGCTCCTGTAAAAGCACTTGCAGCATCTTTACCTCACAGTGGCATACCTGCACGAGCCACTTACTCAAAACAAGCATTGGCATACTCAATAGGTCTCGCCTTTGTGACCTTATAAGTGTTAGGCCATGCAACACTTGATGTTGTTGCACCAAGGATATTGTGCTGGATAACTAAACACTTATAAGGTCCCAAAGGCGAGACCTATTAGCTATGCCAATGCTTGTTTTTGTTTGGTATGGGGATATTAAGTGATTTGCCCAGAATCACAGGATGTCCAGCTTCATTGCCGAGACTCGAACCCAGTTCCCCAGATTTGAGGTAGACTGCTTTAGCCGTTAGGCCAACTCCTCTCCCCAATCACTGAAAACCCCTCATGTCTAATTTCACACACAATGAGGTCCAAAGATTGCAATGGTACAACTAGACCGACATAACATTCCTCCACAAAATGCAGAAAATACCAAACATAATGAAAAATACACTAAGCTTTATACACGTCGTAGTGGGGCATAGACTAATAGTACTATGAAGAAAACAAAAGTCACACTTGTCGTGCCGGACGAGCAGTGGTACTAAAAGATATCAGCATACCTGTCCACAGGGTTACCCGACACCAGATGATGTTGGAGATGGCTCAATGGTGGTGGATTGCGGTGAAGTCCCTATCTAGTGTGGACATCACGGCTGGACTGTGAGTCCGCTAGCACTGGTTCTGGGGTTTCTTTGGGGCTTGCACTGGAAATTGGATCTTCTTCCTTTAGCTACACACGGTCTGGCGGACCTGGCAAACATAGAGTATAAGTGTGGTCTTCAAATGGCAACTGGAATGTACTTCCTGGAGACCGGTCCTTGATTAATACCAGGTCTCCAACGGTTAGGTTAGATGTCTTGGCTCAGGCGGTGCTGGCTGGCTCGATCATTGGATGCTAACCTTCTTTCAAATGCTCTTTGATTATCCATGACAGCGTAATGCCTCTCGGGATGATGAGGAATGGAATCAACCACTATTCTGCCAAACGATAGATGTCCGCGGGCTAGGCCGGTTGTGGAATGCTGCTTTTGTCTGTAGTCAAGCAGAAATGAGTAGATGGCTAATTCAGGCGAATGTATTCACTTCCCTATTAGCTTAAGGCCACCAGGGTGTGACTCTCTTATGAGTGATGTCATGCAATTTCAGGTAATGCAAAAAGAACAACTGATGGACAGAATTCAGAACAATGTCATACATTCACCCCAGTACAGAGATCTAGGCCTAAATTCATCATTTTCTTTGCTCCCTATGCCATTCCAGTTTGAACCCAGCCATATGCAAATCAGTCTTCACCCTGCACCCGATGCGAACAGTCCAGCCCGAACTGTCAGGCCCTCCCTGGACTGAAAACAAGCATCCTAGGACCGATTTCTGGGTCTCACCACTCATCAGCCGGGATAGCTTGACTCCAGTGGCATGGAGAGCACAGGACCCACGTCAGGACATCCCTCGCCCCACTCGGGGTGACGAATGCAAAAAGAACGATTGATGGACAGAATGCAGAACAGTGTTATACATTCAACCCAGTACAGAGACATGGGCCTAAATCCATTGTTTTTTTTGCTCCCGTGCCATTCCAGTTTGAACATAGCCATATGCAAATCAGTCTTAATCCCTGCGCTCAATGGGAACAGACCAGCCCGAACTGCCAGGCCAGGTCCTCCCTGGACTGGAAGCAAGCATCTTATGACCAGTTTCGGGGTTTCACCCCTCATCAGCCAGGATAGCTTGACTCCAGTGGCATGGAGAGCACGGGACCCACGTCTGGGCAAACCCATTCCACTCGGGATGACGAATGCAAAAAGAACAATGGATGGACAGAATGCAGAACAATGTTTTGATTTGTTCTGCATTCCGTCCATCAATTGTGTGTCTTTTACTTCCTTGCCCTAAGTGCGCCGGGTATGCCTAGACGTGGGTCCCGGGCTCACTGTGCCACTGGAATCAAGCTATCCTGGCTGATGAGGGGGTGAAACCCCAAAACTGGTCCTAGGATGCTTGTTTATGGCCCAGGGAGGACCTGGCTTGGCAGTTCGGGCTGGACTGTTTCCATGAGGCACAGGGTCAAGACTGACTTGCATATGGCCAGGTCTAAACTGGGATGGCATGGTGAGCAAAATAATTAAGGATTTAACTCAGATCCTTTGACTGGGGGTTGAATGTTTTGATTTGTTCTGCATTCCGTCCATCAATTGTGTGTCTTTTACTTCCTTGCCCTAAGTGCGCCGGGTATGCCTAGACGTGGGTCCCGGGCTCACTGTGCCACTGGAATCAAGCTATCCTGGCTCATGAGGGGCGAAACCACGAAACTGGTCCTAGGATGCTTGTTTTATGGTCAGGGAGGACCTGGCTTGGCAGTCTGGGCTGGCCTGTTCCCATGAAGCACAGGGCCAAGACTGATTTGCATATGGCCACTTGGGTGGTGGTTTAATACTAATCCTTCCAATCTATGAATGAATAGAGTCTCTTTTGATGGACATCAAGCTCCACTTAGAGCTGCTCAGGGACTGGCTGTCCTTAATCATCAGGACTGCCGAAGTCAGTGGTTCTCTATGTCAAAGGTTTGATCCTCTAATGGAGCGCTTTTGGGGCCAGCGCCAATTTAGGCTTCAGATCCCGCTCTTTCTGCGCTAAAGTTGGTGTCCACTCAGAGTGATTTCGATGCCGGTAGCGTCTTGGGGCCTGTTGCTGTTTTTGACACAGGCACACACTTCAGGGCTGAGGAGGTTATGGTCTTTGTCTTGCCTGACGGACGAGTAGGTTAATAGCTTTTGGATGCGGTGTGAGGCTGGCTCCGTGGGCTCATTTATTTATTTATTTAATTTATTTATTTAATGCATTTTTATAAAGCGTGGACTTTACCCGAAGGTGTCAGAGCACTGTACAATAGAACCAGTTATGTTACATGAGAGAACTGTTGCAGGAATAAAACAAACAAAAATAGCAGGCCATCGAATCGGAGCGACGCAGGCAAAAGGCACACAATCTCAAGCACAGCATGAACAGACTGTACAAGCAAAAATAAGAATAAATATGACAAATTATACAATGACTAAAGAACTTCCTGGCGAACAATAGCAGGCCATAGAATCAAAACGACGCAGGCCAAAGGAACACAATACCAAACGCAGCAAGCACAGGATGTACAAACAAAAATAAAAATATTTGTGACAAATTTGCAATGACTAAAGAACTTCCTGGTGGGGACTGAGAAGGAGGGAATTAGTTCTGAAAGGGTCTTTGGAATAAAAGAGATTTGAGGTCCGCTTTGAAGATCTGGCTGGAGGTGATGGCACGAAGCGAAGGAGGAAGCGAGTTCCAGATTCCCACCGCATTACCTGAGAACGATTGTGCCAACAATTCTTCCCTTTTGAAGGAGGGGGGTTCATGAAGGAACTTTTCCGCATTCCGAGAAGGTCTTGAGCCTCCAGACAGTTTGAGTTTATTCGCCAGATAGCGAGGGGAGGAAGAGTGCAAAGCTTTGTGGGTGATACACGCTGTTTTGTAGATGGCTCTAGCCTCTATGGGAAGTCATCGGAGAGAAGACAGGATAGGAGTGATGTGGTCACTACGTTTGGACCCTGTAATGAAGCGAGCTGCTGAATGGAGGACGGATTTGAGGGGGGAGAGGTGAGATTTGGGAAGGCCTGTCAGAAGAGAATTACAATAATCCAGTCTAGAGAGAACTAGCGATTGGACCAAGGTTTTTAGGTCATTCTCCGGGAAGAACCGACGAATCCCCCATAAAAGGCGCAGTTGTCAACGTGCGCTCTTGGCCATGGAGTTGATGTGTGAGTTTAGGTTGAGTCTTTTGTCAAGTATGACACCTAAGGATTTAGCGCAGTCCACAATGATGGGTTTACTGTTGAGTAGATTCGATTGATCCATCCAGGATTGAACAGGAGGCGGAGAGAGAGAGCTAGATAAGAGGAGGAATTCTGTTTTGGAGGGATTGAGAATGAGTTGGTGAACTAACATCCAGTTGTGAATAGTATTGAGAGTAGAGCTGAGTAGTGAGAGATCATGAGAGGTAGACACCTTGAGGTAGATTTGGGTGTCATCCGCATAGAGATGGTAGAGGATTCCAGATTTGCTTAAAAGGTTCCCTAATGGTTCCAGATAGAGATTGAACAGAGTGGGAGCAAGGATAGAACCTTGAGGGACGCCTTGACCAACCACCAGTGGAGACGAGAGACTGTTTGCAATCTTGATCATGTGGGATCTGTCCGAGAGGAAAGAGGCAAACCATTTGAGTACTGTGCCTTCCACGCCCATTGTCTGTTGAAGAAATAAGTCTTCCCTCCCGTGTGCATGGTGCCTTGAATGTTGGGAAAATAGCGCCACCAAGCGAGGGACAACACCCTGTTGAACTACACGTCCCAGAAATCCTTCGGACACACAGGAGGTACATGAACCAGGCACCTTCAAAGACTCCGCCCCTATAAAGCCCCTCCTCTTCAGGGGATAGGGGCTTGACGATCTTGTTTTGAAGCTGAGATGCAGGGAGACCAGATTTTATGTTCCCCGCCGGAGTTCCTGATTACCATCAGTGTTTATTTAATCCATTATTGTATGTGCCGATCTTGAAGGAAACTTCCTTGTTAGTGCACAGCGTTGCTCTTGAAGGTCTCTCGATTCCATCAAGTATCCCCAGAGCCTCGATGAGGGAATCTCCAGGTACCATCGACCCAGACGGGAGAGAAGCACTGGGGAGCTCTCCTTTTTCCGTGACATTGTTTGTTTTATTTGCATTTTCCTGTGCTGTTTTTAAAACGGAGGCAGCAACTACCGGCACTCTCGCTGTGATTTTGAACATCAGTGGGGTGCACTGGGCTTGTTCTCCCTCCCTTGCCTACCCCCGTGCAAGCACTCTCGCTGTAAAGTGAACAGCAGGTTGGTGCGCTTGCATTTGCAACTCTACGCCTGTCAGATTCCTCGTATGCACCCTCGCTGTGGATTGAACAGCAGTTAGGTGCACTTTGGTGTGACTCGCTCACGTGACAAAGGAGCAAACCACTGAGACGTGTAATAACTCTGCTAATTTGGTGCTGGTAGCAGTAACTCTTATTGCTTTTGTTTTTGCTGAAAGACACATGTATGATCCAGAGCTTCAGTAGTGACTTGTTTGACATCGTGGTCTCTCCCAGGATTGGTGTTCAGTACCTGCTGTTTATTGCTGCATGGTTTATCATGAGTGCATGAATGGTGTCTTACTGTGAGAAGTTGGCCTGGTATATGATGTCCACTATTCTAGTGGGCACCTTGCACCAGTCCAAACAACCCTTATTGATGATGGTTGTAAAGTCAACCTTATAGAAAGCTATCCTAGTGGTAGCTGTGGAGAGCAGCCTTCAGGCTAACACTTCAAAGACGAGTTAAGCAAGTTGTTTTACCAATTATAATCTCTTGAGTACCAAATGAAAGCACACCACACAAGTTATATATCAAATATATATGTATTTATTCTAAACACAACCCCTTGACTCTTTATGAGGTCAGAGGTAACAGTACAATACATGAAACTTAATTGACATACGATAAGTTGCACAGTATAGATTATGCCCTAGGGATCTCACAAACCATATACTAAAATAGTGGTATAAGAACCACGTGAGAAATAGAAAGCAGGCCTAGGGCCTGTGGAATCGCTGGGGCTACCAGGAACCACCAAAGGATAGGATGTAGGAGGCCCACAGGAGACGCGTGCAGTGTCTAAACACAGCCGCGTATTATCATTGACTTTCTATGGAGTGCGAACAAGTTACAGTTTTAAAGATTAAGGGTACAAGGAGGTGAACTGCGATGGAACCCTTTTAGACTAGGACACTTAGAAAGTCAATACCCACGGGAGCACCAGAGTACTCGTGTTACCTCACCCAGGGAAGCCGGGTGCATAGGTGTCTTTTCGTGTTGGGTTTTGTCGTCGATTCCTATGGAGAGCTGCGAAGAAGTGCTGCAGGCGACCAGAGGAAAAGTGTCTGGGTGGACCCAAGAGTGGATCGGAGATCTGAAGAACCTGAAAGCAGAAGCGACAAAGTCTGGGTCACTAGCCAGTGACCAGGATGGCGATGGTAAGCTGCCAGCCAATGTCGGGTGATTTCAGGTGAAAAGGTGAAGCTTGTTTCTCCAGCCACGATGGCCAGTAGGCATCTGCGACGACCAGGAGCTGGATTCGAGCTGTCCCACGAAGGATATAGTTGACTGAGGTGTCGGTATCTGGATTGGACCCCACAAACCTTGGCAAACGCAATCCACGCAGGATGTCGAGATCGGCTTCGGTGCAGACCAGCAAGGTCTGAGGAACTTCTCCTTTGCAGGGAAGTTGGAGCAAGCCTGGAGCAACCAGGAAAGCAAAGGTGTGTCTTCTTGGGGGCTCACTAGCCAACAGACTAGGAACCGGGAAGACGCGTCGAGCTGAAATGCACATAGCGGGCACACGGGACACTCGTGGAGTGTGGGCCTCTGAGCTTCGGTGCAAATGGTGCTCGAGGCTGAGGCTTCGAGCACCCCAATGCACAACTTCGGGTTACCTCGGGAAGTTGACACAGTTTGCAAAATGCAGGATGTCCAGGAGTTCCGGTCCCACGTCTCTCATGTCAGCTACAGGTCTCAGCTTTGCTGGGAGCTCGGGTCAGCTCCAGAGAGGTCTGGAAGTCCATGTCCTGTGTCGCAGATTCTTCAGGATCCGGCGGGAGCCTCGAAAAAGCAGACGGGCAAAGATGCAGTTGGTGCCTGTTTGAACAGGGTGGTCACTCCTTGACCACAAGGTAGATTTCTTCAGTCTTCCAGTCGATATGGAATGTCGAAGGTCCAAGATATATGTAGCAGAGTTTCATCCGGGGTAATCTAAAGTCCTAGGGACTGGGGTTCTATCTTTATAGTAAAAATAGGGGATGGACTAACTCTATGGCCCCACCTATGGGAGGGCCAGAGGCGGGGGTGGTTACACCCCTTCCCCTTTGTCCAGTTTCGCGCCAGAGCTGGGTCAGAGTGCCTCAGCAACCGGTTTGAACTGGAAAATGCATGGAGAACCTTGTTTGCCCCGGGCAGTGTCTGAAAGGCATCCACTGAATGCAACCCACCCTGCCCCAATACACTAAAGCCTGTCTGGGGAGGTGCTAGCACCTCCCTGGACAGGAAACCTATTGTCCAGGCCTCCCCTGCCGGAGTTTCGTTTCATCCAGCAGCAGGAGGGCAGACTCGTGTCTGTGGCAGCGGCATCCATTTTGTGATGCTGGGGCTCTGTTTAACTTTAACTGGGTGTACCAGTAACTACATGTATTCTCCCTCTAGAAGGGTGGAATGCTATCCCGCCGGAGGGGGGTAGTATTCCAAAGTGTTTGTCACCTTACACGACATTTTTTGATAAAGCCAAACCAAAGTTAGCATTAACCGCGTGGATATAATGCACTTCAGAGTATATGGTATGGCTATATCATAGAACAGCTATAAGGAGATGGTTCCGAAAGCTTCAGAGGGGCTCAGCTCATGCTAGGGCACCCTCTCACACAAAACCAAGCACTCTGCCGCCAGGATTATCGAGGCCAACATAGGAGTGACTGATAGGCTCATATGTGTCTATACAGATATAGGTATACTATATCTAAGTAAGGGGTGTTTACACCACCTTACCCAGGTTGCAATTGCAGACCTGTGGTGTCAGTTTGGAAGGCTAACCAGGGGTGGCACAATACATGCTGCAGCCCCTGGAAGGCCTAGGCTGCGCCTATGCCATTGGTACACTATACAGGGGCTCACAAGGGTGACCCAGTAACCGATCTGGTATGTACCTAAAGTACATGGAGTCCATTTTATAGAGAGAGCAGATAGACTGGGGCCCTGAATGGCAGGGTCCCAGTCCAACCAAGTTGAAAACCAGCAAAACACCAGGCAAAAAGTGGGGGTAACCATATAGTCAGATATCCATCTTCCTGCACTTATACTGCTATCTTTTTATGAATGTTCTTTTCTGTGCTGCCTCTCATACATCTCTTCCTTCTTTTGTACACAGCCTCATTTCTGTGGGGTGACAAGGAGTATTGAGCCTTAGACCAGACCTAGGGACACGAAGAGCCATCCCAGCAGCAGTGTTTATTACTTTATCCCCTCCCTTTTTCCTTGCATAGAGGTGTTCGTTACTCTGTGGGAGGTTGCACCCAGGGGAGTTGGGGGCTCCTCAACGAACCATTGTCCCCGCTGGCTGATATCGGAGGTTAGTGGCATTGCTTGTCTTGCACTACTGACACGTCCCGACAGAGCCATACAGTGCTCTGGAAGGTTGGCTCGACTTCGATGGGCTAATGCTCCCATCACCTTGCAGGTGGTACTCACCTCACCTTGAGGTGCTTTGGTTGGCTTGGTGTGAGGGTCTGTTATACTCCTAGCCCATGGTGTTTTCCATCTGCTTGGTCATGTAGCCTTGATCTCAAGCTGGGATTGCCCCTCCTCTTTATCAGAGTAGAAAGCTGCCTTCAGCGACGGTTTGTGGGCCAGACTATCTAAGGGTCTAGCTTCCTTGATGTCTTCGTCACTGCAGGCTTCTTCCCAAAGATGTCCAGGGTGTCTTCCGAGTAGTGTCTGTACAGCTTATACTGTGCCCGGAATATGTCCCTATTATGATGGAGTCTTTTTCTACCTGAACGCTAGGCAGACAACAAGCTTGATGTCGTTGTGTTGATGAGATAAGCACAAATTACACACCTGGTGGGGTTCAGAATAGAGGTATATTGCGTTACAGCAGTAGTAGTGTTGAAATGGGGCCCGTTCCATCACCAGCTATGCATTCTCTAAGCAGAAAGTGTTGAGTAAAAGGTCAGGATCCAGTGATCCTCGGAGTTGTGATGGTCTAGGTACTGAGTTGACAATAGTATATTATTTTAGGTTATAATCTGAGTGGAAAAGACAGAGGTGGAGGAAAAAGAGCTGAAGAGCAAAAAACACTTAAAAAAACAATTTAAAATAGAGATGAGAAGTCACCATATACCTTGTCACTCAAGATACTTTTTCGAAGTAAAACAAGTCGTGAGCACCTGAGCCCAACACTAGATGGCAGGAGTATGCAGAGCAATGTATTTACAGCCACATATGCTACACACATAACCTTTCACAGTGCCCACTACAAGCCCTTGCTGGGCTAAAGACAACACAAAAAGCAAGACATCTGACAGCTTTGCCTGCAATGGGTCTATATTGTGGGAACCACACCAGGTTACAAACCTATCTTAGCATAGACAGATTTTTCACAAGAGTGCCTGGTTGCCAAAATGACGTCCACATCTTCAGGAGGAAGGTTGACTGTAGGCAACTGCTACCGCTTGAGCTCCAAGCTGAGCCGTGTAGATTGCATAGATTCAGGTGCAAGATCCTGCTCTGCTGCTGTGACAGAAGATCCTCACAAAGCTGCAGTCTGGTCAGAGGACATATGTTCATTCCCAGACGTTCCAGGTATCACACTCTCCTGACCAGAGCCACTAGAATGACTTGGGCCAGGTCTTTCTTGATCTTTTTCATAACTCTGGACAGGAGAGGCAGAGGTAGAGGTAGAGGTGGAAAGGGATACAAGAGTCCCGAGATGGAATGTATCGCTGATCCATCTGGCCTTCTTAGAAACTCCAGCCCACAATGCGTTGACATTGCACATTCTCTGCGGTGATGAAGAAATGGAGGCACAGTTCACCCCTATGCTGAAAGACACCCTGATCCATCTCAGAGTGGAACTGCAACTTGTAATCCACTAGGCGTCACGTTCTGAATTTGTCCAACCTGGTGTTCAAAGGTCCAGTGAGGTAGTTCACGAGCAAAGACATTCCTGATGGCTAACCCAATTCCAGAGGCACAGAGCCTCCTGGCACAGGACCAAGGACCTCTTCCCACCCTGCTTCCTGCAATACCACAGGGCAGTGGTGTTGTCCGTGAGGAACTGAGCCAGCTTCTATTTTATGGTCGGAAGGACGTTTTCAACACGAAACTGATGTGGAGCCAGGTCTCTATAGTATACCAGAGTCCTCTGATCTCCACCAATTTGAGGTGACCTCCCTAAACCAGTAGAGATGCATCTGTCACCACAACCTACTCTGGGTGCGGTAGGGAGAGAGGTCATAAGCCAGTGCAATTGCACCCGTGCAGCTACCACCGCAGGTCTTTTGCAGTCTCCTCCAAAACCTGGATGGAATCAGAGAGGTTCCCTTGGTGCGGAGCCCACTGAGAATTCAAATCCCACTAAAGAGTATCCATGTGCCATATGGCATATTCGGTCAAGCAGGATACTAGACACCAAGTTGTTTTAGAGTCACTCTCACTGAGCACCAGGGCTGACGCAAACATCAGGATCATAGCTTGATTGTTCTGGACTCTGTGAACAGGTGCGAAGGATCGAAACTGGACTGTATCCAGAATGCCTCACATGAACAGGAGCCTTTGTGAAGGAGTCAGGTGTGACTTCTGCATGTTGATACAGAACCCCAAATGCATTAGGAGGTTCACTGTCATCTGGAGGTGATCAACGACCGACTGTGGTGAGCGGTCTCAAACTGATGGTCATCGCAGTAAGGGAAGACTGCCATACACAACCTCCGAAGATGTGCTGCGACTACCACTATAACGTTTGTGAACACCTGAAGGGCACAAGTGAGCTAAAGGGGAATACAGAAAACTGAAAACGCTCTTCGACCAACTTGCCTGTGGAACTACAGAACAGGGGCATGAAAATAAGCACCCTTTAGATCCACTCCTACCATCCACACAACGGAATTCAGGGCAGTAAACAACTGGGCAAACCTAAGCATCTTCAATTTGAACTTCTAAGGAAGAAGTTTAGAGGGTGCAGATCTAATATAGAACAAAGACTTTTTCGGCATCAGGAAATAACAGGAATAACATCCAATCCCTATTCCTGGTGCCAGATGCCTCTCTATCACTCCTTTGTCCAAAGGAGCCTGGACATCCTGCTGCAGAATGTACATATGTTCTCCAGAAAGCCGGTCTGATGTAGGTTGACCATTCGGTGCATAAAACAGGAGGGCAAATTGTAATCTTCTAGGATTATTTGGAGGACCCACTTGTCTGATGTCATGCCCTGCCTTTCTTGGAGATAATGACTTAGCCTGCATCGAAGGTGGCCAGGTGCCAAAGAGGGCAAACTAAAGTGGTTTGGGGAAGGGAGCCTTGGCAGCACATTGCTCCGGGTGGCCTCGAAATCGTAGGTTGAGTACCTGACCCCCGACAGTGAAAGTACCGGAGGGCCTGCTGCTGGGATAGTGGGCCTTGAAGTTGTCACTAAGTCATAACCCTTCCAAAGCCTCAACAGGGGCAGATTTGTTAGGGATACTGCAGTACGGGTGCAGAAAGGCAGATGGAGATTGCTGTGTCCCTGCTTTCTTCAAATTGCTCCAGTGCACAGTAAGCTTTGTCTTCAAAGAGACCGGCGCATTCAAATAGCATAAACTTTAATGATGTCTAGACATCACCCGAAAAAACTGTGGTTGTCATTCACGCATTGTGCCGAAGCAGCATACTGGTATTGACAGCCCAACCGAAATAGTCTGTGGTGTCAAATCCTCAGCAGATGACATACTTCCCCGCATCTTGGCCATGCATGACATGTGCTAGGTTGGGGCAGAATTCAACAGGGACTGACCGTGGCCCAAGCATGCAAGTATTGTCTAAGGGAAACTGCTAGCACTGACAGAGCTCGAATTGATGAGCTAAATTTCCTTTTCCCAAATGTCTACATATGTCTCGACGCCCATTCGGGAGGAGTCATAGCAACTAGTTCGGTTTCACCCTACTTGTAGAAGCCTCGACCCCTAGGCTCTAAGGCATAGGATGCTGAGCGAGAAAGGCCACCTGGGGCAGCTCTATGCCACCTGGCCACCTGCCTATTTACAGGCTGGCAGGAGCAAGCCTTTGACCAAGTGTCCATTAACGTTTCAGTGAGGACTTTATGAAAAGGCAAAAGGGCGTCAGTCGCAGCCTGGCCAGACTGCAGGACCTCTGTCAAGACATTAGTTCTGAGTTATATGGATGGAAGAAGCAAGTGTAACACTTAGTGCATTATCACTACAGTACACAATACTGATTCTTCCTTTGTGGGAACAGGGAGAAACAACCCAGTGTCAGCTTGTGACTCCTATATTCAACCAATTGCATCAGGAGTTGTGTGGTACTCTACTGTGGTCGATATTGTGCTGAATTGTAATTAGAATTGAACTGAACAATCAGGTCCTCCTCAGTTGTCTATGTGGCCAGACTTGGCGTGCATCTTTGCATCAGGTTGGGCATCAGCTCAGTATTCAGGGAAATCCCCGCAGATGGTATTAAGAGTGGATCCACTGACAGCAATCGAACTGAAGGTCTCCTTGGATCCGTGTGGCCAAAACTTACCAGGAGCCAGAAAGATGCTGAAAATTTTGAGAGCTTCTATCTGACGAGATGTTCCAGATAACCCAGTTATTCTGGGATGCATTGGATAAGTTAGGGAATCGATTCCTCGGTAGGAGACGGAGAGGCACCTTGATGTCCATGCAACTTCTCTAGTCGAGAGGGGAGAAATCTTACTTCCTTTTCTTGTGTTTCTCTATGGACTTACCTGACTTATTTGAATGTGAGGAAGATCTTTTGCTGGAACGGCCTTGAGAGTGTGAACAAGCCACTCCCTTGACCAGGAGCAAAATGTACACACCTTTCGTTGGTGCTCGGCAACACAGAGTTTGGCTTAATGGTCCCAAATCACGTTGAGGGTTTTAACAAGTGCAGTCCTCGCAAGATTTGGAGCAGTGCGATGATGATAAACACCAAAGAATTACCTCATGGGTATCTGTCACAGACATCGGTTTGTGACAATCCCTACAGGGGTTAAATCCTACGGTTTTAGGTGGGGACATTTTCCCTTGCACATTGTGAAAAAAAGTTTAAAGCAAAATGTTTGTTAAAGATGAGGAAGAAGCTTGAGAGTGAGTTCCGGATCTGTGCCCATAGGCACAAAAAAACTGCCATCAGCACGCTGGGATGGCATATACATGTGGCTCCGATGTCACTTCAAGGGGCAGGACAGCATTTATAAGCAGCTCCAATGCCACTTCAGGAGGTGGGACAAAGCTGACACAGAGCTGCACAACACCACTTGTTGGATTGCCAGAGCAATGCTATGAAAAATCTCTAGATCCAGTCTGGCACCTAGAAGTATTCACAAGGTGAGTAATCTGCGTTTACAAGTATCCATCAGAATGTGAGAGTTACAAAGTTCTGAACGTCAGGCTGCAGCAACTATGTATCACATGCATCACAGTTGTGTAGCAGGGATGCTATAGACTAGAGGAATGTATACTGTAAATAATAGGTTATCGATGCACCGGTTGTGAAACTCCTCCAGACTCAGAGACACCTGCTAAGCTAGTCCTTATCCAAGGATGAAGTACATGCCCTAGTCTTAGTAAGCAGCCGGTTTGCTTGCAGCAGGTGGAGGAGGACATGGTCTGGTGACTGCTGCCTTGTGACTGGGCACAGTCAAAATGAGCCCTTGTAGCTAGAGACTAACCCAGGGGAATAGCTGATCTGCTGTCCTATTACCCTCGCAAGGTAGTATCAAAGGTTCAAATGCCTATAGCTTGAAACCCACCAGTCATGGTCAAGAAATTATTTAAAAAGAAAACCTTACCTTGACAATACATATCCCTTGAATTCAAGGTCATAGTGATGTCATCAAATTATAAGCACAGTTTACCAGCATTCTTACGTAGACAGATATATACTGAAGTTAGGAAGGATAAAATGGCCAGATCCCATGCTTTCCCAGTACCACGGGATAAGTGTGGAAGGCTAATAGGTGAAAGCAGCTGAAACCACAAGACAAAGGGTATGTCAAGGAACCTATAAAAAAGGAGGATTTCTCCTTCCTGTTCAGTACTAATTGTGGGATCATTGTTGAATTTTTAACGCCTACATATTTGAATTTAGCCCAACCACCAGCCATAAAACAGACAGTATCAAGTTGGGTGAGCTGAAGAAATACATCAAAGAAGACTTCGATCATGTATTGTATCTGTTAACTCTAGTTCACAATCGTATTATGCTTGTCGTGGGGATCAATGGTATACGTGTGCGGTCTGCAGTGGAAGCGTGATGGCATGGGTTTGCTACATTTTTGCTTGAGTAATTTACTGTGTAAAGAAACCACTTTCTGATAAATTAGAGTATTAGTGATGATCCAGTCATAAGAATATCCATCTGTGTTAAGGAGTCCTGCTTTTAAATCTTAACATACAGATCAGGACAAAATCTGGATTGCACCACAATGTAGGCAACAGTGTGCTTTTAAAAAATGTATTTTCAGAAACTCTTTAGGTGTAAGGCACATTTCAGGCCTCAGTGCTGTTAAAAGCTTGTCTTCGCAGTAAGCAAAAAAAGTATAGACAAAAACATGTCAATGATTAATAAAGAATTATACGGACATACTAATCTTGATTGTAATCTTGCGACAGTTGTGGTACTAATACCTTTTTTAACCCCCACTCCATAATTTGAGACATTTCCTTTGAGCCCTACTTATACAAGAAAAGACATAAGCACTCTGCAAAATAGCACTCCAAGGGCAGGAATCCTAATAGCTTGAAGAAAGTCTGTAAAGGACTTGCATCCAAGATGAGATACACACCTAGGATGAAGCATGGTATCTTGTGAGGGTGTGTGTCCTTTTCGAACCAACATATTAAACAATGGTGAACTTTTTTCTTGGTGTTGTAACACAGAAACACCGTTGGGTGCACATGAAATAGTCCGGGGAGGAGAATCTATTATACCCTTTGAATGAGCTAACTTTCCATTTTCCTTTCAAAGAATTCCAGTGCTAGTGATGGCCACATGTTTTAGGGCCCAAACTATGGCTACTGACAAAGCAAGGACAACACTGGAGATAGTGTGCATTTTGGGGGTAGGGGCCTTGGGTTCAAATGCATACAACTCGAAGCTGCATGGGCTAGAAAGAGGAGGTCAACAGTTGAAGACTGTGCGATTGTCTTCAACTACATCTCTGAATCTACCAGGCCATGAGGTGTAGTTGAAGTAATTCTCAAAACATCAGGAAGAAACTGAAAGGTGCAGGCTTTCAAGCACATTAATAGGGCCAATGATGAAGCAAGCTCTCCCTTGTGATTGTCAGATAATATTCTATTGGCTCCAATTTTTATGGGCAGTAGATGATTCATTACTGAGCCCTGGACGGGGGGTGACCTTATATCATAGAGTAGCACTGTGCAATGCGCGCTCCCAAAGGTCCACTAAGTTAATTGAATATTGTACCACTGGCAGGCAGACCGGTCTAGCATCTCCTCCACAAGGAGGCAGATCATCCTCTTTACAGGCTGGTCTCAGCATAGGTTCTTCAGGATCTTGATCCAGACTTAGTTCCATGCTGAAAAGGCAAGATAGGTACTAGCAAAATCCTATCCCTGGATCATATGTACTTCCCAATGGCAACGGTGTTACTCCTCATTGGATTTTGGAAATACTTGGCAAACTGTGTTTGTCAATAGACACACTATTTACTGTGAGTCCCAACCAATCAGAACTTTTGTAATCTTTAAATCTTAGGGGATCAGGACCACTTTGAACAGAGAATGCAGGGAACACGGAGAAATGTAGCCTGTCCTAGGCCAGTTTAAGCTAATCCATTCAGAATGTATGATAGCCCCAGCCATGATGGAAGATACTTTTGGAAGCCAGATATGAGGAGATTGAGGAGCAGGCAGGCAGGCTGTCATCACCCTGGAAGAGGCACTATAACTACTTTAAGTGCCTAGTGAGCCAATACTCCCACCCAAAATAACAGTAGGCGAGGCGTCCGTTGGCGTCGGGGCAGCGAGAGATAAGTTTTTTAAAATATTAGATTTTTACACACACAATTCCCCTCCCTGTCCCCCCCCCCCCGCGCCCCCATTTTCGTCTGCCACTGTAAGTGCCCCTGCTCCTGTATTACAATCCAGCCGGGAAGTGCTCGTATATTAACAGTATTAAAACCAAGTCTTCCGAGGTTTGAATTGGGAGCAAAGCACTCCAGAGTTTTGGAAGATTCCAATACTAAAACTATTCATATGGCTGCTGGCAAAAAGTGTCAGCTGCAGACAGGTCACAGGTTTCAATCTCAACATGTCCACTTCAGTCTTTCATCCTTTCGAGGCCGATATATACTCCTTTTTATTATCATTGGTCTGTTCAGTGCATTTTCATTGAAGGTTTATATGGTGTTTTAAAATGAATGTGATTTGGTCAATTCTTCATGGGTTCTTAGTAGGTTACTTAACGCATTTGTGCGTACTGTAGAATTGTGCAGTCACAGCAGTGAACGGCTTTAATTTGTCTGGTCAGCAATGTCTGTGCTACTGGGCTTCATCGCGGGACAGTTATATAGCTTTGATGCTGTGTTATGCGCATGCGGTACAGTTTAGCTAAGGTGGTGTTCTGGTACAGTAAGGTAGGTTGTGTGGAGCGTGTTGATGCAGTTATATAGTTATGGTGCCATGTTGCACAGATGAAACTGTCGCGACGTCGGACTAAAATGCTATGCATACTCTGCAAGACATGGTCACATGAGGAGACATTTGAGCTGTTGACATTGCTTTGTGATCTATATGTGTTTGGCCGCCGTTGTGCGTGCAGTACATTTCTCTTGCAGTGGAAACATGCTTAACAAAGTCAGCGAAAATTATTCCCAAAGCCAAAAGGCGAGATCTATTGGCTTTGCCAATGCTTGTTTAAGAAAAAGTGTGATGGCCATGCCTTCTCTATACTTCACCTCACTCTAGAATTCTCCGGCTAATGCCCTCTTGTGGAACTGTTACCTTTAGGAACATCTTACAACATGAGTGTTTCCTAAGTCCCAGTAGCTATCCCAAAAATTAAGCATCAGAAAGCTCTTTGGGTGTGGTGCACTAACCTAACTTAACCTAACATAACCTAACCCAAGTTATCAACTACAGCTATGTCTGTGTTGATGTCTAAGGGCAGATGTAGGACTTTTCAACGCGTAAGTAAAACATACGTTTGGAAGAATGTGATACCCAAAGTGGAAATGGCTAGTGTTTGTGCAAAAGTGGAACCCAGTTATGTGCAATATAAACTGACTGATTGATTAACTAGCAGCACTTGTAAACATCACCCCACCCGGCTCGGACTTTTAGTGCTGATCTTACAGGCACTGCCTAACCACACCTACTAGCTTTCACTTTTTGAAGATAGTCAAAAATGGAGCGAACCTTACATCCAATGCAAGGAGTCTCAGGTTAGGGGCCTGAAGCTAAAATACCACCTTACCTCTGTAGGAAAGATTGCAGTTGGAAACCCTTAGAAGCGCGTCCCCTCTGTGCCCCTGGGTATGGGCAGGAAGATAATATGGACAAAATGTAGAAGTTGGGTATGCTGAGACCAGTGAAGGCAGACATTTGAAAGGCGGACAGACAACCTTAAGCTGATACGTCCTGCTGCAGGGAGCCAGCACAGAGCCCGCCACTCGCCAGGCTTCTGATACCTGATCTGTTTCCCCTAAACAAGGATGCTGTGAACTGCAGCATTCTGCAGTCCCGGAAGTGACGTTCTTGGGAGGCCAGTACATAGAGGTAATTGCAGAAGTCCAAGTGGTCCTGCATGGCGGCACTGACTGCAAGGCAACTAATGTTCGGTGAGAGAGGGGAACATATTCCACATCCTTTACAGGAAAACATATTTACCTCATAGTTTGTCTGTGAACGATGGAGGCATCAGCACCTCAATTAACACCAAGCTTCTTAAGTCAGCCGCACCTAAGTGACGTCAGTTCAGGGTCGAATAGAAATCTAGAAGGCACAGAAAAGATCTCAAAGGGGACGGAGATATTTATTAAGGGGATGCAACTTTGCCCAAATAGTCCAGGTTCCTTCTTTACTGCTCTAACACCATTCATAAAATAGTTTACCCAAATGTAAATAGATTTGAAATGTTACAATTTAGTGACTGAGTCTAACTTTGTAAAACGTACTCAAATTGAATATTTTAAATCAATCAATGGTTTATTGAGTTAGCAAGCGCAGCATTCTTGACACAAATCAGAAATAACTAAACGGGTTAACATTAATTCGATTTTCCATTAAATATTATTGGACACCATGCCGGCTACCACAATGTGTACAATGGGCTTTGTCGTGTTTGGGAGAGAACATTAACACTTTCTACTCAACAGTGAGAGCGAGGGAGAGGCCATTGCTTATCTGTGGTACAATGCTGTGGCCAGAGCAGACAAATTCAGATCCAGAGGTGCGTATTTGTTGCAAGAGCGGTGTTTGCGTTTGCACAGTGATATAAAATACAGCGACATTATTCCTGTAAGAATGCTTGGCAACTGTCAGGCCCACTGGAATTATGTGGCAGGAGAGACGTAAATTATGCTGCAGGTATGAATAAATTATGCGTCAAGAAAACACAAATCATGCGGCATAATGCGGCACATTTAGTAATAATATTAAATCATTATTATTTTTAAACTTGCTAACACTGTCTGGGCATTGTTTGCACCTCATTAATACCATATTAATAGCCAAATATAGCAATGAGCAACAGAAAGGTGACCAGTCCAGTTTTATAAAGTACCTTCAAGCACTTGGTAACACCGGTCACTGCATGTTTAGTAACTATTGAACCGTTTGAGCTAGAAACAAAATTTGTTTTTTGGAGGGGAGGGGGAGATCTGCAGCTTTTGTGGCAGATGATGGATTATGTGGCAAATGCGGCCAATCTATAATTATACGAAAATCGCCTGACTACTGTGCAGTATACCACTATCTGGGCGTGCATAACAAAGGCAATAAACCAGTAACTACAGTTATTTTTGAAAACTTGTAAAGATTACGACTTGCCCCAAGTCACATGGTGAGCCTGTGCTATCTAAGGATCTCTTGCGTGCATTTAAATAGCAATTTCTATATATATTTTGTTATTGAGAGTTCTTGAAAGATTTGGATGTCTACGAACATCATTCAGCTGCAGCAGGGAACGTATGTATGTGCCTAGAACTGAATTTAGTGCCCTACGGAAAGGCAGGGTGCACAGCAGACACGGCATTGTGCTCCTGGTGAAATAGTGCTTATCTGATGCTCAGTTTCCTTCCTGGTTCACTGAACAAAGTGCTGCTTCTTCGCTCTGGTGAGACATGCACTCACAAGATGACTGACTCCTTGTAAAGCAGGTGTCACAGGGGTTGCGCGCAGTCACAGGCACGTGAGAAAGGTTCGCAGTGCAACATATGGCAACCCATAACAAGCATTGGCCGCGTGGCCGTAAAAGGAACGCCGCGCGGGGAAAAAGTGCTGTGCACGTCGCGCGCGATTGTGCGCGTTCTAGCAAGCTGGTCGACCGGCAAGATAGCGCTTTTTGAAGCAGCTACTAAATGTCTTGCAAGGGCAGCGCATGCGCTGACTCTAGCGAGACCTAAAAAGGGAAAATATAAAAATTAAAACCTTGCAGGAGGGTAGGAGTACTAAATATTCAGTCTTACTACCGTTCTGCACAACAATTAGTGGTCCATGATTGAATGACTACTTGCATCACACAAACAACCCTCAAATCGACTACGGAGAGACAACGGGGTAAATCCCAACACAGCCTATATGAAAGGAAATCCAAGGGTACGGCCCCCAACTGGTACACAAAGCATCTTACATGCCGGAAAAATAGCACCTGGGATTGGAGAATAAGCTCACATCAGAGATCTATTTGGTGAGGTGATCAGTGCCTTTGAATTGACCTTGCTATAAGTATTTAAAGGATGGTACTGGATTGTGTGATACTGTGAAGCTCTTTTTTGATCTCCAAATTAAAAAAAACAGGCTACACAGGACTCAATTCTACAAGGGCCGCAACTATGTCATGCCCTCTAGCACATTATGAGAGGGAATCTGTCGTGTCCCCCTTCTACTCCTTCACCCTACCCCCTTTAACCCTCTATGCTTATTTCCTCTCGTCATCTTTGCTCTTTAAATGTTTTTTCCGTTGAGACCTAGCTATCTGACCGATGCTCGGTGGAGCTACCTGATAGCTGAAGAGGAGATGGGCTGTGGATTCCCCCGTGGCTGTCACCTACCCAGCCAGACCTGGGGCAGACTTTCCCTTCATCTCTCCGTCGTATCTATACCTTACCCCCTTTCCCTTCTTCACTCCATTTTACTTACCCTCTATGTTCTTTAAAATGTTTTTAATGGTATGTTTTTTGTAATTTGTAACTGATGTAATTTGGCAACCATGTGGAACCTTATGTAAAGCGCTCTGATACCTTCGGGTCTAGCCAGCGCCATATAAAACGCTTAAAATAAAATTAAAATAAATAAAGAAGAATCACTGTCAAGGTACAATGTGCTAGAAGCGATGGTGCCCTGTGACAAACTCAAATGTATAATAAATATGTAATATACATTGTGTGTGTGATTCAATAAACGTGTAGCTGCAGTTTTAAAAGAGTGAGGGAGTATTGGGGGCACTTGAGGGTGAAACAGAAAAAATGGTGTTAGACCCTTACGGAGCCAAAAGACATTGCAAACTGCACATGAGTCTAAGTTGTGTCCAATTTTTCTACATCATTCCTTTTTTGCCAAGGATAGATTCCTAAAATGGAATGGAGCCACACTTTATCTTTTTTTTTTTTAATAACCATGAATGCCCAAACAGATTCTCCAAAGAATAGTAGAAGACCAAGAAATAAATAGCAAAAAGAGATCTTTCTTAACATTGGAAAGATACTTCACCCACTATGAATGAAAGAATGAATGAATTTTATTTTTATTGCACAGTTTCTTAAAACCATTTGGAATATGACTTACATAAAAAAAAATTTTTTAAACTTCACCCACTAATAAACATCAATCTGGTTGGGGGCAGTGGGTATGAAAATATGCATGGCAATGGAGAAACAGGATTAAGACGACCTCAAGAACATTATAAGATATGGGGCGTGCACAGCAGGAGCAGTTTTACACCCAGTCTCACTGCAGAAGAGCTATCCGTGTCCAAGAACATTTATGTATGGGGATTGTGGCGTGCAAGACAATTACACCGATGACCACAGTATCCCACCATGAGTTAGTAACCTTAAGAGGCTAGAAAATGCGTTTTGTGATACACAACAATCCTTAATGGACTGACAGTGGAGGTTGAATGCTAGACGCTGCAGTGCCATTTTCACAGCCATCACAAATTAAAGAAGTTTATGTAGGAAAATGCTGGACACAAACTTGAATACAGAAAAGGCATGACACAATGACACCTTCAAAGACGTATTGTACAGAGGCAATAAAAAGCTAGGAAGTTAGGACGAGGAACCTCATTTTTCTACTGGAAGTCTAAATGCTCTATTTGAATTTACCATTACACCCAGTACTTTGGGGTTCCTGAAAGCTGGGCAGACTTACTCCTTTTTACTCCACTTGGAAATTAGATCAGGTGTGCATATACATTTAAAGGTTCCCAGTTCAGCACCATATTTCGAACAATCAGCATTTTAATTACATTTTTCAGTCCACTCAGGATCGAGTAAGCTTCCCCTACAGCGAAGTCAAGGTCTGCAAAAACCAACTTGGGACAATCTTTCACTCAACTGATACAGAATAAGATATTCTAGATGCATCCTAACGATCAATGTCTTGTAGGAACTAGTGGTACATGCATTGAAAGGTTCTCCTAATTTATATTTGAAAACTCTCAGAACAAACAGACATCAAGGCCACTTTGGCAGTGCCACAGGGTTATAAATATGCATTGAATGTCGTACCTGGTTTCATGGGAAACTGTGCTGGAATCATTGGTCTGGAGAAGAAGTAGAGGGCATGATGGGAAAGTGGCACTCCTTGCCATTGGGGCTGGGGAAGTACCACTTGAGGTGTGTGAAGGAAAATATAGAAATCTCAAGAATGGAGGAGCAGCCTCCATACATTCAATCCAGTGGGGCTTGAACCTCCTGCTGCCACCACTGTCACAATGGCTCGCTCACCCTTCATCCCTTCAAACTCTTTGGCAGTGACAACATTGTTTTTTTTGGTGGGCTTGTCAAAGTCAATCATGACATGAAACATTACCTAGGGAAGTGTTGCATTACGTGCCATATCCTCCTTTACCCCCACCAGGGTGTGCAGTCTCGCAATTGGAAAGTGTGGCCTCCACGTCGTTGCTTCCCATTACCTCTGCATGCACTCCTACATGCAGGTCCCACCAACATTTCACCACAGACAATCCACTGCAACCCTCCACACTCCTGCCACCACACTGGCAGGAAATGCACAAATTGGACCGTGAAGACAGGACAAGTCGTGCTACCATGCAGGAGCCTGCTCTCTCCACTACCCTTGAAAAATATCCAGCAGGTCAGTGCTTAATTTGAGCCGTGGTTTCCGGTGCATGGCACCGGCACTTGTGACAGCTCACCACATGGTTGCACAGATTGCCATCTCATATATTTTGGTTGCTAACTAATGTCACTTTTGATTTTTGATTTTTGATCCATGTAAATTGTTGTTTGCATTTGTATTCTGTTCTTATACTCTATCAGTAGTATACTTTCACTGTATTCTGCACTATTCTGCACATTTCCGCAACCTGCACCCATTCCCACTTTTCTCTCCTTCTATGCACCGACTGCTACCTCATATATCATATACTTCTACTGTATTCTGCACAGTTCTGCAACCTGCATCCATTCTCACTCTTCTCTCCTGTAATGCACCGACTGCTACCTCATATATTTCTGGTTTGCTCACTAGTGTCACTTCTGCCCCCCTAGGGTCACTTTTGATCCATGTAACTTGTTGTTTTGCATCTGTATCTTGTCCCAGTATTATACTTCTACCTGAAGTATTATACTTCACTTTTGTACTTTGTAACTTACTCTATGTATTTGCTCTACTGCACACTCTCATATTTTGGTTATGCTGGTTGATCACTAGTGCCACTTTGTACTTTGTAACTTACTGTATGTATTTGTTTTTCTGCACACTCTTATAATTGGGTTATGCTGGTTGATCACTAGCACCACTTCTGTACTTTGTAACTTACTGTATGTATTTGTTTTTCTACACATGCGTACCACTATAGTGCATTCTCCCATACCCACCTAAACCACCATCCTAACATGGATCCTATCGGCAATCACACATATAAAATCAACTACCCACCGACACTCACCAAAAAAGCCGCTAAACGCTTTAAACACAACTTCCTTAGGTCACACCCTGAAACCCCCTTTGCTGACACCTACTTCTCACCGGTCAATGGATCCCTGAACACCGATATCATCTTCCACACCACACGCAGAGCTCAATGGAGAAAAGCGTTCCTCACCTTACTCACCGTCTCCTCCACCAGGAAATCCGCTCACAGCCTAACTCTCTCCATCACACCATCCCAACTCTTTCCAGGCAGAGCCACCATCACTATTTACAATAACGGGATTGTCCTATCTCAATCCACAGACAGGAACCTGGAACTACTAGACAACTTGTTCCCCACTTTCAAAGAGCACCTCTCCAATTCGCGGACCAACACTCATATCTCCTCCAGTCCCACCAACCATGACCTCCCAGCTCCCACCACCCACAACCCTTCCAACCTATTTCAGCGCCAGTTAGCTACTACATACTCCTCAATCAGGGACACACCTACCACCCCTGACCTCTCATCTCCCACCCACAACCCCTCTATCCCAGTTCAGCACCAGGCAGTTGCCATACACGCCTCAAACACAGACACTCCCCCTCATACACCACTCACACCCCCACCCCCTCTACCAACCCTCGGACCTCCACACATACCATCAACACTCCTCTCACACCTACAGCTGTCATTAACACTCCTCTCACCCCTGACAGCACAGCTCCCACCCAAAACACACCTAACCCAGTTCTGCACCAGAACGACGCGCACATCGACAAATCCCTCCCTTTATCCCCCCCCATTCTCAGTCCCCATTACCCTCTAACTAACTACGCAGAACACACCTCCTCTCTTAATTTAACTCCCCCTCCCCACAACAGGACCATCTCCAATCCCATTTCCCCTCCTACTCTCAGCCCCCATTACCCTTCCTGCACCCCCACCACTACTATCAGTCTCCCAGCCTACACCTTGATCCCCCCGCCTACCATCAATGCCCCCACTCATATCACCAACCTCCTCCCTACCTCATCCACACCCCTCCCGCCCAAAACCTCTCTCTTCCCTAACACCATCCCGTACACTAACACAACGCAGCCCTGCTCGAACACTAGCCCACTAGAACTCTCCCACCTGCACGCGAATTCCCTGGTCAGTCATTCACCTTTGACTGCCACCCCCACCTCCACCACCTACCCCACGATGGACAGCATCATGGCCACCCTCACTCAGATCAAAGAAGACATACACATCATCAAAGAACTACTCTCCACACACCCCATACACCCCTCACCCACCTCCTCCTCCCCTCCCAACTTTTCCCCTACCCCTCCGGCTGACTCCCTCACGCAACACGCCCCACACCGGGCGTCAATCCCTGCTCATATTCGCAGCAACCGCTCTCGTCCCCCTCGTCGCCCCTGCAACCCCTCGCAACACCTACACCTCCCCGCCCAACTTGTCCCCCTCCCTTCCAATTAACTCTCTCACTCAACTCTCTCCACACCGGACCTCAATCCCAGCTCGCAATCGCAACAACCGCCCTCGTCGCACCCACAACCCTACTTCTGACCTCAACACACTCACCCTTCTACGCTCCTATGACCCAGCCCCCCAAAATCACACAACTACCTCACACCTCACCATTCCGCGATACACTCAAATCCCCTTAGAACCCACACACTAAACAGCAGATTCTCCATCCCCAATAACCTTAGAAAAGACCCTCTCTCTCTAGAACCCTCTACCACCCTCAACACACCCCGTCTCAAATGCACTCTCCTCAACTGCAGATCGGCCTCGAAACATTCCGCCGCCATTGCTGATCTCCTCTTATCGCTGGACCTTGACCTAATCATCCTGACTGAAACCTGGCTAACTGAATCTTTGTCACCTATAATCATTCTGGTTCCTCCCAACTACCACATTATCAGGCTCGACAGATCAGGCAAAATAGGTGGTGGAATCGCATGCATCTACAGGAACAACCTCTCTGTTCTCAAAGTCAATTCCAACTCCCTACCATCCCCAACATCCTGGGAATACATCTGCCTCGACATTATTAGTGAAGGCAAACCGATATGCTCTCTTCACAGCATTTACCACCCACCCAGGGACAACCTCACCTTTTCCCAACAAATCATGGATATGATCTCAACCAATTCCGGACGGCAGCTCACCCAAATATACCTTGGTGACTTCAACCTCCACTGGAACGATCGCAATGACGCGGTGGTAAATAGTCTTAAAAATTTCCTCGATGCCCTTAACCTCACCCAAATATGCAACAGCCCAACCCACGAGAAAGGATCTATCCTCGACCTGATCATCTCCAAAGAGGACTCTATCCAACTCGAGTCCATCCAACCCTGTGACTGGTCAGATCATCATATTGTCACATTCTTCATCAATGAAAAAGTTAAAGTTAACCCGGCTCAACCCGCCAAGCCCAAAGTCTGGAAAAGAGACATGAAAAAACTCAACCCAGGCTCTTTGCCCCATAACAGTCGCAAGCTCCTACTCCCACCGACAGGCGCTACGGACGTTCAAACCCTGACTGACCACTATCTCAACGCTATGACCTAAATAATTAATGAGGCTGCACCTATGCAGCTAAAAAGAGTCTCTACTAAAATCTCCAATCCATGGTACGACGGGAGTCTCAATGAGGATAGACGAGACATGCGAATGGCAGAACGCACCTGGAGATCAGCTCCCTCTGCACTGCACCTAAAAGCTCTGAAGGAAAAGAGAAACGCCTACTTCAGGAAAATAAAACGCTCAAAAGCTGATTTTTTCAGCCTCCAGCTCGACCAAGCAAAAAACCGCCCGAGAAAACTGTTTGAGCTAATCAGATCACAATCCAAGGATCAACCCCAACCACTCAACACTGGGCGTGAAGCACCCTCCTGTGAAGACTTCGCTGCTTTCTTTATCCAAAAAACTGACAACATAAAGAGCGATCTCCTCATTGACGCAAGCCTCTACTCCAAACCCCAGTGCTTAGCTCCCATTGAACCAAAAAACAATGCTACATGGTCAACCTTTGGCACATACACGGAAGAAGAAATTGGCAAACTGCTCAGCACCCTGAAACCATCCAATCACCTCACGGACCCCCTTCCTGCTACCGCAGTAAAAGACTTTACCCCTTTGCTTCTCCCTCTCTGGACTAAAATTATCAACAGCTCTCTCCAACAAGGAAGCATACCTGACTCTCTCAAAGTTGGACAAGTCACACCTCTTCTAAAGAAAACTACAGCCGACCCCTCTGATCTCAACAATTACCGTCCCATTACCAATATTCCCACTCTCGCCAAACTGCTGGAAAAATGCGCACAACTACAATTGACTAAACACATTGAACAATTTGATCTCCTCAATCCTCACCAGTCAGGCTTCCGAGCAGGACACAGTACAGAAACTGCTATGACTCACATAATTGACGACGCACTTCAAAGGCTAGACCAAAACGACACCTGCCTCCTCATCCTTCTTGATCTCTCTTCAGCATTCGACACCGTTAAACATGAGAATTTACTAGAACTACTAAACACAAGAATGGGTTTATCTGGAACTGTTCTCAAGTGGTTCACTTCCTTTCTTCACAACAGGTCTCAGAAATTCAAGAGCAACAACCTGATGTCCTCGCCAATACCTGTAACGCTAGGCGTCCCCCAAGGATCCTCTCTATCCCCAACTCTGTTCAACCTAGTTATGGAACCTCTGACCACCTTGCTACAAGCATCCAATGTACACTTTCACATGTACGCCGATGACACCCAACTTTATCTCAAATTACAATCCCCCAAAGACATCCTGCTCCTGAACTCAACGATCAGAGGCACCCAATCCTCGCTTGCCGATAATCATCTCAAACTCAATGCCCTGAAAACAGAGTTCCTTCTGATCTCACCTCCAGCGAAGATCGCCACCACTCAAATTTGGCTTAAACACCTAACCGCACTCAATGTCCAACCCACCATCGTGGACTCAGCAAAATCTTTAGGCATAACACTCGACACCAATCTCAACATGCAGCAACATATCAGCAAGGCAACAAAGGGAGCGAACTTCCAAATCAATACGCTGAGGAAACTTAAACCCTTCCTCCCAGCCAAAGACTTCCAAACCGCAGTACAAGCACTAGTCCTCCCTCGAATAGAATACGGCAGCATCGCCCTCTGCGGACTCCCCCTAACTACAACCGCACCCCTAAGAGCTTCTCTAAACGCTGCAGCGAGACTCATCACTGAGTCAAAAAAGCACTCCCATATTAGCCCTGACTTGAAATCCCTGAACTGGCTACCTTTTGAAGCCAGAATACATCTGAAAATCGCCTGCATGACACACAAGGCGATACACCTAAACTCACCCGGCTACCTCGCTCAGAAGCTGACAATCTCTGGCGGAACTAGAAACACTAGAGGCACTAACAATCTTCTGCTGAAACCTCGAAGATTCCGGAAGGAAAAAACATAAGCGCTCCTTCTCAGGAATGGCGCCTAGGATCTGGAACTCACTCCCTCCCGAAACCAGGCTTATCTCTTCCACTACACTCTTTAAAAATGAAGTAAAAGCTATCCCCATGGCTAAATACACTTGAACTATTATCTCGAACTCTGTTAATACTCTGTACCGATCTGTACCACATGTTTGACCCCTTTGCTTATTTGTATCAGCTGTCTTATTACTCACATGATTGGCTTTGCAGCCACCTATTTGTACTGTTTGTTCTATTGATTTATCTGTCTGACTATGCTCCCTCATGTACCCCTTCTATGTAAAGCGCTCTGATATCTGCAAGGATCTTGTCCGCGCTATATAAAACTTTCAAAATAAATAAATAAAATAAATAAATGGTGGTGCAGTTTGTCTCATTTCGACATGAGCACTACAACAGTTGTTTAATAATTAAATATACATTACAAATTACTATTACCTGCTGCTCTGCACCATTCATATACCTTTGGGTGGCCTGGAATAGTCGGAACTGTCAAACTTGTGGGGATGGGATGGTTAGTAATTATGTTGGTACTGTCTGTGTTGGCAGGGGCAATGGGTGGTGCAATCTGCAGTGGCCTCCCAACAAAGTCTCTGGCCCTTTAGAATTTTTGTAAAAAATGTTTTAAACCAAATTAAGCACTGCCCTCAGGGCTTGAATTGCATAGAAGGGACAGGCACCGTGAAAGAGAATATTGCCCACCAGCAAGAACAAAAGCACATACAAACATGACAACAATCACATTTCCTGCCGCTGTCAGAATCTCTTTAATTTAGTATTTATTACATTGAAAATTTAAACAGACTGGTATGGTAACTGATAAGACTAACTTCCGGAGGGTTGTAAAAATGGGTGCACTTGGTGCATTCTCATGAGGCAGAATATGGGGCAACAGTGAACATTTAGGCCCTTGGCCACATTAAATATTATGCTAAAGAAAATGGACTCTCTTAACAGTTAAGTAAAAGTTGATATTCTTGTCTGCTGTTTCTAGATGGGACTCTTAGCATTAACAAATATAGAGAAACCAAGAGAGTATATAAAGTGGATATTTATAAGGCACAGGCTTATGATACACTTCAAATGCGAGGGTTTCAGAGTTTACTGCTCTGCAATTTAGCAACACGAACAATAGAATATATTTAAAAAATATACAATACAGATTTAAAACACCCTTTTAAAATCTGCTTTTAGAAATAGCTCTGAAGTGGTTCGCCCAAGATAACTTCCAGCTGCTGAATTGTTTTCTGACACTGATTTTCTACTTCCTCGCATTCATCTGAAAAGGACGGTCAAAGGGAAAAAAAGAAAAACGGTAAATAAAAGGTCAATCACCCGAAAGCCAAGACAATAATCAAACTGAATCACACCGTTTGCCTTTACAATTTGACCGGTCAGAATGAGCAATCACTGCTCCTTTGACCATGTTAACTTCTGATAAAAGACAACCATTCTGAAAACCTTGCAACACCACCAGCAAACGTAATTAACATTTGAAACATAGGAAAAGTCTATAGTGTGTAAAATTGCTAAAACTTTTTGTTGCTTTTGCTCTCATGATATAAGTGCATCAAATTGTTTGCGGACAGATATGTAATTTTTTTTAATAACCCCAATCAGTAGACTATCAGGCCCTGTATGGGGGGCCAATGAGTTTGTTTGACACTGGTGTATTGGGGTCCGTCCTACTATGGCTCTGCAAACTTGCCAAGTTCACCCTTTCCACGCTTTACTCCCAGGGTAGCCAGGGCAAGAAGTAAAAGGCTTTTAAGGGAGATAAAGTGCTGGGCAAGAGCTCAGCACTCAGCAGTCAACCAACAGACACAATAGCCTCCAGCTCAGCTGGATTTTTTAGGAACAGCCCAGTGGTCGTCTTTTGAATTAAAGGAAAGTGATTTGATCATGCAGTATCACACGATACTATACAGATCAATTAGGGGAATGGAACACAGCTTTGGAATTCTGTTTGCAATATTGAAGTGCTACACCCCTTAGTACCCACCCACTGTTAATGGATTACCCTAAATTCCCTGGCGTCTGATCCGGAGTATGGTGCTGACTGGGCGCAGGTGCAGTCCTATCAATCACCTCCAAGACGTACATGTGCCTGATGGTCCAGTTTGCTTTTCACTTCTTGCCCTAGCCTTAGTTTAGGCTACAGACCTCAGTCTGCTACGTAGTCTCTCATTCTCACACAGTTCGCAAGCCCCGCAGTCTGGGATATGCAGTCCAGGAGGCTGTGAGATGGATGCCTGCAACTTTCCTGCCTTCTGAGGCGGTGGCTTCAGAGCTGTCAGGGCTCCTTCGGAACTTGAAGACTTCAGGAATTTCTGCATGGTGGGTCCTTGTGGCAGCTCTCACATTCTGCAGGCACAGCATCCCTAAGTTGCAGTGGGGATGCTGGCACAGCAGTTGCAGCCTCCGTGCCGATCAGGTCCCTCACCTTGGCATGGACAGAGTACTTGGCGGCAGAAGCAGTAGTTTCTCAGTCACAGCAAACTTTCGATCACAGGCAACATTTAGATTATTGTAAAAGACTGGATCTGGTTTATGACCAAAACCATTTAGGGAGACCAGTTGACACCTTCCAAAATCAGTCCGCTCCTGCCTTCGCTCCTTGAGCGTCTACTTTGGTTACTTCACCAAGAGCATTTTGGGCTTCAGTTTCTGGGCAGTTTCTCCTCCTGCAGGACCAGGCCACTCCTTCGCTCTCTTAAGAGGCAAACTGTCGCTGAGACAGGGCCTTAACTACACCAGCAGGAAGTGCAGACTTCAGGTGATGTCCCCTCACGTCTGGTAGACTGGATGTCATGCAGATACCAGCCACAGCTAACAACAGATCTTAAAGTACTCTGTGAAGAACTCCCTCTTTTGGTCATCAAGAATCTATGGCTGGGAGATAGTAAAGGGACTTGGATCCTTATTCTATGCACATTTTGCTGACAAGGGATGTGGATCCACTGTCTAAGTTTTCAGAACCAGCTTGGGTTGGGTCTCTTTCAAATGTTATTTTCTGGCTGCTTTTCAGACAGCACTTGAGCAAAATAAAACTGTACTCAAAACCATCAAGGACGAATCAGAAACCTGCTGTAACATTTGTACTACACACTTGTTCGACAGCATTAGTACCTTAAGCAGCATAGAGTAGGCGGAATATTTCCTGTAACCACCAACCCGTAAGCAGCATAGAGTAGGCTAAATATTTCCTGTAACCCACTTTTTGATCATAAAGCTGTGGAGAAGGCTCCCCCAGATTTTGACATCCTTTACACCCCCATCCTTCAATTAATGGTGTTATGTATAACCAATATGCCCTAGCCAGGACTAGACCCACAAAGTTCAAGAATTCTTTTTTCTTTTTTACATTTTTTAAAATGAGGGTCAAATGATTAATCTGCCATGCCAATACATACTAATATTAATAACTCATCTTTGCTTAAAGTATCAGTAAAAACATGTATTTAACAAAACTATCTATTCAAGCTAAAATATATTTTATGAATTGCTGCCTGCTTAGGGACTGTGTTTTTCATATATTTATTTGAACAATTGATTACATTCCTAAATGATATCGGGATGGACGGACATACTTCTAAGAAAACAGAATGCATAAGTGGAACATTACCTTCCATGAGTTCTGCCAGGAACGGGATTGATTCGGGTAACAGAACCACATAGTTCTCCCGTAGTTTTTCAACAAGCTCTACCAAAGCAATCAGTGCAGCAAAGCGGACCTATAAAGGAAAAGGTGATATCAGATGAAAGAACAAGGCAGCAAATGTTAAAATGTGACAAACTCCGACCTATTATTTTAATCATTAGGTTGCATCCGTGAGGAGAATGCTAGCAGCAGAACTATACCATCTCATGTGTAATGTTACTTCTTTGTTACTGCCAATCCTCAAATCTCAATTTTTCGTTTCACTTATTACTAACTCCACTGTCCTGCATTCTTTCTAGCCTTTCTTCTCCATTTACAAGTTACTTTAACTACCGGGAAGGAAGGAAAAACAAGGAAATTAAAGCAGCAACTGGGCGTGGTATTGTCAGTTCCTGCAGTAATTCCCAATTTCTCAGAGGGAAAACAGAATCCCATTTGTAACTGTGTGGGAATTAGCCACCCCGAAATGACTGAAGACCACTGAACCCTTAATTTCAGGAGCAAAACATACTGATGAAGTTTTACCACAATGGAGGCCATGAATATTTATCTTTACAACATCTTGTCTCTAATACCTCAAAGTATCTTCTGCCTACACAGTTCACTTCACAAACATTTGTTGTCAGTCTTTTTTTCTGTGTTTCTTTAGTATGGTAACCCCATGATGCTACGCATCGGCATTTGAATATTTGTACTGCCTCAGATAGTCAAAACTTGATTCACAAAGTTACATCTGCTCTTAAGGTTAAATTAAATTTGGAAACAGAAATCAATCCTTCTACAAGGCCAAAATTGCAATCCTTATTGTCAAAATCAAAACAGGAAGACCTGTATCCTTGTAAATGGAATGCAAAACTACAGATATTTATTCAATGTGGCAGGATTTAGACAATTTCAAAATCTAGAACAGCAAATCTGTAGACATTTCTCGGAAAAATGCTAACAACAAAAGTCACCACCAGCAAACTCAACATTTTAAATATTCAAATGCTGCCTGCAGGAACTTTGTCCACCATGCTAATGCTTCTAGATGTACTGTCAAGCGCAGTAATAACTGACTTTGTAAAGTGGGCACGAGGAGGTTACAGCATTACATTCAATGGGTGAATGGGGGACCTTTCTCTATAGAACGAAGAAAATTCCTTGTGGAGGAATAAACATAAAAGTTTAACTCGCAAATGCACATTTATATCTAATTTCCACATGTGAAAAGCTACACTTTGGCTCGTATTAGATGCACTGTCCATGTTTGCGCAACAGCGCACCTTTGGAAAAAAGTGTGTGGGGCGCTAACAGGGACAGTGTGCCCTATTATTGGTAATGCTATGCCCCAGGGCAGCTGCAAACCCGCGTAGCTCTGAGGGCAGCACTATAGCGAAAGGCGGACGGCAGTTTGAAGGAGCTGGTCCGTCTTTCTCTGTAGGCGGGTGCAATGAGTGACTGCACCTACCTGCAGGGGATGACTAGGGAGACCGCGAGCCCCCTTTGCCCCCTCCAGAGGGCTTTCCACAGAGGGCAGACTGACTGTTGCGCCGCTGTTCTTAGGTGGCACAATAAGTGATGGGGACAAAGGCTCACAGTCTTCCATATCGCGCAGATATTCATTGGCCTTGGCTGGGTGGGGCAACTGAAAGTGGGAGCAAAGGCAGAGTGATTCCCCCCCCCCCCCATCCCATGCAGATGAACAGATGAAGGAACACCCTCTCAAGATAGTGCTGGCCCTACATGTGTGATGGTGCTATCAATATCACAGAAGAGGCATCACAAGTGTCTGCAACCCCTTCTGTAATACTGTAGTACCCTGAGGGTGCACTGTCCCATTGCACCCCCATGGCACTATGCATAATAAGGCTTCAGGTGGCTATTCTGCAAGGGTAAATATTAATAATGTGAGCTCCACAGAAAATGTAGGGTTGGCAAATATTTCTATAAGTACTCCTGGGAGGCTTCGTGAGTCCTTAAAAATATGGGAATTTTTTCCAAACATAGGAGTAAACATACAGGACTACATTTCTGACTCCATCTCTGTCTTTTGTAAATGTGGAACCTACAGTACTCCAGTATCTTGATTAACTGGTCTGTACAGCTTGTCAAGACCTCACCAATCAGACATCTCCCAGCTGCTACCAGTATAAGTTATCCTGAGAGTTCTAATAGGGCAATGAAAACTCCACCTACTCAGTTAGGCAGCATGTATGCTTTTTCCAGGAGAGTTCACACAATAGCCACATCTTTCTCTGTGGTAGCTCATGGGTGAGACTAGTGTGGTGCTCACACTTGTTGTATTCCATCGTTTTTTGGCTAGCAGACTCTATACCCAGAACCGCATTTCACTTTAACAGCTCATGTCTGTCCCCAACAGAAAACTGCCTGATGTTTAGCACATTATACTTCACTGCCAGCAGATTTTTCCACTACCTTCACAATTTGAATTCTGAACTGTACTCAGAAGTTTTGCCCACTGACTTTGCCAGATATTTTTTTCATGTTTGTCAACAATGCACTATGTAAATATCTACATAACTCCCTTCTCTTTGGAGATGTATTCAAATTGTGTAGCTTTGTGGCCTCATTCATATAGCTTTCACACTAAAATGTCCTATTCTACTGCTCTCCGTTTTGTGTAGAACTTTGCCGTAACTGTTGTTTACATTCATAAAGCCCTTTTCAATACTCCCAACGCCCCCCACGATTCAGCCTTAAAGAACCCCATCTCTTTCTCTCTTTGTATGTGGCCTCAGTGGCATACAGAATTGCTTCCTTACATAACAATTAAAGCAATAACGGTTAGGTCTCCTGTAAGATGAATAATTCCAACCGCTAGGCTTTCACCATCGGCAATATTGGGATCTTTTGGTCATAACATCAAAGGAACAGAGATGGGGTCTAGTGGCTCTCTGTCTAACTATGGCATTAACAGATGTTAAATTTTGGAGAAACCACTTCATCTTCATTTGCCTCATCCTGCTTATATGACAAAATTGGAATTGCAAAAACCAAGCGAAATATCAGCTTCAAGCCGTATAGAGAAACGGTCTGTTTACATAGTTCAGACTTCCAAAGAAAGGTTCATCCTATAGAATCTGATTTGAATTCGAGGTCATTGGTTGGGTGCTGTATTTAACCCGTTGGCTGCTGCCGTCGGCCATTGGCCGACGGCAGCACTACCTCGCTGGTGCTGCCGACGCAACCGCGCCCGTTTTTTAAAACGATCGCACTGCCGCAAAAAAGCGGAAGCAGCCAACGGGTTAGGTTCCTAGTCAACAACAACCTAAAACATTAACAAAAGTAATATTAGAAATAGTAAGGATAAAGGGGCTTCCAACCTTAGGTGAGCTGTGTCTCATCTTTAGTAGTATTTGGTAATTAAGTGGCTTCCAGAGAGAGTCATCTGCCATGGCAACAGAGAATTGAGCAATACATGGAACCAGATGCTTTGCCACTCTTTCCTGGAATTTCTCTTCTCCTCCTAACTGGTTTTCCAGCTGTAAAATTAAAAGTTCATGGCATTAAATCATGTGCAACTATATAACAATGCTACCCAACATCAATATTTTTAACATCAGAAAGTGAATACTGTTACTCATTAAACAGTCAAATGAAGAAGGAATACACAACAGGACTCAAATGGCTGCTTTGAGGAATATATTTTATATTCTTGATACATACATATAAGGCCTAAGAACCTGAAGTAGAGTTAAGTTACTTTTACAGTGCCTCATGATTATTTAACAGTCACAGCACTGGTTCCAGCTAATACATTTTTTTAAAACCAAGATATTCCCCAAGGCAGACCAAACAGAGTGGTGAAGCTCATATATTTTTATATAATTATATAGTATTATAAAACATGAATGTTGTTGTGGATAAATTTGATCGATCTCTCTCTACATTACTCTCACTCTCCTAATCGCTTCATCCTGTCACTTTCCCATACTTACCTACTCTACCTCCTCCTTATACTTAGTTAAGTGTCGGCAGGATAAGGCCACGATGGCTTCCCAAAGCTTAAAGGGCCATATGCAAGAAGCCATTTTGCATTTCCTAACGGTGCGGATCGCTATTTCAGGTCATTTGGAAATGCAAAATTGTGTTTTCTTAAGTACAAAAGGCATTTTAGATGGTCTAGTTTGCGTTTTACATAATGTAGAAATCGTATTTTTTGCACTTCGAATTTGGAGATCGCAAATCGGTACTACCAAATAGAGATTCACTAACACTAATGTAAAAGGATTTCCTAATTGCAATTAATCGCAAAATGGCCATTGATCAAATGCAAATACCATCAATGTGTTTTAGGTGGTAATTAGGAGCAAACTACAAAAAGTCACCTTAAATGCATCTGGCTCTTTCAAAATGGCGACTCTATGTGTCTTGGCGAGGAGGATTAGGATTTTGGGTGGTAGGAGGAGGAGAAAGGAGAGGATATTTAGGGTGAAGGTCACTCTGATCAGACTGAGGAGGAGTTTTATGAGAAGTATAGACCGAGTAGTGAGGTAATTTGGGAATAAATAGCCGAGTTACAGCCTCAGCTACAAAGCCCAACCATCAGACGCAATGCAATTCCAACACATGTGCTGGTATTGTGCTGACTAATCCTTTTAGCTTCTGGCAGTTACCAGGGAGTCAATAGCAGTAGCAGGAGGAGTGTCACAAAGTGCTTTTTCTAGGTTAAGAAAGTTGTTTTGGGGGGGGGGGGGGGGGGGGGGGGGGGTAAGGGGGGGTGATGTCATGTTTGGCAAATTGAACCAAATTCTTTTTCCCCAAACACTCCCCAAGATATCAAGATATACAACACACAAAACTGTTTTATCGGGTTGCCCAGTTTCCAAACGTTATTAGTTGTGTTGATGGTACACATATTACCATATGTCCCCCCTCTGCAAGTGAATTCATTTTCCAAATAGCAATTTCCTATTTGGAAATCGCATCAGTGTGAATTTCGAATGGAAAATTTCCTAATTGCGATTGCAATTTTTTGGGAATCGCTAATAGTGGAATGCTTACCTTTGTACATATCATTATGCGACTTCCAAATAACGATATCTATTAAAATGCTTTTTGGAAATCGGAAACAGAAACTTTTCAGACATATGGCCCCTAGTGCTGACTGTAAAAAGAACCTTATAATGGAGGTGTGCGGGGCCTCGGTGCAAACAACGGAGAGGATGTCCCTCCTAAACTCAGGCTGCACTGACAACAGACTGATGTGACCCTCTAGAGAGGGAGTCAGACCTACAGTGGGCTTGTATTTGCCCAATGAACTCACTAAGGTAGGATGAAACGAACCAGAGATCCAAGGGGAAGACCTAATTTTACTCCTAGGGTCAATTCATACACAACAGTGTTCTTCTCAGCTGCTGCTGTAACCTAAGATGAGTCATTGCTCCATTATCTGCAAGGTGCACAGGTACTGACTTGAACCTCGCACAGAAAAGGCACTATTACCTGAGAGGAGCAATGATGAGAAATTCTGTAAGGCAGGAACGAATGACACCATACAAGTATAAAACAAATACCCGGTAGAAAGAGAAAGATTACTTTTTTTTAAGATGCCTTTACTTGAGGGGTTAAGAATGAGAAGACTGCAATCTGCATCTGCTGACATTGCACCTATGACGCCGGTCAACAAAACGGTAAAGTCAATATTTTATATCAGCCTAAAACAGGAATTTGATGAAAGACTAAATGGTCTTTACTGGAGCACTTTGGGTGATGAAGCGGATGAGTGGCATTTTAAACTGAAGTATTATGTAAATGGTTCATTTAAATTCACAGGCTGATGGAGTGAAGAAAACCGGAGCACAAGGTCAGATATGAGAAGATAAGGAATAAGAACGAATGGGTGTCAAGATGCTTATGTATGAAGGATCACCATTTTCATTTGCACTCCGGTAGAAAGGACTGGTTAGCCAGCATGTGTTATTGTCTAAGCATATTCAAGAAAAAAAGAAGTCCCATAGCAGATATGTTGTGCTAATTAGTTTCTGCTGGCATTTTATAGATGGAGAATGCAGTAGCTGCTCAGGTAGCAGGCTTGGAAGGTCAATACCTGACTTCTCCAATGGGTAGCTCGTGAGCTACTTCGCTCTTCAGTTACCTAAAAATAGCTCTTCTGTGTGCAGCCCAGCCCACTAAATTACCAGTTTATGCTTGGGCTGAATTAATATATGCAGACCAAAATTGAAAAGTGTGTACTCAAGTTGAAAATGTGTGTATTTTTAGAACTTATATGCTGATGTTTGGAGGAAAAGAGTTGAATTTCAAAAATACATTTAATCCAGATATTTGAGTGATAAATCATTTGGCGTAGGGGATTGTTATCACTAAAACCTCTGTGCCAAAGCATTTAAGCTATGGCTGTTATACATTTCCATGTAGAGGCTCCAACACTGATATAGCCTTTTTACAATACTGTTGACAACCCTGCCTGATGAACTGAGCTGAGGTGGTAATCCTGGATTGGGTGGCCACTACTGTAGTCTTGTTTGATGTGGCCACTATGACACCACTAATATTACTAGCTTGGGATGCTTTTCAGTGAACATAGGGAGCTCTTATTAAAGATAAGGTTGGTGACCCCTGGTCAAGGCACTTTGCATAGATGTCAATGACCCAACTGAGGCGGTTTAGTAACCCTACAACCTTTGTCATTATGTTTCTGGCAGTAGGTGCAAGTTCTCCTTTAACTGTGCTTCTCTTGATGCAGTGAAGTCTGCCGCGATGTCTAGAACTAGCAACTGTTCCACTGTGTCTGGATTCTTTCCTATGAAGAGCCTAAAAACAGGCCAGCACATTTGCAAAGATATTAATAAATACTTTATACAAATGAAGGGGAGGAAGATGCACAAGATGTTTAATTCCAATTACATGGGTTATGACAGATGATTTTCCTCAGCTGAAGCTTCACTTTTATAAACCCAATGCGTAATCCCACCCGGCACACCTAAAGATGTTTTGTTTATCCATACCTTGGATATAGCTATGACCAAGAGCCTCGTCTTCAGCAGCCTTTCACAAGTTATAATCATAAAGTCAGTCAACTCTTCTGTTTCCTAAAGTAACTTCTAACAGCAGCTCAGACTACTCAAGCTCCTGCACACCTGTGGTGACTAGACACTAACTGCTATGCTGTAGCCAGAAACAATGTAGCCCCTTAAACATATGGTATCTTCTAACTTAAAACACACTTCTCCTCAGGAGCATGTAGGCACTCAAAAACTGCAGCTGAACCAGTTGAAATATAGACTACAAATAATTGCCAAGTCATAGAAACGTTTCTAAGACCTCAAGTGCTGCAGCAAAACCACCTTTTAAACTGCATTTAAACATGCTCTTGAACATAAAATTTGACACCTACTTGTCCATGACTTGGCGACAATAGCCACCCTTACGCATTGAAAGGGTATATTTTTCTGTGGAGAAGTTTGTACACCAACTCGTTACATTGGTAGCCTTGAATTGGGCCTTACGTGGATAGAAGCAACCAGACTGCTGCACACAAGGAGGATTGTAAAAGGCACTTGTAACACATATCTGTTACCTGACAGGACTCAGTAAGGCTAGAAGAGTAGTCCGTCCTCTGTCTTCATTAGATTGTCTCACCCTCAAAAGCCATTCCACTTCAGAGGGTTTCATTACACTCTGTGATTAAAGCTTATGGTAAGAAACCCTTTGCCCAGATTTATCGGACGACACAAAATTCCTGCAGTCTGGGTAAAATACAGTGACATTGAGGGTGCAAACAGTGGAAGCACCAACCTCTATGATATCCTTTACTTTAAGTCCACAACCTCTCCTTGTTTTCTATCTGATAGAACATAGAAAACAATAAAAGGCCCAGAAATTGTCAAACAATCGGCCTGATTTAGATATCGGCAGACAGAATATATGTCCCAGTTTTGATGGAGTAACTGGTCCGCCTATATCGAAATCAGACCCATTGTCTTTAAAACACCAAACGACAGGCACGGCGGAACTCTACATCAGATAAACATAGCAGTAGTGGATGGAAAAGAGTATCTAAAAAATTACATAAGGTTGGTCGAAAAGGTAGCATGACAATAACTGAACAATATAAAGCTGTTTGGCTGGAAGTAATGAGCATGGCTTGGTAAAACTGTGAGCTCTGCCTGTTATGCATTTCTGACCTTTCTTGTGTTTAGACTCCAGCCTGCTAATATTCAAGATCACCAGATGTTCTTCCTAAATGTTATTAATCGTAACAATAATAATAATTTGTGTTTCTCCTTTAAAGACAATTCTGAAAACAAGGAAAAAACATTCCAGATTGGTGCATGCTAGGATTACAATTGTGCAAGGATCAACTTTAATAATCTTGGTTTTTTTTTAAACTGCTTGGCCTCCAGAGGCTTAAAACAACTTCAGCACCTCCCACCTTAAGGGTGTACCAATCAATATGTTTTAGCACAAGTTTGGGATTTTACACTCTAAGGATTCATATGTTTGTGTTATTACCCACAACAGATGGATAGTGCCTCAATCTCACTGCCTGGACTGTCACTATCCAGTCTTAAATATTTGCACTCTTCCGATGACTACTTCATCCAAATAAATAATTCTAGCAATTCTTATTCTGCCTTCCAATTTATGGTGGAAGTGCCCAACTCATACACTGTATTGCTGCTCTGTTGCACAAACTATTTTGCACCCGTTTTCCTAACATGTTCTTGGGAGAGAAAGACCATCCTAATATAAATGCTCCTACCCTCCCATCAGGTTTAACAGAACGGTAGCAACCTAATGTGCTTTGAAGTACAATATTTTATCTTTCAGACTAGACCAGAACATTGAATGTGTGATAACTAACTGCTAAAGACAGATGTACCAAAGTCGCATCATATTCTGTGAAGCTGAAGTGCACCAAAGCAAGGCTCGCCTGAGCTACATAATTCTATGATCATAGGGTTTATAAACCAGCAGGATACTCGTAAGATGTGAAATTGGCAACAATTAAGAATTATAAAAAAAGGTTTCGTAACATTTTTGCAAATTCTTTCAATAGTAATGGCTATTGAAGTTGGGTAGAATCAAGCGTCCTATTAAAGATAAGGCATAAAAACAACAATCCAACTTGCATCACAGTTCATGTATTGGCAAGCGAACACTGCCTATTTAGGTACAATACAGTAAACATTGCAATGCTGTTGGAGATCACATCCACACTCAACCCTGTTCAAACAAGCTAGCTCATGACCAAACAAATTGGATACAACTGACGTAGACATTTGAGTACCTGATCTACTAGAGGCATCATTAAGGCTTCTGCTCTCTCCTTGCTCAAAAAACGCTGGGTGTCGTAGAGGAATATCTTGTGTAAGCAGTCGATGATGACCTCTAGCAGCAAACAGCTCTTCTCACTGTTCTTATAACCAAAGAAATCTTCATCTGGGTGTGTTTTGCAAAAGAGGCAAATAAAGACAAAAGCAAAATTAGTGCATCAAATTCAACCCTCTACATGGTTTGCTACCAATGACAAATGTATTTAGTTATTCCTTTTGTTATTAAAAATTCTGAGAATGCACCTAAATATCTTACTCCATTTTATTTGCATGTTGAGGGAACAGGAATTGATTTAAAAGGCAGCGTCTGTGAAAAAATAGTTACTAAAAGGAAAGGGGCAGGATCTGGATGAGATGGAGCAGCCACAATTTAACAATGCATCAGTCACCAGTGCTTCAAAAGAACCTGTGCTTGAAAGTTTAGGTGCAACAACAATACTAAGTATTTATTCATGGACATACTTAATTCTAAATGTAAACTGAAATTGAGTTCATCTTTAAGGGATCTTATTTTGCTCGTAAAGCTTTTCATCCATCTTCTGGGTTGCTATACTTGCATGGATATATGAAAATGTGTAAAACGATTTGCAGCATTGGTTCTTCAGTACCTTTAGCTGCGAAACCAGAGTTAGGCGATGGGTGAGCCAAACAGTGGTTTAGGTATTGCATTTCTTTACTATAGTTGTAAAATGTTTTTTTAAGTTGTGGGGATGTTGGCAGGTCAAAATACTGCTTTGTACAGGAGACGTTTGTTAATTAGGAGCATAGTTTCCTGTCCACTCACATTAGCATAAATACTTCCAAACTATAATTCTTTAGGAGGAATACTGATGATCTAGACACCAACAATTATCAACAGTAAATGCATATTTCTAGGTTATCAATCCCAACAATATTTTCTCGCACATGCACTTCACTAGGAAGTTAGCCTGTTGCCCAAAATACCCCACTTTGCCTTATAATACACTTTAAACATGTTGAAAAGAACAAGGACAAAGTATTACATTTTATATCATTTCATGATTAAATACTTCATATTTTAACTTTTATTTTCAATACTTATATACTTGGTTAGTCACACAAATAACGTCTGAATACCATTCCTCTGGGAGTTTGTTTTTGTTCATCTGTAACTTTTACTTAACTACGAAGGACCAACATGTTATTTCAATAGATGTTAAACGGTTCACAAACTTGACTACTACGTTAACTTGGGTAGCACTTCATGATGGCCTACTTCTTGCTTTTTCATGCTCTTCCAGAGATATTCATAGCTCATCTGTTTCAACTCAGTAAATTATTAACTATTTCCCAATTTCAATGTGGATCGTGTTAAAGGCTTCTTCTATACATGATGCTTTTTCTTTGGACCTCACGTGATCTGAAATTGGATTTTGGTGTTAACTGTGTAAAATTGAAACTAAGGTGGTGGAGATCTTGCAAGAAATAGATGGATTGATTAACACTCAAAAGCAAAGGTGGCACTGAGGATCCCTGCAGAACTCTACAAGGAGGCCCTGGTGTAGGCATTACCCCAAAAAGGAGAGCAGCAATAGGAGCTAAGTCATTTGTGCTCAATCAGGTATAGCTCTACTATGAAAGTCTCAGAATATTCTGATCAGGGTTATTACAATTCTAAAATGAATAAACACTAAATCATGGCTTACAAGAGTAGTCACTATAAAAGAATGCATTTCAGGATTTTTCCAAGCACATTCGACTGCACGGTCTTCTGTGGCAGTTTGCGTTAGCTGCTAATATTTTATGTTTGTGTTTCTTCTTTGCACTGTTGCCTGGACTAGTTCTCTCTTGGGTTGTGATCCACAAGAATGATTACAGGGGTTTGGTAGTCATACGCTGGTCAAGTAAGGATAGGCTAGCTTGCACTTCCTCAGTAAGGAAATACCTCCTTTTTTCTCCATCTGCCTGGTGCATGTGTCACAGGGACGCATGAAATGAAAGTCTGATCTTCCCAGTCTCATCAAATGAAACCCAATAGATTCATCTACTCTCTCTAACAGAATCAACAAGACACACTATCCTTCGATCAGAATCCTCTGTTCATGTTCCCTATCAAATTTGATTTATCACTGCAGGATGGCTAGACTATATTGCGGAGGTTCCATAAACATTTTCTTCTGTAATGCAGGGATTAATTTATTTTTGGATTTTTTTGGTGCCTGATTTGAAGTTCATTTGCTCATGTCTACCTTACTGTTGATCTCTTGTATGTTTTGTTTTCTCCTTGATCCAAACTTTAGTTTTTCCATGGCAGTTCAAGGCGTCTTTGCTCATAGAAGAGATCTGGTCCTGAAAAGTGATAATGCATAACCTATCATAGGCTAGGAGGGATGCTAAATCTTCACATCTCCAACCTGTATGACAGAGCAGATTTAGACTGGTGAAGACGTTAAAAGGTGCTTGGGGTGTGTGGCCTTAACCAACCACTACTGATTACTCTTCTATGAGATTATAGTGTGGCTGCTCCTGTAGCTCAGTGCAGACCAGTTGCTGGCTACTCTTTAACCAGTAAGTCTTTGTACAGGGTGTCTCACGCCAATGCTGCAACTCAGCACTTTAGCGCCGGATTCACAGAGTTGAATCCCCCTTATTTGCACCAGGGCCAATTCTGTCCCATTCAGTGTCATCTGGGAAGTTGAGAAATGGCAGTTATTGGTGGTTCGATAGCAGACATCATAATTCACTAGGTAAGATATCTTGTTACCGATGTGTTATCAATTCTTAACGTTTTTCAACCAGGTAGATTTTTTTTCCTGATCACCTAGAGTAATGAGGTTATTGGTGAAATGAGCATGGTCCCTCTGTTATGATGACCAATACATCGGGTGGTACTCTTGGTATTGGCACAGAGTGATGGAGACTACTGTGCTTTTTGTCTTTTTAAACAAGTGTAGTAGCACAACCTTTAACGATGTGAACTCCAGCCATGATCTAAAATGTCCCAAAACTCTTTTCAAAAGTGGGGAATATTCTCCCAATAAACCAAACTGGACAAATACTGTAATGTTTGCTTCCATGTTTGTTTATCCAAATGCATGCTTTATCTCCTCAGAAGTCTGTGCTCACTCATTTCATGAAGAGCTATTTGTGAACAACCAGCGAGACGAAAAGTCAATGAGACATCTTCACTCAATACCAGCAAGATTATGTAAAATGGTATGGGGAATTTCATGCAAAACACTAGAGTATGAATGCAGGTAAATAAACATGCATCAGTTGAAGTAAACAATAGCAAAAAGAGAATGCAATCTGCAGATAGCAAGTTTTGAAACATACCAGTCTTTATTAGGTTGAGCTCATTTAAAAGGCTAGCGAAAGGCTTCACTAAGTGACCAGCAAATAGAGTAAACAGCCCCTTCAATCTGTCAGCCAGGCAATCAGCTAGACGGTAAAACGTCAACTGGCGATCTTTTGTTGCATCCTCCGTCTTGGACCAGTCAAATAACTAAAAGGAGTAAAACAAAAATGTATGATTTTCTCTACAAGAACTTGCACTTATTAATGATATACTTCTCCTCCACCTCATTTTAGGAAGGATCATTACACTTACCTTGAAGAAAAGAGGTCGGAAGGTTGCTTCAGAAAGTTTCATGACCATAATGATTAAACAGTTAATGACATGGTCTTCTATCTGGCCAACGTGCTGCAGATCCGCCTGCGACAAACAGAGGTTATCATTTGGAGGTTGACATATGAATGATCAAAATGAGTACTTTGTTGCCAGTATTGGGTAAATAAATACCTGTAACCTACCTCTGAATGCTCCGCCCTGAAGTCCAGGGCTTTTAGGAAGAAGGTGGTGAGCTCAGACTGTTGCGAAACAAGCTGCTGCTTCTCCATGATAGCAATATGATCTTTCAGAATTTCCATCAAGGGCGCCAGGCTGCTCTGAAAGGACCAGAAAGTAAAGATTGTGTAAGAAATGACATGGCAACAACAGTTTAACATAAGAGGCTTTACTAGCAGGCAAATTGGAAGCAAACATGTTGTCTTTCTGGACTATTAAAAAACACAGTCATCAGCAAGATGTCAACATTGATTCTCCAAATAGAAATTGTACTAAAAAACATTACTTGCATACAATATTAACATTTTGTTTTTATATAGCATTTTTAACCCACTTCTGCTATTTCAAAGCAAGTGAGTAACAGGTTTTAAGATTACATTAATTAATTGTGCTCAATTTATCTACCTGACAAGGTTGGAAGTCTGATTTGCCCTTGCCAGGATTCAAACTTGTGCCCTAGGCTCAGAGCAATCCTTCCATTGACAAGATTTGTTTAGAAGACAATAGAAACAACTTTCCTTTTGGTTTCAAAGGTTCTCACAAGATATATTCAGTAGCCAAAATGGCAGGAGAGGATTGTCTCTATGAAGATCCACCACATTTACCTCCTTCAAACTAATGAAGTAACGTTATGCTCCATCTAGCATCCGCTGATCTGAGGCTAAGACAGATGCAAGGTGCATAGCTACCAGGTCGGAGCCGCACAGACGACAGTGTGAATATTGTTCAATGACTGACAGCAGGGACTAAGGAGAAACTGCTGTGCAACTGGTAGGTTGCATTCTGAACAAGGGTGCTAAAGTAATCAGGAAATGTTCTCCCAACAAGTGAGTTGAGTGTTCAACATGAGTGTTTTTTTTTTTTTTTTTACCGGTGAGACGATTTACTGACCTGGCCTGGTGCTGCTGAGTATACAACAAGAAGAATGGGGAGTGCGCAGGAGAACACAATCATCAGTCCAAAGTGTGGATGCTCCCGACAGCGGTGGTATGGGAGCCAAGAGATGGTACAAGTCACTTGCTTTATTCATGAAATGGAGAGAGTGCATGACACTGGGACAGCAAAGGCCTGCCTTACCCATGGCCCAAGAAGGGCTGCTTGACATTATTGTGCCAGCCAGCTGAATGCTATTTGAGCTATGCCTAAAAATAAGAAGTGAGCCTCATTGAAATTAAAATAAGGGCTTTGCAGGGACCATACAGGACATCTTGGTAGAGGATGTTTTCCCATGTAGGCAAACATTTGCGATAGTGGTGCTGGTAGTAAGGTTGTTTTTTATATATGTAAAACAAATGTGGTGTAATACAAGGGGGTTTGAAGAGCTGCACAATGTATAGGCGGCCCATTACTTTGCTGCTTAAGTGCACATCTCTGCTTTGTAATATCAAGTTTGCGGCATGATGGCACTTCCATCTCAAGTGAAAGTGGCTTGGGTGAGGTAATCCTAGGTGAACTGTAGAATGTCTCTCAAAGAAAGAAAGCCTTGAATTGCAGACATACCTGAATCTTTCATTGTCAGGGACCTGCAGTGGAGGCCTAGGTTTCATCAGGCTGCTGGTTTCTGTGGTGGCACAGGACCTCATAGCAGTAGCCCATGTAATCATAATCGAGGAGTGACACAGAGGCATGAGGTTCTGGGTGTAATCTGAACCACCAATGAAAGCTTTTCAAACAAACTAGATGGATGCAGCAAAATTGGTCTTTGTGGAGAATTATGTCATATAAGAACCTATAGACAATAACATACCCTTTAATTTGGAATTGTGAAATCTCATTCTGAAATGCACAAAGCGATTTAGTATGGGGATACAGTGCCACAAAATGTCTCTATTATCAGACATGACATTGAGCAACTGCAGGGATGCACTGTGTTAGCTGAGCGCAGATTTTGGGCAGTGGAGAACACTGCAATTATTCAAGCAACATTGAGGCAATGTAAAAGGAACTTAAGAGACAAGCCACAAAGCTAACTACATGGAAGAGGATTCTTGAAGCAATATCATTAGCATGGTGGGCCGGCAGAAGGAACTGAGAAAGGCAGAATGGAGGGATTTCTGGGAAAATGCCACCCTAAATTGTTTTGTAACACTTAGAGGTAGATCCGCCACCCCACACTTTAATGTAGCACCATGCACTGGGATCTATGCCCCGAAATCTCATTATACGCTTGCAGAGATATGGTCAGGATTCTATTTAAAGGGTCGAAAGCAAGAAAGCAATATCTACAAACAGTGACAAAAGGATTTGTTATGATACCTACAAGTTTCTTAGGACATGCAATGGGATGGAGAGGAAAATTGAGAGAGGACATACCTTAGGCCCTGATCCTGCCAGCCTGACTCAGAACAAATGCTAAAAGGAATAATCTTTTATTCAATAAACTTAAATTCACCTCACTGCATGAATTGAATCCAAACATAGCTAATTCCTTGGCTGAAATACCTCCTTGAATATAACAGACTGCATCCACACATCCCCATTAACAGAATATGCTCATCACCCCCCTCATGCACACAAAAACATTGCACCGCTGCATGACTGATGTCTGCTCACTTGTCGAGTGTCCTGCAGGTCACAGTAGCATTTCGTGATAGTTGGCAATATGACTCTGGAAGCTAACTTAGTTGCCAGTGTGGTTTTCAGTGATGAAATCCGCAGATAAAGTTGGGATGTTGGACCGACTTGGCCGGCAATCTTTTCCAGACGCGCAACCTAGGTGAAAGTGACAAAAGTGAAAAAAAAGCATACAACTGAATGGGAGCACTGTACAAAATGATGTCTTATTTATTATTCCTCTCAACGATTTACAGGGAAGATGAGATATGAGTATGCAAAATGATCTTGCATGTCTGAAGCATGCAATACAAATCATCCCATATACAAAATACAGAACATTAAAGGATGGCTTTATCTCCAAAGACCAACATTAATTTATACTGTAACTTCCAAGCCTATGACAAAGTGGAATGGTCTGCAGTTAGCTCTAAAATGACCAACATGATCAAGAGTTAGTCTTCTTTGCAAACCTGTCACTTCGATTCAATTCACAAATCAGCATTTCCCTCGTGTCCATCTTCTACCAATCAGTATGATGTCATCAAGCGAAATCGGAAATTATGTTGGTACCTAAATTAACGTACTAAGAGATCTTAAGCTGGCTATCTGAAACTTTATTGCAATCGTACACTTATTCATTTAAGAGCTATCCTTAAGAAGGTCTTCTAATGTGCTCTTATTTGATGAAGGTGCGGCAGAGATAGATAAAAGGGGAGATATACTAAGGTGATAGATGCCGATATTCCACATTTTAAAAAAGTTTAAACTCCATGCAGGGAATAAATACTGGCTTTTTAAAGGAAAGAATGGGCACTCCTGAGCCCATGACCTCTGAATTCAGAATTTTTGTATGGGCTATTATATTGGAAGGGTGACCTAGCCTTTAAGTCTTATACATTTACAGTTTAACCATTTGGCAGCTTAATGGATCAGTAAATTATAACTTACTGTATTCTATTTTCTGTCACTGATTGGCGTGCTGAACTTCTACTAATCTTGTGCAAGTCCTACAAAGCCATCATTAACATTTTCCTTTCTATCCAACTCACCTGCAACAAGATGTCCTTCAAATACGGGCTGAGGAAATGTGGAAGGGTCTCAACAACTTTCTGCAGAGCAGTAACTGCGCTCAACAAGTAAATTTCACTGGAGACCAGCTCTTTCCTGTGCTGCAGCGCCTTCAGCACAGATGGCATCAACCTGCAAGCAATCAAACCCATGCATGTTATTCGCGAGACAAGTTGCATCAAATCTCTTTGGGCCAGATGTATGAACACATTTCCCCATAGACACAGAACGGGTAAAACTGTTTGATACATCTGGCCCTTTGTGATGTCTAGCCTCTCTCTTATACGTGAGCCATAGAGTCAAATGACAGCATTTTGAGCCTACATTCTAAAGACTTCACCTCCCTGTACTGCAATCTCACAGCTCTAATGAGGGAAAACATACTATACTATATGAACCTGAAGCAGACAACCAGTGATACTGCACTGTAGGAAAGTGTCCCTTTTTGACATGGTCACTGTAGAAAGTAGGCTCTTTATATTGTTGACCAAAAAGAGGTACACTGAGTAAAGAGTCCAGGCAAATCCCAAAGGTAATACAGAGGCACACATGACACCGCAAATGCTCTCTTTTTTGGTAGCGTGAGAGCGCAGTTACGCATGTCAGAAGGTAGTGCGGAGCATTTATTATACACACAAAGGCAGTAAGTGAGACATTCAAAGAAATCGGACACCAATTTCTTAAATAAACACATTTTTACAAGAATTTAGATCATCTGAATCAGGTAAGAACTTTGAGTTATAAATGTTTACAGTTTAAAAAATGGATATTGCAATTTCTGAAGCAGTAATATTATCCTATGACTAAAGGACATACACAACTGACAGGTACCTCACAGCGACTTACAGGACCAATCTCCTGGACTTAAGCTTAGTATGGGGCAAGGTTCAGGGCAGTACTAAGAGGGCACCTCTGGCGGTACGGGGGGTGGGGGGTAGGTCCAGGTGCAGAGGTGCTTTTCAGCTCGGATGCCCAATCTTATCCTATGGCGGAAATATATGTACTGCTTTCGGATACTTCACGGCGACTTACGGGACACATCGTCAGGACTTTAGGTGAGTATGGGGCAAGGTCACACCAACAGGTCACCTCAGGAGGCTCTGGGGCATCAGGGAACAGAGGTGTGTTACGACGTTGGGTGTTCCATTCACTTTAATAGGGGAATGGTCTGATTACAAAGGGGTTGCAAGCTGAGACTAGGCCATCAGTCAGGCTGAACCAACAAGGGGGCTCTGGTCTCAAGATTCTCTGGGAGATGGGGACACCTTTGGATTGCTAGAGGCTCCTCTAAATTCTAGATTTTGGGGCATTAAGGTAGTGTAGGGTAGCAGCCAATGGGATACTTACCCCGGGGTCACTACGCCCCCTATATGACCACTTCCTGTGCGAAGTTGGTATAACCCTGTCCCATAGTTCCTAATTCTGCCATCACCTAGATGGTAGACTTAAATTTCGTATCCACATCAGTTAGTCCACCTTAGGGGTGGAACTAGCCTGAGGGTGGATAGGCCTCTATAAGTACTTATTTTTTTGCCTGTCCAGGTGCCAAATGGCCCTAGTCGGAAGGAAGGAGTGGGAGGTTAGCATCCCCTTATCTCTAGGGAAGTCAGATTCGCATACCCAAGACAAAGGGCTCCTTGGTGTGGCCTTGTGCACCCTCCAATGTTGCCTGAAGCCTCCGCACGCAGGCCCAGTCTACCGCAACTGATCCAGAAAGGAAAACCCTGACAACTAAGGACACCTCTGCACCATTCGCCCTTGGGCCGATGAGAAGAGGACCAAAGGTGACCCTAAGTCCCTGAGCATCGGGAGGCATGAGCTCCCCGGGCGGTTCACAGCCCACAGCCAATTTTTGCATAGACCAAGCTCCATAGAATACCATTGGGCTCCATATGCTGTTTTGCACCCTGCCACTGATGGTTTACTGTTGGTGCTGCCTTGGACCTTGCCCACCACTCACCTTAACTCCTGCAAATTGGTCCCATAAGTCACTGTACTATACCTGTTTGCAGAACGTGTTCTTCCTTCCATAGGATAACATTGCATGCACAACCCAAAAATTGCAGTGTATCCACTTCTTGAACTGAAAAAAGTTCGTATTTAAAAATGTACTTACCTGAACGATTTTTCTCTCATGCCTAAACATATATAAAGATACTTACTATTTTTACAAACTGGTGTGGCTCTCCTTCTTGAGTCATGTATGTCATTTATTGGTCATTATGTGTATTTGCAGACGTCTTGCACTCTTCTGTGTTAGGCCTAAGGCTGCTCGACCACACTACTCCTAACAGAGCACCCTGGATTGCTTGAGGAAGACCCTGTTTACTTATAAGGGAACCCCTGGACTCTTTACACCGTATTTCAGATCACTGATATATCACAAAGAGCCAGCTTCCTACAGTTTATTAATACCAAACACCATATGTTTCAGTGAAGCCATTATGTCGCTGGGGAACTCGTTTTGACCAGTGCCCCCAAGATGGCTTCCTGACTCACTTGCAAAATCCAGTAATAATAATAGACATCACAGGGGCAAATCTGCTCATTCTGATATGTCCTCATATAAAATATAATAATGTCAGTAGTCGATGGAGGTTCGTATCTCTTTAATCCTACATTGATTTATGGGAAATAATATCCAAAAGATGTGTTGCGTTGGACAATAAATGAAACTTCTTTATTGTCTTGAATTGAGCAGGGTAATGGTGCAAAAAGAAAAACAAAAGCTAACACGTGTTTCGCCCAGTGGCCGATTGGCCTGGGACTTTTTCAAGGATGATAAGTGAAAGACATCAAGAGTCGGGTAGATATGTCAAATGTCAATTAAGGGTGAAAGTACAAAATGTGGTCTCTGCGATCTGCGTGATTGCTACGGTCTGAGAAAGGTAATCGATGCATGATTAAAGAGGTACGAACCTCCACCAACTACTGACATTACCACTCTTTCAATGGCATTTGGGTGTAGCTATTTGTGAGGTACGTACCAACCAACATATCGAGTCTCTACAACAAGTACGTGAAACCCAGTTTTACACACTCTGATTATCCTGCAATAATAAAATATAATAACCCTGTCTTGGGGCTCAAATGCCAGCTGTAGGGATGAATTACATGAGTGACTTTGGCATAACACACAGGAGTATGCCATGTCATGTTTTCACTCATGATTTGCATTGCACCGTGTCATGCAGCCTGCAATGGCAGTCTGCATGGAATTTGTGTGTGGGTCCTTTAGTGTGGCACAGGATATGCTGCAGCCCTTTGGGACCCTCTTTAGCACTCATGCCCTAAGTATCTGGGGTACCATTTAGTAGGGACAAACAGGGGTGCTAAAGACCTTAGCCAATTGTAGCACAACTAGACAATATTGTTTTGGGGGAAGAAGTACTGACACAGAGGTCTTGTTAGCAGGCCTCATCGAAAATTAGCATCTAGTAGCTAAAAAAGGGGCAAAAAGTGGAGGGATAACTGCAACAAAAGCCCAGCTTCCTACAACCCCCCCCCCCCCCCCCCCCCACGAGCTAACAGGCCAGGAGACTCAGCCACAACCTGGGAGAGTCTTCCTAGTAGGTCAGGCAAGGAAGAGAGTAAGGATCAGGCTGCATTTTTGGAGGGCCTATTCTGCCTCTCATCCTTCTGTCCAGGTGTGTGAAAGTGAGTTTCTGTTGCAGTACCCCCCACTTTTTGCATGATACCTGATGCACTTTTCCTTGGCGTGCCCTGGATCCCCTGCCAATCAGTTACCCAGGGCCTGTGTTCCTTCCCTAAAATCTGTACCAGAGCCTAAACCCAATTGGCATCTCTGGCCATATGTCGGCCCCTAGTAAATGGTACCCTAGGTACCCAGGGCATTGTGACCAGAGAAGACCCTTAAGGGCTGCAGCACTTATTGTGCCACCCTTAGGGGCCCTGTACCCTGCCACACACACACTGCCTTTGCAGGCCGAGTGTCCTGGTGCAGAACTAAACAAAGTCGACATGGCACACATCCCTGTGTTCCATGGCCACAAACCCATTGCCCTGGCATACATCAGCCACCCCTCTAGCTGAGTGCCCTATGCCAGTGGTGTGGGCACAGGTGCATGAGCCCTGTGCCCCTACAGTACCCAGGGCCATTCCTGGGCCCTGTAAGTACAGTGATGCCATTAAGAGTATATGATGCTGGGAGGTTGTCATTACGAACTCCACAGCACCATAATGGCGACACTGAAGGCTGACAAGTTTGATATCAAACTTCTCAACACATTAAACCCACACTGATGCCAGTGTGGGATTTAATGTAAAATGCACTACAGAGGGCATCTTAGAGATGCCCCCTGAAACCTAACCTACAATCCACGCCTGGGCTGAGTGGCTGCAGAGGCTGCCACAAAGCAGACATGTTGCTGGACCCCTGGGTGGAGAGCCCCCCCGCTCTCCTGGGACTGCAACAATGTACATCCTGGGCGAGGTGCTAGGTCTCCTCCCCCAGGATGGGCAGGGGGAAGCTGTAAAGGCATGCCGCCTCTGTGAGCTTCTCCAGATCATTTGCTGTACCCAGCAACCAGCTCCCACCAGTCCGGACCCCCACTCTGGCAGGAAAAACTACGTCAGGAAGGGGGGTGTCCCAGCCTGTGCCAACCCCACCCCTCAGGTGGGGGGGGGGACGAAGTGAAGCACGACCCCGGGTTCCGGCCATCTTGAAGATGGGGAGCCCTGCCCAATCACACCTAGGCTCCTGCCCCCCTCCCACAGGAGAGGAGCAGGCTAGGGTGTGCACCCACCCCAGGACAGGGGCCTATTGGTCCCTGTCCTTGCCCTACCTGTAACGCCCCTACATTCAGTATTTAGGGGCTCCCTGAACCTTCCTTCCTCAGATCCAGATACCGAAACAAGAAAGAAGAACAAGAAACAAGAAGACCTGCCGTGCAGCTGCTAAGAAGAGGAAGACACCAACTGATTTGGCCCCAGCCCTACCAGCCTGTCGACTATCGAACCTGCTCCTGCTAAACCCCGGCGTCTCCAGTGGTCAGCAACCTCAAAAACCCCGGAGGACCTGACTGCCTTGTGACTCTGACTACCTGGGTCTCCCACGAGCTGTGGTACTGCTCAAAGCAAGTAACCAGCCCTGGCATCAGCCTGGAACCGCGAACCCTGCACACACTGCACCCGCCAAGCCTGGCCTGTGCCGGAGTGAATCAAGACCCTGAGGACGTCCCCCCGGCGATTCTGACCTGTAATCCAGTGCCCAAGGACCCTCCTCGACGGCTCCAACGACGCCTGCAGCCTCAGGACAAAGGACCCCCTCCGACCTCAAAAGATTTCCCGACCTCAAAAGACACCCCTGCACCCGGCGCCCCACGGCCCCCTGTGTCCAACCCCTGGGTGTCTACCTATCCTCCAAGATCCCAACTTACCCCTCGAAGTGTTGGTCACTCCAGAAGATCCACCGTCCCCGAGCCTGCAGCCTTTGTTCCCTTTTCAAGATCCTCATTGAATAACATTGATCGCCCGACGGCTTAATAGCACTCTGCACCCAGCTGCCCAAGTGCCCCTGGGAGTGCACCTTTGTCCTATCCTACTTCCCCATTTGCCCTGAGCAAGTGACCAGGAGCCCAGCTCCCACAGCTGCGTGGCCTGCTAGCCAGCAGCCACCAACCGAAGGCCCCCTGCCTCTCATTGGATAACATTGAGCCTAACTACCTCTGCAGCCGGCTGCCCCTGTGCCGCTAAGGGTGTACCAACTGTACCTACCTGACCCTGGGGGACCCCTAAGTCTATGCCCAGAACCTTAACTTCACCAGTCGAGTACTCACCTGAAAACCGATGACTCACTATCCTGCCATAGGATAACATTGACTGGTTTGACTCGAAAAATCTTCTAAGTGTAAAGTTTTGAAACTTCAAAATATTCATCTACAATCAGCCGAATACCGAATTCCGAAGTACTCACCTGTGATCAGGAGAGAAGCCAGTGCTGTACCTTCTAGCCCAGTACTGAACCGCAAAAGAAATCATAACCGTGTTTACTAGCAACCTACATTTCTTCCATAGGAAACCATTGACTGTTTTTCTGTGAAATTTCTTCCAAGTGTGAAGTTTTGAAACTTTAAAATATTCCTATAAAATCAGCCGAATACCGAATTCCGAAGTACTCACCTGTGATCAGGAGAGAAGCCAGTACTGTACCTTAATAGCCCAGTACTGAAGCGCAAAAGGAATCCTTACCGGGTTTACTAGTAATGTGTATTTTCTCCATAGGAATCCATTGTCTGCTTTTCTATGAAATTTCTTCTGTCTACTTTTTAAAACTTGAAATATTCTTTAAAAATCATACGAAATACTGAGACAAAATTACTTACCTGTTTTAAGTTGAGACCCCAGTACTGGTCCTAGGAGCCTAGTACTGGATTACAAAAGTAACAAGATCATACTTTACCTGCAACCTGAATTTTCTCCCATTTGGGTAACATTGCCAGATTTTCATTGAAAAGTTTCTAAGTGTGAACTTTTAAAACAGCTTTATATTACTGAAAAATCAGTACTGTAACTTAAACGATTTTACTAAATTGGTTTCAGCTTAGACCCCAGGACTGAATTTAGGATCCGTCCTGGAACTACCAAAGTAATCTACAAAGTAATCAACTGTACTTATATGATGAAAAAACGTTGAGCGCAAAGCTATAGTGTGTTTAGAATTGTGTTGCCTACTGCAACCACTGTATCTATTATGATCACAAAGTTTATTGCCTCTTTGCAAAGTAATTACCTGAGAGTACTCATATCGAGAAAAGCACATTTTTATACCTGTATCTGTTGATATAAAAACAATTGGCCTGGAGTTCAGTCCTTGAGTGTGTGAAACCTTTTGCTGACTGAGTGTGTACAACAAATGCTTTACACTGTACTCTGGTACTGCCTTACTGCTCGACCAAGCTACCACTTTGGAGAGTAAGGTCAGCCCTGACTTTAACCTCTGTTATACCTCTAGGGTTTCTGGACTCTATACACACTGTACCTTATTCTGGTCTAGTATATATATAGAGACACTCTCACACCAGGTCACTGCCTCTGGGCAACTGACCTATTCCAATAGTAACAGGACCCATTTTAAACTGCACTAGATTGGTCTGACTTTTCCTCCTTTTCTTGGGGATAGAGGTAGCTACCTCTGCTAACTATCTTAGCCAGGGCAACTCCTCAGTTTACCCAAGGAGGTTATCCACAACTGGAGTAACCCCACCAAGACCAGCAGGGTCAAGGGGTCTAACTTGCTATTTCACATTGGGTCAGACCACCATGCCAAGGACAGTGCAGCCAACAAAGCTAACACCCAGCAGAGACTATTTACAGGTGTCAGTGCCCAGAACCACACCTTTCACTCTCCAATGACAGGTGGAAGGGCTATCACAGACTTCCCAGGGTTCAGGGGGTCCTCCTGCAACTTTATAGTGAGGGATACTACAACTTGTAGCAGACACCCTCCTTACACTCTCTCTTCTGTCAGTTGAGGGGCCACAACCTCCTGCTGAACAGTTGCCTGACTAGTCACGACTTCTTGTAGGGCAGGTAAGGCTTCACAAGTGGAGTTGTTCCTTACCAGAGTAGAACGTCTTTGGCACACTAGAATGTTTTCTAAAAGCGTCCCACCTATCATACTCTTTTTTCTCCTGTCTTTGCTTTAGGGCCTACCTTTACTACCTATAGGTTCAGCAACTTCAGATTGCTTGGGCGAGGTCTGGCACTGAACCAGCACCTCATTTGGGCTCAGCATAACCTCGGTGAGGTAATTTCCAAGGAGCCAATCCAGGGGTAGGTCTGAACTGACTACCATCCTCTGCCAACTAAGTGACCAAGTTATCTTTAGGGGGACTAGAACAACAGCCCCCCCCCCCTCTGGTACAACCATTACTTTGCTAGACTCTCCTGGATAACTACAGCAAAAGCCCAGTTCCATTTCTCACTTTTTTGCTGGGAATTGATGCAATTTCGACAGACGTGTACTGGATTCCTGCTATCAAGGTCCCCAGTGCCACATCTCTTTCACTAAAACTGTACAAATGTTCCCCCAATTGGCAATACCTTTAGCCCTCCTGTAAGTCCCTAGTAAATGGTACCCCTGGTACAAAGAGTAGAGAAGCTCAACAGGGTCCCTAAAGGCTGCAGCATATATTGTGCCACCCTAAGACAGCCCTCCTCACACTCAAGAACACTGCCATTGCAGGCTGTGTGACATAGGGTAGTAAAAACTGAAGAAGAGACATGGCACACCTCCTGTGTGCCATGCCTACAGAAACTGCATGCAATATATCCAAGTCACCCCTACAGCAGGCCTTACAGCCCTAAGACAGGGTGCATTATATTGCATGTTTGGACATATCTGCACAAGCAGATATGTATAAGTCGATTCTTGGACATTGCAAATGAGGAGGGAACCCATCTTGTACTGGGAACTGGTAATTACGAGTTCCCCAGCTACATGATGGCTTCACTGAAACCCAAGATATTTGGCATCAAACATCTCATAAACCCACACTGATTTCAGAGATGGATTTATTAATACATGCACCGAGTGGGTAACTTAGAGGTACCTGTTGTATGGTGAAAATGGTACATATGACTAAAGGTAGCCAAGTATTTCAATGTAGAGGTTTATTAGTCAAGTTCCAAGATAATAGTTACAGGTTCCAAGCTAATTCAAGAGCTGGTTCAAAGCTGGAACAGAGCCCCACCAGGAGCTGTATCTTCGCTGCTCAGCCCACTCTCTCGAACTGTCATTCTTCTCCTCCACCAGGCACACCAACATTCTACGCAGTCATCACTCATTCCAAGGTTCCATACATACTCACATACACACTGGCTGAGCAGCATAAATGTATGTACAACAGTACCCCTAAAGCCTACTAGTCCACTAGTGTGCTGGCTGACTGGTCCAGTCCCGCCTGTCACCACAGACCCGCTTTTGGCCACCTAGGAGGGAAGGGCCCCGCTCTCAGAGGTCAGGAACAATGCCTGCTTTGACAGGAGGTATTCACACCTCCTCCAAACAGGATGGCTAGCATTCAGCATACCAAGGCTGGAGGCTTCAAAACCATGCTACCTGTGATATACGACCCAGCATCTCCCATATCTGGAATTTGCCACCCCCTGCCCTGAGGCCCATTTGGCACCAGGGCAGGCAGGAAATTAGTATGCGGAGTAGACGTGGAGCAGACCTAAGGCAGTCACACCCACAAGGTGAAATGCCTGATGTGTCCCACTCTGGGAAAATTCTGCCATATTGGTGATAGCCGAATTTAGGAAACTGGTAAAGGGTTATACCCACTTCCCACACGAGGTGGTCATATAGGGGGCGTAGTGGCTCCAAGGGTAGGTAGCCCTTTGGCTACTACTCTTCACTCCCTTAACACCCCTACATTTAGAATTTAGGCGGCTCTTTGAATCCAGAACTTCAGATTTCACTAGCTGAAAAGAAGAAGAGGACACTGAAAAGCTGCCCCTGCAAAAATTAAAGATTCTTTGGACTTTTGGTGCCAAACCCTGCCTGCCAAAGAGAGACTAGACAATTAGAAAGGCCAGACTCTTCGTGCAGCACTGCATCCTCTACAAGCCCCGGAGGGTCGCCTGCACTTCGCCCAGCAGCCAGCATCTCTCTTGGAGTACTGGAGCTACTCTCCTGCAGCCTGCAGGCATAGACTGTGACGTTCAGTTTAAAGAAACTGCTGTTCAAAGGGTCCACCGAGTAGTAGCTGCCCAGGAGCAGGCCAACACACTCATGGTGGTCCTATCTGTCTTCCTGCCAAGCATGAAGAAACCAGGACCTCAACAAGTCCTCCTGCACCAATACTCTGGGTACCGGACCCTTTCCTGCATACAAAGCTTGTGGAAAGTCCAGTCCGACTCCAGTGACATCACTGATCACCAGATGATGAGGGACATCAGCACCGCAGTTGCCAGCACCGAGAGTGGCCTGGCTGCCCTGTTTTTGTATCTCCTTTTTGAGTGTGTGCATCATTTATTGACTCTGTGTGTGCAATAATTGTCTAACCCTCCTCTGTGATAAGCCAAAGGCTGCTCGACCACACTATCTTAGATTGAGAATCTAGGGATTGCTAGTGCAAGCCTCTATCCACTCATAAGGATACCTAGACTCTTTACACAGCATACCTCTTTCTAGTATACTATATAAAAGAGCCAGCTTCGTACAAGCGCCAAGGGGGAACTGCAAGAAACTGCAGTATAATTTCAATTGGGGAACTGCCCGCCTTGAGGGATAATCACAACTCTTGTCAGGGTGAACCCTCAAAGTCACTAAATTAACCTGAGCTCAACCCTATGGTAGCTATGGCACAGAGCAGAAAGTCTTAACTTTGGGCAATGTGTACATTATTTATGCAGTATCAAAACAGATTTAAAGTCAAAACAACAATAAAAAAATCTTGAACAAAATTAGAAAAACAGAACAAAAGTTAATAAATAAAATGACACCCAAATGAAAAAAATCCAATAAGATAGGTGATATGAATTAAAGATTTAAGGCAAAATAGTACCAAAAGTCACACAGCGCCAGTGATAGTCATGGGTTGCAGTAGACCGGGACATAAGTGCAATTTCAGCCAATCCTGATGGAGCAGAGGTCAGCTAGACCATCCAAGTTTAACCTGGTCTGATTTTTACCTTGATACTTCTCTGAAATGCAAGCAAAAATCCTTAAGCAGGACAAAGCAGCAGGCTGTAACCGAAGAAGTCGTAATGAAGTCAGCTAAGTGTTGAACAAGGTCATGCTGAAGCCTTTGGTTTAGACAGGAAAAGTATATTTCCCGCTGTTTATTTAATACGGAGAAGAAACAATGACCATTACGTTCATATGTTCACAGTATTTGATTTACATTTTTTTCATAATACATGTTTTATAATGACATTCATTTCATGCCTGAAAAGCGATACAATTCACATATAGGACTGTTGGATACATCAACCATGTAAAGATATGACTAACACAATACGAAAATATAACAAAAACTAAAAAACTTAGACAAAGTACTTTGTATAATTATTGTAATTGTTTTTTAGTTTTTGTTATATTTTCGTATTGTGTTAGTCATATCTTTACATGGTTGATGTATCCAACAATCTTGTATGTGAATTGTATTGCTTCTCAGGCATGAAATGAATGTCATTATAAAACATGTATTATGAAAAAAATGTAAATCAAACACTGGGAACATATGAACGTAATGGTCATTGTTTCTTCTCTGCATTAAATATACAGCAGGAAATATATACACCAGGTACCTTCCTTTGTTATATATTATTGATATTTCGTCTATACCTGGCATGCTAAGGACTAACCCCCCCCCCCCCCATTTCACACAAACTGATGGTATCAGGTCATGCAAGATCATGACAAGTCACAAGGTAAGGGTTGACTACAGTAGGATAGTGATCAGAATCTCCCCAGTCAAGAGTTACATTAGAAGACATTTTGAAGATTTCCTGGAAAAGGTAGAGCCAAGCTGTAGCTGAGAGGTCACTAAAGATGAGCAGTGCTGGACAAAGTCTTGCTGAAGCAATCAAAGATGACGGGGAAGGCTTTAAATGGGAAACGTTGGATTTTCAGGCCAAAGAGATGGTTGTTTGTCGATGGGATGCTGGTTGTCATCGGGCATGGTAAAGATTCCTACCATTGAACTAAAATTAGTGCTCACTCCAGCAGGGACCTGCAGCAGCAAGCAGGTAGGTGGGTTGCAAGGTCTATGGAGCTTGTTTGGTCCCTGTAGCACACAAATGCAGCCAGACAGCTAACCATTGGAGTCACTCTAGCAGTCCTGAGTTCAAGGAGCAGCTCCAATCATCCTTCCTCAGAAACCAGCACTGTCCTTCCAGCAGCAGGGCAATCCTTTTTCAGAGGCTTCCACAGGTCCAGAAGTTCATCTGGAGAGTGTGCAAAAGTGCCATCTTTCTTGCATTGGTATGCCCCCACTTTTTTCTGACTGCTGATGTGCTTTGACTGAGTGCGCCCTGAGCTCCTGCCAACCAGGTACCCAGGGCCTGTGTCCCTTCCCTAAAACTGTGTTGAAACTAAAACCCATTTGGCATCTCTGGCCACCTGTCAGCCCCTAGTAAAGGGTACCCAGGGCATGGTGACCAAAGAAGACCCCTGAGGACTGCAGCAGTTATTGTGCCACCCTCAGGGGCCCTGTACCCTGACACCCACACATTGCCTTTGCAGGCTGAATGTCTAAGTACAGAACTAAACAAAGAGTCGACATGGCACACATCCCTGTGTGCCATGCCCACAGAACCCACTGCCCTGGCATACGTCAGTCACCCCTCTAGCTGGGTGCCTTATGCCAGAGGTGTGGGCACAGGTGCATGGCCGCTGTGCCCCTTCAGTACCCAGGGCCAATCCTGGGCACTGTAAGTGCAGTGATGCCATTAGGAGTATATGGTGCTGGGAGGTTGTCATTACGAACTCTACAGCACCATAATGGCTACACTGAAGAATGACAAGTTTGGTACCAAACTTCTCAGCACATTAAACCCGCACTGATGCCCGTGTGGGATTTAATGTAAAATGCACCAGAGGGCATCTTAGAGATGCCCCCTGAAAGCCTAACCTACAATCCACGTCTGGGCTGAGTAGCTGCCACACAACAGACATGTTGCTGGACCCTTAGGTGGAGAGCCCCCCGCTCTCCTGGTCCTGCAAGAATGCACATTCTGGGCGAGGTGCTAGGTCTCCTCCCCCAGGATGGGCAGGGGGAAGCTTCAAAGGCATGCCGCCTCTGTGAACTTCTCCAGACCATTTGCTGTACCCAGAAACTGGCCCCCACCAGTCCTGACCCCCACTCTGGCGGGAAAAACTACGTCAGGAAGGGGGGGGTGCCAGCCTGTGCCAACTCCACCCCTCAGGTGGGGGAGAAGAGGTGTCCCTATTGGTCCCTGCCCTTGCACTACCTGTATCGCCCCTAAATTCAGTATTTAGAGGCTCCCTGAACCTTCCTTCCTCAGATCCCGATACGAAAAGAAGAAAGAAGATCAAGAGGAAGAAGACCCGCCGTGCAGCTGCTAACCACAAGATGACCACAACTGTCTTGGCCCCAGCCCTACCGGCCTGTCCATCCTGGAACCTGCTCCTGCCTAAACCCCGGCAACTCCATTGGACAGCAACCTTGGGACACCAAGAGGACCTGCCTGCCTTGACCCTCTTGAAGACTGGGACTCCCATCAGCAGAGGCTCTGCTGCAACAACACCCCTGGTGCCAGCCAGGAAGCTCCGGACCAGCCCACTCTGCACCCGCCGAGCCCGGCCAGTGCCCAAGTGAACCAAGACCACAAGGACGTCCCTCTGGCGACTGGGACCCGAAGTCTAGTGCCCAAAGGCCCTCCTCGACGAAATAGACGACGCCTGCAGACTCAGACCCAGGGGCCCCTCCAACCGCGACCAGCTGAGGGTAAGCTTTCCTGACGCCTAAAGACACCCCTGCACCCGGCGCCCTACAGCCCCCTGGGCCTTCCTTTGGGGTACCTACCAGTGCTCGAAGATCCCAACTTACCTCTCAAAGTGGTGGTCGCCCCTGAAGAGTCTCCGTCCCCGAGCCTGCGTTCCGTTTGTGACCTTTCCCATTGAATAACATTGAGCGCCTGACGGCTCAAAAGCACCCTGCACCCAGCCGCCCGAGTGCCTCTTGCCGTGCCACCTTTGCCCTATCCTACTTCCCCATTTGTCCTGAGAAAGTAACCAGGAGCCCCACTCCCACAGGCGCGTGGCCTGCTAGCCAGCAGCCACCAACTGGAAGCCCCCTGTCCCTCATTGGATAACATTGGGCCTAACTACCTCTGCACCCGGCCGCCCCTGTGCCGCTGAGGGTGAACCAACTGTACCTACCTGACCCTGGGGGACCCCTGAGTCTATGCCCAGAACCTTAACTTAACTCACTTACCTTCCATTGGATAACATTGACTGGTTTGACTCGAAAATTCTTCTAAGTGTGAAGTTTTGGAAACTTAAAATATTCATATAAAATCAACCGAATCCCGAAGTACTCCCCTGTGATCAGGAGAGAAGCCAGTACTGTACCTTATAGCCCAGTACTGAACCGTAAAAGTAATCCTTACCGGGTTTACTAGTAACCTGTATTTTCTCCATAGGAATCCATTGTCTGCTTTTCTATGAAGTTTCTTCTAAGTGTCTACTTTTGAAAACTTGAAATATTCTTTAAAAATCATACGAAATACTGAACTGAAATGACTTACCTGTTTTAAGTTGAGACCCCAGTGCTGGACCTAGGAGCCCAGTACTGGATTACAAAAGTAACGAGAACTTACTTTATTTACAAACTGAATTTTCTCCCATTGGATAACATGCCAGATTTCTGTTGAAAAGTTTTTAAGTGTGAACTTTTAAAATAGCTTTATAGTCCTGAAAAATCACTGCAATAACTAAAACGTTTTTACTAAATTGTTTTCAGCTTAGACCCCAGGACTGAATCTAGGATCCAGTCCTGGAACTACCAAAGTAATCTACAAAGTAATCAACTGTGTTTATATAGGAAAATCCATTGAGCTCAATGCTAAATTGTGTGTAGAATTGTGTTGCCTACTGCAACCCCTGTACCTATTAAGTTTACAAAGTTTATTGCCTGTCTGCAAAGTACTCATCTGAGATCTGTCATATTGAGAGCAGTATATTTTTGATACCTGTTGGTTCTAAAAATAAAACAACTATATCTTTGATATAAAAACAATTGGCCTGGAGTTCAGTCTTTGAGTGTGTGAAACCTTACTCCGACTGAGTGTGCACAACAAATGCTTTACAATGTCCTCTGGTACTGCCTTACTGCGCGACCAAGCTACCACTTTAGAGAGTAAGGTCACACCTGGCTTTAACCTCTGTTATACCTCTGGGGTTTGTGGACTCTATACACACTGTACCTCATTCTGGTCCAGTATATATAGAGCCACTTTCTAACAGAGAGTGGTTCTGGGGGTCCAAAAATTATAGCCGGTGTCACCCAAGGCTCTAAACTGTCTGGGTTGACAAAAGGCTGGTGTCAGACACTTTGTTTGTGCTGGAGGCAAAGCCCTTTTAAAGTATAAGTGAGGCAGAGTACAGCTCTGCCCCAGCCATCCTTGCAGGATGGCCTGTGCTTTTCACACTTAGACCTTTTTGTCTCATTGTCTGGCAGCAATACACAACCCACAACAGAAGAGCCAGTCACAATCCAGTAACGCAGGATAATGTTGGAAAGCACAAGTAGTTATGAATGAATGAATGAAAGAAATACTCAAAATTGAGTGTCCTGGTGCTGCCAACAAGGAGAAATAAAGAAGAGAGAGTGACATATGGAATTATTGGCTGTACAGATTACTGGAACATACATTTCTGCCGGTCTGGTACTCCAAAATTCTATAGTTCAGATAACTAGTACCGTTGTTATGCAAGGTCCTGTGTACTAGTGTAAGTGCTTTAAAGGCGATCCGTTAAGTGACAGGGAGCCAGTGCAATTTAGTGAGGAAGGGTGAAGTGAGGGTGCATTTTCGGAGATTAAAAAGAAGGTGAGCTGCTGTATTTTGAACCACCTGTAGTCAGCAGATTAAATATGCAGGTAGCTCTAGATACAAGGCATTTGTGAAGTCCAGTCAAGGGTGAATCGTAGCTCGAACTACGGTTTTGCATGCTTCCGATATGAGGAGGTATTTCTGTTTTATCTTGGTTGTATTAAGTGTTGGCTTTTTTGAGCCAACCTAAGACTGCTCTTATACAATTTAAGAAGGTTTCTTTACAGGTTTTTGAGTTGCCTTCATAGGAAAAGACCAGCTGGATGTCGTCGGCATAGGAAACTATTGTGATTTCGAATGACTAAACCAGGGTGGCCAATTGCGACATGTACACATCAACCCATGTTGGGCTAAGCGTGGAGGCCTGGAAAGCTCCACAATTTTTACGTTTGGCCTTGGAGAGATGAGGTTTTGCTCAGACTGATTGTTCTCGCTTTAAAAGGAATGAGGTCGCCAATCGAGAGTGGTTTTCCTGGCACCACAGTCAAACAGCCGCTGCAAGAGGATGTTATGGGGAACAGGGTCGCAAGTTGCTGAGAGATCTAACAAAATGAGTGCGTCGTTATGTAATTGTGACTTAAAATCGGACTTTACCATTAAAGAGGATTTTAAATTACAATACATTGTGTCTAAACAGCATATCAATATCTGCTCCCAATGCAAATTTAGCACTTATTGATTGTACTAAGGTAACCTAGTGTTAGTCAATGGGAGAGATAGGCCTTACCAAAGTGAAAAACGACTTTAGGAGTTCTTACCTGCCAGGACGTGTAAAACTTAAGTACACATTTTCTATTTTTCAAATAATAGGCACATGCCCTGGGAATTGTTAAGGATTACCTTAAGGATAACTTATATGTATTTAAAAGGAAGGTTTAGGCCTGGCAAAAGGTTTATTTAGCCAGGTAGAAATGGCAGTTTAAAAACGCACTACAGGTTAAAACCTCACTACAGGTTGCAGTGGCAGGCCCGAGTTACGTTTAAAAATGCAACTTTAGTGATTGGCAGAATGAGTGCTGCAGGTCTACTAGCAGAAAGAACAAGCACCTCCGCACTGGGTAGCAGTGGTAGAGTGCACAGAGTCTTAAAGCCAACGAACAAATTCAGCAATACATGCGGGGTGAAGGGAAATGTTTGGGGAATATCACACCAAGAATGTAAGGTGTAAAGATTGCAATACTTGCTCTTCCATACAGAGCTTGGATTCATGGTGGTACTGAGGCAGCTCAATGAGTTTCGGCATTAAAAGTACATTGTAATAGGGTAAGCTTTCTGGCTTAGCCATACAGTTCTGATATACTCTTGGAAGATCTACGTATTGCCACAAATAAAGTGTCCAGGGATGGAATTAGTTTCTTTTATGATATAAAATATCATTGAGTTGAATATGATGTATTTCAAATTAATAGTGCAGACATTATTGTGCAATACAGCATTCCTACAATAGTTATAAACAAAAATATCGGTAATGGAGTGCAAAGAATGACACTTTTAATCTTGCAACACTATTTTGTGTAAGTCAATACCTGGGCAGGTGTGGTATGGCAAGGGCTTTTATAGTGCTGGTGACTTCTGCAATACACAGCAGGGCACTACCCATCACATTCCGCTCTTCAGCCCCTTCAAATGCTATTAGGTCGATGGTGGCAGTCAAAACCGGCACAAATGCTTCCTGATTTTGTGGTCCGAAGCATTTACACAGAAGTTTCAGACTATAGAGGGCCGTCTGTCGGTTGATGGCTTGCTCCTCTTCTTCCGTCTCCTTGGCTTTTCGGCGTGCAATTGAAAGAAGCTCTCCGATTAGCCCCAGAAGCAGCTCAATCTAGAAGAAAAGGGAAAAAAGACCCCAAAAAGTCAAACATGTGAAAAAGAAGGTAATTAGGAAAGCAGATAATAAGGGGGAAATGTCTGCAAACATGCTTCAATTTGGACAGCTGCGAGAGCAATTTCTGGTCTTGTAGGATGACAGAAAATTCCTAAAACAAACGACTACAGCAAGATAGGCAAGAGCAAATAAATGCTATCTTTTAAGAAACTAACCCATACAAAGGATCTCTTTTGGAAGATTTGTGAAATATAAATAAAATGTGACATTATTTACCCAATTAGTTTCCTAGTTGGTGAATGTGGTAAGAAGGTACACTTGGTGAAAGAGGTTAAATCAAGCAATTGGTAAGGGAGGGGAAATGGGTGTGCCTCTTCATCCAACTGCCAGAACTTGACCGCATCACGGACCAAAGTATGTGTTCACTGTCCTTGTAGGAAGCACTTTCCTACAGTCCTGATGTAAATGCCTTTGCAGGAGCATAGCATCACATGATGCCAACACTACCAGCAGTGACACCCTTAGTAAATTCCCTAAAAATGACCGCATAAAACTGCTACAAGCATGCAGAACTGCCTGTGGAAAATGACAATGAAGGCCCAATACAGAGTTCTTTGAGCTGGTAAGACGCAAGACCTAAGAATTAAATCCAGGAATGGGAAGCAGGTAAAGATCCTTGACTATGAGAAAAAAAGTTGGAGCACACACAGAATCACATGAAGTCTATGATAGGCATGTAGCTCAGTGCATCAATTTCATCTATTTGTTCTTCATCGCAGGTGGTCACACTTGTATAGTCATTGTGGAGGAACAGTTGATTACATAAAACGATCAGCGCAGCCGACACATGTTTTGTCCTGTCAGACTTTAGCAAGGCTGAGAACAAACAGTAGACAATAAAAATGGTTATTTGCTCATTTAGTACCAATTTATAGCAGTCATTTATAAATTGTCGATTTAATGAATGGTGCAAGATTAAATATTTCTGCTGCTAAGCGGAATGGTATGTTGGAGGTAATAAAAGTTAAAAGGATTAGGAGTGAAAGCACTTCAGTTCAAAGGCCATAGTTTCAGTAAATAGCTGATGTTGATATAGTGTCAGGCCATAATAAGCCATCCGAATAAATGGTGTCCGTGGTTCAGGAGTGCATCAGCAAAGTCTTAGGCCATTAAATCACATTCCTTCACAACAAGACCAGGTGCACTGCAGGCTCTCACACAGACAGTGTGCTATGGGTGCCTTGAGTCTGTCGCTCCTTTAATGGTCTTTATGTGCATCCACAGTGGTATTATGATGCCCCTGTGCACTCTGTAGGTTCTCAATACAGTCAAGTAAAAGCAACAATCAAAGATGTGAAGCTCACCATTTAAGTACTGAAGGTAATACAAGAGATAAAATAAGCACAACCTATGCTGTCAAATGGGGAAGATCAAGCATGAATAACTTACATCTCAGACACAGAGAAAAGCAAACCAGAAGGCCATTTGGTTTGGAACTGACCTGCTCCTCCTGCCACTGCACACGATGCTGTAGCTTGTTGTTGAGTAGATCCATAGCCTTCCGCCGCACAGAAGGCAGTTGATTGGCCATAAGTCCTCTGATTACTGGGATAAAAGCTTCAGTGGGCAGCAAGGCATTCACCTGCAGCACATTAAGGAAATAAAACATTATCTCCAAGAGTAATGACAAACGCATATCGACTCAGCAGTTTTTTGTGGGTTATTGGACCTTAGGGCAGTGTCCACAAACCGAAAAAGGAAGAGTTTGCAATACTGTGAATTTATTCATGCGGTTCCGTAGCCAGGGATAGTAATATATATATATATATATATATATATATATATATATATATATATATATATATATATATATATATATATATATATAGATATATATATATATCTATATATATCTATATATATCTATATCTATATCTATCTATATATATCTATCTATATCTATCTATATATATATCTATATCTATATCTATCTATATCTATATATCTATCTATCTATCTATCTATCTATATCTATATATCTATATCTATATATATATATCTATATAGATATATATATATATAGATATATATAGATATATATATATAGATATATATATATATATATATATATATATATATATATATATAGATATAGATATATATATATATATATATATATATATACACACACACATCACACCCAACAAAATAAGAAAGTTTTCTTGCATCTCAGCCAAAATTGCTGAATGGATTTACAACAAACTTGGCATCAAAGTAGAACCTGAATCAGCGGGTCATTTTTAGGATTAGAGGTCCCACGACAACTAAAATGGCAGCTGGGGCACCAGTAACAAGACAGGTGGAATCGCAAGTGTCGGGTCTGTGTGAATCCTGAAAAGAATCTCACAGAGCAAGGGCAAGCTTTATGCACGAGTACCACAAGCCCACGTCAAGCTTCACCAACCCATGCATCACCATTCAGGGGTGCATGGTTATAGATTCAGAGCAGTGAACTCCCAGTAGGAGAGGCATGGGCCAGAGAACCTTGCCATGGGTATGTGGTACCTGTAATTAAAGCTTACTCTAGGTTTGTGATACCAAACTAGGATCCCCAAATCTAAGAGAAAAAAAGCCACAGGGCTTGGCCAAAGGCTAAACTCAGTAAGTCATCCCCTTATGTGCAGAAGAGGTTAGTTTACTGCAGCTGGTTGGTTGTGCGTCCCATGCTCACTGTGCCATAGGACTCCAGTTGCACCTTACTGATGAGTCCCAAGCAGGAAGAAACAGGCATGGGATTGCTTAGGTCCCTTCAGTCGAAACTGACTGTTCTCATGAGGAGGAGGGATGGTACTGATTTACCAAAGGTGGACTTTTTTCTAAAGTGGCATGGTGGGCAAAAAAGGATAGATTCAAATAAGGCCTGAGCGTATGCCAGTGGCTGGGATTAGTTCAAGCATTTCATCTATCACCTTGTTGTTATTGCATGGGTGGCAGTGCATAACGCATGAGAGGCAAATCTTCAACTGGATCATGATGCCTCTCTCAATGATAATAAACAGCATTTTACACTCCGCGATCTGCGTGCATTGTTTAAGCCATACCACACCAATACATAATGGATAACATTAAACGTTAAGTATTTTTTTATATTACATGATTTTGTTTTTTAACAGGGAAAGGTTTATAGAAACCAATACATGTAATTCTATAAGACTATACTGTTTAGCTTCATTATGTAGTTAAGAATGTAGAATTTTAAAAACAAGGACTGTCCTTAGAAGGAAGAGACAGTTATATCTAGCTCTCAGTGAGGGCCACTGGCGTGAATACCATATTTGAAATCTGGTAATTCACTACTATGATGTAGCAACAGAGGGACACAAAAGTTGTTTCGCACTGTTTCTACGTCATGAAGGAATTTTGCACTTTGCAAGCCTTTCAGTGCACTGCTGGCTTTCTGATTCGGAGGAATGCTGAGAGCACAGCTCTGGGAAAAGAGGAGGTGGGGAAGGTACAGGGTTGTGGGGGTGATTGGCAGGAGTCCAGGCATTATTATTATTTTTTTTACATTTGGGACAGGGAGGAGAGGCCATGTTATGCATGGCTCCTCTGTTACTCCTTTACCCATGTGAAGATGAAAGCAGGGGTAGATGATTTTGAGGGCTATACACAACATAAAATTAAAGATAGGTCAAAAGTGAATAATGGCGAACTCTTTCCCCTCGGGGATCTGAGTGACATAACAGACAACTCAAACTTCGCTCTTGTTGCTTATTTGACGTCACTTCGAACCCCTCTATCAAAAAAATTGACATTCAATGTTATCGATCTATAATCTTATATGCTGACACTGTTCTCCACGGGCTCAGTTAACAATGGGCACTGACTGATTTAGAATGTTCAACTTCTACCTATCTTTCATAAATATAATGCTGATTGGCAAGCTCTACAAACTGATTTTGGATTATCAGTATGACAATGAAACCCACATTTTAGTGGGACCCGTCATTGCAAAACACAACTTTTTTTGTACCACCTCATTTTGTACGATAAAGGTATGGCTCACTTGAATCAATTTTTTCCATTGCATCAACACGTTGGCTGCACTAAGGCTCCATCCATGACTACCAGTATCATTTTAGTCTGAACCTCTTTAACTAATTGGGAAGGGGCGATCTCTGATTGCCTGGGACAGGTCTTGCTGGCTTACACACTGCATTCAAAACGAAACCAAGTAATAAACAAATCATTGGACATATGCTAGCAATATAAGATCAAACACAAACAGTCCTTGTACAGTGAAATTCCCATAGGTCCTTTCTTCCTAGTTCCTCAGCCATCGTTCCTTTCAGCTTCTTAACAAAAAAAACCTAGTCACACCTTAACCTATGTACTATATATCAGCAAGAGAATAGTATTATAGCACTGCTTCTGCTGAAATGCACTATTTGTGTTTCTGCTACACACATCACATTCAAGGACTTAGAGAGGACAGTTTCAATTAAATATCTCTTTAACCAAACTGTGCTAAGCTTCCAACTATTTACTTCTGCAAATGCATCAGTGCTAGTCTGTCTTCATGGAGTGAATAAAAGCCTATTGAAAGCATATCACAAAGCCTAGTAGAACACACAAAGTCTACCTTATCTAGCATTTCATAGGACTTGCTGAGCAGGGCCCTCCAGAACTTCGCTGTAGGTTTATCTGCATTCTCTTCCACTGAACTTGCGACTGCGTTGATATAGCAGAGGACCTCTTCCAACAACCTGAAAAACAGCATAAAGCTTGATAATCTATGCACACGGTAACACAAATGTACTCCCGAAGAAGACACAACGGGTGGTGTGCCACGTATCAATGTAGGTAAACATAACCAAATTCTTTTTTTCCCCTGTTGCATGTTTAAAATTGCTGCAACAGAAGCTCAAACACAAACAAGAATGTATACATACATGTATGGAAAAAAGAAAAGTTTACTTTCCATAGTAACACTGGTCCACAATGTCTAGAAACTACCCACTTGACCAACTGGTGGGAAAAATATACCACCATGTGAGTAGGGAATGAGAGTGAACGGGCTCATTAAAAAACATGCTGAGCTGCATTGTCCTGTCCTGCTTGCACCCAGTTCTTACACATTTTAGGGGCCTACTCACGCAAAAAAGTAATAAATCTACATCTGATCATGTCCAAGTCTAGATTTCCACAAACTCCTCTTGGAATTAACAGGGAAAGCTGCACCTGATGTAGATTTTCATGCAGATTCTTGGAGAATTAATTGATTTCTTTGTTGACAATACATTCCCTCTGTACGGTGTTCTCAGTCATAGTGCACTCACCACAAGGGGGAAGGATTTCTGTGTGCAAAGACTTTTCTCTGCAGGGAAAATATTTTTTCCTATGGATAAAAAGCCATGCACTACAGCCACGTTAAAATCTGGAACAGGGAACAGTAGTAGTTTGTAAAGGCCCACAAGCATACTTTTTTGCGGGAGCTCACAAACATCTAAGACTAACGACACAGCGGAGCGCCCACAATCTCATCCCTTAAGTTGGATTTGCAGGTGGGGAGACATTCACATGCATAAAAAGGTTTAAGTCTGCCAGGAATCCCTTTGTAATTGCCTAGCAAATGTAACGGCGGAAAATTCTGGTGTACATACGTTTAACCCGTCCGCTGCTGCCATCGCGAGCACTACCTCCGTAGTGCTGCGCACGTCCGATGGCCTACGCGGCCTGCCTGCCTAATAGAACGCTCCGCACATGCGTGGAACGTTCGAAGCAGCAAACGGGTTAAAGAAGTCAGCAATGATGTTCTCTGTGGGTTCCCCCCTTCTCCCCAAGAGGCCTATATAAGGTTTTCCTACCCTGCCCCCTTTTCTTTTTTTAACATTTTTTCTAGGACTCGGCTCAAGCAGAGTCCAAAGATGGCTGTCAACAATTCAAGGTTTATAGTGTTGGCAACCAATCAGATATCAGCACGAGATCAGAAGTCGTCGTGGACCATCCGCGTCCCTATATATCTTAATTTGGATTTTCCTAAATATTTCAAACACTACTGAATGGATTTATGCCAATTACAGAAAGGTAACGTTCTGGACCAACAGCTACATTTCTGCCAAATTTGGTGTAATTCAGTTCAGCAGTTCGAGCTGTAGTTGTTTATAAAATTTCTATAGGAACTAACATGTGGAAAACATGTTTTAGGATCCCCCACCTTTTTCTCAGCCCCTGTTTGACAGATCATCCAAAAACTTTCAGGGCAGCAGCTGAAGTGAGTGACATATTAGTTTTGAAACTTTTGCGAGGATTTGTCAAACGACGTCTAAGTTATTAGCAAATGAAAAAACGCCCTTCCTATGGAAACTTTAGCCTAACTATAACTACTTACTAAGATATATATACATATATAACTTACTGGCTGGCACACACACGGCATGGAGTCTGGGGTACCGGTCTCCCCACTACGATGGACTGTGCTTGGAAGCAATACTGGAGGAAGAGTTTCAACTGCTATTATGTTTATTTAAGAGTGACTGAGGGCGCACTGACAGGGGTGGGAGGGGTGGAGGGTGGGGAATTTCGTGGGGTTTGTTCTCTAAACGGCATAAATACGAAATGTGATATCATCCTGGGTTATCAATGACTGAGGCACTATGTTGCCTAATGTACCTTTTTTGGATTTGCTTGCCAATAAAAAGTATTTTTACAAAAAAAACATATATAACCTACTGGCGGTCGCCAGTAGGTAGTTATAGTTAGGACCTTGTTTCTATTCAAAATGCATTTTCTTTTCCCAACATCTTTGGTGCGGTTTGACGAATCCTCGCAAAATTTTCAAAACAAGTATGAAGCTCACTTCAGCTGCTGCCTTGAAAATGTCAGGGTGATTTGTTAAGCAGGGGCAGAGAAAAAGGGGGTGGGGGTCCCAAAATGCTTTTTCTCCATGTTAATTTCCATAGGAAACTGTTGACTCAAGTACAGCCTGAACTGCTGAACGGAATTACATAAAATGTGGCAGAAAGGTAGCTCTTGGTCCAGAGTACAATGTCTTTGTTAAATAGTGTAAATCCATTGAGTAGTTAATGAGAAATTTAAACATTTCTCAGATATACCAATATACACACAATTTAACATGTATCTCAGTCAAAGCACACAATATAATGACTACTCTTTAAAAGGTGTTTTGCTAAAAAGATATTCAGAACAATATTTAATCCAGTGAAAGAAGGTTGTGTCTTAACCCCTGACAGTTTGGAATAGGGGAGCGTTCCATTCCATGCACTTTAAGGCATCCCTTGATAGATCAAGACTAAGTAACTACAATCTGTTGCTCATACACAAATTGCAAATATAATGCGCTCAACTTTAGGTTACACAGCACAAACAATGTTCTTATTCACAAGGAAAATAGAAAAAAACATTTACTTCTGCTCCAGGACTTGTAACTCTTCTGATTCACCAAATTCAACCACCTGCAACACAAACAAAGCAAACACATATGTGTATCAGACAGGAGCAAAGTATATAAATAATGACTTTTTTTCCTTAAATTACACCAACTCTCAAAAGGCTTTGTCATGAACACTTAAACAATCGGTGTTTGTACGGGCCCTGTTAATCGGTTCTACTATTCCATTTTTATCATATGCTTGCCTGCATACTCTTAAACTCCTTCAATTAGAGAATGGGAAGCTTAATCATGCACAGAAATGTTAGCATCATGTTGTCATATAGCTACTGTTTATCTTTATAATGTGTTAAGTTAGCATAGGCTTATTAAATGTTTAAACGCCATTTTTCCTTTTGCTGCTTCTGCACACGACACTTAATTGTTGATTTAGCTTTCAACCTAGTAGCCCGTTGTGGTTTACATGAGAATAATATGTTATTGCTCTGATATCAGCTTTGCTTAATAAACTATGTCTGTACAGAGAGTGCTGAAGCTTCAGGAATAACACGATACAGAATTGTTATGAGGTCTGATCTCCGCACCTTCATAGACATAACATAAGTGCAGCTTCTGCCAACTTTAGGCGGGTTTTATATTGCTTTGCTTGGAGCACACAGACACACTTGATGCTGTTCGCATGCAGAGAGAGCTGGTGTATGCTGATGTGATCTCTTCATTCTAGGATCTTGAGGTATGGGCCCGCCCTGTTAAAACCCAAAGAGACCTTCTTAGCTATTAATATAATTTGTGAGTTAGGGAGGGTGAGAAATAAGTGTTGTTAACCCTTATTCATTACAGCATGTTAACATGCTGTCACCGTTTGCTTTCTATGGACTAGTAACTATGCTGATAACTTTGCTTCTGATAATATGTTTCCTTGTATTATCTAAGATACTGCGTTTGAGAAAACGGCATTAGGAAATAAATATTTCAAATGTGCACGTGTCCTCATTTACTCCACGTTCTGGTTTGAAATGATTGTATAACGAAAGAGTGCTCATAAGTTCCACGTAACCTGAGGTATTGTAAGTTCATGTTCTGGTTTGTCTAAACATTGGGAGTTTGTTATGACCAATGAGACACTGTAGCTAGCTTGGTAAGGGGTTTGTTGGGTACTGAGGTGAGTTTTGGGTCACCCTAATTCGCCGAGGTTCCAATCCTCTGTGCAAGAACAGAAACCCTGCTACATGGCGCCCCTACGTTGGTGGTCTTATATCATGACACTCGAGTAGTATATCATTCAAACCTTAACCCCTTCGCTATCGTTTCCGGAAAACGGTGGTGTCGGAAAAACCTACCTATTTTTGAAATAGGTCTTTTCAAGCTTGAATCTATCTAAAACGGTTTCCTTGAATTACTACCCAGTTGTGCTACAAAGTTTCCTTTGTTTTTCAGTAGTTCCGGTGTAATCATGGCGCAGGCTGTGAACATCCCGCAGCATAGTCTCATTGCGGTGCGCAACCATTTACAGACTTTCCAGGTCCCAGTGGATGGCTTAGCTGTGATTTTAGTGGTGTGTGCAGATCCGGCGTACCCTTACGAACTGTTTTACTCGTGGGTAACGTTTCCGGCAGTGGACGCAAATTCTGGTGTGTTCCACACCTACACACCCTCCCCTGTACCGGCTGAATATATGCCGTACAGGGCACTGGAAATACCTATTGATCATTGGCAGCATCGCGTTTGGTTTGATGGCGCCCTACCCCACTCTTTGTCCGCTGCGAGGTTAGGTCCTTTGTCCATTCCAGGCACGAATTGGCCTGCGTTGGCTGGATTTACCCCACACCCGAATCACGGCGCATGTCCCCTAGCGGATATTCGCAGACTACATGTTGTTTCGATTGCCGTGATTCGTGCATTAGTGCAATACATTGGTCGTCATCTCCCGGGTGGTCCCCCGGGGGGTCCGGCTGTTCAGACGGAACATGGCGGTTTAAAGCTCAATCCGGTTATGGTCAATTCGGTCTTTGGTAAGCGCCCCGATGATAAAGATGAGTTCCCTTTCTGGCTTGCCGAGAAATTTGACCAACTGGAGGCTGTGTTTCCGAATTCTACTCCTGCTGATAAACATAGAATGTTGACGATTACTTTGCCTAAGGATTTAACTCCTGAACTCGTTGACTGTGAAAGTTGGGGGAAAACTTATGCGAGGTGTTTCGGCACCCCTTCTATGTCCGTACTACCTACGATCGTTAAACGTGTTCAGGATGATCACGGACCGGAAGCAGCGGTTGAATTGGGTATGCGCCTGTGTGGTTCTTTTGAGATTGTTAGCGATCTCATACTCTCCAATATAAAAGGAGATGCGGTGAACTTTCAGGTGTCGAATGCTTTGGCTGCTCTGCCCGATGCAGAAAAACCCCGACAGTTGGCGAAGATAGTTGTGGCCGCATATAAAACTATAGGTCGCACAAGTAAAGGTCTGAAGTATTTTGCTATCAAGGAGAAAAAACAACCACAAGGGCAGTCTGCTGAGGCAGATGTCCAGCCCAAGTCCAAAAAACAAAATTGGCCTAAAAAACAGAAACAGGGGAAGCAACCACAGCAGACTCAGGATTCTTATCCTGCGCCACAAGTTTCTGCGCCGACAGAGAGAGTTTATGACTTGCGCGATGATTAAATCACCTGATCGATTTCAGGTTTCTGATCAACGCTCTCCTCGTTCCTTTCAGGACTCATCGGCCCCGAAGACCGGTGGAGGAGGAGGCGGAAGGGGACGTGGTGGCCAACAAGGACGTGGCCAGCCCCGCCAGACAGACGGCGCAGGAAAGCAGGAGGATTCTACACCAAAAAGACCGCAGTTTGCGAAAAAGAAAGTCGCAGCCTTAACAGCGCATCGATATGCCACAGATAGTGAGAACGCGGCTTCGGAATCTGACGTGGGCTCTGACCTTGCTGGACAGCGCGGCAGAGATTACCATAGTGAGAGAGGCGCTGTGTCCACTACTGAGGGTGACAGCGACTGATGTCTACGTTGTAATAGAAACAGCCGATACAAGACTTGCTCCCCCTGAAAGACTTTATGAAATTGTCCTGTTAATTGAAGGTGACATACAACGTACCATCAAAGGGGTATTTTGGGAAAATCTTTCTTCTACGTATGATATTTTGCTTTCGGAGTCTGACTGGCCCCACCTTTTGTGCTCGCGGCGCCGCGAGGGGAGGAGGTAATCCTCCCCAGTTTCGCGAACACTGTCTCGAAAGAGCATGCGCAGCATTTTGCAGAAGAGTGGGCTCGGGCTCTCGCACCGGCTCTGTACCGTAACTAATGTGGATGGGATAAATTGTCCCCGTGCCACGAGATTCCTTTGCGGTCTCAGCCGCAGCCTCAACCTCAATATCCCATACGACGTGAAGCCAAAGCTTCCGTCGCGGAAATCCTTGAACAATTGGAATATCAGGGTGTTATTGAAACATGTGTGTCACCGATGAATAATCCTCTTTTTACTGTGACCAAGCCTGACGGATTGTATCGTTTGGTATTGGATTACCGGCATTTAAACTCGCGTTGCCGTAACTGTGCAGTACAGAATACTCACGGCTCTGCCCTAGTGGATAGTCTAGTGCGTAAGCGTTTTAAAACAACGCTTGACATATCCAACGGTTTCTATGCCCACAGATTGGATAGCTTTAGCTCCCAATGGACCAGTTTTACATGCGCTGGGGTCCAAAAACAATTCCGGCATCTCCCAATGGGCTATAAGAATAGCCCTGGTATATTTACCGCACGCATAGTCTCTCTTTTGGAGAGAATCGACCCAGATGCTTGCTCGTATGTGGATGACATATATCTCACGGACGACGAAATTTGGGAGCATCTGTGTCGTGTTAATTCGATTATTTGTACCTTTGCAGACATGGGTTACAAATTTAACTTTGCAAAATCGCACATTGCTGAGTACACAGTGTTGTTCCTGGGCTATGAGCTCAACAATGAGGGTAGAGGTTTGGCTCCTCACTTCTTGGAGAAATGCGCACAGTTGCGCGCTCCTACAACACTGAAAAAATTACAGTCTTTACTGGGCTTTTTAAATTTCGGGAGAACTTACATTCCGGAATATGCCCAGCGTATCAAGCCTTTGTATGCTTTGATACAACCAACTTTTTCAAAATCATGCAGGCTGCCTGAGCACTCGGCCATCTTGCAATCCTTGCAGGCTGATCTGCTCGCTTCTAAATTCTTACTGACTCGTGATAACCACACCAACCTGGTAATAAGAATAATTCCAGGAACAGTGGGTTTCACGTACCTCACTTTTAATGAAGGAGACACAGTACCTATTGCTTACAAGTCACACTTGTACACTTCGGCTGAAATGCGGTTTCCTACTGTGGAAAAGGTTTTAACAGCTGTGCAGATGGCGATTCTTAAGGAACGAGCTCTGTCACAGGGGAAACGCATGTTGGTTGTTACACCCTGTCCTCATTTAGAGGCAGTCACGAAAGCCAGTGTACCGAATCCTAAAGCTTTGCACCCTCGGTGGATTCAATGGGCTGCTTCCTTGACATCCACGGATGTCACGTTTATTTTTGACGCCTCATTACGGTTGCAGGAGTACTTGCAGTATGAGTTTGTTCTTCCTGCTCCTCTAGGTATGCGACCTTTGGAGGACTTCCATTGCATCATTTACACTGATGGTTCGGCGCAGGTTGCGCATGGCTCAAAACATGCCTACGTTTCCGCATGCGCCATTGTGGTCGGCGCCATGGTGAACGATGAGTTCCAGTCCAACGCAGTACACACGCAGCCTCTAGGGGACTGCACCGCACAATTGGCAGAGCTTCGTGCTCTCTTACTAGCGTTGGAGTACGCTGATCCTAGTGTAACTACTCTTATTGTGAGAGATTCTTACTACTGTGTCCAGTCTTACAATGAAAACTTGTTCTTTTGGATTCAAAATGATTTTCGTGATTCCAAGGGTAGCACAATAAAACACAAGATGATCTGGGTTCGAGTGGCGGAGCTTAAGGCTACGTTGCCTCTCGTTTTTGTAATTCATACTCTCGGCCATCAGCGTGTTGGAGTCCACGCTGTCGGTAACTCGCTTGCTGATGAAGCGGCGAAATCAGCAGTGTCTACATACTTAGTTGCAGCAGTTACTAGGTCCAAAAGTAAGATTGATGATGACATCTTGGCGGCTGTTGCTGCCACTGAGAAGGGAGGTAAACATCCTACGGGGTTCCCTTCGACATACCACTTAAGTCCCGAAAAGGTTCCTTTTGTGAAAATTCCTATAGTTGGAGATCGTTTGATTCCCAACTCGGATCGCAGGGCTGACTTGATTACAGCGGCGCATGAAGGTGTGGCGTCTGCGCATGCGGGCGTCTCGGCCACTGTAACTCAATTACAACAACGTTTCTGGTGGCGGGGACTGTACAAACAGACGCGTGATTATGTCCTTCTATGTGACATTTGCCAGCAGATTAAACCTTCGACTGCTGCGCGTCCACCACAGACACAGTTGTACATTTCTAATAAACAACTAGGTTGTGTTTATTTAGATCACTGCGGTCCTTTTTCCTCTGATACTGCGTATAAGTACATCTTAGTAGCAGTTGATTCATGCACACACTTTGTGTGGGTCTGGCCCCATCGCAGCGCTGATTCACGGACTGTCAGAGATTTGCGTATCTTTGTAGGGATTTTTGCCTGTGGTACCTTCCATTCGGATCAGGGTCCGGCTTTCGCCTCTAAGGCGTATAAGGATGCCATGACTTCGATGGGGGTCCAAGTCAAGTTTTCGTCTCCATACAGGCCTGAGGGTAATAGTGTAGTGGAGCGAATGAACCGTGATTTAAAGCAATCTTTGACAGCTCGAGTTATAGGCACTGGCAGAAACTGGCTGGCCCACCTCTATGGCGTGCAGCGTGCTCTTAATAATCTCCCTAGAAGGTCTCTGGGTGGGCGGACCCCATACGAAATGCTCTTTGGCATCAAGATGTACGTCCCTGATCTTGACGGTCTAGACTGCGTGGCTCGCGCCACAACCTTTGACGTAGATGAACGTTGCAATGTTTTACAGGACCTACAAAAGACCAGAGACAGTCTTGCAAAGGAACATTTGCCCTCCACGTCGGATGTTGCGTTGCAGATCCTGGTAGTCGGCTGGCTACCCCAAGTTGGCGAACTGGTTCGAGAGAAGATCGATAACAAGAAAGAAATTGGTCCTTCCTATCGAGCTCCGGTTCCAGTAATTGGCGTGAAGGGCACGAGAACAGTCATTTTACCACCACTTCCTGGTCGTAAGGAAAACAGGTTTATCTCAATTGACAATGTCAAGATACACAGAGTGGCCGATTCTTCTTAGCATGACACCGGCAGTTTCCTGTCCTTCCATTGTGAGAAATTCAGTTGTGACCACTGCTTCTAATACTGAACCTGAAGTGGCCATCGAATTGCCTGCACTTTCCAGTCCTTTATTAAGTACTTTGCCCGGTACAAACTATGATGAGATGGACTTTACTTACCCCACTGACTTGTCCATGCCTGACCTGCAAGCACGTTTGGCTACGGAATCCAGATTTTCTTTTGACACGGTTTCCTATGCTTCGAAAAGACCCTCACGTTTTGCTGTTTATGCCACCTTATTTAAAAAACATTTTTTGATTCCCCCTTGGACATATATTTGGGTGGTGCTTTATTCAATTTACCTTTTTATGTCAATTGGGTTTGTGTTTTATTTTTTCCGAATTATGAATGGACACTATGTCGAGGAAAGAACATGCATTCGACATCTCAATGGAACATTGGCCCCCCTTTCCTCATCGCATTCTGCACACAGACTGAAAAGAGACTTGTCTTTTGTTAACATCACTGCTTGGCCTGTCCTTGATGGGATAGTGTGGGATGCCGTTAGATTTCAAATTCATGGCCCTACGGAGGTTGTTAATGTCCCTAATGTACTTAGAGTTAATATGGGGGATGTGGTGAAACAAAACATTCGTTCTGATGATTGGGATGTTCAGGCCATTGAGTCTTTATTTTCTGATTTGAAATACTATGCTGCCTTTGATGCCGAGGATTTGTACTTAGAATCTGCTAATTATGGTGATTTGTTTTGCTTTCAACATTTTGGCAATCACTTCTTACATAAAACGACTTCCAGAAGGAATACTGTAAATTATACACAATGGGAGCATTGCCCAGCACCTAAACAAGGGAGTTCAAGTACTTTTTTGAAGAAGTACACTTATTTTACTGACTTCAATCAGTCTAATCCCGAGTCCTTTTATTTTAAAATGACACAGAAGCCTATGTCCAAGGTTAGACTTACCGATACCAAATTGTTGTACTCGAAGTCCTTTCTTGAACAGCTAGCTGTTGGCGGCTATGAATTATGGAAGGAAACTATTGACTTAAAATCTGTTTGGGGTTCTAAAAGCTGGCAGGTACAAGGCACTGAGGCTTTGCACCGTGCTTGTCTCATCCCGAATCAAATGTTGTTTTTGAATTCCTCTATTTCACAGACGACTTGCTTTGGGTTGCCTACTTCTAAAAAATTTAATTCTCCAACCATCCCTGAGTTAGAAGAATATTCTGGCTGGAGTAATTATACTCAGTTTTCGATTAGGGACTTACAGACCCTATTGCTAAATTCATCCTTTAATATATCCAGTATGGATCCAAAAGGTTGGCTGATGTGGCACAGAAGTGCTGATTCATGCCAGCACCGTTTTCTGGGTTTATCTGATGGTTTTAAACAGGTCAGACCTGATCCACGTTTTGAAACTGAACATTCTGTCACAACTTACTCTGTGGGCAAATTATGTCAAAATTGGCTGAAACATTCTAAATTGTCTGCAGTTAAATTACATCTGGCAAAGTTAAATGATGATGTAGATTTGAATGATTTCATAAAAGGCCCGGCTAGTGGTAGATCAAAAACATGGATATATATGCTGTTTACAATGAAATCTGGAAGACATCACAGATTGAGGCAGCGACACGCCTTAGAGCTATAGATCAAGCCAATCTAGAAAAAGTGCTTGCTGTGGTAGACAATAGTATTAACATGCTTTCTTCCCGCATTTACACTTTAGATAATATTGTGTCTTCTGTAGTGGATATTGTGCATGATGAAGTGTCTGTGTTGTACCATGGTCAGAATCAATTACGTTCTGTCATGCAATTTGCATGGATCCTTCAAACGCTTAAATCTGGCAAGGTGCCGTGAACCTACATGAATGTTTCTTCTCTCTTTGCCCCCTTTAATTTGACTGACAAGCAGCGATTGCTTTCCATGCGAGATGCTTCATTTTCTATGTTACATATTGAGAGATTGGAGTCCTTGCCTTTTTCTGTGGCAGAGGCCAGCGCTGCAACGTGGCTTATCCACGGTTTAATAACATTACCTTTTGCTTTGTATAAATTTACAAATTGTATGAGATATGTTGCCATAGGTCGCTATGAGCCCTTAGGTAGTGCGTTTCTCCATGAAGTCTGGTCCCTTCCTTTCACTTATAGATGTTTGAAAGACGGGCAGGAGGTTTATCTGAATGGGGAGGAGTGTACAGAAACACCAGATCACTCGCTAATGTGTAGGCATATACAATTGCACGGTTCTTGTAACCAGGACCGGCCAAACTTAGCCTGTGTTTTAAAAGGGACTCCAGTTCCTGCTATCACCCCGACTTTTACCTTGCTGGGAAACGGAAGTTATTTACCTTTAAATAATGAGGATTGTTGCGGGTTAATTAAAGGTGTTGCTTATGTGGTAACCGTAACTGAGCGTGTAGTTTGCTGCAGAAATGTTCTGTACCCACCCACACATGAAAATAGGGATGTTTCCATCTGGCCACGCATCCCAACCTTGACAGCAGAGTTCAACGGCATGAGCAGAATAACGGCTCTATTGTCCCAGAAAGAAGTGGCCTTGAGTTCGGCTCGGGAAACTTTCGTGCTTCACATAGCTAATACCCGGACTGAGGTTCAGGCCCTTTTAAATACTGATTTACCGTTACATTTCAGCGAGATGGTTCACTCTATCTTTAACGCATCCTCCACAACTGGGCTGGCGCATTTTTTTAAAACTGTTAGCAGTGGTCTTGTAACTTCATTTGAAAAAATATTTGGAGTCATCCCTGCTTTCTTCCATTCCATTTTTTCGAGTTTGTTTGGTGGATTCCCGGTTTTGCTGGCACTAGCGGCAGGCGTTCTAGTGGTTGTTTGCTTCCTTAAATATGAATGCCCCACATGTGGAAGGAGCCGCCCAGCCCCTCCTGGCGCTGTTTCGCAACCGGATGCTTGAATATTATGGCACGCTGCCGCTTGCGATTTTAAGCACGGCATATGGATTATCGTTTCGATTTTCCTACTTCACCTGTGTCCAGCCTGTGTTTCATTGCCTGAGCTGTGATTTTGACTGGGCCATTGATTTATGTCTCTGCGGACCGGTTTCTCCTGACGTCGACTTTAATCAGCTGATGAGTCTCATTGTTACTCACGAGTTGGTTTGTACTGGCGAAAGGATTATGGCCTTAGCAGCGATGCATGGACTAATGGGTCCTTGGAACATCCTTACAGCAGCGCAAGATTTATTGGCACTGAGCTTTCTTTAAAACCCACCGAGTTGTCCTCTGATGGTAATATAGGCTCCGGTACTAGGAGAACACGTATATTCTTTTCCTCCTTTGAATTGGATGGCTGAACTGTTTTCAGATGAAGACGGTGATTTCCTGTTGGAGGCTGCTGCTGCATATTTTGCATATTCGGTCTTGCCTTGAATACCTTTATTGGTTTATGATGATACCACCTTTTTCTTTTTTGCATTTTTTCACCTCCCAGTCCTATTGACATGAGTGTTTAATACTGAAATTGACATTTTGAATTTTTGCTTTGGTTCATGTAGTTTTTTCATCACTTATTATGATTATAACGTTGTTCATGGCTCTTGAACTCTGGTTTCATGAAGTTGCCCTTATCTTATCTTATCTTATCCGTGCTCGGATCATGGGGGGGTGTCATATAGCTACTGTTTATCTTTATAATGTGTTAAGTTAGCATAGGCTTATTAAATGTTTAAACGCCATTTTTCCTTTTGCTGCTTCTGCACACGACACTTAATTGTTGATTTAGCTTTCAACCTAGTAGCCCGTTGTGGTTTACATGAGAATAATATGTTATTGCTCTGATATCAGCTTTGCTTAATAAACTATGTCTGTACAGAGAGTGCTGAAGCTTCAGGAATAACACGATACAGAATTGTTATGAGGTCTGATCTCCGCACCTTCATAGACATAACATAAGTGCAGCTTCTGCCAACTTTAGGCGGGTTTTATATTGCTTTGCTTGGAGCACACAGACACACTTGATGCTGTTCGCATGCAGAGAGAGCTGGTGTATGCTGATGTGATCTCTTCATTCTAGGATCTTGAGGTATGGGCCCGCCCTGTTAAAACCCAAAGAGACCTTCTTAGCTATTAATATAATATGTGAGTTAGGGAGGGTGAGAAATAAGTGTTGTTAACCCTTATTCATTACAGCATGTTAACATGCTGTCACCGTTTGCTTTCTATGGACTAGTAACTATGCTGATAACTTTGCTTTTGATAATATGTTTCCTTGTATTATCTAAGATACTGCGTTTGAGAAAACGGCATTAGGAAATAAATATTTCAAATGTGCACGTGTCCTCATTTACTCCACGTTCTGGTTTGAAATGATTGTATAACGAAAGAGTGCTCATGTGTTCCACGTAACCTGAGGTATTGTAAGTTCATGTTCTGGTTTGTCTAAACATTGGGAGTTTGTTATGACCAATGAGACACTGTAGCTAGCTTGGTAAGGGGTTTGTTGGGTACTGAGGTGAGTTTCGGGTCACCCTAATTCGCCGAGGTTCCAATCCTCTGTGCACAGTTCTGTGGGAGAACAGAAACCCTGCTACAATGTATGCCTCCTATCAAGATTTACATTTTCGTTGTTTAAGATATGGTCGCTGCCATGTTAATATGGACACTTACAGTGGAGGCTAAAATGGCAATATGTGAATCAAGATCATGCATTTATCGCTATATTTATTTTGTTTGGTCGGAACTTTAGTGTTGACAAACTCCTGAACGAGAGATAAAAATAAGCAAGGAAGTTGTAATATAGTGAGTTTATTGACCTCAAGGGTAAGTAGCCCATCGGCTACAACACTTCACTTCACTAAACACCCCTAATTTAACTATTTAGGTGGCCTCCTGACACAAGGAACTCATATTCAGCGGACAAGAGAAGAAGGACCAAGAAGAGCCCAAGAAGAGAGGACTGCGGACTACTGGTGGACTTCAGTGCCAAACCCTGCTTGCCTACCTGCTCATGTCTCACCAATCCCGACAATCTGACTCGTCTTGCAGATGCATCCTCCAAAAGCCTTGGAAGGCCCGCAGCACGTCGCAAATCCTTCAGCATTTCTCTTGAAGGAGGAGCCACTTCTCTGCAACCTGCAGGAACTAACCGCAACATACCGTTCATCATTCTTCTGATCACCGGGTCCACTGACACAACAGCCCAGGAGGAGGTAACTGTACTCCAGGAGGTCTTATCCGTCTCCTCACCATTTGTGCAGGCATCAGGACCCCCAGGAGCTGCCCCACGCCAATACCCGGTGTACCAGACCCCTTGCAGCAACCAAAGCTTGTTTGAAATCCAATCCAGACTCCAACGCCGCTAAGACCGACCAGCTAACAGGAGACATCAGCACGGAGAGTTGCCCAGCTGTCCTATTTTGTACCCCTTTGCAGGTCCGATAGCAAACCGCGAGTACCTTTGATGCACGGTCCCAGCCGACCAAAACTCTCTGCACCCGGGCTCCCCAGCACAGGTTCACATCAACCGATTGAACCCTCACATGCTGAGCCTCCCACTGGGAGCTCCCGAACTGGTCGTCAAATTCCCTTCTGCAGCCTGTTTCTAAGTGGTCCCCCCCAATTTGCCTACGGTGTAGCATGCAAGGCTACCAACTATTTCAGCCCCTCTGCACCTTGACACTCCAGGGCAGGTAAACCCAAACTGATGGATTTTCTTTGGATCTTGGGCCTTCAGTTCTAAATAGGTCCCCCGAAATATGAATTGCAAGTCCTTGTATGCACTATGTTTCTTTCTCCATAGGAAAACATTACTGCACAATAATAAATTTGTGTGACATTCTTTCTTACCTATAAAAATGGATATGTCGAAAAGTACTTAACCACTTACAAAGTTTTTGGTGTTAAAATACTTATAAAAATACTTGTTATTTTTCTCAATTGGTTTCGAGTTTCTTCTTGAGTGTGCTCTCATTTAATGACTATCTGTTCAACAAATGCTTAACACTACCCTCTGATAAGTCTAAACTGCTTGCCATACTATAGCAGTAGAAAGCCTGTGGGATTATCAATTTAAGCTCTGTATGCCAATAAGAGTCTTGACTTTCTACATTGTGTACCTCGTTTTGGTACAATACATAAAAAGCCAGCTGCCTACACTTAGGGTTATTTTAAGTGTGTTATCTATTTATTAAAGGGAGTTAGGAGTTCCGCTGGGTCCCTGAACCCATCTAAAGGGATTAAACGTGTCCAGAAAACAACACCAGCCCAGTGCTGCTCAGTGAATTGCATACCGGTTGCAGTCCAATTGTTTTTCTAATGGGTGTTGGTGCGTTGAACTAAGTCCTAGCACTGGGGGGGTCAGATATCCGACCACTGTAGCTCTGCTGGGGCAGTGAGGTGGAGAGGGGCAGATGGTGACAGTGTATTAGCTCTTTGGAGTGGTTACAGAAGACTATCAAATAACTTTTCATTTCTGGGTACTGCAGTGCTTCTTCGGTTCCAGAAACATGACAGCAAGTTCTTGCTAAAGCAATATAAATGATCAATAGAGTTATAATGTGTGTCTAAGTACTGCCTCACTGTCTTGATGAAACGACTGACAGTACTAAAGAACAGGGTGCATGGATTTTCTAACTGGAGTAACAGTGATGGCCTGGAGGAAGACAGTATTTTAAATAAATGTTAGAAGGTGGTTCTGACACTAGGGGCCGCCCGGATTTTTCGCTATTTGAGCACCTAATTGTTGAGCTTTTACTGTGGGGGAGCCTCATAATATGGGGCTCATCCACAGTGAACTCCTAATGAAGGAGACTGCATGGAAATTTTATTGGTGTCCCCAGGCTTGACTAGGCCGCTGCGAAGCAGCTGGAGTATAGGGCACCAGGCTGGTTACATGCAGACACGGGTGTACATGCATGTGCACACGTGTAGGGACTGCGCAGGGGAGATTCCTAGCGCGCGAAGTCCAGGAGCAACTACAGAGTGAATGGTGTGGCAGGACTTATGCAGAATTGGGTGGTGACATTGAATAGGCTTTATACACTGGAAGAGAACATGCCAGGGAAAGTCAGTGTGTTTTAATGTATTTTTCACTTCATTATTCCCTTATGGGAAGGTGGAACCCATGGCTAGAGTAACTTCCACAAGGCCTACAGATTCCAGACACGCACTAAAGTCCAGTGTAGCGGATGTGAAAATGAGTATTCTGCAGAGTCCAAAGTCATATTTGTACTGCTTTTGGGTCGTCCAGAAATGTCATATTTCTCGGGAGTCCCTGGCTGGTTAGATTAATGACCTTTCTTCCCAGAGTGAAGATCTTCCTTCCAAGGAGAAAAGATAGGTGGAGCTACAAGCCGATCCATTGACTGCTGTCGCTGGGTGCCAGGCACCAGGCTGCACCAAGGAGGGAATGACGATTACTAGCCCACAACACCTCCCTTGAGTAAGCCTCAGACTGCTTTGCAACGCTACCCTCTGAGAGTCAGGCGCTACAATTGGGTGTTTGGTTCCCAGTGAAGGACAAATGTAGTCATGTTATTTGTGCAGGCCTCGCAGATGCTGCCTCGTTTTCCAACAGTAAAAGAGCGTGTTACTTTAGGATACACATTAGCAAATTTTTCCTGAAGAATTATGGGACCTTACCAGTAATGGAGCAAATCTGTGCACTTTGGAATAGCATTATCAAAAAGCAGCATGAGAGACAAGGTGCATAAATTGCCTTCGTGTGCACAACGTCACTAAGCAACATATAGACTGCCTTCTGCTAGATCAGTTCTTTTTCTCTCCATCGCCATTAGGTTTGCAGAAGGGTTGTCTGAATGAAAGTGGGGGTTGGAGATTGAAGTAATGCACTAGTACACAAATCACCTTGGTGGGCAAAATGTATAAGGCTCCTAACTTAAAAGGGAGGGACCAAGGGTCACAGAAGAACAAAGAATGGAACCATAGTTTTATTGACGATAACAATCGTAATAGCAACAATAAGAACATTTTTATATGGTGCTTCATTTTGCATTACAGCTCTTTCTACGCACTCTAAATAGCATGTGTCACTACTGCCCAGGACAACACGAATTATGTTTTTTTTTTGCATAATTATGGATTTGACGCATTTGACGCTTTCTCCATCAACTCCTTCATAATCTGCAGATTTTAAAAGAAATGCGTTCCTAGCTCAAATGGATCAAAGGTTACTAAAAACGCAGTAACGTGTCGCTGCAAAGTGAAAGGCCCTTAAAAGGATAGCCTGGTAGCTTACTGCTGCACTTGGGTTTCAAACTGATATTAATAAGGCGAAATCGTTGCCTGTACAGTGCTAATATGTAAAAATGACAAAATAATGAGGATGCTGCATTACGTCACAACTTTTCTTGTCACATAATTTAGACAACCCAGCTGCATAATTTGGTCCTCTAATGTAGCATAATTGCAGTGCCCTCCAAATAACGGATTTATGCTGCTATGACAGACTCATCACAGTTAGTAACGGAAAAGGATGCAATGTCAGAGAGAGCAACTGCTAAAATGAGCTAAAGCCAGAAAGATAGCTTGCATGAAAGCTTTTCTGCTTGCCTGAGAAACTGAGGTTCAAGGGGTATTCATATTTTTTACAGTGACGGTCATATCAGATTAGTCTTGATTAATTACTCCTCCACGCAAAATCAAATTTCCTTCGGGAACAGTGAAAGAAAATTGAATTTGAGCAACAGGTCGCCCCCACCTAAAAACAAATTTAAAAATAGTATTTTTACGGCCAGTTACAATTTTGATATTTCATTTGGACACATTTTTTCAGCATTAGCAAATCAAAGTTAGGTGGTTTATCTTCCATTCTCTTGGGTGGCACTATGATCAAGTAAGAAGAATCTTTTGATTCTGAATCTCTCAAAGACGTTTTCATTGGATGCTAGTAAATAAGCATTTTAAAACCATGAAATGCGGTGAGCAACCATGTTGGAGTGTCATGACTGAACCCAAAGCTGTAATGTTGGAGGAAGAAAACTACCCACTACCCTAAAAGGACGGTGTGCTCTAAATCATAATTTTAGAAGTTGTCAAGCCCGGGAAAAGGCCTCGCCTGTGGCTAGCAAAGCAAAGGACCTTCATAGATACCATAAGATCCTTTTTCAAGAACGGGATGGTTTTAATTACATGGCTTTTGAAACTTGAGATGAGCTAGCCACAATAAGCAATAACGGGACTTCATTTAGTAAAAGCACTGGATGTGGCAGCACCACTTTTTCCACTTATTATGATTATCTGTGATGTGGACAAAGAGAATCAAAAGCAAATTAAGTCAATACTTCTAAATGTTGAAGTCTATAGTTGTGGCCTACACTCAAACCTGCATCCTTAGGAATGTCAAATGTGCATTAACCATAGAAATGTGTAAGAAAATACCATATTCAATACCCAATGTTTGACCTACAACTGTTTCTGGCATTCCACAAATTCCAGTTGTTTTTTTCTAAAAGATTCGCCTACCTGAGGTGGTAATTGAGACAGTTGCTAAAAACAGATTGACAGATGAAAGAACATAATAGTCCCAGTTTCCACGATCTTGCATTCAGGCTTTTGAATGAAAGAAAGCAAGCCAGAGTACACACAAAAACGACATACAAATGTAAAGGAAATCAGCAACAACAACAAAAACCAAAGGACAGCATTGGTTGTGAAGGAGAAGCTTTGAAAGAACAGAGGTAAAAAGCATAAAGGGGGAAACATGTTGCATAGATGAGCAACTTTGGAGGAAAAAAGTTTGTTACAAAGTTAAATCTGTATAGGTTAATTAACAGCCATATTGATGGCAGCATTGATTTCTAAATAATCTATAAAAACAAAACCTTAAGTGAGCAGCTTTATCACTGTGAAAGGATTAGTCACTAAATGTCCAAGAAAATACAGCAAGTACTGCAAGTTAATTCCAAAACATATCTAGATCGCCAAAACACAGTGGAGGTTGACAGTGCCAGACACCTCATCTCCTTCCTGTTCGGGTCAAGCTGTGGTCACTGTACTATTTCCAAATGAGGATATAGGGTCTGCACACGTCTCAACTGCAATTTTTTCATTTTCATAAAATTAAATAAATATTTCGACTCCGAACTGATTCATAGCTCTGTTGCCTCATAGTGCATAACATATCAAAGCAACAGATCGGGAATATCAAAACATTTCATCTTTGGCACCCCCGTGTCTGCATCTCCCAAACATACCCCACACCACTCTGAGTTTAAAAGGTAATCCCGATTTGGTGTAGTAGTTCTAGTGCAAGAACACTTTATTCCCAGTGTTAACCCATCACCGCTGTTCACCAAACATTTGACCTTCAGGAGGAAAACCAGCTAAAAAGAGGAATTACCACTGGAATCAGGTATGGAAATAGTGACTCCGGCAGTAAATCCAGATTTTAAATGGTACCCATAGGGTACAACTTGTATTACTACAATATTGCTGCATCTCAGAATTACAGATATTCAGAGTATCAGCAATTCTGCAAGTGGTATTCCTGAATCCTTCAGAACGAGTGCCATACCGAGCTTTTATTGTGAATTAAGAAATAATTAGTCCCACTTTCTATTACCTCCACAGCAACAACAACGAGGAAGTAGAACTATGGGAGCAAACAAGGTAGGAAAACAAAAGGTCAAGGCAAGCACTCGCTAGTTGTACGGCTAATGCTCACCTTTCCAACAAAGCGCTGTGATGCCAGGAGCTGCGCCATGAAAGAGATCGAAAGGAACTTGAAGTGACGCAACTGCTTGCCAGAGTGAGATTCCACATTAAAGAGGTGCTGCTCAGGCTCCTGCGGTTTGGATTTACGCAATTTTGACTTTTTCTTTTCAGAATCATCTGCAAAATCAAGCCGAAAATAAGGAACATTGGCTGCAAACCATAAGATATGAAATTCTAGTAGTGTGCTAAGTATGGTCACAATGAACAAGTTACTTACCTTCGGTAACGATATATCTGTAAGAAACAGTAGTTAGTATTAGATTCCTTACCTTAGAATATCCCCAGGCGTCAGTCTGGATCCGGAAACTTTTGCGTAGCAGTACCCCTGCGCGTCGGTAGGCGTCGTCTGCAGGCGTCCCCTGCGGCTCGGCGTCGTGCGCCGTGATGACGTCGCTGGAGTATATAGACGCCGCCTCCGCGCGCTGACGTCAGTTCTTTGCACACAGCTTTTCCGCGCCAGAACACGCAGAGCCATGTGAGAACCAACACTGGTGCCATTTGAAACTAGGGCCCTGAAAGGGATGTCCTTAACCCTAGGTATCAGTTCGCAGAACGGGGAGGACGGGTGGGGCGGTAAGGAATCTAATACTAACTACTGTTTCTTACAGATATATCGTTACCGAAGGTAAGTAACTTGTTCATCTGAAAGAAACAGGTTAGTATTAGATTCCTTACCTTAGAATAGATACCCCAGCAATACCAACCCCGGTGGTGGGTCTGCGAACCAATACAATCCTACACCATAAAATCCTGGAGGACCGAACGGCCAAAGAAGCCGTCCCTCCGGACTTGACTGTCCAGGCAGTAATGCCTCGCAAAGGTGTGCAGCGAGGCCCACGTAGCCGCCTGGCAAATGTCCTGCAAAGGGACTCCCCTGCCCAGGGCAGTAGTAGCCGCCGTGGCCCGAGTGGAATGGGCCCTCAGCCCAACAGGAGGCTCCTTCCGAGCCAAAGAGTAGCATGCTTTGATGCACAGGACGACCCACCGAGAGATGGTTCGTTTCTGTACCGCCCTTCCCTTCTTCTCACCCACGTAGCCAACAAACAGTTGGTCATCCACCCGGAACTGGCGTGTGCGATCCATATAAAATGAAAGCGCACGTTTTGGGTCCAGACGATGGAGCCGCTCTTCATCTTTTGAAGGATGCGGAGGCGGGAAGAAGGAGGGTAAGGTGATGGACTGCCCAATGTGAAAAGCAGAAACCACTTTGGGCAGGAAAGAAGGTCTAGTCCTAAGAACCACCATGTCAGGATGAACGGACAAGAAAGGAGGTTTAACAGAAAGAGCCTGGAGCTCACTCACTCTCCTGGCAGAGGTGATGGCAACCAGGAAGGCCGTCTTTAAAGTGAGAAGACGGAGAGGACAGGAATGAAGCGGCTCAAAGGGAGCACACATCAAGAATGTCAGAACCAGGTTCAAGTCCCACTGAGGCATCACGAACGGAGCAGGTGGATACATGTGCGTGATGCCTTTCAAGAATCTCAGTACAATAGGGGACTTGAATAAAGATGGCTGATCAGGTAGCCTCAAGAAGGCGGAAAGGGCAGAAAGATAGCCCTTGATAGTGCCCAGAGCAGAGCCCTGCTGGGCAAGGGAAAGAAGGAAGAGGAGAACCTCGGAAAGAGGGGCAGAAAGGGGATCCACAGCCTTTGCTGTGCACCATGCCACAAATCTGTTCCACCGGCAGGCGTATACCGACTTTGTGGAGGGACGCCTGGCTGCCAGAATCACATCACAGACTTCAGGAGGCAAGTCAAATGGCCTCAACTGCCGCCGCTCAATCTCCAAGCATGGAGGTGGAGACTGGACAGGTTCGGGTGGAGGACCGTCCCCTGCTGCTGCGACAGAAGGTCCTCCTGAAGGGGCAGGCGGATCGAGGGACCGACTGACATGCTGAGTAGCTCGGGATACCAGTACCTTCGAGCCCAGTCCGGAGCCACAAGGATAACTTGGGCCCGGTCGCGCCTGATCTTCTTCAGCACTCTGGGCAGAAGTGGTATAGGCGGAAAGGCGTACAACAGACCGCAACTCCACTCGCGCCGAAAGGCGTCGCCGAGCGAGTGCCGTCTTGGAAACTCCAACGCGCAGAACTGATGACATTGCGCGTTCTCTTCGGTGGCGAATAGATCTAACCAAGGCTCTCCCCATTGCAGAAAGAGGCCTCTCGCCACGTCCGAGTTCAGACGCCATTCGTGATCCACCGAGCACCGACGGCTGAGTTCGTCCGCCCTGGCGTTCAGAGAACCTGCCAGGTGTTGAACCGTCAGAGTCACGCCCTGACGTTCCAGCCATTGCCAGAGACGCAGGGCCTCCTGGCAAAGGGTCCACGACCCCACACCGCCCTGTTTGTTGCAGTACCACATGGCGGTGGTGTTGTCCGTGAACACCTGCACTACACTCCCGTTGACAAAGGGGAGGAATGCCTTCAGTGCTAGGCGAATCGCCCGCAGCTCCAACATGTTGATATGGAGCCGGGACTCCGCCGGAGACCAGATGCCTCTGATCTCCGCCTCTCCCAAGTGGCCACCCCAGCCCTGGAGGGACGCGTCCGTCACAACCACGTGCTCCGGTTGGGGAAGGGAGAGGGATCTGCCTCTGACCCAATCGCGGTCCGTAAGCCACCACTGCAACTGTCTCGCAGTGCCCTCCTAGATCAGGACATGGTCGGAAAGGTTGCCCTGATGCTGGGCCCACTGAAACTTCAGGTCCCACTGCAGAGCCCGCATCCGCCATCTGGCGTGGTGCACCAGAAGGATGCAGGAGGCCATCAGCCCCAGAAGCCGCAGCGCCAACCTGACCGAAACCCGGGATAACGGCTGAAAGATGGGAATCAAGGCCTGGATATCCCGGACCCGCCGTTCCGGAGGATAAACCCGAAACTGCGCCGAGTCGAGAACCGCTCCGATGAAGAGGAGCTTTTGAGAGGGACACAGGTGTGATTTCGGCACATTGATGGAAAACCCCAGCTCGTGCAGGAGGTCTGCTGTCATCTGGAGGTGGTGGACGACTGTGTGGGGCGAGCCCGCCTTCAACAACCAGTCGTCGAGGTAGGGGAAGACTGAAACCCCTAACCGGCGCAGATGAGCTGCGACCACCGCCATCACCTTCGTGAACACCCATGGGGCGCTGGTAAGGCCGAATGGGAGCACGATAAACTGAAAGTGCTCGTGGCCTACCGTGGACCGCAGGTAACGCCGGTGGGCCGGCAGGACGGGGATGTGAAAATACGCATCCTGCAAGTCCAACGCTACCATCCAGTCTTGCGGGTCTAGAGCAGCCAAGACCTGAGCCAAAGTCAACATCTTGAACTTCTCCTTCCGGAGGAAGCCGTTGATGTTCCGTAGGTCCAAGATAGGACATAGGCCCCCTTTGTCCTTCTTGGGCACCAGAAAGTAGTGGGAGTAGCAACCACACCCTACTTCTGGCCCAGGAACGCGCTCGATGGCCCCCTTGGCCAAGAGGGCCGTAACTTCCTCCTGCAGAAGTGTCAAGTGGTCCCCCGACACACGGTGGTTCTGCGGTGGCATGGCTGGAGGAGTGGTCTTGAAGGGGAGGGAGTAGCCCCTTCGGACGAGCTGCAGCACCCACCTGTCCGATGTGATAGTGCGCCAGCGGGAGTGGTGATGGCGAACCCTGCCACCCACTGGCGTCACATGGGCCCGAAAGCTCGGACTAGGAGGATTTGGAGGCTGCTGCGGGGGGAGGTGTGGACTGACCTCGCCGCTGTCCCCGACCGCCACCACGGCGGAATCCACGGCCGCCACCGCGCTGAGGAGCGTTCTGCGGTGCGTGGCTGGCAGCACGTGTGGGACCGCCCCTTCCGTGGCCACGAAAGGAGCGAAACGAACCCGTTTGCTGGCGCTGGGTCGAGAGACCCAAGGACTTGGCCGTGACCCTGGAGTCCTTGAAGCGCTCAAGCGCGTTGTCCGCTTTGTCGCCGAACAGGCGACTGCCATCAAATGGCATGTCCATCAGGGCATTCTGGACGTCCGGCGAGAAGTTGGCGGACCTCAGCCAAGCATGGCGACGAATCGCCACCGTCGTGGACATTGCTCTGCCCAGCGAGTCGGTCGTGTCAAGACCACACCGTATGGAGTACCTCTCCGCGTCTCGGCCCTCAACCAAAGCCTGGCCGAGCTTGTCCCGTACCTCCTGCGGGCATTGCGGCAGGCACTCTGCGACCGTATCCCACAGAGAGTGGGTATAGCGGCCCAAGAGGCACGCGGTGTTGCAAGACCGCAGTCCCGCACTCAGGGACGAGAAGACCTTCTTGCCGTACTGATCATACTGCTTAGATTCCCGATCGGGCGGGGCCGTCGGGAATGCGGACTGGGAAGTGGAGGCCTGGATCACCAGACTCTCAGGGGAGGGATGGGTAGACAGGAAGGCAGGGTCGTCCGCACACGGACGGTGGCGCCTGGCAACGTTCCGATCAACAGGTGAACCGGAAGCGGGCCTGGACCACGTGCCCAAAAGGACATCCGTCAAGGCGTCATTAAATGGCAGCAGAGGCTCCTGTGGACATGACTGCGGCTTGAATACCTCGGTGAGGATGTTAGGCTTCACCTTAGCGACGGGGAGCTCAAGGCGCAAAGCCTTGGCAGCCCTCATCAGTACCACCGAATAGGCAGCCCCAGCCTCCGACGCCACAGTGGGGGGCGAGACAAACCCAGGGTTAGGCGATTCGTCCAGACCACTGGCCTCACCCAAGTCACCTACCCAGTCCACGTTGTACTGGCATGCTCGTGACAGAGGGTCCTCAGACCCCTCCCAACCCTCTCCATAATCGTCCTCATCGCCATAGTTTGAGTCAACGATATAGACCGGCTCCTCGGAGTCAACGGGCCCCAACGGCGCCGGACTCGGCGTCGGACGATGCCGGTCCGACTCCGCGTCCGGAGTCGGAGAGGGAATGGGGGTGGCGATGTGCGGCGCCGGCGCTCCGACGCCGGCCGGAACCGGCGTCGGAGGCACGGCACCGCGCGGAGGCGGCACCACGGGTTGCCCCGATGGAATCGGCGCCGGAGAGGCCGGTTGACCAGCCGGCGACGACCCTGAAGGGCCCAGCGGCGCCGGGGCCGGAACCGCCGGCGGCGTCGGGGCAGGTGCACCCGAACCGCTCGGGCCCCCAGACGGGACCGACGGGCCCGCAGGCGCCGTAGGCCCCGCCGGAGGAGAAAGCGCCCTCATGGCCATGAGGAACTCTTCCACCTCTTCACGCGACGCGCCTTGCCCAGGGACCGACAGGTATGGAGCAGGCGGCGTCGGCGACCCACGCGGGGCCGCGGGGGTGGGGCCACCCGAACCCCCGGCCGCATCGCGCGGGCGTCGGGGGGGGGAGTCGGGGGTATGATGGCGACGCCCCGACTTCTTGTGTCGCTTACCTGAGGAACCGGAGGAATGGTGACGACTTCCGGAGCGCTCGTGGCGGCTCCGCGACCGCTCCCTCGACCGCTCCCTTGACCTCCGTCCGGACCGGGACCGCTCTCGACGTGGGGCCGACACCCGGAGCTCGAGCAGCTTGCGGGACCGCTCCCGTCTAGCCTTGCCCGTCAAGGCCCGGCAGTCGACGCAGGACTCCACGTCGTGGTCCGCGCCCAGACACCGGAGGCAGAGTCGATGGTGGTCGGTGACCGACATCATGCGGTCGCACCCGTCGCAACTTTTGAAACCGGGCATCCTACCGGCACCTGAAAGAGTTATAGTTAACAAAAAACTTAGGTCAAAAGACCGGAGTACTGCTCTTCGGATCTGCGCTAACTGGCGCGGAAAAAAGAAGAACTGACGTCAGCGCGCGGAGGCGGCGTCTATATACTCCAGCGACGTCATCACGGCGCACGACGCCGACGACGCGGAGCCGCAGGGGACGCCTGCAGACGACGCCTACCGACGCGCAGGGGTACTGCTACGCAAAAGTTTCCGGATCCAGACTAACGCCTGGGGATATTCTAAGGTAAGGAATCTAATACTAACCTGTTTCTTTCAGATCAATACTTTAGAATAGAAGTTAACAAATGCAGAATATATATATATATATATATATATATATATATATATATATATATATATATATATATATATATATATATATATATATATATATATTTTTGCTATGGGGTATGCCAAATGCAAATTTATCAATATTTCACTGATGCATATTCTCTGTGTGATGAAGCTTTTGAGTAACAGTGGTAAATGGAGACACTGGAGTCTAAAAGGAAGGAGAAGTCTGATCCTGCACTTTTTTTTTTTTTTTTTTTAAAGAGTTATATTTTAAAATTCTACAGAAACCTAAAATTGGTATTAACCTGTCAGAGGTTCATCTAATGTGGCAAAGTACGTATTGTGTTTAAAAGTTTTCTTCCACAAACAGTCATGTTATATTGAGTGAAGTCAAATAGAAAATCTCTAGTAAGACAGCCAGGGGCCTATGGGCTGAAAAGATGTTTCAGCACAAATAATCTTAAATACAACTTAAACTGGAACGGATGGCAGCCATACCGTGCTCGGCTCCCTCGCGGTACTGGAGGGGAAGATTGCCTCTGTCTCAATAGAGGTCAGTTTGCTTCACACAAATTTACCATGGTAACCGATAAAGTAAAATCTGCAAAGCAATGCACAGGCACTCTGCAAAAGGAAGTTAAAACCATCAAGGATCAAATGACCATAATGATGACAGAGATGAAAGCACAAGAGGATAGGGTGGAGGACACAGAGGCGAGAAGGTCCTTGGGGAAAACGGCCAAAAGACTATACAGATTGTCACAAAGGAAATATAGGGAATGGTTGCACAAGGTGGGAGATAAGGCTGGCAAGCTACTTGCCTGGATACTAAGCATAGAGAAAGGGGCACTCTAGTGCTGGTCCTGCCGCAACCGGACAGGAGTACAGCCACCACAAAGGTCGCAATCAGCTTACTGTTCCAGGAACACCTCTAAGGGCTAGATGTAGGTAATGAATATGCTACTTACCAGTATGCATCTGTTCTTGGCATGTAGGGCTGCTAACATTCATATCTTAGCATTAGATCGCCGCCTAGTGTTGGGTCCGGATGATCGCACATTGTTGTCCTGGAAGAGTCTTCGAAGTATCCTGAGATAGGTGGCTCCTCCCCTGGACTACAGTGTGCATGGGCATCGGCTCCATCCCCAGATTATTTTTCGCCATTGTGGCAGAAGATGGAGTGAAAAGTGTAAAGGATGTCCATGCTAATGATTGAATACAATAGTACATCTGCAGCTGCGACAGGCACCGGGGAGGAGGGTGGGCGATATGAATGTTAGCAGCCCTACATGCCAAGAACAGATGCATACTGGTAAGTAGCATATTCAGTTCGAGGCATGTGGGCTGCTAAATTCATATCTTAGCATAGAATACATAGCAGTCCCTCCATCAGCGGCGGTTGCCCGTGCCAGCTGCAGAAACCTGAAAAAGTGTCTTGAGAACAGCCTGCCCTACAGCAGCTTGCTGCTTGGAATGCACATCAACACAGTAGTGTTTTGTAAAGGTATGTGGTGTAACCCACGTGGCTGCTCTGCAAATGTCCTCTAAAGGAATGTTCCCTAGGAAAGCCATGGATGCCCCCAATTTGCGTGTGGAGTGCGCCCTTGGGGGTATCGTTAAAGTGCGCTTGGCCTTTTGATAACAGATTTGGATGCATTTAACAATCCACCTGGCTATTCCTGCTTTGGAAATAGGGTTGCCTTTGTGTTGTGGTGCGAAGGCAACAAAAAGTTGTTTTGTTTTCCTAAAGGGTTGTGTTCTGTCTATGTAGTACATCAATGCCCTCCGTACATCTAAGGTATGGAGCATTCTTTCCGCCACCTTTTGTGGGTTTTGGAAGAATGCCGGCAAGTCAATAGTTTGGTTGAGATGAAACTGTGACACCACCTTCGGAAGGAATTTGGGGTTAGTGCGTAGCACTACCCTATTTGGATGAATTTGAATGAAAGGCTCTTGGATTGTGAGCGCTTGTAGCTCACTAACCCGCCTCAGTGACGTAATAGCTATCAGGAAAGCTACTTTCCACGTTAGGAACTGGAGTTCACACGAGTGCAGTGGCTCAAATGGTGGTCCCATCAGTCTGGTGAGGACCACATTGAGGTTCCACACCGGAGCTGGTGGTGTTCTTGGGGGAATGACTCGTTTCAGACCTTCAAGGAAAGCTTTAATGGCAGGCACCCTGAAGACAGAGAGATGCTGCCTGTTCTGAAGATAAGCTGCTATGGCGGATAGATGTATCCGAATGGAAGTGTACGCTAGATTGCACTTGTAAAGATGCAACAGATAGCAAATGATGTTAGGGATAGATGCATCTAGCGGGTTGATGTCATTGGCTGTACAATAAATGACAAAGCGCTTCCATTTTGCAGCATAGCATGCTCTGGTAGTTGGCCTCCTTGCCTCCTTGATGATGTTCATGCATTCTGGAGGCAGGTTAAGGTATCCAAACTCTAGGACTTCAGGAGCCAGATCGCAAGGTTGAGCTGTTGCGGATCTGGATGCTGAATTTCTCCATGGTTCTGCGTCAAAAGTCTGGGCGTGAGGCGCAGTCTCTGATGCGGCACCACTGAGAGTTCGAGGAACGTGGTGTACCACGCTTGGCGCGCCCACGTTGGAGCAACCAGGATGAGAGTCATCGCGTGCTGCCTTAGTTTTCTTGCCACCAGCGGTATCAGAGGGGCTGGCGGAAAAGCGTACGCAAATTTGCCTGACCAGTTCATCCATATCGCATTCCCCTGCGACTGTGGGTGAGGAAACCTGGCGGCAAAGTGTTGGCATTTTGCGTTTTCTTTTGTGGCAAACAGGTCTATCTCCGGATGACCCCACTGCTGGAAGTACGGGTGGAGTACAGATGGGTGTAACTCCCACTCGTGCATTTGATGGCTGTATCTGCTGAGCAGATCCGCCATCTGATTGTCCTTGCCCGGGAGGTGTTCTGCCATGAGGAAGATGTTCCTCTGAATGGCCCACCGCCACATGCCCTGAGCCAGATGAGACAGCTGTGGCGAGTGGGTGCCCCCCTGCTTTTGAATGTAGTACATCGCGGTCATGTTGTCCGTCCGGACTAACACTACCTTGTTGCACAGATGTACAATGAAGGACTTGAGCGCCATGAAGATTGCCATCAGTTCCAGATAGTTGATGTGCATCTTCTGTTGCTGCGTCGTCCATAGTCCCTGCACTGTGTAAGTGAGCAGATGAGCTCCCCATCCCTGGAGAGATGCGTCCGTTGTCAGGATATTCTGTGGCACTGGCTCCTGGAACAGTCGGCCCTTGCAAAGGTTGTGTGGAGTCCACCAATGCAGAGAGTCGTATGCCCGACTGGTAACCAACACTAGGTCTGTTAATTGTCCTTGAGCCTGTGTCCACTGATTTGCTAAGCACTCCTGGAGCGGGCGCATATGTAACCGTGCGTGAGGGACTATGAAGATGCAGGAGGCCATCATGCCTATCAACTGCATGAACACTCTCGCTGGAAGCGAGTGTTGTGGTCTGAATTTCTGGATTAGAGACTGCATGCTGTCTATCCTGACTTGGTTTGGTTGAGCCATGGCCGTCAGGGTATTGATCGTCGCACCTAGAAACTGCCGGACATGTGCCGGCTGAAGATGCGACTTTGGGTAGTTCAACGAGAAACCTAGATTGTGAAGGAGGTGAATGGTAGTCGACATGTCCGCGGCGCACTGTTGTTCCGACTTGGCTTGAACGAGCCAGTCGTCCAGGTAGGGGTAGACATGGATGTTCTGCCTCCTGAGGTGCGCTGCTACTGTTGCCAGACACTTGGTAAACACCCTTGGGGCTGTGGTGACTCCGAAGGGTAGGACCTTGAACTGGTAATGCTTGCCTTGGATAGTGAACCTGAGGTATTTCCTGTGGGACGGGTGTAGTGGAATGTGGAAATAAGCATCCTTGAGATCTAAGGTTGCTAAGAAGTCCCCTTGGTTTAACAAGGGAAGAATCTGTTGCAGTGTAAGCATATGGAAATGTTCGGACAGTATATACAGGTTGAGGGGACGTAGATCTAGAATGGGTCTGAGAGATCCGTCCTTCTTTGGAATAAGGAAGTACAGGGAATATACCCCTGTGCCTTCCTGTCCCACTGGCACGAGCTCGATTGCGCCTTTTTGCAGCATCGCCACTACTTCCTGCTGCAATAAGTGCAAGTGCTCTGCGGACATAGGCCTTTGCCTTGGTGGAATGTTGGGTGGAGTGGATTTCAACTCTAGACAATAACCGTACTGGACTAGTTGTCGCACCCACCTGTCTGTGGTGATGTTTCTCCAGACGGGCAGGAACTGCTGCAGTCTCCCCCCCGACAGGTGTCAAGTGGTCGGGGGGTAGTGACAGAGAGTCACTGTTTGCTTGGGGTAGAGGAGCGGGAGTTGTTGTTCCCTCTGCCGCGTCCTCTGGTGCTGTTTCCTCGGTAACCCCCCTTGTTCTGTTTGGTGTACGAGGATTGTGCTCCACCTCTCGAGAATTGCGATTGTTGACCCATCTGTCCTCTGGTGACTCCACGCGCACCTGAGCGACGAAAATTATTGCCACGAAACTGTTGTGACTGTAGGGCCCCCATTGACTTAGCAGTTTCGGTGTCTTTTTTAATTTTTTCTAGGGTGGTGTCAACATCTGCACCAAACAGTCTATCAGGATTGACTGGCTGATTAAGTATGGTTGTCTGGATATCTGGTTTAAACCCTGATATGCGGAGCCAAGCTGGCGTCTTAGCATGACGCTAGTGTTGATAGCCCTAGCTGCTGTGTCTGCGGCGTCAAGTGCACACTTGATGGCTGCGTTGGAGATCAGTTTTCCCTCCTCTATAAGCAGTTTGGTGCCCTCTTGAAACTGCGGAGGCAGGTGTTGTATAATCTGCTCTAGGGTGTCGTAATGCGCCCTATCGTAACGTGCTAAGAGTGCTTGTGTATTTGCAATACGCCAAAAATTGGCAGCTTGTGCAGCTACTCTTTTGCCTCCTGCCTCTAGCACCTTGGACTCTTTGTCCGGGGAGGAGCTTCACCCGTCGTCTGGGAGTTGGCCCGTTTCCTGGCATTTGCGACCACAAGAGAGTCCAGTGGCAACTGTCCCCGAATGTATGCAGGGTCTGCAGGTGCTGGTCTGTACTTTTTTTCGATACGTGGATTGACCACTCTCGCTCTGGTAGGCTCTTTAAAGATGTCCGCAGCATGCTTGAGGACCCCTTTGAGCATAGGCAGCGTCTTCACTGATCTTTCAGAGACTGAAAAAGTGTCAAATAGAAAGTCTTCTTCAACTGGGTCAGCATGCATGTCCACATCATGATTAGCAGCTGCCCTCTCAATGAGTGCATGAAAACCTGCAGAGTCCTCTGTTGGGGATGCACATGCACTGAAAGGCTGTGGGTCTTGCCCCACACTTTGGGTGCCTTGGTCACCAATGTCATCATATGAATCTGGCTGTGCATCTGGTTCATTGATGGGGAAGGTGTATTGGTCATCCTCATCATATCCCTCACCCTCAGAGTGATCTGGTGAGGGTGTAGGGCTCCACCTTGGAGGAGGCTGGATAGGTTCTATGAGGCTTGAAGCGTCTTGAGGAAGCCTTTTCTTCTTCAGGGGGATGACATAGGAGTCCACTGGCTCTGAAGTGATCCTCCTTTTGTAAAGGGTCAATTTGCCTGTGTCGGCGTCGATAAAACGCTCAGAATCCTCTTCTGAGTCGAGTACCCGACTTGAAAGTGCCCCCGAAGAATCCGACTTCTTTGGCGTCGATTTCGTTGAAAAGGCCTTCGGCGCCTCCTTTGGTGGCAGAAGGAAAAGAAGTTTACTCGCAGGCTTTGCCGGAGTGTGTGGCGATGGCATCGGAGCCGACGTAGCAGCGGCCTTCTCCCTGATTCTCTGTAGTGAAGAGGCGATGAGGGACGCTTCACATGCAGTGGCCTTTTGCGCCGACGAGGATGGCTTGACTTTCCCCTCGGATCCGACGTCTTGGCCCTTCTGAGTCTTGGACGAAGATGCTGCCGCCGCCGACCCAGAGTCCTTGGACCGATGCGCAGATGTGCCAGCCTTCGATCCGTGTGCTTGTGTCGCCTCCGTGTCCACCACGCGTCCGACTAACGAAGTCCCAGTCGGAACCGGTGCCGTGCCGCTGGCTTTGGCGTGCTTGGACGGTGTCGCAGCGGTTGACCCGTGCCGACCACCCTTCTTAGAGGATCCCTCCTCTGGCGCCGACTTCGACCCTGTGGAATCGACCGATTTCTTCGACTTCTGTGGACCGGAGGCCGACGGAGTCGATGAAGTGGCCGGTGCGGTAGCTTTCATAGGTACGGCCGCCATTTTAGGGACGCTCGAGTCCATAAGTTTCGGTTTCGTTTTCGGGTCGGCCATTTTAGGTGTTGTCGATACCGTAGGTTTCGGTTTCGAAACGTGCTGCGCCGCAAGTGTGTCCGTGGCCGGGCCTGAAGGCGGGGCCGTGGCTTGCGGTACGGGGTCTTGGGTAAGGCCAACAGGCGATCCCGTGACCCGATCGTGATCTTCGTAACCTTCGGGGCATAGCTCGTCCCCTGAGCTATCTTCCGCGGCCCCATAAATCTCTTCGACGTCCCCTACCTCGTCGACGTATTCAAGGCCTTGACCCACGACTCCGTCGTCGTCTACCGGATCCGCCTCGACCTCAGTCTCGGGCGGGGAGATTTGGAGATGATGACTCTGGTCCTCCTCTTCTTGGTCGCCGAAAATGTTTTCCGGATCCGGGGCCGCTTGTCTGGCCTCCAGGCGCACCGCGCGCCGAAGCTTGAGAGTCTTCTTAGACCTGAATTGTGCGCAGGCCTTGCACTTTCCGTCGTCATGGTCTGGTGAAAGGCATTTGTTACAGACGGGGTGCAAATCTATATGTGGGTATTTGGACCCACAGAGCGGACAGTACTTAAACGGACTCCGCTCCATGCTGGAAAGTTGCAGTCGTGTCGCGATGAGAAGGCCTCGATGTCCGAAGAGTGAAAAAACTCCGCTGAATCCGACTCCAAGAGACGGAAGAACTCGAGACCGTGCGCAAACAATACCGACGCTATGAAACCAAGGCCTTTTGGCCTTAAAAAGTTAGTTTTTCTCGGTTCCGACAGAGAGAGGTCGAGACCGCATCCGAACCCAATGGCGGAAAAAAACAATCTGGGGATGGAGCCGATGCCCATGCGCACTGTAGTCCAGGGGAGGAGCCACCTATCTCAGGATACTTCGAAGACTCTTCCAGGACAACAATGTGCGATCATCCGGACCCAACACTAGGCGGCGATCTAATGCTAAGATATGAATTTAGCAGCCCACATGCCTCGAACATCAGATTTACAGCTTCATAAATACCGAATTTTACCGATTCGGTATTCATGAATCGGTAAATCTGATGTAGGTATTCATGCGGTAAAAAATACCGAATCGGTAGCATTCGGTATTTGCCATGGATTCCTATGGGCCTTGAAGCCCATAGGAATCACTGGCAAATACCGATTCTGTAATTACAGAATCGGTAAAAATACCGAATTGCCAAGGGGGACAGGGTGTCACTTTGACACCCTGTAGCACCCCTGTTTTTGCCTTGTGTGCAATGTGACACACATACATGCCCTTAGGGCATGTATGTGTGCCACATTGCACAGGTGTACATGCACAGATGTGCATGTACACAGAAATTCGTAATTTACCATGCAACAGTATTACATGGTAAATAACGAATTTCTAAGGGCCTGTGGCACGGTAAACTGTGCCACCTACATTTGGAATTACAGAATCGGTACATTTACCGATTCGGTAATTTTACCGAATCGGTAAATATACCGATTCTGTAATTTTCAGCCCCCTGCATAGCAAAACCCAAATACCAGTCGGTAACGGCCAAAATCGGCCATTACCGACCGGTAATTGGCGACCTACATCGGGCCCTTAAGTGCGGTATACCAGAGTGTTCGACCCTGGAAGATAGGCACTCCGAGAGGAACTGGAGGTAGACATCTCTTTGGAGATATTTCGGAAGCCATGTGAGCACTATCCAAACAAAGCTCCTGGAAAAGATGGCTTTGTCTCGGAAGAAGCCAGCTGGATGACAGCACACTGCCTAAAACTCAATGCAGATAAAATAGAGATTCTAATACTTGGTGGAGTGGAATACATTTGAGATGATTCTTGTTTACACTGGGTGCTTTGACACAGACCCCAGTGGACCAGCTCCCTGCCCTCGGCTTTCTGAGGGAAACAGACAAATGCAAATACCTTTGCATCCTAGTGGTGGCGACGTCAGTGTCGCAATACGCCTATAATGTGGAGAGAATGTTCCAAGGATTACACTCGTCTATTCGGTTCTGGGCTGACGTGCCCCTATCCACTATGGGGAGAGTGCCTATAGCTAAAATGGTGTTTCTTCCCTGACGCCGCAATACAATCCAGAGGACCTCGTCTACCAGCCCACGAGCTGCATTCAGGCAGCTAAATAGCCTTTTCAGCTCACTGACATGGGTGGCAGAAGAAGTCGGGAGCGCTCGATATGTTGAAACAGAATCACCAGGATAGGGAACAGGGGCGGAGTTTGCCAGATACTGAACTCTATTATTACCCAGAACACATTTAGTGTGCAGCTAAATGGATAGCAGATTAGGACAATTGAGAAAGAAGACTATAATGGTGGATGCATAGGACATTCTCTTGATAGAAGTATTACTAAGCAATGCCAGTCTAGGGGAGGACTTTCCCTTCCTGGTGCAACATACTGCTAGAGTCTGGGAATGGAATTTCAAAGGTGCTTCGAAGAACGCCCTTCTGCAGGAACTTAGATTTATGCGTGCTGAAAAATTAAAAAATATTGGGTCCACCATGTTCATCGCTTAGTGGCAGCAGATTGCCGGAGGATCTATAGCCTGGAGAGCGATTTGTCTCCTACCAGGAGACTCCGGCGGCTTGTGCCTCGGGCCGGGCCAATTGTAGCACAATTGGCGCAAACTTTAGCACCACTGTACGTCTCTAGTAAATGGCACCCCTGGTACCTAGGGGCACAGTTACTAAAGAGGGTCCCTAAGAGCTGCAGCATTTATTATGCCACCCTGAGGGACCACCATACAAATTGCATTTAGCCTGCCATTGCAGACTGCGTGTCATGGTGCAACCTATGAGTGAAAACATGAAATGGCATACTGTGTGCCATGCCAAAGTCACTGGATGAAATGTATGCAAGTCACCCCTACAGCAGGCATTGTAGCCCTAAGGCAAGGTGCATTATATTACATGTGAGGACATATCTACATGAGCAGATGAGCGCGGAACATCTTAAGTATATGTACTGGGCACTGGTCATTAGGAGTTCCCAAGCTACATGATGAAACCTATGGTGTTTGGTATCAAACACTTTGTCTTTATAAATCCCTACTGTTGCCAGTATTGCATTTATTATGAAATGCACCAAGAGGGCACCTTAAAGGTGCCCCCTGAAAAACCTACCACTATCTAGTGTGCTGGTTGACTGGTATCGACCAGCCTGCCACCAGAAATGAGTTTCTGACCTCCTGCAGGTGAGAGCCCATGCTCTCTGAGGCCAGAAACAAAGCCTGCTCCAGGGTAAAGTGTTTACACCTCCTCGAGCAGGAAGACTAGTGATTTAGCATATCAAGGCCAAGGGCTTCAAACCCTCTGTCACCTTTGATATGAGACCATGGCTTACCCCAGACCTGGGTGATACCATCCCCAGCCCTGATGCTTATTTGGCAAAAGGATAGGCGGGAAATTAGCTATGCAGTAGTCGTGTTGCAGCACCAGGCTAATCAGGAAGGCTACCTGATGTTATTCACGAAAAAAGGATTCCACCATCTTGGTATAGGTGGAATTAGGAACGCTGGGACTGGGTTATGTCCACTCCCCACAAGAAGTGGTCATTGGGTGTGTGTGGGGTGGGGGGAATGACCCCAAGGTTAAGTCACCCATTGGCTACTACCCTTCAGTCCCCTTAAAGCCCATAAATTGCATATTTAGGTGACCTTGGGCACCTTAGAAGTGCCCCCTGAAAACCTGCCAACCTTTCGTGCACTGGCTGACTGGACTAGACTAGCCTGCTCCCACAGACAGGTTTCTGAACCCCTGCAGGTGACAGCCCATGCTCTCTCAGGGCAGAAACAATGCCTGCTCTGGCCGGAGGTGTGGTCACCTCCTCCAAGCAAGATGGCTAAGTATTCAGCATATCAAGGCGGGAGGCTTCAAAGGCCTCTGCTGCCTTTAATATGCGACCCAGACTTCCCCCGGAAAGGGGAAATGCCACCCCCTACCCCAGGCCCATTTGGCACTAGGACAGGCAAAACATTTAGCTAGAAGGGAGGCGTGTTACTCATCAAGCTAGTTCTAACCCTAAGGTGGGCTACCTGATGTGAACATTAAAACTAGAATTCCACCATGTTGGTTTTTGGTGGAATGAGGCTCACTGGAACAAGGTTATGGACACTTGCAACAGGAAGTGATCATATAGAGGGTGTAGTCACCGTAAAGGTAAGTGGCCCACTGGCTCTACTACCTGTCACTTCCCTTAACGTCCCTAAATTGAGTATTTAGGGGCATCCCTATGCCAGGAACTTAGATTTCGATGGGTCCAGAAGAAGAGGACAAAGAAGAGCCATTAAAGAACGAGAACTGAAGACTTGCTGTGGACTTTTGGTGCCAAACCCTGCCTGCCTGAACCAGTCTCGACAATCGTGACCCAGTGACTCGCCCTGCAGCTGAGTAACTATTTACTCACCTCTGAAATTCAATATTTAAATAAAGTACTTACTTAATAAGAAAGTTCTTGGTATCAAAATATATATATAAAAATACAACTTATTTTTCTAAATTGGTCTCAGATATATTCCAGAGAGTGTGTCTCATATATTACCTCTGCAAGTACAACAAATGTTTAGTACAGCCCTCTGATAAGCCCAAACTACTTCCCCCACAGTGCCACAAAAGAGCATTTAGTGTTATAATTTTTGCCTCTGTAAACCAAAAAGGGTTGCCTGGACTCTTTAAACAGCGTACCTCGTTTTGATCCACTATATAAAGTTTCAGCGTCCTACAGCATTGATCCTGGCTAAAACAATTCATAATGACTCCGAAAAGCAGCAAGGCACATTATAGTGAAGATAGTGTAAATGTAGTTGAGTTTATAACATCATACATTTATTATACCATAACCTTGCCAGCATTATGATCTACAACAGGATCTAATTCTATTGTTACCTTCATCCTTATTTTTTGGCAGCTTTGTCAGATATTGCAGTATCTTTATCAAGCTTTGTAGTTGATCCTGCACACTGAAATCACAGCACACAGAAATCCAAAACTCGGTGTCCAGCTCCAATACTGCATCCTGTTACAGAAAAGAAGTGGGGACCAAATAAGACTCCCTTTTTTTTTCTTTTTTTATAGAAAACACATTTTGGAGGAAAAGAATAGAAAAAAATGAAGCTTTTATGGCAAACGAAATTGGCAAAGACACCAACAATGTCAAACCAATGTATAAATTTACCTATCACCAACAATCTACTACATTTATATATGAAATTTGCCAAAGATGTGATATTTACAATGGAAAAAATCATATAAAACAGGCAATATACCGGGGAGTGTTGTTCAAAAAAAGTAAAAGTTGCCTGGTCCATGTGTACATTTTTAAAGAGGTCCTTGTCCTTAGAAAATTGACAAATCTTCCTTTATTAACCATGGACCTCCTTCAATAAGTATTGAGAATGCTTGCGTTCTGAACACCAACCCCTCCCAGCAATTAGAACATTTCTATGATGGAACAGGCATGGTGGGAGCAGGTGGATAATAGAGGAGTTAGGGAAAATGTGGGAGGAGAGAATGTGAGGTCAGATCTTAATGTCAGGGTGGTCCAGGTAGGCAGTAGCTGTGGGCATATTATGTCTGGGCAAATGTAGTAGCAATCCGTGCACTTTTTGGCAAATGAAGCCAGTAATCTCGGTCAGCCTTGTAGGACTTAAAGAATTATTTACAGATGTTTGGAGGTTCTCCTTAAAAAAACTTTTAGAAAATTGATATGCAAATTGTATAATTGTAAGCACATTAGTTTTGTAATCAAAACTTTATAAAATTTCAATACTACTTTACAGCGGGATCAATAGCAATTGCTTGTTACCTACTGCTGTTGATAACATTTCCTGACTGCTCCAATTGACTTCTTCCAGAATAGAGTTCCAAGGACTTTGAACCTCGGTCTGATGGGCACTTGCAGGAGCAATTTTCAAACTGCATCCATAGAAAACAGTAAACCTGTACTGGCTAGGAACGGGTGAGTAAGTGAGAGAGAATGTATTTGAGAGTGTGCGTGTGTGTTTTTAAAAACACACTCTAAGGACCAAGCTTGTCCTCACAGTATTGGTAAACAGTGTTGGTAAGGTATAGGTTACTTACTCTGTAAGCATCTACTCGTAGAGTGTAGTTCTGTAGATTCATATGCTTAGCGAATGCCTACCATCTAGTGTTGGGCTCTGACATTTGCAACTTGTTTTTCTTCGAAGAAGTCTTTCCAGTTACGAAGTATAGGGGACTTCTCCTATAGTCTGCACTGATCAGGGTCATCGCCTCCACTGTTAGATAGTTTTTGCCTCATCGGGGCAGCTTGATATAGGAGCAGTATAGAGATGGTGAAGATGAACATGCAAGATATAGTTTAATAAGAATACTGTGTATGTGAACCATTGGCTTCCGGGGAGAAGGTTTGTTGCATATGAATCTACGGCACTACACGCTACGAATAGCTGCTGTAAGAAAGTGCCTCTTTTCGCCATGGTCCCTCCCACACACTCTTTGCCTGGTACTGATGCAGCTTTGACTGAAGGTGAACTGGGGTCCTGCTAACCAGGTCCCCCAGTGCCAGTGCTCTTCCCTAAAACAAGGTAAAATGTTCAATTGTCCACCATTTGGCATGGATGTTAGCAATCCTGCAAGTCCCTGGTGAATGGTACACCCTGGTACCTAGGGCATGGATAGTAAAGAGGGACCCTAAGGGCTGTATCATGCATTATGCCACCCTAAGGGACCCACGCACAAACATGCAGACTGCCCATTGCAAGATGCGTGGAACGGCGCAAACCATTTTAAAAACACGACATAGCACACACCCCGAGTGCTATGCCCAAAGAGACTGCATACAATATATGTAAAGTCACTCCTACATAAGGCCTCTGAGCTCTAAAGCAGGGTGCATTATTTTTTATGTGAGGACATATTTGAATGAGCAGATATGCTCTTGTGATGTCTCGTTCAATTACTTGATATTGCAAATGAACAGGGAAGCCATCTTAAGGTATGTACTGGGTACTGGTCAAAACTAGTCACCCATCTACATAATGGCTTCTCTGAAACATATGGTGTTTGGTATAAAACACTGTGTACTCATAAACCTGCACTGATTCGAGTGATAAATGTATTAATACATGTACCTAGAAGGTACCTTAGAGGTACCCCCTGACCCACACTAGTCATCTAGTGTGCTGGCTGACTGGTCTTGTACAACCAGGCACCACAGACTAGTTTCAGAATACTTAGGAGGTGAGAGCCCAGCTCACAGAGCTAAAAAACAGTCCCTGATCTGGCAGGAGGTGCTTACAGGTGTTTTGTGACAGGCTCTATGGTCCCCTTTTGAAGCAGAGTTTGAACCTCCTCTTCTAAGAGTGAGAGGTGTTCTGTTGACAATTTGTGTTCGAGGTGGGATATTGGGAGAATGAGATACAAGTTCGAGACAATATCCGTCTTTTTTATTGAAAGGACTCACTGATCTGATTTAATCTGCACCCATTGTCTGTGGTAGTCCTGTAGTCTCCCTCCTACTGGTGTTAAGTGTGGAGGCGGGGGAGGCAAAGTCTGTTTAATGGAAGTGGTCCCTTTGGAAGTGGATCCACGACTTAAGCCTTTGTTACCCCTGCAGTGTGATCTATAGTAAGACCCTCTAGTGTATTGTGAGTGATAGGGGTTTTGTTTCTTTTGGGGGGTGGACGTGTCTGGAGGTGTGTGTTTTGGATACCCCTCTGTATTGGCAATTCCGAAAGGAACTTCTATGTAGGTATATTTGAAGGGCACCCATAGCTTTTGCCGTAACGGTGTCCTTTATTTTCTCTAACATTTTATCTACCTGTGGGCCAAATAAATGTTCCCCATCAAATGGTAGGATGAGTACATATTGCTGGACATCAGGTTTAAAACAGGATACTCTGAGCCAGGCATGGCGCCTAATAATAATGCTGGTGTTTACCTCCCTTTCGCTGGTGTCTGCTGCATCTAATGGGCATTGTATTGTGGCATTGGAAATTATTTTTCCTTCTTCTACTGATTCTTACCCTCGATGTTTATATTGATCAGGGAGATGCTGGAGTAAATCCTACATTTCATCCCATTGCGCCCTGTTACATCTAGATAGAAGGTCCACGGAGTTAGCAATTCTAAGGTGGTTGGCTTCTTGGGCTGCCACACATTTACCAGTTGCATCATACTTTTTCCTCTCCTTATTGATGGGACGGGCATCACAAGTATCTTGTGATTCGGCCTTTTTCCTAGCTGTATGCACTATCAGTGAGTCTGGAGGGACATGCCCCTTGATGTAAGTCAGTTGGTGAGGGTTTGTACTTTTTGTCAACCTGTTGTGTTCTAACCCTTGATTTTATGGGATGCACAAAGATTTCTGCTGTGGGTTTAAGCATAGCCTTTAACATTGGCAAGAACTCAACAGTGTGCTGTGATTGTGAGAGTGTTTCGACAAGAAACTAGTCCTCATCTTGGAGGGAATGCATGTTTAACTCATGGTATTGTGTAGCACTGAGCAGAACCTTAATGGTAAGTAGTAGAGTCATCCGGTGGGGAAGGTATAGAAGGGTATAGGACTGGGTCTGTATTCCCGTGACAATCAAAATCATACTCATCCCAGGGCTAATCAATATCCCCGGAGTCACCTTGTGGATCGGGGAAAATGAAGGTGCATCATAGGGGTCAATATGATGATCTATATATGTTCCACTAAGGATGATGTGGGTGACCCTTGTGATTGAGGGGAGCACCATGGTGATGTTTGACGAACTGAAGGAGTTGACATTAGTGGAAGAGTAGGAGATGGAGGAGTGAGTAAAGGTAATGGAGCAGGTGGGGGAAGAGGTGGTATTTCTAGAGGAAATGTTATAGGGCTTGTGACCCTTTCCTTTCGCTTTTTGCGCGGAGTATTTGGTAGTTGAGGCCCCATGATCTCCTCTTCAAAATACTTTTTCCTCTTTGGGGGTGTCTTTGTAGGTGGTTTGGTAACCACTCTTTCTGCATCCGGGTTAATGAACAGGGTATTTTGCTTGGCTTTGAGGTGTTCTTGCAATCTGGTGAGGATAGGCTCAACCAGCCATTCCTTTGGCTCAGTGAAGGTCTTTGCAGGTTTCAGCATCCAAAGTGGTTTGGATTCCGAAGATGTTTTCGGTGGCAAAGTGGACTTGGCATGGAGAGATGTTTTGGGTGCTGAGGGCGTTTCCGGCTCTGAGGGCATCCCAAGTTTTTGGGGCAGCGATTTCTGCTCTGGAGGACTGGAAGGCTTTTCAGGAGTTAATGTATGCATTTTTGGCACCGCCTCCAAAGGGGCTTGTCCTGTTAACTGGTCTGTGCCTTCGCCTCTTAGGTACCTTAGAGGTCTGTTAAGGCTTAGGGACAAGTGTTTGCTCCTTTGCCTTGTGCTGGAAACCTCCATGGCCCGAGGGCAGTGGGGCTCCGTGAACCAGTGTGTGCAGTTTTGTTTGAGCGTGGTAGGCTTACATCAGTGTATTCACATGCCCAGAGTCTTCAGGCTCGTAGTCTAACTCAGCACCGTCTCTACTGCTGGTGAGGAGGATGGGAGTGTCCATTGGCACCCCCTGCGCTTCCATCTCCTCCTCAACATCCTCCTCAGTATGGAGGGTTTGCGGTTGGTCCCCGTGGATATCGGGTGCACCGTCAGCTCGAGTTGTCTGCGTTGCAATGTGTGTGTTCTGGAGATAGGCAAAGGTTGCAGTTTGGTGCATCTGGCGAGGCATTTGGGGCAGAAGCTGAAGAGAGTCTTTTCCATCACTCCGTGTGCGTTGAGTGAAAGAAGATAGCGATAAAGTTTGAAACTGAAGTTAAAAACTGGGCCCAACCTGGGCGGGCGGAACAAAGGGTGTCGAAAAGTACAGTAGTTGCTGTTTTTCTGTTTTATCCGTCGAAGGTTGAAAAGTCGGCCCCTGAAGGAGGCCAAAAGAATGTGATCCCAGAGCTCCAAGATGGATATCCAAAGCCAAACCCGCTGGCGTAGAAAAACAATCTAACAATGGAGTAAATGACCATGCTCAATACAGACTATAGGAGGAGTCAGCATACCTCGTGACTCAAAAGACTTCATCGAAGAAAAACACCCCAGCACTAGATGGCAGTAGTATTTTAAGCATATGTATCTATGGCCAACACATGTTACGAATATAATCTATTTAGGTACTTTCAAGGAACTGCATCAAAAACCTAAAAGTGCACTTATATTTGCTTGGTGCACTGTACAACATACCCCAGTATCAAGAACAGTGTAGATTTAAAATAATAAATGCACACATTCCATGACAGTCCTCGAATTTAGACATATCCTGGTGTGATTTGGTCTGTTGTGGTGTCTTGTTTAGCTGCAGCCTGTAGCATTCCACATGCACTTTAAGTAGGCTAGGCACAAATACCCTAATCTCACGCTATTGTGGAGGCAGATGTTCTCCTGCCACTTCTATCTAAGCTACTGAAAATAATGATAAAATGGCTGATAAAACCTTTAGACTGTTACTACTTGTATTAATGATTTGATAAAGCTCTGTGAATCGAGCGATCAGAAAGTAAAAAAGTATAATCTTAAGGCCTGTGTGTAGCCATCACAGAGTGACTCTGCAGCACAGAAATCAAACGCTTTGGAGATTATAGATTATCTAGCATTTGTTGGCACTTATGGACCCAGTAACCTATCAGGGTGTTCAACAAAATAAAACATAACACAATGGTAACTGGCTGAAACTGGAAATTTGGAGGCCCCTTAAACCAATACAATCTTAATTTGGCAAAAATAGGGTTTTCATAAAGTGAACCAGAATGGATTTGGCATTCAATCTATGCTAACAGTTTCCACAATCATAAACCTCACCCAAGAGGTTTGGTCCCTCGTGTGAATCAAATAAATAGAAATATTGCATCACACCGTAATAATCTCACCTTCTCTCCATTACTTGCTGCAGTCACGGTTTTGGTGACATGCTGTTCAAAGAGCAGCACTAGCAGGACCCAGAGGAACCGTTCAGCTCCCACAGTGTCAATCAGCTGCGCAAGGATGGGTACGCGACGGTGCTCAGGCACATGAGGGAGGGCATCAACAAATACATGGATAACTTTACTGACCACCTTCTCCACATCTCCTTTGGTTTTATCAGAATCTCCTTCATTCGCCTGGAAAGAACAAATGAAGTTAGGGAAATAAGCAATCAACAATGCACCAGTGATTACCACACTACCATTTAGAAAATCTCACTTTCTGAAGGATGTAAGCTGAAAGAACAGGGAAATTGTAATTTCTCTTATTGCAAAGCACAGCAAATACAGTTTTAGTACATTATTCAAGGACTCCTCGATCATGCTGTGCCCTATCATGGAACAATATCTTGGTGGATAACTTTTAAAAACTAACAATTAGAACACACCATAAAAAAGGTACAGTAACCTTTCTGAAGTCATGCTCAGTCCATATGTGCAACAAAATTAAAGTTAATACTCAGACCATGATTTACATATTAAGTCCTTTAACATTCATTCATCATACTATGCTATGTTATCTTGTGCATGTGCCTTGTGTCCTATCTCTATTTTTGCAGCCGTGGGCGAACTAGGCAATACTACCCTAAGGAGGAGGCAACACTTAGTTATTGACCGGGGTGGAGATGAAGAGCTCAGGGAGAGCCAGGTAATCCACTAATGGTCAGTAACTACCTGTATCCATATACAATATTGCCACTGTAAATCAAAGCCTTGAAAGCTCCAGCAGCAAGGAAGTTCCAAACGTTTACCAAACAAGGGGCTAGTCTGGGAGGAGAATGGCAACCCTTCTATGGTTTCATTCATAGCTCTTCGGAGCCTTCACTCCTGATGCTGGTACAGAAAAACTCCTTGGTGAAAGATAGAATTTTTAAACAAAATATTGGCTGATGAGGGTTAGTACTTTCGGTACCTCGAGTTCAAGGCCTGGGTACTTAGGGGTCTCTGCATTTTTCAAATGTCCGTAACATATGGGGCTATCCAAAAACGTACATGGGCTGGGTGGTACATTTTTATAAAGCCACACAGAGGATTATTGCCCAAACAATGCATACTAAGATAGGCAGCAATCGCAGAAAGGGTATTTTCACAGGAATAAACTAGGATTCTGAAATGCCCTAGATAACTAGTGCCCCTGCTGCAGTATGGTCCCCATGCGGAACGACTTCACAGAAGGGAGGGGGGATACGGGGGGAAGGACTGAAGCGGGGGAAAGGGGGGAACCACATATAAGTAGCAGACAAGGCACACAGTTACTGAATTACCTGTTGTATATCTACAACTGTACAATTACTTAATGGTTGTCGGTGTCACAGGCTAATCTTTCCTGAGTCTATAACTTGCTTTCTGAGGGACCAAGCAACTCTCTGACAGCACTCCCGGACTCAGCGAAACCAGGGGCAATGCTGTGCGTCGGGTCTTGGTCGTCGGAATTGCACGACAGCGGTGGTAGCAGCATGAAGATTTGTTCTACCAACTTGCCCCAGCAGGCTTCTTCAGCAGTTGTGTCCCTGTGCTGCCAACAGGAGGGCAGTCAGCTGGCCCTTAGAGTTCTCTTGGATTGACTGGGCTCTGGAGGTGGCTTCTTCTTGAGCAGGACACAACAGGCACAGTCTCCCTCTTCACAACCACCAGGTGCAGTCTCTCTTTTCTGGTCCCTTGGTGCAGCAGGGCAGTCCTTCTGTCCTCCTTACGAGTCAGTCGAGATCTGAGGTCTGGGTGCCAGGATGCCCCTCTTATGCTCAGAAAATGCCCTCAGGGCAGGATGCAGTTGGTAGCCAAAGGGCTACCAGTTTCCCTTCCACCTAATGACCACTTCCAGGGAGTGTGGCATCTGGCTATCCCAGGATGCACCACTCTGCGCACTCAAGATGGCGAGACCCCTCTCCTGGTGTACAGATCTACCTAGCCCAGCCCCGGGGTGTGGCTACTTCAGGGCTACTCTACTTTGGGGAAACCAGTGTGGCCTGTCTACCTCAACAATGCGACAGTGTAGAACGGGGAACTGTGGCAGTCCCCCCCCACACACTTTTTGCCTGGTATCTGGTCTACTTTGATTGAATGTGCACTGGGTTTTTGTTAACCAGGTTCCCAGTGCCTGTGTCCTTTCCCCAACACGAAATCACAATTGGACCAAGTTCAGACACCCCTGTAAGTCCCTAGTAAATGGTACCCCAAGTACGTAGAGCATTGGTACTGAAGGGAGTACCCAAGGGCTACAGCACAAGTTGTGCCACCCTGGGAAGCCTCCCCAAGGCCATGCAAACTGGCACAGCAGCATGCATCCCTTGGTGCATAGAAAAACGAAATGTGTGTAGGAAGCTGGGTTTCTGTTGCAGTAACCCCCCCGCCCACATTTTTTGCCAGACTACTGGTGCACTTTGACTTGATGTGCCCTGGTTCCCTTTTCAATTAGGTTCCCAGGGCCTGTGTTCTTTCCCAAAACGGTACCTTGTACCCCCAAATGGCACCCCTCTTGCCACTTCTAAAATGTACCATGGGTACCAAGGGCCCTGTGGCCAGGGAAGGCCTCCAAGGGTTGCAGCACTTATTGTGCCACCCTTAGAGGCCCTGTAACTTCACACACACAAGCACACTGCCATTGCAGGCTGCGTGTTTTGGTGCAGAACAGAGTGAAGAGTCGACATGGCATAGGGCCACCACCCCTCTAGCTGGGTGTACTATACCAGTGGTGAGGGTATAGGTGCATAAGCCCTGTACCCCTACAGTGTCTTGACCAATTCCTAGACCTTGTAAGTGCAGTAATGCCATTAAGAGTATATGGGGCTGGGAGTTTGTCATTACGAACTCCACAGCACCATAATGGCTTTACTGAAAACTGGGAAGTTTGGTATCAAACTTCTCAGCACATTAAACCCACACTAATGCCGCAGTGGGATTTAATGAAAAATGCACTTAGAGGACATCTTAAAGATGCTCCCTGATAAATGACCAGCCTCTGGTGGATTAGTTGACTGGTACACACCAGCCTGCCACCAGGAGACATGTTTCTGGACCCCTGGGGTGGGAGCCTTTGTTCCCTAAGCCAAGAAAGAAAACCTTTCCTGGGAGGAGGTGGGCCACCTCCCCCAGGCCAGGAAGTGCCATCTGTGGCAGGGGAACTTCAAAGGCCTTGCCACCTTTGCAACATGACCCCCAGCCTCTCCTGCTTTCAGGAGGAGGCCCCCTACCGCCTCCCCTCCTTTTCAGCAGAAAGACAGGCAGAAAAAATTAGCACAGCCTAGAAAGTGTGCCCACCTCTGCCAATTCCACCCCTCAGGTGGTGGAGGCAAGGTGAAGCCCATTCTTCAGTGCCTGCCATCTTACAGATGGCAGGCACTATTCAATCAGGATTAGGGATTGTTCCCACTCCCCTACGTGGGGTGAGCACACCTAGGGTGTAGTCACCCTAAGGTCAGTAGCCCATTGGCTACTGACCTCAAGATCCCCAAAACGCCCATAAATACAGTATTTAGGGGGCAGCCCTGAACCAAAGACAGATTGCCACAACCTAAGAAGAAGGATGGAAGAAGATGCCCAGCAAAGGAGACAGCAGAGAAGAACTGACTTGGCCCCAGCCTTACCGGCCCGTCTGCAGTTTCTAGAGATCCTGCACCAAAAGTCACCATGGCTTGCAGTCAGTGACCTTCAGAACCCCTGGGAGGACGGACAGCCGTCCACATAGACCAGATCTCCTGTGAACAGCAGCTCTGTTCAAAAGAAACAGCCAAGAAAGACTCGAGCCTGCTGAGGACAAAGAAACAACATGCCTGGAACCACCACTGCACCCCACGCCTATGGCCCAAGTTGGAGTGGGCCTCCGGCCACAGCGAGGTCCCCCAGGCACTCCAGTGTTCGAGCCTACCATGGGTTGACCGCTCCAGGACTCCCCGACATCGCCGGCAGCCTCTGCATGGAGACCCCCCTCAACCGCAAGTGGCTCAGTAAGGTGATATCCGACCTCAAAAGACACCCCTGCATCCAGCCGCCCTGCATCCTGGAGAAGAGAATTCGAGGTGCACCTACGCCCCGAGCCCTCCAACTTACCTGCCCAGCTGTTGGTTTCACCTGGAAGACTTCCTGGAACGTGCCTGCAGCCAAAACCGGCAACTCCCATTGAAAACAGGTCACCCGATGACAAAACAGCACCCTGCCGCCCCTGTGGGTGCACATTTTGTGCTAAACTGGATCCCCCTTTGCCCTGAGCTTAAGTTCAGGAGCTTTGCTCCCACAACCTTGTGGCCTACTAGTGAGCAGCCACCAACCAGAGGCCCCCTATCCCCCATTGGAAAACTTGGGACTCAGCACTCAGCACCCGGCCGCCCTAATGCCGCTGAGGGTGTTCTGAAAGTGCATCCTCAACCCTGGGAGAACCCTGGTTCTTACCTCAGAATACCAACACCCACAGACAAGTACCTGTAAACCGATAACTTCAGTTTCTCCTATAGGATTGAATTGACTGGTTTTCTTTGAAAATTCTTTTAAGTGTGGAGTTGGTTTGTATGAAAACTTGAAAAACTACAAATGTACCAAAAGTGAATTACTTATCTTTTGTCTAGGAAATGTCTCAGTGTGATATCTAGGCATATCACACTGATTAGTAAAAGTAACTTAAAAACTAATCCAAGAAGTAACTAGTATTGTAATCTAAAAAAGTAACTGACAATTAATTCTGATTATTGACTTACCAGAAAATCAACCAACTGCATTTGAACCTGCATTCAAATGCAATTAATTACAGAAGTATTGCAAAGTACTATTTCACTTAACCTGATCCAAAATGGCTTGGTTCGAGAAATAAAATAACTAAATAAATATTTTATACAAACAAATTTGTTCAGTCTTTGAATGTCTGGCATCATTTCTTGCCTGAGTTTGTACAATAAATGCTTAACACTACCCTCTGATAAAGCCTTACTGCTCACCCAAACTACCACAAATAGAGAGTAAGGTGCTATCTACTTTTACCTCTGCCTACCTTTGGGGTTCCACTGGACTCTGTGCACACTGTACCTCATTTTGGTAGAGCATATACAGAGCCAGCTTCCTACGAACTAGAATTCAACCATCTTGGTTTTTGGTGGAATTAGGCACACTGGAACAGAGTTATGCCCACGTGCAACAGGAAGTGGTAATGTAGAGGGTGTAGTCATCCTAAAGGTAAGTAGCGCATTGGCTTCTAACGGTCACTTTCCTTAACGCCCTCAAATTGAGTATTTAGGGGCACTCCTATGCCAGGAACTTAGATTTCGACTGATCCAGGGGAAGAGGACAAAGAAGATCCATGAGAGAACAAGAACTGAAGACTTGCTGTGGACTTTTGGTGCCAAACCCTGCCTGGCTGCACCAGTCTCGACAATCGTAAACTATTTATTTCCCTTACCTGCACCAGGCTTGGCTTGGTTCTAGAAATAAAATAACTTCATATTTTTATACAAACAAAATTAGTCTGAGTTCAGACTTTGAGTGTGTGACATCATTTGCTGATTGAGTGTGTACAACACATGCTTAACACTACCCTCTGATAAAGCCTTACTGCTTGCCCACACTAGCACAAATAGTGAGTAAGGCGCTATCTACTTTTACTTCATCCTACCTTTGGGGTTCCACTGGACTCTGTGCATACTATACCTCATTTTGGTATAGTATATACAGAGTCAGCTTCCTACATTGTGCCATGCCAAAGCTGCGCTGCCAAGGTATATATGAGTCACCCCTCTGGAAGGTCTCTCTGCCCTTAGGAAGGGTGCATTATATCTATGGTGAGGACATATCTGCATGAGCAGATATTACAGTTCAATATTAAGTCTATTCTTAATACTGTAAGTGACAGTGAAGCCTTATAGAGTCCATGGGCCCGATTTGCAGAACTAGCTTAAGACAAAATCCTAAACTTACTACCATTTTGGTATTCACAGAAGGCACTTACTCATTTTGGTATTCACAGAAGGCATTTACTCATTTCGGTATTCACAGTAGTTAGGAGTCCTAACTTTAGGACTCCTAAATGCCTTCTGTGAATACCGAAAGTCTTAAAGTTAGGATTTTTTTTAATCAGTTTAGGAGTAGTAAAGTTAGGACTCCTAACTTTAGGACTCCTAAATGCCTTCTGTGAATACCAAAAGTCTTAAAGTTAGGATTTGTCTCAGTTTAGGAGTCCTAACTTTACTACTCCTAAACTGAGAAAAAAGTCCTAACTATAAAACTTTCGGTATTCACAGAAGGCATTTAGGAGTCCTAAAGTTAGGACTCCTAACTTCTGTGAATACCGAAATGAGTAAGTGCCTTCTGTGAATACCAAAATTAGTAAGTGCCTTCTGTGAATACCAAAAATTTAGGATTTTGTCTTAAGTTAGTTCTGTGAATCGGGCCCCATGGGCTGTAAACTCCCCAACCTCGAGGTCCATAGCACCATGAAGGCTTTAATGAACCTAGAAGAGTTTGATATCAAACTACTCCTAATAATAAAACCACCCAGATGCCTGGGTTGAATTCATAAAAAAAATGCACTCTGGGTCCCCTGAAAAACCAACAGCTCTAGTAGTTTCTTGACTGGTTCGAGTCAGCCTGCTGCCTTAAGACGCTGTTCTGTACTGAGATCATTCATATACAAACTAAGAAGGAGAGGGGCTAAAACGCACCCTTGGCGAACCCGCCAACCAATACTAATGTAATCAGAGACTTCGGCTTTGTTACCAAATCTGATTTGTGCCATAGTGTGAGTATGCAAGCAGACCAACAGGTAGACTAAGGTTGGATCCATTTGCAAGTTAATAAGATTGACACAACTTAGCCAGATTAACACAGTCAAAGGCCATTGTCAAGTCCATGAAGGCTAAATAAAGTACAGACTGCTTGGCCGCTGTGTATTTCCCAATAATCAAGTTTAGGTTGAGGTATTGGTCGATCGTGTCTATGCCAATTCAAAATCCAGATTTGCATGTATTTAACAAATTACTTACAGTGACCCAATCTACAACTCTACTGTACAAAACCCTGCCTAACATTTTGGCTGGTATGTCTAGCAGAGAGATTGGGCAGTAACATTTAGGTTCTGCCCTGTTGTCCTTTTTAAAAATTGGAACAATGACTGAGGAAGCCCAAGAGCAGGGAATCAGCAACCTGTTCAGGCTGTTATACACATTCCTCAACAATGGGGCCCAGAGGTCTAAGTTGCACTTAATAATGTCAAGCGGGAAGCCATCTGGCCCAGGTGCTTTCCCTCCCGTACTATTCTGAATAGTGGCCTTCACATTCCTGTAATGAAATGGATGGGAATGATGGAGGACCCCCAGGCCATAGCAGCAGATCGAACGGGTTAGCATTAGAATACATTTTTCCAAAGGGTGCCAATCAGTCCTCCCCAGTTATGTGACAACTAACCACTGATCCACCTTGATCTAGATCTGCATACAGGAAACGGCCTTCCAGAATGACTTGCTGGCCTTTGTGTGAGCAGTGTCTCAGAGAAGAGACCCCTGCTGGGAAATAACTTAATTCCTCCTGTTTATAGTTAATTCATAGGCTTTACGCTGAAAGGCCACTAAGCTCGGTTAAAGGGCTGTGGATTGAAAGGTCCTCGGAGGAGTCGGTCTGCCCGTGAACAACCACGATCAAACCATTGCGGGATCCAGGCTGCGATCTGATAATTGTAGAGCGAGAGAGAGGGAGAGTCTTATCTCCTCACAGAGGGTAACAAAAGAGGCGACAGTTGCTCCACCAGCATCATTCTCTCGAAGACAGTTCAAAACCATCTGCAAATTTGCAGCTACTAACCCATTGAAGAATTTAGATGGATTGGGCGGCTTCCAACATAGCCTAAGGATAACAGTCAATGCATTTAATTTTTCAAAGGCTGGCCTCTCTTGGTACGTCTCTTTGTTAGCACCAGTGTATGCGCGTCCCCAGCCCCCAGTGTTTGCGGCGTTCGAGGAGCCGATTCCGGTCTCCAGGTAGGGATTCGACGACTTTGATCCCACACTCTTTCAGAGGACGCCACTCTTAGGAGCAACAACGAAGGTAGGAAGAAATTCTTCTTTCTTTCGGGGACACCCTCTAAGCTTGGTTTGTATAGTGCCCAAACCCTGAAAAGCATTAAGATAATAGAGGCACAAGCTAAGGGACCAGATAAGTGTATGGAGATAGGAGAGGCTCTCAGGTCAGGCGGCTCAGCGATAACGGTAACAGATATCCATGTACCTAAAATAAATAGATATACCCTTCGAGCAAGAGCAGTCCACTCTTCAAATATCTACATCACCAAATCAGTCTATCCTCTGCATATTTCTCCCGTAATTTCCGAAGTGAAGGCCCTCACAAGACAGCGCAGACTTAAAGGGGGCACCACGGACGAAGGTACTGATCGTAAATGCAAAGAGGCTGACGTTGGCAAGAGAAGAGGAAGGGGTCTTCTTCTAAGGTTAAAATTACCCCTCGCACAAAATCTAATATAAAGTTAAGTCCACCTCTACCACAAACTCTACCCAGACTGCCTTAGTAGGTGATATTTCAAAGAACACGGGTCAGGGCAGCCTCCTGAGGGCACCTAGCTCCCCAAGCTCTCCTAAGGAGAGGGCAGCTAATATCTTGAATACACCAGATACAGTCCCCGTCAAGACTTTAAATACGCATTCAGCAGTGAGCCACTCAAACAGATATTCCGCTTTGGCTATAAATGAACCTCAAGTTTTGCCTGCGAAATCACTGAAGGCCTCCAACACTGCATCCTCCAACACCACAGATGAACACAACTATGGATATATCAGACACAACATTGCATTCCTTGGCTGACATATTACTTGCTATGAAGGCTGAACTAACTAAAAGAATCACTATGTCTGAGACAAATCAAGCTGAAATGACTAACAGATTTTTAGTCTCCGAAGCGAACCAGGCAGCAATCCAAGCCTCTTGTGAAGTACTAGCTAAAAGGCTAGATGAAGTCACGTTAAGAACAGAGGCAATCAAATTGGAAATCCCTAAAAGTAAGGACACCGTGCGCACTACCACAGTGAACATTGCTAAACTATTGGCTCAGAACCAAGGACTGAAAGACTATCTCCAGAGTCTGGAGAATCACTCCAGGAGGAACAATCTAAGGCTTTTAAATGAACCGGAAGCATTGGAGGGACCTGACAAAGTGGTTTGTGATATCTGTATTAAAAGAGACAGTATTAAAGAATACGACAGAAGTGGATCTCGCACATGAGATACAAAAGGTACATCGAACATCCCTTCAAAAGGAACCTCGACAGCCAAAACCAGTGAAAGATACTGGTTAACTTTTTAACTTACTCAGTTAAGGAGCAGATTTTGTCTTCCGCTCTTAAAGAAGGTACCATAACCTTCAAAAGATATTTTTAAAGCCAATATTGATGTTAATTTTTCACTAGTCTTTTTTGGGGACGATGGTTTATTTTGTCAGACAGCACCGCAGGCTCATCGTGGGTTACTACTATATCTGGTACTACTTGCACGGAGAGAGGTCTGTAAAGAGTGGAAAGACCTACCTCCGAAGAGAGAGGACTGGCTTAAAGCCACAATCTGACAAACATCTGTCTGCCCCTCACAAGATGAGGACGTAACCTAAGATTAATATAGCTGGTCCTATGATTACATCAAGTCCCCATACAAACGGGACCGGTCGGGCGACCTAAGCAGGTGCGGTAAGCCGGGAGGCCCACAGATCGAAACATCGGCTTCATAAGACCCACAGAAGCTTATTGATGAGAAGAGGACTAAAAAAATTAAAATTAAAATAAAAGAAATTAAATCAAGCCGTTCTTTCCCGCGTTCATTGGGTTTATGGACAGCAGCTAAAACCCCCCTGGCCCCTGACGTAGTAACCTAGTATTAAAATCACACCCCAGACAGAGATGTAATTGCTGGCCTTGTTGAAATTTGGCCTCCACTAGTGTAAAGATGTATGTGAATAAGCCAAGAAATCTTTGATAGGGCATACTCGCAAACATTGTTGTAAAAATTAATCAAAAATAGCGTCAGGACCCCCTTGAAAGAAACAGCTTGTAAATCAGAGTCCGGGGTGCTTATAGACTAAGCCCACTATCCAAAGATTCATCCATATAGACACTGCATCAGAGGATCTGCCAGAGTGAGATGGGATAGCGGGAAGACTAAAACCCATGAAACTATCCAATACTATCTAATTAGTTTCCCAGGTCTCCTGCAAAAAAACAATGTCATACATTTTTACAAACGTTTGCCAATCGGGCATTAATAACTTAGACATATTAAATCAGTAGAGACTAAGGGCCACATGCATCAATAAAAAAAACGGTCGCAATTCCCTTTTGCAACCGGTATTTTTGAATTTGGAATGCATCATGCCAAATGCAAAAATTGCAAATTAAGTTATCGCAAAATTTGTGATGGTAATTTGCTAAAACTTTGAAAAATTCACAAAAGTGCATTATTAAAAGTTCCATGTTGCACACATACATGCCCTTGGGGCATGTGTGTGCAACATGTGGTCACATGCTAATTTCAGGGGTGCATCAGGGTGATCTTTTGGCACCCTAGCAACTGCATGCGCAATTTGTGAGTACCTATTTGGAACTCGCAAATTGCGCATGCAATTCCCATGGGTCTCTAGGCCCATAGGAATGAATAGGAAGCAATTCCCTAATTGCGATTCGCAATTTGCAAATCGCAATTAAGAAATTTGTAAGAATTGCTAAAATGTTAGCGAAACTAACATGCATAGGCAATTGTGATTCCTTAATAGCGATTCCTTAATAATCGCTATTAAGGAATCGCAATAGCCTAGCTTGATGCATGTGCCCCTAAAGCATCAAAGAGGTTAAAAAAATAGGGGGTCCATATCCCAGTAACAATAAAACCATAACACCAGAAAAGAGGAAATGTGGGATAGGACACCAGACTATACAAGCAGAAAAAGAGCTATGGTGGTCAAAATTAAAATGCATAAAATTAAAATTCTTAGTTTGTGTATGTACTTTAACCTGTTTTTTAAACTACATACCTGTATAAGAGCTGGGATGACAGTCTGTACAGTCTTGTTGATGACTTGGAAACTGTAGGTATCATCCAGACGCATTATATTTGCTCCCATAAAGGTAAAAATGGGCATAATATTGTGGAGAACTTTATCCTGAAAACAGACACAGTTGTAGCTTAAATAACAACCCACTGAAACAAAGGTGTTCTTCAACTGCATTACAGATATTCAACACAAAATAATAATTGTCAATATCCTCTGTGATGATATATTTTCCCCATTCTGACTGTATCCGGGATTTCACATTTGCAGCCTACTAATCACATCAATTTGGAGGTTTTCATATCTTACAGGAGGAAAAAGAAGACAGTCTACCATCCAATCATCCATAGATGCTTTGAATACACTTACAAGCAAAGTGGGCATAAAACGTGCATTTGCAAGCACAGGGAATATTTATGAGGAAAGTAGTTTGAAAATAGAGCGCGGTTTGAAAAGAGCACCAGCATACAATGGGAGCCTGTAAAGTATTAGAATTATATAAAATGTAAGTTCATGGCACTTTAGAACAAAAGAACGCTGACTGTTTTTCAGGATAAGAGTAAAGAAGAGGTAAAGAGCTCTGAAGGGGAAGTGAATATTTTTAATTTAGTAGCTTCCTACATTGTATTAAAATGGAACTTGGAGCCAAGATGCACAGTTCGAGCATTTTGGTGACGAAACCTCTGGCAATGAAAACAACATCTCCAAAAGGGAAGCGCAAGATTTTAAAAGTTCGAAAATTAAACTGTTTTTGGAGCACTGAACTCTTGACTTTGGGTTTCTAGAGTCTCACAAATGTCCCATGCATATCACCACCGACCACTCGTTCAGAGCTTCTTCGACAGCCTCTGCACCTGATTCTACACAGGTAAACACTAAACACTTTTAAGACAGTCCTACATTATAAATGTTTAACCGAAGAGTTTTGTATGACCGTAGCAACCAATTTTAATGGGTCTCAATTTGCAACCTACCTCATGTATATTAATGCGGTTTGTCGAAATGTGACCATCTACAAATAGATATCTTGTGAACCAACCTATTGATACATGTAAAATGTAAAATGTAGTATACTTGTAAAGCGCACAGCTGCCCCAGCAACGGGGCGTCCCGGCGCTGTATAACTCTGGGGAACCCGTCCTGGCTTTCCCTGTGGGATGGTCCCTTGCTGGGAGTCCCCAAGGTGGAGCCAGGCATCCCCGGAATTGGTGGGGCCGTTGTGGAGATTAGGCAAGCTAATGTCCAGAGTTGCCGAGTGGAACCCCTGATTAGAGTAAGCACCGAAGCGAGATTTATCGAGTCCGCTGACCAAGGTCCACGACCCTGCCGCGTCGGGAATTGAACCCTGGTCCCAGGCTGACTTCTGCTCTCAGGCCTGCCGCCTCTAACCAGTGAGCCACACTACTCCACATAGGTTGCCACTCAAAATACCAATGCATTCAGCACTTTGCACCCATTTCTACACAATCCATTTTAGTAGATTCCTAATATTAAATAAGAAATAGCAAAAAGTTATTTGATGCAATTTATGATTTCATATTAGGAATCTTTGTACATCAGGCCCCTACAACTCCAAATTCATAATCAAAACGTCTTCATTCCCATAAATGTATCTGGTAAAGGACCTATCCAGGTTTTAGGTGCAAACATATAAGGCCTATCTATCATGGCAAAGGTTTTTTTTTTTTTTACTTCTGAACTATACAAATGAGGCTGAGAATGAAATTGCAACTAAAGCTGATCTGATGTCTAGCAAAAGCATGAAACTTGTGAGCACGAGAGGGATGATTGGTGGTAAAAAGGGTGAGGTACAGAAATGGAGAATAAATCTAGAACTCAAATGCAACATATAAACTAATCTAAAAAGATGTCTGTGACTGTGCTTTGAGAGGTGTGCACTTCTTAGAGAAACAAAGTTGTAACATTTGAGAGTTGCCTTTATAAACATAAGGTGAAAACATCACTCACAGGAAACATTCCAGCTGCAGCACCCAGGAGGAGCAGTGCATGGTGATGGGTCTGAGGCATGTTCGACACCCGGACACACTGGACAATCAGCTCAACGTTAAACCTTTCTTCATCAAGAACATCTGGCAGGGAATGAAACCAAATAGCAGTCATGTACATTTTTCACTACAGGCAACGGAGAGGCCACAACAAACCTATAACAAAACATTGCAAAAGGTAGAAGCCAGATTAAGCTTATTTAATACTTGTAAGGAATCATGGAGAAATTGTATTGAGGTTGCTTGGACAAGATGGTAGCCAAGGTAACAGACTGCTATTGCTGTCTTATGCTTAGTAACAATCTGATAAACAGAGAAAAGGACTATCATAATTTGATGCTGAACTCCTTTTGGGTTTAAAACAACCTGTGTGCGGCCGCGCTCCATATTGGATTAGCACTCGCCAATAGCCTTCTGCTGTGGGCTGCAAAAGAAATACGACTCAGTAGCCCCCCTGTGTACTATGGTCAATGTGGTACATCTTTGCAAAGATGCAATCTTTCCAGTAAAGGAAAGTTATTAGCTATTAATTTGTTACAATATTTCATTTTGTATATGTCCCAGACGCGTTTGAGTATTTTATGAGCTCTTCAGTGGAGCACAGCAGGTACTGTGGGCCCGATTCACAGAACTAACTTAAGACAAAATCCTAAACTTACTACCATTTTGGTATTCACGGAAGGCACTTACTCATTTCGGTATCCACAGAAGTTAGGAGTCCTAACTTTAGGACTACTAAATGACTTCTGTGAATACCGAAAGTCTTAAAGTTAGGATTTTTCTCAGTTTAGGAGTAGTAAAGTTAGTAAACTCATTCAGGTTCATAGTATCGCACTAGTCGCAAGATTAATAGCCATAAAAAGAGACTAAACACCAAAAGGCGGAGAAGTGTGGCTCAGGGGTTAGAGGCAGCAGACCCGGAAGCTGAGATCGGTCCTGGACCAGGGTTCAATTCCCCGCCTCGGCGGGGTCTTGGGCTAAAAATTCCACGGACTCGATAATTCTCGCCCCGGTGCCTCCTCGACTCACGGGTTCACACTCTGCGACTCTGGGCAATAGCTTGCTTAATCTCCACAACGGCCCCTCGCGGCGGGATGCCTGACTTTCACCATGTGGATACCCTGCTATCTCACTGGGGAATACCAGGAAGGGTTCCCTAAGCAAGCGCCGGGAAACCCACTGCGGGTAGCTGTGCGCTATATAAGCTCAACTACATTTACATTTACATTTACAAGGCAATCACCATGAGGGAATGTGGTTGCCATTTGCTGGTGGTAATGACCAGGCTTAAACCCTAAGGGGTGAGATCCCCAAGGCACTGCACTGCACTGAAAAAAGTTAGGGGAGAACATTTCTTCAGATATGAACTGCTGAAGCAAAGATTTGGAGTATAGAAGCACTGGATCCCCATGTAGTGTGCATACAAAGAACCTGAACTCAGGGAACTGGGATGGCAACTATATGGTTCTAGTGATATCACCATGGCCTCACTTCCGATTTCAAGATGGATCCAGTGCCTTCTACTGGCATGGAAGAGTTATGTCAAAAGTTTCTGCATTCAGTCTAGAGCCTGTGGTATTCAAAAGGTGATAAATCTACAGGAAGAAGAAACTATAAGAAAAAAGGTTCTTGGAAATTGCTTCTTTAATTTCAAAATAATCAACTGTATAGAAAGTGGGTAACTAGAAAGCTTTCCGCTGGAAGCCTAGGAGCAAGCACATTTTTCTTCTTTGGAAAATAATCAGGTTTCTAAAGCTTGCAGTGATTGGGGGGGGGAGGGAGGGGGGGGGGAGTGTGGGAACTCTGGATACAATTATTCACCCACCACACACTGTCTCTGTGACATCCACAGGAAGGACTGGAACCTGTGTCAACATATGTGGAGATGGGAGTCCTAGGTTGCATAAGCAAAGACTACCGAGTAAGTTATGTGGATGGCAGGGTGCATCCACAAAGTTTACAGATTTCAAGAAGGCAAACTATGTCCATACAAATACAGAACCAAAGGTTGTATAGAGGAGAAGACTGGAGGCTTGGATGACTAAGCTGAATGGCTAGGTCTAAGACTAAGGGAATGGAGGCCCTGTCTAAGAGCTGGAGACAGCAAATGTCTATGATGAGACATATAGGGAAGTCGGAATATGCAACAGATCCAGAAGTGGACTGTAGATGAGGTTAACTTGAAACTCCATGGTCCGATCCCCTTAGTGGATCCCAGTACAGGAGCATGAGACAAAGCTTTTCTAAGGCCCAGTAGGTTTTAAGCGCTAGGTACCTCAAGAGACAGACATACCTTTGCAGCGTAGAACACCCGTCAAAACGTTTGGGAACTGGAAGGGGAGAAATGATTAAAAAACACATCTTACTTTTCCGCCAAAACAGTTTGTGTTCAGAACAAAATTCTATTGATGACCTAGGACTGTGGAGACATCCTTAAGCGTAGTGTTGTGTTTCAGAAGCCTATAAACATTGCTTCTTGGTTTCAACTCAACTGGGACCGGCCCTGATACAGAACCAATGGTCTTGCAGGGCTTTGATAACTACTTGTAATAGGCGTCTAATTGTACACACAATGCACTATTTGGGCCAAGAAGAACCAAACTGCAGTCCCACCTGAAGAGGTGATTTTTTATTTTATTTATTTTTTTGCAGAGTTTTATATAGCGCAAACTAGACCCGAACCGAATCAGGTATCAGAGCGCTTTACATATTTTTCCAGTTACGTTACATTTCCAGTTACTTTCATTTTAGGCACGGGGAGATTAAGTGATTTGCCCAGAATCACAGGAGGTTTTGGCGTCGTTACCGAGACTCGAACCCAGATCCCAAGGCCCGAGGTCGAGCGCCCTAGCCGTTAGGCCAACTCCTCTCCCCCTTGCCCGATTTAGAGGCATCTGCATCAGGCTTCATGGTCCTAGCCAGCACAGCACAACAGCACTCTTAGACTCATCCCTTAGATCCTGCAAAAGCCATATCAGTGTAACCTTCAACACAAATAAAGTGCTGAGGACAGGAATGAGCTGGTGTGTGCTTTCCAAGCACATTTTAGGTGAAAGACAAGAGCTGTTATGATCGATGAGCTCAGCCATACTGGACTTGGAGTGCCATCAGAGCATTCACTTCTGTTTGGTTATACCAGAATCTTGGAAGATCCCAGTGACTGGACGCATTAGCATCCATCCAAGAGTATGAGAAATAACTGAACAGTTTGCATGTGAGGAATCGTTCTGGAATCTTAAAACAGTATTAGTCGAAGCCAGTGTTATGTAGCACAAGAATCTTCCGAAATTAGAGAAAAGTCTGGAAGCAGAAAAAAATAAAAATCTTTTAAAAATGCATGCTGCACATTGTGCAATGTGCCACAGTATAATTAGTTGGCTATCTCTGATACCTTTTGAAGAGAAAAAGAGGATGGGATGACAGAGTGGGCATGTACATGGGGACAGATCAAAGCTAATCACATGTTTGGGCCCCCTGATGCTATGGAAGATGTTCTCATTCTCTTGCCTAAAATAAAAAGATATCCCAGATGTTTGAAAGAATAAGGTCTTGGGACATATCAGTGTATTTTTCAGGAGGATGAAGCGCAAAACCTGCGATCTGCAAAAATAGCTAATTATCTGAGTCAGCTTTCCATTTCACAGCCAACAACAAACCAGTCACATTTAAAAGAAGGAAATTACTTCAAGAGTTAAGGAACTTCAAATGTCAAACGCTGCAAGACTATCAAGTTTACAGGCAACATATTATAGAGCATTTGTTACCTAGCTAGCTCTGAAGCTTAGGAATGCCTTTAAATGATCACAATCTTCAATCATGAAATAAATGTGCATAAATATTTTATTTGTCCTTCATTAATCAAATATTGTAGTGAACTTCATTGTCTCAAAGTCAATGAATGCTTATGGAGCCCTCTCAACCACATTCAACTGCACTAATCATGAAAATATAAAACACAAAGAATTCTCACAGTTCGTTCGATCATTACCTGCAGGGATCCTGCCTCCATCTGGGGATAGTTTTTGACAAATGTTGAGCATACAACTCAGAATAAGTTGTTTTGTGTATTCCAGGCTTTCTTGCTCAGATGGCATACACTCCAAGCATCTAAGAGTGGCAGAAAATGAGAGTTTATAAAACAGGAAATTAAATTGTGCCCTGACAGGGTACGTTTTTATGGTTTGACCACAGTGCAGCACATTGTAGCAAAGGTCACAGCAGCCTTGAGGAAAATTCATTGTGAAGCAGCAGCTTTGCTAATCCCCAAGACTTTAAGGCAAAGATAGAGGCCATGTTAGTAGTTCTGAATAAAAGTTTACATTACATTTTCAACCACTGAAATAGGTGGATATATGACAGTTGTGTGACTGTATGAGATGCCCTTAGTAAGAATGGTTCCAGAACAAGCCATTCTTTCTCAAAAGCGACATGAGCAAATTTTCCTGCAACAACAATGATATAAAGATTATCCAGAAATTGGAAAAGCCTTCAGACCGCAATACATCTGGTCTCTGCCAATACCAAGAGTCACTCAACAGCATTTTTTACAAATTCACATGAAATTGAACCACTCAAAAACAGGAATCCTTGCGTGTGGGTTGTAAAAAACATGTAACCACACGTCAGACTGGCCTAGAGACTGAACCTCCCCATACCACATAGACTTAAGTTAGTAATGTAGGTGCAATTATGGATTACAAACCGACTCCAAAGTGAAGTACACTAAGTGACCAAAGTTGTTTTCAACACTATGAGACCATATTAACATACCTTTCCCTAACTGGGTTTCCACCCCAGGGTTCAGGGTTCAGGCCTCAGCAGCTCTAGTGCTCTCATGCTTAGAATCCACCAATGGGTTCCATATCAGGTTCACAAAGTGTATAAATCAATGATCTAAAATAAATCCAGAATTCTGCTTTCTGACAAGTTCCCACCCTGAATAGAAAAGTAACAGTATCACTGCTACCCTTGAGGTCCCACGCTGGTGACCAGTGTCAAGAGCAATTACTTTCAAAGCTCTCTGCATCACCCACCAGGCAATCTACAGTGCTGCCACATTCTCTCAATAGTCCAGACTTGGGTATTGCCATTCTGAATTGTTCTGCCTTTCAGAAGAACCAGAAAAAGTGGAAGCTTCTTTTCTGTTCAAACTTGCTAACAGTGGAACACCCTAAATACGAAAAAAAGGTACATTGTAAGAAACTAGCTTTATGAAAAGCTATAAAGATTTGGCTTTCCTTAAAATATTACTCAACTGACCAAGTCTATAAGAAGCTATGAAAGTGTTCTGTATAATTCAATCATATCTCCAGCTGGCTTGGTCCTTTCATTGTTGGGTGGATTCTAGGCAATACTCCTGAGCACAGTGCTTCCAGTGGGTTTAGGCACCATCAGTTTTATTTAGCATTTTTATAGTGCTGTGTTGGGGTGTTGTGTTGGGGACTGTGAAAGAGTCTACAGTGGGTTAGCCCCTGTCTCTGTGTTGTGTATTCCACACAGTATTTACCCTGCTCATTAGTTTAAACGGTTGACACAATGCAATCTAAAAATGTAGAGTACCTGCATGCACGGTTGCATCTGCTCTCTCACTCTCTGCGACAGCCCATGCTTATACGCAGAGAAGTTCAATGCGCCATGCTTATAACGGAATTTTAAACCTTTTGGATTTAACGGTTTTCATACAGGTAAAACAACAATAAAAACCCTTTCAAACATGTACAAGACGAGTACCCATGAAACGGATGCAAATTTGGATAAGAAGTCCTGAATAAATAATGCTAACCATTTAGCTTTTCACCTTACAATCCACAAATGGGATTCTGGGCCTTGAAATGGTTAGAAAAGCGCAGTACAAATAGAAATAAAATACAATATCCGTGGCGTGGCCAAGATAGCGGGGTGGTGAGATGCTCTTCACTATATCTCCCACCGGCCACCTGTTTTTTACAATGTTTTCAATTTCCAGTTAGGTAGTGAACCATAGTCACTGCCTCTCGGAGTAACAGGGGACTTGCATTACTCCTTGGGAAAATTGAATGAGCATTGCTGGGCAAACAATACGGCTGAAGGGGCATGCTGCAGGGCACAATGGCAGCCCTGGATGCACAGCTGCAAAGACAGAGGTTCTGGAGCCCTGCCCTACGTAGGGGGAGGTGAGACTCCAATACAACAGCTGGGTGTCCGCTGCTGCACTAGCTGATGCACACTGGCGTGAGGTGAGGATCCCGGGACGATTGCTGGAGAGAGGGTCAGCAGTCAGATGGCCTGTGTGGCCTGCTTCTGCATAATGCAAAATGGCGAACGAAGCACCTGGGCCTCCATACACTTGATTGATTCTGGACACCTGGCGGGACCATGGAGCCCTGGAGCTGCAAATAAGGTTGGCTGCGCCCTGTGACTGGATCAGCTGGATGGTACTCTGGGACCCCCACCACTGAACTGCTGGTTTGGGGCTGCTGAAGGTACACATGTGGGTATGAGGGGACCCCAGGATAGCAATAGGGTTATGACTTCAGCAAAGGCAGGCCTTCAAAGGCAGTTAAACACCCGGACCACAAATCAGTGGTGAGAGACTGAGTTCTTTTATGAGTGGGCAAGGTGCTTGCTTTGGCAATCCTAAGGTGCTCTGCTAGGGAGTAGTGTGGTCGAGCAGCCACAGGCTCATCATTGAGGAGTGCAAGACATCTGAAAATCCACATGATGATCAATAAATGAGACAAACGACTCAAGAGAGAGATCCACACCAATTTATAAAAATAGCAAGTATCTTTATATATGTTTAGGTATCAAAAGAGAATCATTCAGGTAAGTACGTTTTTAACTATGAATTATTTTTTGTTCAAAACTTTAACAGTGCAATTTCTGGAGGCTGCAATGTCATCCTATTGGAGGACAAGTCAGCACAGCATACACATATAGTACAGCGACTTACGGCACTCTTCTCCAGGAGTTAAGGTGAGTGGTGGGGAAGGTCCAAGGCAGCATCAGCAGAACACAACCGGCGGCACTAGGGTGACTGCGTGCAGAGGTGCAAAACCGTATTGGGTGCCCACTGTTATTCTATGGAGAATGGTTGCAGTATAAAGAGGCAGCCCTCACTCTTGGGGGACGGGGGGGTCATAAACTCATCTCTGGCAGCAGGCCAGCAAGAACCAGACAGTCAACACCTAGGAAGCTTGTAGGTTTTCAGCAGGCCCCTCTAAGGTCCCTTCTGTGTGCATCTATTAATACAGCCAATATTGTCTTCAGTGTGGGTTAATTAATACGAGATGTTTGATACCAAGCACCCCTATTGTAGTGAAGCCTTCATTTAGCTGGGGAACTCGTTTTCACCAGTGCCCCGCCCATGCTTTTAAAATGGCTTCTCTGATTGTCTTTGCCCGGGAGGTGTTCCACCATGAGGAAGATGTTCCTCTGAATGGCCCACTTCCACATGCTCTGAGCCAGATGAGACAACTGTGGAGAGTGTGTACCTCCCTGCTTTTGGATGTAGTACATGGCTGTCATGTTGTCCGTCCGGATCAACACAACTTTGTTGCACAGATGTACTTTGAAGGACTTCAATGCCATGAAGATTGCCATCAGTTATAGGTAGTTGATGTGCATCTTCTGTTGCTGCTTCGTCCACAGTCCCTGCACTGTGTAGTGGAGCACATGAGCTCCCCACCCGTGGAGAGATGCGTCCGTCGTCAGGATAATCTGTGGCACAGGCTCTTGAAACGGTCGGCCCTTGCAAAGGTTGTGTGGATTCCACCAATGCAGAGAGCTGTATGCCCGACCGGTCACCAACACTAGGTCTTTCAACTGCCCGTGAGCCTGATTCCACTGACGTGCCAAGCACTCTTGGAGCGGACGCATATGGAGCCTTGCGTGTGGGACAATGAAGATGCAGGAGGCCATCATGCCTATCAACTGCATGAACACTCTTGCAGGCAGTGAGTGTTGTGGTCTGAACTGTAGGATTAGCGACTGCATGTTGCTTATCCTCGCTGGGTTCGGCTGAGCCGTAGCCGCCAACGTGTCTATTGTCGCGCCTAAATACTGCCGCACATGTGCTGGCTGAAGGTGCGACTTTGGATAGTTGAGTGAAAACCCCAGACTGTGAAGAAGGTGAATGATGTGGGACATGTCGTCCGCACACTGCTGGGCCGACTTTGCCTGAACAAGCCAGTCGTCCAGGTAAGGGTAGACATGGATGTTCTGTCTCCTGAGGTGCGCCGCCACTGTCGCCAGACATTTGGTAAATACTCTGGGGGCTGTGGTCACCCCGAAAGGAAGGACTTTGAATTGGTAATGCTTGTTTTGAATGGTGAACCTGAGGTATTTCCTGTGGGAGGGGTGGAGTGGGATGTGAAAATAGGCATACTTGAGGTCCAAGGTCGCCAGAAAGTCTCCTTTGTTGAGCAGTGGAAGAACCTGTTGCAGTGTTAGCATGTGGAAATGTTCTGAGAGGATGTACTGGTTTAGGGGCCGCAGGTCCAGAATTGGCCGGAGTGTGCCGTCATTTTTTGGGATTAAGAAGTACAGGGAATATACCCCTGTGCCTTCTTCCTCCACCGGCACGAGCTCTATCGCGCCCTTGTGCAGCATGGCCAGAACCTCCTGCTGCAATAAGTGCAAATGCTCTTGTGACATAGGACGTTGCTTTGGTGGCATGTTGGGTGGAGTGTCTGTCAGCTCTAAACAATAGCCGAACTGGATAAGTTGCTTGACCCACCTGTCCGTGGTGATGGAGTGCCACGCTGACAGGAACCGCTGGAGTCTCCCCCCGACAGGTGTTGGGTGGTCGGGGGGCAGTGACAGGGAGTCACTGCTTGTGGTGGCAGAGGAACGGGAACTGTTGTTGCCTCTGCCTCTGCCCTTTGAGCTGTTGCCCCGGTATCCACCTCTGCTCTGTTTGGGGTAGGATGACTGCGCCCCACTTTTGTTGAACTGCGACTGCTGTGACATTTGGCCTCTGGTAACACCCCGATTGCCTGAGCGACGAAAAGTGTTCCCACGAAACTGCTGTGACTGTAGAGCCCCCATGGACTTGGCAGTCTCAGTATCTTTTTTAATTTTTTCCAGTGTGGTGTCGACTTCAGGACCAAACAGCCTGTCAGGGTTGACTGGTTGGTTGAGGATGGTTGTTTGTATTTCGGGCTTGAACCCGGAAATTCGGAGCCACGCCTGTCTCCTGAGCATCACGCTAGTATTGATTGCCCTAGCCGCTGTATCAGCAACGTCAAGGGCGCACTTGATAGCAGCATTGGAAATGAGTTTGCCCTCTTGTATAAGCATCTCAGCCCCTTCTTTGTATTGGTCTGGCAGGTGTTGCAACAGGGTCTCTAGGGTGTCATAATGTGCCCTGCCGTATCTGGCCAACAGCGCCTGTGTGTTTGAAATGCGCCAGATGTTGGCCGCCTGTGCTGCTACCCTCTTCCCTGACGCTTCTAGCACTTTTGACTCTTTGTCCGGGGGAGGAGCTTCACCCGTGGTTTGAGAGTTAGCTCGTTTGCGAGCATTAGAGACCACCAAAGAGTCCAGCGGCAGTTGGCCCCTTATATACGTTTGATCGCCAGGAGCCGGCCTGTATTTTTTTTCCATCCGAGGGTTAACAACCCTAGCTCTCGTGGGTTCCTTAAAAATGTCCGCAGCATGCCTTAGGACCCCCTTTAGCATGGGAAGAGTTTTCACAGTTTTTTCCGCAGTGGAGAAAGTGTCAAAAAGGAAATCAGCTTCCACAGGGTCAGCATGCATATCCACATCATGGTTCTTAGCTGCCCTTTCTATCAAAGCATGAAATGCTGTGGAATCCTCGGTGGGAGACGTCTTGACGTTGAACACCTGAGGGTCAAGGGTTGCCTGCTGATCCCCCTGATCACCTGTGTCCACCCACGAGTCCTGTTGCTCATCAGGCTCAGTGTGGGCTGGGAAATTATACTCCTCATCCTGCTGCTCCCCATCGTCTCCATCTGAATAGGTGGGTGATGGCGTTGCCCCCCGTGCAGGGTGCTGAATGCTGGGTTCGACCATCACAGGAGTATCCTCTTCAGGCCTTTTGCGTTTCAGGGGAATCTTGAAGGCCTCCAAAGGCTGTGACGCCGTAATCTTCCTCTTCAGAAGCGTCAGCTTCCCGGTATCGGCGTCGATGTACTGCTCCGACAAAGAGTGTTGCGGACGCGTTACACCCCCAGCCGGGGGAGTCGACTTCGACCTCTCCGGGTCCTTGGGCACCGATCGCGGTGCAAAGGCCTTTGGCGCCACCTTAGGTGGTAGCGTGAAAAGGATCTGTTTTGAAGCCTGTGGCGTAGGGACAGCCTTGGTCGCGGCGGAAGGGATCTTCGGTTCCGATGCGGAAGCTCTGTCCTTAATACGTTTTAGGGAGTCGGAGACCTGCTTGGTGAAGGAAGCGGAGGGCTTCGTAGACCCGACCGATGTCTTCAGTCCCCCTCCAGAGGAAGACTCGGGCGCCGACACCTTCTGCGTATCCGACGGAGGTGCACTGCGATCCCCGACCACAGCAGTGGACGCGGATGCCGACGACTTCGTCCCGACAACTTTGACCTTTGGTGCCGTAGTGCTAGACCATGGCTTCGCGGCCTTGGCAGCCGTGGTGTCGACAGGCCTTGAAGATTTCGGCACGACGGCCTCAGGGTGAACGGCCTCACCCGTTTTCTTCGGCTTTGGATCGGTGGTCGCTCTCGGCACCGATTCAGCGGCCGTTCGCGAGCCAGGGTCCTCGCCCACCTTCGCCACCGCAGAGGTTGCGACACCTTTCTTAGGCTTCGAGGCCACCGAAGACGACGGCGTCGATGGGGGAGCAGTCGGTTTCGGTTTCGATGGTGCGACGGCCATCTTAGTTGTAGTCGATACCGACAGTTTCGGTTTCGATTTAGGTAATGGCGGCTCCGCTGAAGTGTCTGTGGCCGGGCCGGAAGGCGGGGCCGTGGATATTGGTGTAGGGTCTAGGGTAAGGCCATGTGGCGATCCTTCGACCCGAGCCTTAGTAAAAGTACGAACGGGGTATAGCTCTTCCTCTGAGCTATCTTCCATGGCCCCGTAGGCCTCATCGTCGTCTCCTACCTCCTCGACGATTTCCTCCACGTCTTGGCCCTCTGCGTCCGCTTCGTAGTCGGGCTCAACGACCACCGAAGGAGGCGAAACTTGAAGATGGACCTGTTGCTCGTCCGCTTCTTAATTGACGAAGATGTCCACCGGTGCCGGAGCCGATCGCCGGGCCTCTAGGCGCGCCGAAGCTTGATGGTTTTCTTCGATCTAAACCTGGAACAGGCCATGCAGTTGGCCTCGTCGTGGTCCAGCGACAGTCATTTGTTGCAGACCGGGTGGACGTCGATGTGTGGGTATTTGGAACCACACACGGGACATTTCTTGAACGGACTCCGTTCCATGCCGTCGAAGTCTTGCTGCGTCGACTGGGCCTCGATCCTCGAAGTCTCACGACTCACGGGAAATCCGACTTGAAAGTTGGATGGAAGGGAGGCACCGAACGCGAACAATACCGACGGGTCAAAGAAGGCCTTTTGGCCTTGAAAAACTAAGTTATTGTCGATTCCGAACCGGAGTTAACGAAACCACATCCGAACCCAATGGCGGAAAAAAACTATCTAAGGATGGAGTCGATGCCCATGCGCACTGTAGTCCAGGGGAGGAGCCACCTATCTCGTGATACTTCGAAGACTCTTCCAGGACAACAAGGTGCAATCATCCGGACCCAACACTAGGCGGCGATCTATGCTATAGATATGAATTCAGCAGCCCACATGCCTCGAACATATTAGATGCAGTGACGTACGAGTTACTTACCTTCGGTAACGATGTATCTGGTAGAGACGATTCTAGACGCAGATTCCTTCACGTTGAATTATCGCCAGGGGTGAGACTGTTTCCGGAAACTTTTTGACTCTGCATCCCTGAGTGCCGGGGCCGGGACAGCATCACACGACTCCGCCCAGGCGTCGTCCGCATACAGCGAGGTCACATAAGCCCCGCCCCGGCGCACTTACGTAAGTTTTTTTCTTTTCCGCGTTCAACGCGGATCCGGTCCTTGCTATGGGCCTGTTTGGGCCCCTTTTTTCTTCCCATTGTGTCTTCTTTTGATGGAACAGTGTAGGAATGCCTTCGGGCTTCAAGACTTGGACGTCATGTGGGTGTCTTATGTCTGCGACAGACCCTCACCTCATTGTATGTGGGGTTTAAGGGAGGATCACGGCACCCCTGATTGTGAGGCATGCCAACAGTTGAAGCCGTAGTCACGGCGGGAGCGCCGGATAAAACTACTCTGGACGCGTCTCTCCAGGTCGGCATCCTCCCCTCGGTCAGCTTCGGCGGATGGCTTCAGATACGGCCGTGATGTCGTCCTCGCCCTTGTCTGATGTCACGTGAGCATCGCTCCCCGGTGGGTAAGTGTTGCAGTTTGGTCCCAGGGGCTGGTGTCCGGCCTGCCAGAGGCGTGGGCTCTCCGCGGGTGATGCGGCCCGTGTGTAGTCCTATCCACTGTGATGCACTGTGACGACTTCTTATGCAGGCGCACAACAGGGAATCCACTAAACCACACATTAAGGCACTTCACTGGCTGTCAGTTGCTAAAAGAATTCAGTTCAAGGCCTTGTGTACTGCCCATAAATCACTAGCAGCTAGTACTCCTCCGATTCTTCAATCTATCATCTCTCCGTATATCCCTAGAATATCCCTCCGCTCTGAGGTGAGACATCTTGCCATTGTCCCTAAATTCAATCGAGCACGGAGCGGGGCCATCTTCTTTCAGTCATCACGGCAAAAAGCTGGAATCAGCTCCCCGAAGTTATTCGTCTTGAAGTTAATCATCTTCTCTTCCGCAAGCATCTTGTTTTATTGACCCCCTCTATTCATGCAGTTTTAGGAATTGTCTTCAGCGCTGGGAGGCCTTTGGTAGCTTTATAAATGCGCTTTATAAATGTGTCATTCATTTGTTCATTCATTGGGCGTCAAGAGTCCAGATGGAGACATACGAGGCGGCTTTGCAGGCCTCGCTGGCGTCTCCTCCGCCTTTCCCTCCCGGCGTGTCAGCATATCCCTTGCCTTGCGCGGGGCCCTCCGCGGTGCGGCCGGTGGCTCCTGCCCCCGGCGCCGACTGGCTCGGATCCAGGCTTGGAGCATGAGGCACTGTTGGGGTGCAACCCCTCGGTGGTCCCTCCTTCAGAACACGGCGCCTCTGCCTTGCCGCAAACTCCAGCGGAAGTCCCTGTGGTGTCGCGGGAGGTCCCGGGGGCTCGGGTCGCATCCCCGAGCCCCACTCGGTACTTTGACAAGGTGGCCCTGTCTAAGGCCGAGGTGACGCCGCTACGGCGCCAGCAGCTGCAGTACCGGGCAGCGCCACAGGGGCCCCGCTCCGGGTCGAGGCTGGGTGGTGACCTCTTGTCCATCTCCGGGCCCCTCTCGTCCCGCCTCGCAGGTGGCTGCCTCATCGGAGGGCGAGTCGGAGGTTGAATCGTCCCTGGCGCCGCCACATGGGTTGCTGGGCCACCTCCACCACATTCTGGGCCGAGGCTGGCGGAGGGCTTTGTGTCACTCCCCCGGTCCTTCTCGTTCCTCCACGCAGGCGGCTGCTTTGGCGGAGGTCGAGTTGGCGTCGTTCCGGTGCCGACCCTTGGCCAGTTCGGCTCCGGCTCTACTCCGGTCCCCGGCGCGGTGTGACTTGGAGGAGCACTGTCCGGCGACGTCGGATGGTGTCGAAGTCCTGCCTCAGGCGGCGGACTCTAAGGCTCCGCGCAGGGGTCGTGCCACGGATTCGTCTTTGGACGGTCCTTCTTCTCCGGAGGCCAGCTGTATATTGGTGTCGTCCTCCCCGGAGACTGGCCGCCGTGTGGTGTCTTTTTCACCGGCGTTGTCGAAGGGCATCTCCCCGCTATTTCTGAGGCAGAGGTGTTCTTCGGAGGAGCGGCAGGTCCCCCATTCTTCGGTTCCTTCTGACTTCCAGGTCTGGCCTTTGCCTGTTCCGCTTGGCTTCGGTGACGGCCGCCTTAGTTTGCAACCGTCACCCATGGAGGAGCTGCTTTCTCCACCGCGGGGTCCTACGGAGGCGGGAGGCGGGTGCGGCCTTCGCTCTCGCAGTGTCCACGGCTGGGGGCATTCTGCACATGGGTGACCCGATTGCTCACATTCCGGAGGACCATCTCTTGGAGGTTCCCCACCAGGGCTCTGGTGGGAGGGAAATTTTGCTTCCCTTTGAGGGTTCGCTCCTTTCTTCCCTGACGGGGGCTTGGAGGCGTCCTGCTTCAGGGTATCCGGTGCCTCAGCATCTTCTGCACCGGCACCTTCCGACGCCGCGTGACCTGGCGTGTCTTTCCCTCCACCCCTCTGCCGCAAGTCCACTTTTGCAGACTGCTTTTCCCTCCCTGCCGCCACTGTTCACTCCGCCGTCCCGGGAGGCCCGCTGGCTGGACTCTTGAGGGTGCAACATGTTCCCCTCGACCAGCGCTGCCCTGCGGGCCCGTAACACCTTGTGTGTACTGACTAGGGCCGCCTCCTGTTTGTGGGACTCAGCTGAGTCTCTGGGATCCGCAGCTTCCCAGGAGACTGTTCAGGTGGACTTACGTCATCATGCGTTGGATGGCCGGGGGCTAGCGGCGTTTATTTTCCGCTCCGTTCTGAACATCTCAGAGGTGCTGGGCTGGGCCATGGCTTCCTCAGTCGCTCTCTGTCGCCATGCTTGGCTTCGGGACCGAGTGCTCCCCGAGAATATTCGGGAGCGACTCATTAATCTTCTGTTTGATGGCAGCCTGTTCCATGCCCCGGCTGACTCAGCCGTCCAAAGGTTCTTGGCAGGGCTTCGTCCTCCTCCTCCGCCTTATCCTCCTCCTTCCCCTCCTCAGTGACTGCTGAGTTGAGCTGGTTCTGGACCTTCCTGGGACGGTCGCTCTTACTGTAGAGTGTGTTTTCTGGCCATTGAGTCCTCCTCGCTGGGACTTGGCATTGTTGGCTGCTGGACGGCCCTTTGTTCACTGTGTGTGTGTGTGTGTGTTTTGCTGGAATTGTTACACAGACTTGGCCCTGATATTAGGCCTTCTGTTTTTTTTTTCCTTTTAGGCTGCTTGTCAAATATCCTGCAGCCCTCAGAGACCCTCTTTAGTGCCCCTGCCCTAGGTACCCCGAGTAACATTTACTAGGGACCTACAGGGGTGCTAAAGTCCTTAATCAATTATAGCACAATTAGATCATACCTTGTTTTAGGAAAGGAGCACTGGCATGGAGGTCTGGCTATCAGGCCACAGTGCACTGTCAGAGTTGAAAATTGGCATCTAATAGCTAAAAATAGGGGCAAAAGGTAGAGGGTAACTGCAACAAAAGCCCAGTTTCCTACAATCTGCAACCACTGACGCCTCAAAGCACCTGTGCTCCAGAGCCCAAGTCCAAGGGAGGTGACGTGCCAACTGGGTCCCCAAACCTACAAAAGTTGAACCCATCTTTTTTTTTTTGCAGAGTTTTATATAGCGCGAGCTAGAACCGAACCGAATCAGTTATCAGAGCGCTTTACATAGCACCAGTTATGTTACATGAGGACACACTTTCATTTCAGGCACGGGGAGATGAAGTGATTTGCCCAGAATCACAGGGGGTTTTTGGCGTCGTTACCGAGACTCGAACCCAGATCCCCAGGTCCGAGGTCGAGCGCCTTAGCCGTTAGGCCAACCCCTCTCCCCATCTTTGGGTTTGCCCAGAAGTCACAGCCTGCAGCCGCTTTCTACAGGCCCCCTTCAACTGCGAGAGACTCAAGCACCGGATCTGATGCCAAAAGAGACCCCGGTACCCGAGCTAAACAGCCCGAGAAGTGGACCAGAGATGTCCCCATGTGTCCGAGGATCTAAAGGGTCGAGCCACTCACTAAGTTCCCGCGGACTGGTCTTCCAGTCCCTGCTGGCAGCCTCTTTGTAATCGAACCGGTCTCCCATTGAAGTGAATGGAACACTGCGTTGAGACACAGCTCTGAGCCTGGATGCCCCAGAGCCTCCCGAGGTGACCTGCTGGTGTGGCCTTGGACATTGCCCTATACTCACCTTATGGCGTGAAGAACAGTCCCATGAGGTAGTAAAGTAGCCATTTTGGACATGGTCACCCCCACTTTTTGCCTTGTAACGGATGTGATTTCAACTGGAAGTGTACTGGATTCCTACTAACTAGGGCCTAGGCTCAGAGCTCTTTCCCAAAACTATACTATTGTTTCCCCAATTGGTAACACCTTTAGCACTGTCTGTAAGTCCCTAGAAAATTGCACCCCTGGTATCTAGGGCGTCAGGTGCTTTAGAGGGTCCCTCAGGGCAGCAGCACAAATTGTGCCACCCTAAGGGACCCCTCACCAAGCACATGCAAGGCTGCCATTGCTGGGGGGCGCTAGGTGGCGCACACGCAAGATGGCCGCACTGCTGTGAGGATCCTGCAGCCCAGCGTGAATATCCTACATTTATCCTTCTCAGAGGTCCCGCTGACATTTAAATTTGATGGCCTGATGTGGAGATGGCTATGCTGGACACTCGTTGTAAAAATCAACAATTTTGAGTCACTACTGCTCTCGCTATATCGCTGTGAAGACTCGGCTGAAATGAGGGGTCTCGCTATATCGCTGTGAAGACTCGGCTGAAATGAGGGGCGAAGAGGTGTAGGTGTAGCATGCAAGACCGCTGCTTGACATGTGGCGACTGAACCCAGTGACGTAGACCCAGTGAAAGAACCGAAGGAGGCGGCCCAGCTCCCGCGGTTAGTAGCGGAGGAGTTGTGGGGGAGGGGAGTGGGCACTACCTGCTCACTGCCTGTGAGGTGCCAAGGAGGACGCGCAGACGTGGGAGGAGGAAGGCGAGCGGCGCGGTCTGGCCTGCGGCTCGGATGCTCTGAGAGCTGTGGGGGCTGGGAGCTAGCCGCCACGCTCACTCTGAACCTGGCATCGGCGCTTGGGGAGCACCGGAGCAGCTACAATATCTGTATTGCCCGGGGACTTAAGGGCTCCGTGCTGATCTGACCGCTGGCCGCATCTGCTGCCCGAGTGCGGACCTGGGTGCTCGTGGCCTGCTGGAGTGGCCGGGCCGCTTCTGCTGCCCTAGAAGCTTGCACCCCCAGAACGAGATCTTACCTTGCGCACCCCCGCCCCCCACCTCAACCCCCGGTGGCGGCGGGTATTGTGGGCTCCTCAGTAGCAGAGTGACCCGGGGACTGGGCCCTGCATCCCAAGGTGAGCCCAGTTGATATTGGCGGGGATGCAGCGCAAGGAGCTGAGGCTGTGTCTGTGCCCCATCGTTGACGGCTTGGAGAGGGAGGGTGGGTGATTATTTGTGGCAAGTTTGGGCTGCTTCAGTGGGTGGGGGGAGGGAAAGGGGAAGTGTTTTAATTAACACAGGTCTCTTACAGAGTAGGTGGTTTTTGGTTCGTAGTTTACTGTGGATAACTTGTGAATCTAACGTTGCACTGCTGGCGCGGAAGAGGGCGGGACGCTGGATGCGCACTCGTGAGCTGGGCTACACCGTGAGGGTGTGGGCCCCTTCATTGTCAGCCATACAAGGCCATGGATGACACGGCTCCGGAGAAACTGAATATTATTACGTGGAACATCAGAGGGCTGGGGGATTCGCGCAAAAAGCAACACATCCTAGCTTACTTAGACAGGCATCAAGTGCACATAGCCATGTTACAAGAGACTCATTTTAGCCCCCAGAGTGTTAACACCTTTGCAAGTAAGTGGGCAGACCACAGAATTTTTTCCTCTTATTCCTCCTATGCGAGGGGTACGGCCATACTTATAAAGAAGCGGACACATTTTCAATTAGCAGGTGCTTCCTGGGATGCGCAGGGAAGGTATTGCCTAGCCTGGGGCCGACTGGGTGCCGACTCGGTCACCTTGGCCTGCTGCTATGGACCGAACATGGATGCCCCGGATTTTTTCACTGCACTGTGGGCTAAAATGTTTGAAATAGGGTCAAACCACATAATCTGGGGTTGGGGGGATTTGAATATTGCATGCAACCCGCAAATTGAAAGGTCCCACCCTGGCCCCCATCACTACACTAAGGCACGTGCCATACGGCATGACACTCTTACTACTTATCAACTGATAGATGTGTGGAGGCATACGCACCCACACAAGCTAGAGGGAACGCACTACACTGCGCAGGTAGCATCATGGGGGCGCCTGGCTTATATGTTTCTGTCTCGAGGGCTGGGCCCGTCTATATGTCAGACGCAACACCTAGCTCTCACTTATTCAGACCATGCCCCAGTCAAACTTACGCTGTCCTCAGCGGACTATGGCCCCCCACGCAATAGTTGGAGACTACATGCTCCTAATCTATTGGACTCGGTATTTCAGGAGGAACTGAGAGAAGAGAAGCGTGATTTTTTGGTACAGAATAAAGACTCAGTGGAGAGCGTTGTGAGAAAGTGGTTCTATATATACTGGACCAAAGTAAGATACAGTGTGTATAGAGTCTCCAAACCTCAGAGGTATAACAGAGTTAAAGTCAGGTCTGACCTTACTCTCAAAAGTGGTAGCATGGTCGAGCAGTAAGGCAGTACCAGAGGGCAGTGTAAAGCAATTGTTGTACACACTCAGTCAGCAAAAGGTTTCACACACTCAAGATCTGAACTCTAAGCCAATTTACATCAAAAGATATAGCTGTTTTATTTTTAGAACCAACAGTTATAAAAAGGTACTTTTCTCAATATGAGTACTTGCAGGTAATTACTTTGCATAGATGTAATAAACTTTATAAACACAATAAGTACAGTAGTTGCAGTAGGCAACACAATTCTAAACACAATCTAACATTGAGCTCAATGGGCTTTTCTACATAAATGCAGCTGATTACTTTATAGATTACTTTGGTAACTCGGGGACTGGATCCTGGATTCAGTCCTGGGATCTAAGCTGAAAACAGTTTGGTAAAAACGTTTTAGCTAATGCAATGATTTTTAAGGAATAAAAAGGTATTTTAAAAGTTGACACTTAGAAACTTTTCAGTGAAAAACTAGCAATGTTAACCTATGGATGGAAATTCAAGTCACAGGTAAAGTAGGTTCTCGTTACTTTAGTAAACCAGGACTGGACTCCTAGCTTCAGTACTGGGGTCTATACCTAAGGCAGGTAAGTATTTATGTTTCAGTATTTGGTATGATTTTTAAAGAATATTTGCAATTTTCAAAAGTAGACAGAAGAAATTTCAGAGAGAAATAGTCAATAGTTTCCCATGGGAAAAAAATCAGGTTATCAGTAAGTATAGGTTAAATCACTTTTGTGGTTCAGTACTGGGCTGAAAGGTACAGTACAGACTCCTGTCCTGATTCCAGATGAGTAACTCTGATTTCGTTACTTGGCGGATTTTAGAGGAATATTTTAGAGTTTCAAAACTTCACACTTCGATTTTTCGAGTCAAACCAGTCGATGTTATCCTATGGCAGGAAAGTGAGTTATCGGTTTCCAGGTGAGTACTCGACTGGTGAAGTTAAAGAGTGGGCATGGACTCAGGGGTCGCCCAGGGTCGGAAAGGTACAGTAGGTATACCCCCAGCGGCACAGGGGCAGAGAGAGTAGTCCCAATGCACTCCAAAGGAGGGGAGGGGGCCTTCGGTTGGTGGCTGCAAGCAAGCAGGCCAAGCGGTTGTGGGAGCTGGGCTCCTGGTCACTTACTCAGGGAAAGTGGGGGAGTAGAGGAGTGGTTGCACTTCCAGCGGCACTCGGGCGGCTGGGTGCAGGGTGATTTTGAGCCGTCGGGCACCCAATGTTATTCAATGGAAAAGGTAAAAAGGGAACAAAGGCTGCAGGCTCGGGGACGGAGATTCTTCAGGTGCCACCACCACTTTGAGAGGTAAGTTGGTATCTTGGAGAAGAGGCGAGTACCCCAAAGGAGGGCCAGGGGGCCCTGGGTGCAGGGGTGTCGGAAAATCTTACCCTCGGCTGGTCGCGGTTGGTGGGGGCCCGGGTTCTGAGGCTGCAGGCGTCGTCGAGGAGGGTCTTTGGGCACTGGACTTCAGGTCCCAGTCGCCGGGGGGACGTCCTCGTGGTCTTGGATCACTCGGGCACAGGCCAGGCTTGGCGGGTGCAGAGGGGGCTGGATTTGCGGTTCCTGGCTGGCACCAGGGGTGTAGCTGTTGGAGCAGAGGCTCTGCTCAGGGGAGTCCCAGTCTGTTAGAGAGTCAAGGCAGGCAGGTCCTCTGGGTTGTCCAAGGTTGCTGTCCGCACGAGTCGCCGGGATTTAGCATGAGCAGGTTCCAGGGTCGACAGGACGGTAAGGCTGGGGCCAAGTCAGTTGGTGTCGTCCTGTTGTTAGCAGCTGCACGGCGGGTCTCCGTCATCTTGATCTTCTTTCTTCTTTTCGTATCGGGATCTGAGGAAGAAGTGCGAGTATGAATGGGATAGTTGGACGAGTGAGTGAAGTGTAGATGTTGAATGTTGGGTTATCTGTGTGTTTTTTCTGCAGTCTTCTGCAGTAATTTTTTATGCTTTCTGATTTTAGAGTTAAAACGCTGACCAGTTTGCCCCCAACACAGCCACAGATGAAGACTTTGATATAACCTGTAACAATGTGAATTTAACACTTTGCCTAAATACTTGTTGATTGTTCAAGTGATGATATTTAATGCCCTTGAGTAATACAGCAGTGGTGTACATTAATATGTTGGAGGTATTTTGGTAATTGTCAGTCCATTTGTTTAATTGTCATATGTGTGTATGGTAATGATTAACTCTTCAGATTGATAACTGAGAGCTATAATATAAAAAAGTATAAAATATATTTTTCTACAAAAAAATGTAATAATAAAAACATGTCTTTTTAAACTTATGTCATTGCATGTTATTGTCACCGGGTTGGTTGCTAGAAATAAGCCCTAAGAGGCCATAGTATAAAGCAATATAGGTCATTACAGAGGTTTCTTTCTCTATTATTGTTGTTTCCCCCTCCTCTTAGACCTAAAAGCAACTAGGGGGTACCTCTCTTCCTTATTTGCCCGGCCGCCCTAGTGCCACTGGTGGTGTTCTGCTTGTGTTGCTTTGGACCTTGCCCACCACTCACCTTAACTCCTTGAGACTGGTCCTGTAAGTAGCAGTACTGTACCTGAATGCTGCACTTGCTCTTCCTCCCATAGGATAACATTGCAGCTTCTGCAAATTGCACTGTTGACTTTTGAAATAAAAAAGTATTTCTCTTGAAAAACATACTTACTTGAACGAATTGCTTCGCGTGCCTAAATATATATAAAAGTCCCGTCCATCATTTGTTGCTGCAGCATAAATCTATATAAAGATACATGTTATTTATATAAACTGGTGTTAATTGTGAGTCGTTGGTCTCACTTACTATTATGCGTATTTGTGAATGTCTAACACTCCCCTCTGATAAGCCTAGGGCTGCTTGACCACACTACACCCTAGAAGAGCACCTTGGGATTGTTAGAGCAAACCCCTGTCCACTAATAAGGGAACCGCTGCACTCAGCACAATATTTCTAATTTTGATATCTATACTACTATAATAAAGGAAGAACTTCCAGCCTTTGAGGAGGGTAAACTCGGGAACCACAGCGCCAATCCACACACCCGATACACCGTTGGAATCGTCAGGGTGTGTAGATGGTTATAGGCTATATAAATAAATAATAAAACGTTATTTAAAAAAATTTAAAGTAAAAAAAAAGTAGTCCCTCCAAAGTAGCGCCGGCCGCGACGTGCGTGCTCACGTCAGGAGCGCGGGGAGGAGCGGCGTCCAGGAGCGCGATGAGGAGCGGCGGACATGGCGCGGGGGAGGAGCGGTGATGTGAGGAGCAGCGGACAGGCCAGCGGCGGTGCGAGCAGCGGACAGGCGGGAGGAGCGGCGGCTTAGGTAAGGGGCCCATGTCGGGGCAGGCGGGGGACAGGCCGGCCGGGGGCCTGGGCTGGAGGAGCGGTGACGTGAGGAGCAGCGGACAGGCCAGCGGCGGTGCGAGCAGCGGACAGGCGGGAGGAGCGGCGGCTCAGGTAAGGGGACCCATGTCAGGGCAGGCGGGGGTCGGGGCAGGCGGGGGACAGGCTGGGTGGGGGCCCGGGCTGCTGCACAATGTCGGGGCGGGCGGGGTCCGGGGAAGCCTGTTGCACCCGGACAAGGTCGGGACGGGCTGCTAGTATTATATAAAGAGCCAACTTCCTACACCTCCTGATTGTGAATTTTACTAACCTCAAACAAAAGGAAAATCAGGAACAAAAAAGTAAGCGCCCTTACCTGGACAGTAAGTTGAACAGGACAGGGACTAACACCTCAGGCCGCTTCAGCTTCTTCTTATGCTGCAGTAATTCTAAGATGAGCGTGACCCGCTGCCAGTATGCACTTACATCTTCTTGAGTCCCTTCTGGATCCTGAGTCTTTCTAAAGGAAAAACAAAGATATACTGTTATAGTTTAGTCTACAGAACACGCATCAAATGAATACAGACTGGCCTATACTATAATCTGTTTTTAAAAAGCAACAATGGCTTGAAACTAAGAACAAAGAGGAGGTGTAACTGCTGAAGTCTTCGCTTGTCCACAAGGACAGGTTCTGGGTGATTTCAACTTCTGCACTCCATTTTCACCTTTTTTGGGTTAAAAGTGCTTCATGGTTTTCTCTGGTGCTACTGGTAGTATAAGTGATTGTCTAGATGATTGGGAAGTAAAACAAAGAGTGATGTGGGTCAAATAAAGGGAGTAACATTATAGGAACCCTCACAAGGCCTGTAGCTATAGGAGAGCAATAGGGTCGGAAGGGGAGGGGGTGCATGGAGAGTTCCAGAGAGCCAAACTGAATAAGACTTTGGTGTTTGCTGCTTGACTTACCATGATCTTGGCGTGAATCATCAAAAAGAGCAATAAAAAAAGATACTTAGAGTAAGAAAAAAACATAATGCAAAACAACTCTCACACACATTACTTCTTAAAAGGTTGATCTGAGACATTCAATCTGCACTGTTCTCTAGTTCAGTAATCTGGGAAGTGGCCACATATGATCTTTAACTTTTGGGCCAAGAAAACAAGCACAAAAGTCTAAAAATTGGAGTAAATAAAAACTTAACTGGACGCAAAAACCATATATGCGATTAAGTAACAAGGACCCCCTGAAGGAATGAATGGACCAAACCTAGGTCAGGGAAAGATAAGTGAGAAAAAACAACCTAGGCAATATGGTATTGTAAATTGTCAAACTATAAAAGATAACAAAGAGGTGAGACTACACAGGATCAGTATCTAACATTTAATAATATTCATTTTAAAAAACAGACAAGACTTCCATTTAATGTAATAATACAAACCCAATGGTGGGTATTCCATTTCCTTGTACATTTTAATACTGGGGAGAAAACCCAGTTCACGTGAAAGGTGCATAAAAAACCCAGTAAGTGATTAACACACTACGAAATAATGATCTCAAAATTACTATTATGCTTTCAAATCTGAGTACTAGTTTTAAAATCATTTGCCTTCCTAAATCCAAATTCCCATTTTTATTTTTTATTTTTGTCAGTATTTTCCCTGTCTCTAAGAGCCACACGTCCCATTATTTATTTGCGTTTTTTATGCACCTTTCACGTGAACTGGGTTTTCTCCCCAGTATTAAAATGTACAAGGAAATGGAATACCCACCATTGGGTTTGTATTAATGATGTACACTTGTCAAATATAAGAGGTTATGAGGTTGTCACAGTTTTTAGAATATTTTTAAATGTGTATATACATGTATTCTTCTTCTTTTTTCCATTAGGTTTAGATAATAATTATATTCTTTTTATTTATAGAATATATTGTGGCTATTCCAGAAGAAGGCGCTGGTCGCCGAAACGCGCGTCGTGAAAAGCATTAATTTTGCCACTCCTTCACCCTTTTTTGTTATAAATTGTGAATTTTGAAATAATAATAACGGTTATTTTTTGATATTTGTAATTTTTGTATAAATTGAAACTATTATGTATTGATAATTGATTCATTATTTTATGTATTGTGTTGTATTTGTACTGGAATTTTTTTATTCATGTAAATTCATTGGAAGTCTTGTCTGTTTTTTAAAATGAATATTATTAAATGTTAGATACTGATCCTGTGTAGTCTCACCTCTTTGTTATCTTTTATAGTTTGACAATTTACAATACCATATTGCCTAGGTTGTTTTTTCTCACTTCGCAAAAACCATATAAGTAGTTCACCGCAGAACAATTTGATCCTGCTTTGCACACACTATTCTCACTGAGAAATCGGAGAGCTTTAGGCTGAATATGAGTTTTGCACCGCTGTGTAATGCCTGATGTTTTGAGTGTCTAGTATCTAGGTGCAGAGGGCACCAAGTGGGTGCTGGGGTGTGGTTTGGCTGAACCCATTTTAGCTGCATCCTCCTTCAACTGTTCAATAATGCATCTTCTTCACATCTTAGCCTCTACAACTTTGTAGTTAAGTACCTCAGAGAGGGTGCATTGTAGAGTCAACTGAGGAGGACGATGCAGTAGGAATGACAGAATGATCCAAGACAACACTGAATATCTTTGCATCAACATCACGAACAACAATTGCCTCATTATCAAACTTCACATATTAGACGACCCCCCCGGTGATAATCTGCCATTCATTAAACAGATAATCGAACTCGTTACATCCAATGACAATTCTCAAGTGTCGCAGATTTTTCTAGGAGACTTCAACCTTCATTGGAATAATACGGAAGATCATGTGACAGTCCAACCCACAACAAGGGAGAGACATTAGACCACATCACAGCAAAAAAGAACATCATATCACTAGACTCCATTATCCCCTGCGATTGGTCTGACCATTACAGTATATTCTTCTCCATCACTATTGAGGGGATTCCGAAAAGATGCCAACCAACAAAAACAAAACAATGGAAAAGGAATATCCAAAATATCAACCCTATCTATCTAGCAAACCGATGCAGCACCGACCTGATCCCCCGAACAGGCATGACAGACGTTCATGACCTTGCAGTCTTTTACAACTCAACTATTCTTGAAATACTTGACTCAAGAGTCCCCATCCAACAAAAAAAACGTCTCCACCAAAATATCCAAACCCTGGTTCAATGAGATTCTGAACCCGGCCCTGTGCAAACTAACATCAGCTGAACGAATTTGGAAATCGAGACCCTCCATAGAACACCAAAATCACCTTAGAGCATTGAGGAATACTTACAGCAGGCGAATCCTAAAGGCCAAGGCGGAATTCTTTAGAACCCCACTGAACCATGCCATCAACCGTAAAAAAAACCTTTTTGAAATAATCAAACAATCGCTAAACACGGCAAATTCTACTGAACTTAGAGAGTCGGCTACCCCTAGCTGCGAGGAGCTTGCCAATTTCGTCATAGAAAAAACTAAAACCATTGAATACGACATACAATCTAAGGCGGCGCCTCATCTACCGTCCACGAGTCTACATTTTACTCCGAGATCAATGATCAGTTTAGTACACCAACGGGAACCACAAAAAACAATGCCTCTTGGCACTCCTTCACGCCCTACTCTGAAAACGACATCTACATCACTCTTCTTGCGATTAACCTCTCCAATCACTTCACTGATCCACTAATTTTCTCCCTATTCAACAAGATAAAATCTTCTATTCTCCTCTTATGGACAAAGATTGTAAACGCCTCCGCTAGGCAAGGCACCATACCTGAATGCCTTAAAGTAGGGCAGGTAACACCCATACTAAAGAAAGTCAACTCCCACTCCTCTGAACTCAACAACTACCATCCTATATCCAACATCCCCACCCTGGCAAAACTAATAGAAAAATGTGTACAAACTCAATTATGCAACCACATTGAGAATTTCAACCTCTTGGACCAACACCAATTCGGATTCCGTCAAGAACACAGCACTGAATCAGCACTCACCCACAAAATGGACAATATACCAAAAATGCTAGATCAGAATGAATCATGCCTCTTGATACTTCTCGACTTATCCTTCGCGACGGTTAAGCACGACAGCCTTCTATCCCTTCTGGAACAAAGGATGGGCCTTTCTGGTATGGTGCTACAATGGTTTACCTCTTTCCTTAACAACAGAACCCAACGAATCAAAATGAATCAATCTCTCTCTCAACCTTCCTTGGTCACCCTAGGTGTTCCACAGGGCTCAGCACTATCACCCATTCTCTTCAATCTACTCATGGAACCCCCGGCAAGCGCACTACAGTCTGCAAAGATTCTTTATCACCTGTATGCAGACGATACACAACTCTATATGAAAATCTCCTCACCAAAATACTTCATCTCCCTCAACGCTATCTTGCATAAGACTCAAAGTTGGCTCACCGACATTCACTTTAGAGTATTGAGGAATACTTACAACAGGAGAATCCTAAACACCAAAAAAAAAGGAATTCCTCCTCATCTCCCCTCCCAACCACACACCCAAGATAGACCTCTGGCTGAAGCATCTAACTACCTTTGACTGCTCTCCACACATCATAGACTCCACTAAATCCTCGGGAATCATCCTAGACAAACACTTGAATATGCAGGCGCATAACAGTAATGGTGCCAAAGGAGCGCATTATCAGCTGAGTATCCTAAGGAAACTTAAACCCTTCCTTCCACAGGCCGACTTAAAAATGGCGGTACAAGCCCTAGTGCTGCCAAGATTGGACTACGGTAGTACCACTCTATGCGGACTCCACAAATACAAGTTGGCCCGCGGGCGGCCTCTCTTAACGCTGCGGCCAGGATTATCTCCGGAACAAAAAGAAATACCCACATTTCTCCGACCTTAAAAGAACTGAATTGGCCTCCAAATGAGGCAAGAATACAATTAAAGATCGCCTGCATGATACACAAGGCCCTTCACCTCGAAAACCTAGCTACTTAGCACAAAAGTTAGTGCCTTCTGGAGGTTGCAGAGAATCCCGAAGCGTGAGATACTACTACTGAAACGGCAATCCTTCCACAAAAAGAGTACGTGTTGCAGAGCCTTCTCTGGTATCGCCCCGAAGATTTGGAACTCTTTACCTTCTGATGTTCAGAGAATACCTTCCTCCTTTTCCTTCAAAAAAGAAGTGAAACCGCTTCCTATGTACAAATTAATTCCCTAAATCGTTAACCCTTATGTCACTGTTAGCAACTAATGTTATTTCATATACCACTGTCTACCTCTCTTCCGTACTTTGTAACGTAAAGTGCTCTGATACCCTCTAGGGTCATGTTCGCGCTATATAAAACTTTATAATTAAATAAAAACACAGGATGTCTGTTTCTCAGGAGAAAGCTTGCACAGCCTGTTTTGCTCCATGGAGGATCACTACTATTCAGAAATTGTTTGTTTATCCATGGCCTTTGGCATTGACTAATCTTTCGTATAGGTTGCGGACGGAGCCAACAAGCTGCACAATTGTTGACTTCAATATTCGGACTGTGCCTTCTAGCTTTAACATACGACCTTCAGTCTCAGTTGCATAACAAAAGCAAGGCTATCCTTTTTCGATAAGGTAACATTTACACCTAATTTGCTTATTTTCTCTTCTAGGGAGAATAGGGAGCCTGGAGTTGCTTTATTAATTGGTTATGGTGAACAATCTATTCACAAGCCACATGTTCTCGTGGTGGCCTGTACGGTCAGCCACCACTAGCTGTTCAGGCAGCAGAACCCCCTTGGCAAACCTGTCCATTTTTTTCTGGTTGAAAATGTGCCCACCCTTGTCACGTGTCAAGATGGGTGTACTTCTGCACTATTAGCTATGTCTTTATAGGAAAGTTAAATGTGGCAATCAAGATGCAAGTCAATTTTGACGTATTTAATGGATCGCAGCATACACACACAGGGAACTGGATTGCAGTGTCAGAGTTCAAGATTACCAGCAGGTAAGTCCCCCACAAAAAGAATAACCGGAGGGTGTGACCATCCAAAAAGGGGTCGAAAAGTCAGTGGAAGAGTCTGCAGTGTTAAGAGTCAGTGGAAGAGGCATAGGATGTGGTGAGCCATCCGGGACGCCATGGATTTGGAAGAAGAAAGGATAGAGCATGGAGCAGGAACACACACCACCAGTTTATGGAACATGAACAATGGCAAGGAATACACATAATTAACTGAGTGGCTTGGGCAGATCATTTAACCCAACTGATTTAGAATGCATGGTGCTCGGTCAAATAAGCTGTATTATTAAGACACAATTGTACACTGAATCTCTCCCCCTCCTAGACAGATATATATTATAATGGTGCATCTTGCCTTAAAGGTTGACGACTATTAAGTTGCGGAAAACTATAATGTTTTCTATATTTCATATTCAATATCAACAAGAGAGGTAGGGCGTAGACACTCCTGTGCCCCGGTTAAATGTATTATAACAACAAAGGAGTGACTGTGATACAAAATAAAAATAAAACACGTGATAGTTTAAATGTTTACGAAATGAACTCCGCTGTGCACCGCACGTGTGCAGAACACACAGCGGGGCAGTCTCAAAATCCCTAAGTGAGCCCAAAAGACTATCTTCAACTGGAAGAAAGTCTGGGCGCTTGCTGGTCACCCTATAATGGGTGGAGGGAAAGAACCTTACTTCTTTGAAGGACCCTCACTCACCACTAGTTGGTGACATGCTTCATCATCGGGTCCCCGCTGGGGTGACCGAATGTCTCCCCAGCGTGCTACGACGCCTGGTTACAGCGGAGCAGGATGTGGTGAGTGCAACAGTGCCCAAATTAGGAGGTGACTAACTGTGATTGTGCAAATGTGTATAGAAAATTAAAAAATGCAAAGGTTGTGCCTTTAGAATTTTTTTTTAATAATGGCCAACCCGCATTAGTTAAAAACAAAGTGAGCGGACTCCCCAGGTTCTTAATTAAGGAACCGGAATCCTAAGTCAAAGACAGGAATTTGGTCGACATGTTTCAGCTGTTTGTTTGCGTGTAGCTCAGCTTTCTTCAGGACCTATATCAAAAGTCCTCCGGTGGTGTGCGCGCGCTAAGGCGCACCCTCCTGAGAGGCTCAAAGTGTGAAAAAGATATATACAGTGTCAATAAACGAAAACGAAAGAGTCCCGGGAGACAGCCGCTGACCATGTAGGTATACGGAGGGGAGCCGCGGGCGTTGAAAAAAACGCCGCGTGAAGATACCCCACGCTGTCGTTTCCGTAGGGGCGTAATCGTGTCCCTTGGAAGTCATTTTATACATCCCTACCAAATGTGTAGCGTGGTGCTGACGAACAATTTTTTCGTTTATTGACACTGTATATATCTTTTTCACACTTTGAGCCTCTCGGGAGGGTGCGCCTTAGCGCGCGCACACCACCGGAGGACTTTTGATATAGGTCCTGAAGAAAGCTGAGCTACACGCAAACAAACAGCTGAAACATGTCAACCAAATTTCTGTCTTTGACTTAGGATTCCGGTTCCTTAATTAAGAACCTGGGGAGTCCGCTCACTTTGTTTTCAACTAATGCGGGTTGGCCATTATTAAAAAAAAATTCTAAAGGCACAACCTTTGCATTTTTTAATTTTCTATACACATTTGCACAATCACAGTTAGTCACCTCCTAATTTGGGCACTGTTGCACTCACCACATCCTGCTCCGCTGTAACCAGGCGTCGTAGCACGCTGGGGAGACATTCGGTCACCCCAGCGGGGACCCGATGATGAAGCATGTCACCAACTAGTGGTGAGTGAGGGTCCTTCAAAGAAGTACGGTTCTTTCCCTCCACCCATTATAGGGTGACCAGCAAGCGCCCAGACTTTCGTCCAGTTGAAGATAGTCTTTTGGGCTCACTTAGGGATTTTGAGACTGCCCCGCTGTGTGTTCTGCAAACGTGTGAGCATTGATCACGCGTGCGGTGCACAGCGGAGTTAATTTCGTAAACATTTAAACTATCACGTGTTTTATTTTTCTTTTGTATCACAGTCACTCCTTTGTTGTTTATAATTCTATATTTCATATACATTTATAAATATTAAACATGTTAAAAATATGTTCAGGGCAGATAAAGTCCACACCTTCATCAATACTTGTCTGTGGAAAATCCTTAAAATTCGCTGGCTAAAACCATCAGCAATAACGACCTATTGCAGCAGACTTTACAACTCCCTACTCATGAAGAAACACTACCAGACAAGCCCTCACCTAGAACCCTCATGGGAAAAGGAAAAGAGGAAGGCCAAGTGACACCTGGTATCGAGGTCTCAAGGCAGACTGCAAGAAGATGGGTTACACCTGGAGTCAGACTGAAAGAGAAGCCCAGGACAGTGATGGTTGGAGAGTCCTGGTTGATGGCCTGTACCACAGGATGGGTAGAAGGCATAAGTAAGTAAGACAGTATGTACTACTTTTAAATACACGAACAAGAATTGGCTCATTGCTTTACACCTCAACATACCTGAAAAATGCTGTGACAGGCTTCTGCGAAAATATATGAACAGACGTCCATATCCTAAAGACTGCAAAAACTACCCATGCCTTACCTCGGCTGGTGCTCCAACATTTTCAGTCGTCTGGTCTGCCGCACAGTCCCCAGAGTCTTGCTCTTCTCCTGCGACTCCAGCTCCAAACTAATCTGTTCAGCATCAACCACAATCTATATTCGAACACAGGAAACATCAATAAGACCAAACCTCATCTTATGCTGTTAAAATGCACTAAAAAAATCATTTGACATAGAACTCAAGCTCTTGACATAGTACACACATTATATCCTTTATCACAGCATTCACAAGCCACAAGGCCTTTTTTACAGAAAGGTTTGTAGTTGTAATTCATCCACCAAAAGTTTCCTTCTGGGGATAGATTGTTCCAGAGTCAACTTGGTGTAGGTGGGTGGTTTAGAGAGCGAGGACTTTCCTTATGCCAGAGTCCAATAAGGAGGCCAGAGTGGGTCTTATGACCTGCAAACCCTATTAGTGGTAGTGTATGGTGGGTCTTCTCTGCATGGCAGCTCAAATGGTCTTCTTGTGGCTCTGCCGGATAGTGAAAAGCTAGTTCCTGGGCAATATCTCAAAAGAGGATTTGTTTTATCTCTGGAGACTACATCCTTCTACATTGGTTCAAGCATATCCAGATCTGATTTTTGTTGATTTTTACACACACCAAATCATTTGGACAATCTGGTTTCGAGGCACCAAATAATTTACATTATCAATTTTGCAGAGTTTGCCTTGAACAACCTCTTTCGCATCCATTCCTATGATAATGCTAATGTCCTCATCATCAGACATAATGAACGCATGACTGAAATCTTTGACAATTTAGCTACTCTCTACAGTAAAACAAAAAAAGCTTAACCCTTATTTAAAATTCTCCCTGAAGAAAGAAAATCTTTGAGAACATTGAATTAGTGGAAATCATCGGCCTTCTCTTCCAATCGAGGTAAATAATTTCAATATGAAGAATACCGACATTACATTTCTAAGTAACACATCCAAAATCGTCCAAGACAACTTTTTAAAATAGTTAGATTAGAGAATAATCTTCCCCAAGAGCTGCTAAATCTTATGGATTTGCTAAGTTCTTTGATCTAAAAGTAAACTCCATTGAACAATATTATGTCGCCATCTTCCCTATTCATTGAAGGACTTAACCTTATGTGTAAATCCAAAGTGAATTAGCCTAATGTTAATGAAATATTGGAAGATGCACTGTAACAAATCATACCTAAATTGAAACCATTTCATGGAACTGGTGTAAGAGAGTATTGCTAAAGACTCATCTTACCAGCTCCTGTCACACGGGTCCAAATTAGTGAATGTTTCCCTTGCACAAGGAGTAGTTACGGACTGCCTTAAAATTTGCAAGTCACTCCTCTACTGAAGAAACCCCCAGCAGATGTGAGGCATATCAGTATTTTTCATACTGTTTCAGGACTATCATTTCTTACTAAAGTTATCAAACATGGTGTTGCAGTGCAATTTGCATTAAATACTGCATATAATGGCTTTTTAGAGGATTTTAAATCAGCTATCAGAAAGGTTACAGCACCAAAATCAGCCTGCTCCAGCCATCTCCAAAGCTGGAAGTGTTGGCAGAAGGAAATATTAGCATAAGAATAAGAACTTGCACTTACAAAACACTTCAAATAAAGACAGCTACACCAAGCAAATGGAACAAGCTCACTGGCCCAGAATGAGATACCTGAGGCTGCCCCCTTCAAAGGCAGAGTCCGATGGAAGACCTTGCTACAGGAGGAGTTTCAGCTACTTCTAAAACCCTACACGATAATCTGCCAGCTCCAAGTCATAAGTGCGAAAAGATTCACATAAGCTTATATAAAATGGTCCCTTTTAGGATTCCGGCATACTGGCCACTATAAGCCTATATTTTCAGCATTTTATTTGTCTTGCATTAAACCGTTTTTGAACTATAATAAACAAAAAAAGACTATAGATATGTGCCCATGAGTAAACTCAATTTCACTTCTCCATCCTCGCTTTCTGATCTGTGTTCTTCTGATACGTCACTCTTTATTCTAAAAATGTGTTTACTCCTCTATCATAACTAGAGACTACTTCTCTTCCCCTGTTTTCTATTTGGGGAACCATGAATGGCGCAGTGAAAAATTTGACTAATGTGCCTTTATTCTGTAATACTCCACAGGACCCTCTTGAGCTTTCAGCACACTTAAATATTACCTCCCAGTAGAGCTACAAAGTGCAGTATCACCCAAGCTAACAGAGAAGGACTGCTACAGAAAACATATTTGCTGTATTCACATCCACATGAGGCAACAGACTTGTATGTAGCACTGAGCTATATGGGAACCTAAGTGGCATCACGTTCAGAAGTCATTTCTAAAAATATTGTCAAGTAGCTCATAATGCAGTACCCAAGGTCCCCATATTTTGGGTGCTCCTTTGGGCACTCTCTGCTTTTGAAAAATCCTTTTCTCTATCCTCAGACATTGGTCCAGTCTTTGTATACTTAAGCATTCTGCATTATCCCAGGCATGTGAAATATCAAGCTAAGAGACTATTAACAATAGGGAGCAAAGAATTAGCTTGCTTCCTACCAGATCTACATCTTTTTGGGATGCCTACGATCGCAAATTGCGTTATTAAAGTAATCCTCACACCCAATATGCTGAAAAGAACGTCGCCTACCTCCTTCCAGAATGTTTATGTGACTCTGAGCTCCCATACTGAATGCAAGATCGTACCCTCACCCTCCTTACACCTGGGCATGCACCATACCCTCACCCTCCTTACATTTGGGCATGCACCATGTTCCGCTAGACCCATCTTCTACAACCTATTCTTATGTGTACGATCTTCAACTGGAACTAGCAGAGGCAGGCTTGAATAGCTGCAGCTTGATGCCTCGGTGTTGGCTGTCCAACAAGGACTTTAGAGTAGCACCCTTTTTTCCTGCCAGCAGTCAGAGAGATATAGTTAATGAGCAGTAAATTTGGACGTGAGTGGATGAAATGGAGAAGCAAGCCATGAAATACAAGGCCAGTGCTGTTGATTGGAGTAAATGCACTGCAGAATTTATGATGCTTAGATCCCAATGACAAATAATAAGCCATGCATGCTCACTCACCGATTTGAAGGCATTGGTGGCCACCTGGGCACAGAGTGGATTCTTACAGTTCAGTAATAGGTCAAAGAGCACACCCAGTATTCTCTGCTGCACTTTTCCATCAGTTATTGCAGCAAAAAATGGTTTTGTGATCTGCAAAAAACAAGTGGAATTCAAAGAGATCAATACATTACAACTGCAGCAGCCATTGGCACTCCCCTCACATCCCCTTTGCTGAATTGTGTTAATTGGTTGTTTGCAGCAGCACCCTTGAAGAAATCCAATCTAAACCAGATGTACCCCAACTCTTTGCATTAGTATACTCTTTTTTTAACCTCTGCCGATGCCCAAAGTCTGCCAGGAGACAACAGCACCAATATCTTCAGGGTGAAAAAGCACTGTCTTACACTCCAGTGCCATTCACTGTTGACATGAAATCTGCCTTACACTTTGGCTAGTTTTCAAGTTGGCACTCAACTCTTTGCATTAGTATACTCTTTTTTTAACCTCTGCCGATGCCCAAAGTCTGCCAGGAGACCTCAGCACCAATATCTTCAGGGTGAAACAGCACTGTCTTACACTTCAGTGCCATTCACGGTTGACATGAAATCTGCCTTACACTTTGGCTAGTTTTCAAGTTGGCACTGGAAAGAGTGAAATAGTTAGGATTTGTAGTGTACATTAGCTGCATGGATACAGAACTGCAGTCACACTGTGTGTCATTTAACATGGCAGACATCTATTTCAGAGTGGCAAATACAAAATAACAGAAATAAAGTGGGCAGGAGCTCAAAAAAAGAAGTGAGTAGCCCGGTACAACTTTGCAGTGCTGGCCCGGATAGAATGGGCTGTGAGTGAAGAGGGTGGTGAGCACAAAGTGAGTGTGGGGTAATAAATAAATGGCAATTTGTGTATGGGCTACTCTTTTAAGTTGTTCACATCTGTGAAATGTTGTTGGCTAATACCAGTGCTAAAGGACAACCTTGCTAGCCAATTCCTACTGCCTGCTGAACCACAGCAAACACGCAAAAGGGGAGGGGAAGAATACTTGCTATTAGTCTAACCACTGGCATTTGCTCACAGTGCAGTTACAACCAGGCATTCCAGCCTGGCAGTTTGGCTGGACTGGTCCCATTGGAGCAGGGTCAGGACTGATTTGCATATGGCTGGGTCCAAACTGAGGCGACGTGGTGGGCAAAAGAACAATGGGTTTGAATGCTACCTGGAGCAACTGCCAGAGTCACTACCTAACCTGAGTCATACTTACAAACACGGCCCAAATTCTTCTCTGGAGGTGTATTAATCCACCTTACCAGCCCAAATTATTTAGTTAAAAGTTGATGTTCTTGTTGCAAATGCACTGCCTATCTTTATCACTCTCACCATGGCATTAGTACAGGTGTAACATGCCCAACGTATATATTTTTTGAATATCTTTAAGCTATGTGCTGATACACAGCCATTACTTTGGGATGCAGAAAGTAACACAGCAGACACATTTACAGTGAGAACGAAGCACAACTGCTTAATATTAAAGAGATCCAACTCCCAGCATCACATTAGGGCAAGGTGGGAGAGTAAACAAATGCAGTCTAGGATGATACTAAGATTGTAAAGAGGTGGGTTTTGAGGTAATATCGGAGCTGCCACTATGTATAAGCAAGTCCAAGGAACAAATGGAGGTCGTCTAAAGTCTTAGTCCATCTGCAGAAATGCTGGTTGCAACTGTGTATCCCTTGCAAATCTTTTGGATTTCCAAACTGCCCCACAAAAGCTCCTAGTAGCGCGAGTTTGACAGGACAAGTTGAGTATAGAGCAAAGTAATCAGATGCAAGAATGCCTTATAGATCACATAACACTACAGGCTTGTTAGCGGATTCTGGCTCGGAGAAGTAGCCAATGCAGTTCTTTCAGGCTAGGGAAGATGTGCTTTAACTTCCTTTGGTTGACGATTAGTCAAGCCAACTTATGAAGATTAGGGTCAATTAGAACTTGGGAAACCAATGTTTTCATCGATGTGTTATGATAGGAGGGCATGGAGAATGGATTACAGTTCGTTTGAGTGAGGATGGACTTGATTTTGTACCATAATGTAAGCCAGAAAGTAAACAGGCTACCTGTGCTTATTTCTAGATATGGTACTTGAAGGACAATGTTTGTTCAATGACAAGCACAAGGAATTTAGCAAATGAAGGAATATGGGGGAGGGTATAAGTTCACATCATAAACAACTCCTGGAGGAAAGGCACAAACATTTAGGAGCAAAAATATTTGTTGGGTTGTGTTGGAAGCTTGTTCATTGTATAGTGGACCAAAACGAGGTACATAGTGTAAAAAGTTCAGGCAACCCTTACTGGTTTAGAGCCAAACATTATAACACAAAATGTTCTTTTGTGGTAGTGGGGGCGAGCAGTTCAGGTTCATCAGAGGGTAGTGCAAAGCATTTCTTGTACTCACAGTGGCAATAAACGAGAAACACTCAAGAATAAATCTGAGACAAATTTAGAAACAGAAGTTGTATTTTCATACACATTTTGATACCAAGAACTTTGTTGTCAAGTAAGTACTTTTTAAAATAATTGATTTCACAGGTAAATAAACAGGTCACTTAAATGTGTTTTTACACAGCAATGCTGGCATATGTTGCATACAGGTATGTAAGGGCAGTTTCTTGAGGTCTCCTTTGGGAGTTCGGCTCGTAGGGGGCCAAGGTCCAAAGTACTACCAACAGTTACTCGTCATCTGCCTTGGGAGTGTCCGGTTGCTGAGGTGCTGGTCGGGATGGTAGCTCTGCGCACTATGCCAGTGGAAAGAAGAGGAGTCACCTAAAATCAGGCTGAAGAGAGGGACTTGGGGACAAGTCTGGGAGATCCCAAATGGGGGCTTGGGTCACCAAGGTCCTGGGAACAAGGGGGCACAGTTGGTTCATCAGTAACCGGGCTGGGGCGCTCGGGTGCAGAGGGGGAAGGTCAGCTAAGCTGGGCCTAGGGCCTTGTAGTTGTCGATCTCACCAGTTGAGGGTGCAAAGTCACTCTGGAAGTGGGTCTCTGTGGTGCCGACGTCTTTCGACGGCTGCTCAGTCTCTGTGCTGTTAGAATCCTAATAACTGGACTGCTGCAAGGGGTCAGGTGGGTATTGAACCTGTGCGACTCTGGTTTGTTCACGTGTCCTCACACTTGGTGGGGGGCAGATCTGACCTTCACAAGCACAGGGTCCTCTTCCTGGGGGCTTAGGGACACGCCTCTTGACTAGCTAATTTTACTTCCTGTCCTGGAGCCAAATGGGCCCAGGCCAGGGGGTGGCATTTTCCTTGTCTGTGGAAGCCTTGAGTAGCATATCAAAGGCAGCAGAGGCATTTGAAGCCTTCTGCCTTGATATGATGATTACTTAGTCATCCTGTTTGGAAGAGGCGACTAACACTACGGCCAGAGCAGGCATAGTGTCTGCCCTCAGACAGCACGTACTCTCATCTGCTAGGGGTCAGGTACCAGTCTGTAGTGGCAGGCTGGTCTACACCAGTCAGCCAGCACACTAGTAGTTGGCAGGTTTTCAGAGGGGCACCTCTAAGGCGCCCTCTGGGTGCATGCATTCATTGATTCATCACTAGAATCAGTGTGGGTTAATTAATACGAGATGTTTGATACCAAACATCTCTAGTTTCAGTGAAGCAATCATGTAGCTGGGGAACTCATAATTACCAGTGTCCAGCAAATGTATCTAAAATGACTTCCCTTTTCACTTTCAACATCTAAGAATCGACATCGACAGCTCATGCACATATGTCCACACATGGAGTATAGTGCAACCTGCCTTAGGGCTATATGGTAGGGTGACCTACATATATTGCATTCAGTGTCTGTAGGCATAGCACACAGGAGGTGTGCCATGTCCTATCTTCAGTTTTGTCTGAACCATGTCACGCAGCCTGCAATGGCAGTTTGCTTGAGGGGGTAGAGGGTTCTCTTAGGGTGGCACAATGCTTGCTTCAGCCCTTAGGGGCCCTCTATAGCTTGCTTGCCCTAGGTACCAGGGGTACCATTTACTAGGGACTTACAAGGGTAAATCTATCTGTACAGCTCGTGCTGCCTACTATGCGAACGAAAAGTCCTAATCCAGCTAAATGCATTTTTAAGATTCTCAAAGATCTCAGGACAATGAAAGCTGCGGCATCGGTTATATCATCTGCGCGCCAATGCGACGAGCTAGCGACCTTTTTCATGGAAAAGGTTCGCACCATCTATCAATCTTTTCCACAAATTCCCACCCTTTCCACCTCACTGCTGTCTGGCAGTGGGTCCGGTGCAACCCTGTCAGTAATCCCGACTCTGTCAGAGGAAGAGTTCACTAGGCTAAGCAGAAAAATTAAAACTGGCTCCCCCTCTGAACCTTTGAGGCCAATGCAATTCAGGGAATCTCTTTTCATCTTTCGGGCCCCGCTCTGCAAAATTATCAATTCCTCCTTTTCAACTGGGACTGTTCCGGCCCTATGGAAACAGGCATGGGTTTCGCCCATTCTAAAAAAATCTACACTGAATCCAACCAAATCTGAGAATTTCAGACCCATATCTTCTTCCTTGGGTGGCCAAAATCACAGAAGCACATGTCCATAACGTGCTAACTCAGTTCGTGAACTCTAATAACTTCTTGGACCCCTCACAGAATGGGTTCCGTCCGGGTCACAGTACGGAAACGGCCCTTCTGGCCACGACTGAGTACCTGCGGTCTATCATGGATGCTGGTCAAAGTGCGGCTCTGTTTTTGCTAGATCTTGACACGGTTTCTCATGGCATCCTACTTCGAAGGCTAGAAGAGGTGGGGGTAACGGGGTCTGCTCTAGAATGGTTTCGTTCTTTTTTGACTAAAAGATCTTTCCGTGTGTCTGCCCCAGCATTCCTTTCTAAGATCCATTCCATCGATCAGGGGGTTTCCCAGGGTTCGGCACTGAGCCCATCGCTCTTCAATCTTTACGTTCAGCCTTTGGCTGCAGTCGCTAAGCAATGGGACCTTACTATGGTCTCCTACGCTGACGATACGCAGCTTGTTATCACCTTGGCTGAAGGATCTTCTCCGACTGCCTCTAGATTTAGAGAAGGGATGACTGCGGTAGCAGAATGGATGGCCGCCAACTGCCTGCAACTAAATGCTAGCAAAACTGAAATTCTGTTGGATGGAAACAATGCCAGTCTGTGGAACGAGTATTGGTGGCCTACTGCCCTGGGTGTAATCCCTACGCCCAAGGGGGTGGTTAAAAACCTTGGGGTTCTGAAGGATTCATCTCTTACATTCCAAGCCCATACAAGGCAAGTTGCTACCACCTGCTTTGGCCTTTTGCGGGGCCTCCGGCCCGTTCTGAAGTTCTTTGATCCACCAATACGACAACTGATTGTTCAGGCGACTATTTTATCCCGCCTGGATTATGCTAGCTCCCTCCTTCTGGGGCGAATAAGGTGGAAATGCTCAGGATGCTGCGTGTGCAAAATGCTGCTGCCAGAGCCCTGGTGGGTCTTCCGCGCTTTTGCTCTGCCACCAGTACTATCCATAGGTTGCATTGGCTCCCTGTGGAAAAGCGGATTCATTGTAAGACCCTGTGTCTTTCTTTTAAGATACTGAAATCTGCTAGTCCTGATCTTTTGAGCAATTTACTCACCTTCTATGTCCCCTCCCGTCGGCTTTGTTCGGCGGGGCAACATCTGGCGGTTGTGCCTAGAGTTAGGCCCTCCCATGCTGGTGGACGCTCCTTCCGCCACCTTGGCCCTAGGCTGTGGAACTCCTTGCCTGAGCAAATTTGTGGCATAGACAGCTTGCTTGCTTTTAGGAAAGCTATTAAAACTTTTCTCTTTCCTCTAGTGTAGCTTTTACCACAGTACTAACTGCCACTTTTTAGACTGTTATGTGTGTCGGTGCCCTCACGCGGCCAGCGCCGGGACGCCCCTTTGCTGGGGCAGCTGTGCGCTTTATAAAAACCATTAACATAACATAACAGTTGGGGGAACAGTAGTACAGTTTTAGGGAAAGAAAGCAGGCACTGGGGACATGGATAGCTGGAATCCAGTGCACTTCTGTCAAAATTGCATCCTTTCCCTCTTGCATGGTTAGTCTTGTCTGTTTGGCAATTTGTGAATTGACCCCTGAGATATCGCCGTTATCTCTGAGAACCATGTCTGTGTCGCCCATTGTGGAGCAAAGAGAATCATGGTCATGTGACTGATCTTGTATTTGTTGATCACTTTGTAGATTTGTGGTATTGGGAGAACAGCGTAAGCAAATATTCCCGACCAGTTTAGCAACAGCGCATTCCCTACGGACTGATTGCAAGGTTGCTTGGCTGCAAAGCGTTGGCACTTTGCATTGTGGGGTGTTGCAAAGACGTCGACTTCTGGAGTTCCCCATTTGTGAAAAATCTTGTTGAGTTCCTATTGATTCATCTCCCGCTTGTGAGATGACGAAACTTGTCTGCTCAGTCTGTAAGCTTCTACATTGTCCTTTCCTGGTAGGTGAATTGCTATTATGTTTATTTTCTGTAGAATTGCCTACGTCCAGAGTTGCTGAGCTAGAGTCAAAAGGGCCACTGAATGCGTTCCTCCTTGTTTATGTAAAACATGGTGGTTGTGTTGTCCGTTTCAATCAGAATTGTTGTTCTGTATAGCTCTTTTTGAAAGGCTTTTAAGGCTCGGAACACTGTCTTTAATTCTAGGATGTTGATGTGCCGTGGAGCTTCCTGGTGTGTCCACAGTCCCCTGAATTTGAGGTTGTTCATGTGAGGCCCCCCTCCGATCTGTGAGGCATATGTTATGGTCACTGTTGGCATTGGTTGCATGAAAGGTCTCCCTTCTGATATGTTCAGTTTGTTCCACCATGCTATTTCCTCCTGTATTTTGTGTGTGACCATCACTAGATCCTCCCAACTCCATGTTGCTTGTGACCATTGTGTTTGAAGCCATTCTTGGAATGGTCTCATGTGTAGGCAAATGTTTGGGATTAAGTTAATGCATGAAGCCATCATCCCTAATAGCTTCCCCACTGTCCTCACTGTCAAAGCTTTCCCCTTCCGGTATAGCTGTGTCTCTTTCAGCAGGGCTATTGTTCGTTTCTCGCTTGGGAACACTTTCCCCACTACTGCATTTATTCTCACCCCCAAGAACAATTTTTCTTGTTCTGGCTCTGGTGAGGATGTCTCCCAGTGTATGGGAAAGCCGAGCTGGAGTAGTGTATGTGTTACTTGGTATATATGCTGTTTGCAGACTCTACGAGTTTGCCCTTACTAACCAGTCATCTAAGTACAGGTATACATGGAATCCTTGTCTTTTAAAGTGTGCGGCTACTGCTGCTAGACACTTTGTGAACACTTTTGGTGCTGACTTTAGACAGAATGCTAGCACTCTGAATAGGTAGTGTTTGTCGTTGACCACAAATCTTCATAGCTTTTTGCGTTTGTTGTTCATGGGATGTGCAAATAGGCATCCTTGAAATCCATAGTAGCTATATAGTCCCCTTCTTGCAACATAGGTATTACCTTTTGCAGGGTTGTCATCTTGAAATTTTGAATCTTTATGAACTTATTGAGAAATCTGAGATCTAAGATAGGACGCAGCGTTTCGTCTGTCTTCGGAATTAGAAAGTTTGTAGAGAAATTTGCCTCGTTTCTTTCCTTGTATAGAACGAGTTCTATGGCTTCTTTCATTTGTATTTCTTGTACTTCTTGGAGGAACAGAATAGTTTCTCCTTTGCAATGTACTTTCCTCCTTGGGACTTTATTTGGAGGTGTTTTGACTAGTTCTATGCAATAACCGTACTGTGTTATGTTTAAGATACATTGGTCTTAAATGATCTCTTTCCATTTTTGGAGGAAGTTCTTTAGTCTGTCTCCTACTGGTGTAGAATGTTGGAGGTACTGTTTGTTTGATGTCTTTGTCTCTTTGTGTAGACACTCTGTGATGTTTCTGGAGTGTGTGTTGTGTTTGGAATGCAGTCATTTAGATGCTGTGGGTTCTCCCCCTCTTTGCATTGGATTCCCCCTCGGTAACCTTGCTGGTATGTCTGATACAAAGTTGTGGGGTGATTGTTCCCTCTACCCACTGGCCTCCTTGAGGGGGTGGTTCCTCTACACATGCCACCTCTGAATTGTAGAGCCCCCATACACCTTGCCGTTTCATCGTCTTTCTTTAATTGGTTTAATTAGTTCCGCGTGTCGTCCACAACGCTTCCAAAGAGCTGTCCCCATTAAACGGTGCGTTCAGTATGTTGTTCTGCACTTCTGGCTTGAATCCGGAGATCCGCAGCCATGCGTGTCTTCTTTCTGTGATTGCAATCATCATTTGTCTGCTTGATGTTTTGCGTGGCATCTAGGGCAGATTTTAAGCCAGTATTTGCTATATTCTTCCCCTCCTCTACCAAGTGGCTTGCTCTCTTCTGGTATTGTTCCGGTAGAAGTTTCAGTAGATCCCCTACCTCCTACCCATGTTGGTATGCATGTCTGTTAAGCAAGGCATTAGAATTGGTTTGCTGCACTTATCTTTACCTTTCTCCCCCTAAGGTCCTTTCTTTTGCATTCCTTGTCTAGTGTTGGGCCAGTTGTTGTAGGCACATTGGCCTTTTTTCTGGCAGTGGCTGTTATGATGTAGCCAACTATCACCGACCCCTTGATGTAAATAGGATCTTTGGAGGAGTGTTTACATTTGTTCTCTCCCCTAGGTGTGACTGCCTTACATGTGGCAGGCTCCTTAAATTTCTTTTTTGCCCTGGTCTAGCACACTTGGTAGCATAGGAAGAAATTGAATCCTTGATTGTGTAGGGATTAAAGTCTCGGCCAAAAAAGATGACTGTGGTTTCTCTTCTTCCAGCTGCACTCCATAAGTTTCTGCTACTTTCTTGATGACCTGGTTGTACATACCAATGTTGTCTGGTGGGGAAGGCCTCAAAGGATAGGTGTTGACAGCTTCCTCTGGAGAGTCTGTGTCGGGGTCTTGCCATTGTAGTTCTGAACCTCGGAGGTTTCAGATGCCAGGTAGGTTTGTTCTTCCTCCTCCTCGAAAAATAACTCTCCTTCTTGTTCCTATAAAGGTTCGCGTGTCACTGTAGGCTCTAATTCTTCGCCGATTTTTTCTTTTTCTGTCAAGCTTTTCAACTCCTTCTTGCTTTGGAAAATACTGTCCATTTCTGCTTCCAGTCTCTTCTTTTTTAGCCTTGCTGCTTTCCGCACTTCTCTTCGATGGCACCTTCTCTGCTGGCGTGGACGGCGGGCCATGTTTTTCGGGTTTTGACCTCTCCTCTCTCGACGTCGATGTGTCATTTCCTTGATTGTCATTTGACATCTTGGATTTCTCGAGGGTCTTGGCCGTTATGGAGTGCTTGTGTAAGGATTCTAAGGAGTGTTTCATTTGTGGCACAACTGCGGATGTCGAGTGCTTCGACGCCGATGCTCCCTTCGAGGCCCTTGAGTCCGTTTTTCAGGTCTCGTTTACTGTCTTTGAGGATGACGGTTTTCTTACCGCTCTCTAAGTTTTCTTTTCGACCTCAACGACCTGGATGTCAATGTCCATGTCCATGTCTGTGTCGCCTTGCGGACCTTCTATGACATTGTCTTCCTTGCTGGAGAGGCCCAGGTCCCATAGCGATGGTACTGCACTCTGGCCCTGCATTTTGTAGTTTGCTCTTCTCTGTCTCTCTTTTACCCTCAACGTCTTCAGGTGGAACGCCGAACACGTGTTGCAATCCTCACTTTGGTAATCGACCGGTAAGCAGTGGTTGTAGACTGGATGCTGGTCCTTCTGGGCATACTTGTTATGATAATTTTGGCAAAATTGAATGATGTTTTGTCCATTACCACCACAGGGAGCCCCCTGTACGCGCATTATCCTTTCAATTGTTGTTTCCACACTCGGTGCCATCTGGCACCTCGATTCGAAGTCTGGTACCTTGAATCGCCGTTCTTTACATTTCTTCCCTATTGTTAGTCGATTCTTAACTCCAAATCTTGGAGCTAGTCCGTATTGATCCAGACCTAACCGCGTAAAAAAAAATAATCAAAAGATAGCGACCAAAGGAAATACAACAATTTCAGACCAACCACTAGATGGCAGAATAATGCACAGCATGTGAATCCAGAAAAGATTCATGCAGCAAAAGTACCAATTGGGAATATGTTTTCAGGGAAGAAGCACTGGCACAGGGGACCTGGATGGCAGAGACCCTGTGCACTACAATTGAAAACACATCAAAACCAGGCAAAACAGTGGGGAGCAGCCCTGCAAAAAGAGGCACTTTCTCAGTTTGGATCAGGTGCTGTTCCGCTATCTGCACCCAGAAACCATTGTAGGCATACTACTTTATTGCCGACTTGCCACATTTTTCATCATGGAACCTGGTCAGTACTCCCAACCATAAAAGTAGCTTCATCTCCTGAGGCTGGACATTCTCCCAGTGTTATTGTTCTATCAACGAATGCCCCTGCTGCCATGGACGCATTTGCCCCCGTGACAATTGATACTCAAATCCTGGTACTCTATCGCACCTCAAGAGGTCTCATCCACAGACACCTGAACAACTCTAAGTGTTAGTGTCTGTGTCAATGATTGCTTAGTAACTCTGACCAGCTGTTCCGCGCTACCGGCAGGAGCGCTTCGTGGTGTGGGTAGGTTTTCCGCCCTGGCAGCTCTTCGTCTCAGGTACTTTACCACTTGAACTGCCCCACGTGAACAGACTGCGGGGCCCTTTAGGGTTGTTCCTAGGGTTCCCCTCCAGAGCAAGACCTGCTGGCTTGCTTCCTGATTGACCCATTGAGGTTGTATTTAGATACTTTATTTATTTTTCATTTTTCACTGTGTAGTACCCACTTGAGGTCCTGAAGAATTGCCACATTGGCATGAAACATGTCGACCTTTTTAGAGGGTTGAGTAAGTTCACTGTAGCCTAAACAGTCCCTTTCTCCCCTCCCACCCTTTTAAACTAGGGAGTCAGCCACCCCAAATAAAGTTCATTGTGGACTGACTTACCTTCTTTTAAACCTCACCTTTTCACTCACGACTACACTTACACCAGACCCCTCACCCTCACGCAAAAACTGGCTGGAACAAAAGATCTCCATCAAAGAGCGCCTACGGCGCCCGTCAGACATTGCAGCGCCAGTCTGACGAGGAGCAGGAGACCGATGATGAAGCATGACACCTAGGCTCCCGTCTGGGTGTGTGAGGTCCCCTAGTTCCAACAAGGGAACACCTTGTTCCCTGACTGACTGACACGCTCCCTTAGCTCCTTACACTCCGTGTTTGTTCTCTCACCTCTTTCTAGCCTGGGGAACTAAGTATCAAGTTGTTTATAAGTTGATTGGACGCATACTTTGGACCCCGTAAAATATTGTCCACCCCTGGTTCCTTTTTTGTAATTTATGCTTAGTAACTCTGACAAGCACCCAGCAAGAAAAGTTGGACTTTGCAGTAACACCTAAAGCAGAACCTTTTCACTCCACTTGTGCAGCAGACCAGATATCAAACATGTTGAGCACTGTAAGAACCCATGTCCTAGTTTGGTGCAGATGCTTTTAGTACACACCAGAGTATCCAGACTGTCCCCATTAGGTGAAGCGCTGAACTTCATGTACTGTAAGGATACATATACATTTACTGAGTGACTGAACCTTTAGACTACAACTTATATTTCTTTTAAGTTATAACACTGTCTGAACATACTTATTGTGCACCATTCAAGTGCAATCTACACTTTTGTTTCCATCTCATACCACACTTCAAGTATCTCTTGTTTGATTGTCCCCCTTACCCAGACAGTCAAAACCTAAAGAGCAGGTTCTTAGCATTCAGAGGCCTTACTATCATACAAGGTTCTTGAGGTTTCGAGAACATTAAGCAATATTTGTTAAAAGGATTGCCCAGTTGCTCCCCAGTTACATAGGCCCCAGAGAAATGTCCTGAAAAGGTGAAAGGTCAGAGAGCAGGGGTCCATTACCTTCAAAGCATCAGAATATCAACAGGGGCTAAATCCAGGTACGATTAGGGATTTTCACTTTCAATATTCAGGATATAGATATACATATCATGAACACGGTGGGGGATCCCATTTGTATATTCATGTGGCATACTAAAAAAATACTCTGTGCAGCATTTGAGGAATGGTGCTTCAAAATTCCTTAAGTATTGAGCGAACCAGGGATATCAAACAGAACCTTTGAAGGGCTGAGGTTCCTTTTACCAATTTCTTAACTAATGTCACATTTTAACCCTTTTTTGTATACAATTTGAAAATTCTTTCTGAAATCCTGAAACGAAACATACTGCTAGTCTTTGAAGAAGCTTACCTGCTCCAAAGCCACAATCTGGAAAGATGGCATCCCTTGATGGAATGTTTTTCCTGCATTTAGTGCTTTCACAAACATTTCCAAACTGTGTGGATCCTTGCAAAGTAGCGCTGCTGAATGTTGATTGTACTTGCTAAGAAGAAGGCGCAACAGCATATATTCATCCTTCACAAGGACTGCCGGCTCATTTGAGACTTTCTCTAACAGTCTATCAATGGCAGGCAGCAGCTCAGAAAGCACCATCTGGTAAAAGAATCAAATATATCAGTTGGACAATGTATGTAAAAGTATTTCTAAACTAGCTGCTATATCCTACTGTAAAACTAGCATATTCATCTGAAATATACCCACAAAGAAGGACATTTACAAACAGCAAGTCAAGTTAAAAAGGAAGCGATCATTATCTGACTGACAGAATATTGAGAGTCTGATCAACAACAGAGCAATAGATCATAAAGGTAGAAAGGGATGTTTAAAATGAATTATCTACAAGCTACAACATAAATACAATTGAACCTTGCTAGCCAAGACCTCAAACTAAGGTTATTCTCACATTTTTAAAAATGTGTAGGGTTCCATGTTAAGCTGTGACACTGCTTCTATTAGGATGCAATTCCTAACTTTTGTGTTTAATTAGACAACAATTTGGGGTCTGAAAAGCTGCACACAACCCACTACAGTGTCTGGCTAGATTTTACAGTAAGTTTGCAAAATTGTGTGAGGAGTGGTGGACAGAGCAAGTTCAATATTAAGGGCATCTGATTTGTAGTGGTCTCCGTGGTTCTTTCTTATTGGAAAAGCCCATATATTAATTAGCATGATTCTAGTTCTACAGTTCTTTACCGCACAATTGAGAACTTCTTTTAGTTGGTTTCATGAGGACATGGGTGCAAGCATTTTAGTAAAATCTGGTAAACCTATGACATTGGCTTTTATTAGGTTTGTTTGTGGTTTTCTGTATAGTAGGAGTTCCACAAGCTCAATTTATGAGGGCATCAATTTGAGAATGTAAAGATGAACAATGCCAGAGATGTTCCTAAGTTTTCCATCTTGGCTCACCTGCTCTATTATTGGCCCTAGGGTGATGTACCCAATAAAGGGGAAATTGTGGGTTCAAAGATCTCAAATGAGAAGGTTATGAGTAACAAAATAAATGGGGGATCTGCGGCACTATGATTTATCTTTTAATGTGAGCCAGAAATTAAGAAATGCTGCATGTGTAAGGAGATAAATCTAACCTTTAATCAACAGTGAGATGCATGGGGTTACCTTGGAGAATATCTGTAATCTGAGTATGTTTTAGCAGATTATCCAAGATAATGTGTGGTAAATGCATAAATAGCAGATAAAGTAGTGCTCACTTGTGCAGGCCACAAGAGACATTTATTTGGCCTTGCAGGAATTTAGCAAGGTTCATTTGTTGAGTTTAATGTAAAAGAAAAAAGCAGCTTCATTTATGCATTTAACAATTCTGAGATTTTGACAAATTTAAAACAAACTGTCTTCTGAAAATGTTTAAAAAACGTCTCTCACCTCACTGTTAACCTCCTGAAGAGTTTGCATCAAGATTTTTGCAACATAAGATGGGATACCACCGATCTTGATACTCTTCAGGAGAAGTTCCAAGATGGTTGATAACTTCTGCTTTGATTTCTGAGTAGGTGCCATCTGCAACTCCTCAAATATGGTTCCAAGAATCTGTAGTAGACAAGGAAATAAAATGCTGTCAATATTTTGAGAAAAAACATGAATATTGGTGATTTTCTGAAAATGTCAGCCAAGCAACATAAAACTGCATGTATAATAAAACATGCATCATCTGGGTAAGCTAGAGAGCTTGCAGAATTAGAAGACACTATGACAGAGAATGCTATGTTAACTAGAATCTGGACTTCTTGTCCAAAGTAGAAACACTCCAACTTTGGATTCAGACATGAAAAGGCCAAGATACCACTCAGCAGTCACGGAGTTAGGCAATATCACAAGATTTTGGAAATTAAATTGTTACGTAAATTATGCAATGAATTAAACAATAAACAAAATCAAGCCAATCTCTCAATAACACTTAGAGTCTCCCACCTTATGGTCTTGTGGTATTGAACCACCAGCAATCACCAGCTGGTCGATGACCCCCCAATGCTAACAAAAAAACAAACAAAAAAAACTAACCCCTAGACCACTGCATGCTGGTACCAAGCTCAGCAGACATGAAAGCTACATTTGGCCTTCTTGTCAAGAAGGAAGATTCAACTCTAGAAATGAAACAAGCAAGCCCAAGATCATAGGATCATATTGTGGTGATTTTCACCAGGATGCCTACATCTTGTGAAGCAAGAGTACCACCCTTTAAATAGGTGGGAATGAGGAAAATAAAGAAATACGGAACAATTGCTTAGTATGGCGTCTTTCCTCATTTAGGAATAGCAAAAGGATAAGTCTTGAGAAAGCCTGCCAATGGAAAAAAAACATCTCAACCTCATTGTGAAGCTCCAACATATGTACAACCATCTATTTAGTTTATCTGTTTGATTGTTCCTCAAATCCAGAACAACTGAATGTCCTCACAAACTGCCCACAGCTAGAGTTCCCTCAAACCAAAACATAAAAACACAGCTGCTGTTTTGTTGATAAACGAGCATGTTAACCAGGAAGGAAAGACTTTGGCTCCATTAAAACAATCAACAGGTAAAGGATATTTATGTAAATGGCTCAGTCTACTTCGGCCCAGAGGTCAGAAATGTGCAAAGAACCCCATGGAGAGCTCCACTCCAACTTAGGTGGATACATTGAATCCTTGACTAAGTAACCGGGCCCTATGCACAAGTTACTTACCTTCGGTAACGATATATCTGTAAGAAACAGTAGTTAGTATTAAATTCCTTACCTTAGAATATCATCAGGCGTCAGACTGGATCTGGAAAATTTTGCGTAGCAGTACCCCTGCGCGTCGGTAGGCGTCATCTGCGGCTCCGCGTCTGTCGTCGTTGGTGCCGGGATGACGTCGGAGTACTTAGACGCCGCCCTCGCACGCTGACGTCAGATCTTATACACAGCTTTTCCGCGCCAGAAACACAGAGGCATGATAAAAACCAACACTGGTGCCATGAAACTAGGGCCCTGAAAGGGGATGACCTTAACCCTAGATATCGGTTCGCAGAACGGGGAGGATGGGTGGGGCAGTAAGGAATCTAATACTAACTACTGTTTCTTACAGATATATCGTTACCGAAGGTAAGTAACTTGTGCATCTGAAAGAAACAGGTTAGTATTAGATTCCTTACCTTAGAATAGATACCCCAGCAATACCAACCCAGGAGGTGGGTCTGCGAACTAATGATCACGCCAGAAAGTCCTGGAGAACGGAACGGCCAAAGAAGCCATCTCTCCGGACTTGGCTATCCAAGCAGTAGTGTCTTGCAAACGTGTGCAGCGAGGCCCACGTAGCTGCCTGACAGATGTCCTGCAAGGGGACTCCCCGACCCAGGGCAGTAGTAGCCGCCGTGGCCCGAGTGGAATGGGCCCTCAGCCCAACAGGAGGCTCCTTTTTAGCCTTGATGCACAACACGACCCACAGAGAGATGGTCCGTTTGTGCACCGCCTTTCCCTTCTTAGCGCCCACGTAACCAACAAAGAGTTGGTCATTCACCCGGACCTGGCGTGTGCGATCCAGATAGTATGAGAGCGCACGTTTTGGGTCCAGACGGTGGAGCCTCTCTTCCTCTTTCGAGGGATGCGGAGGCGGAAAGAAGGTGTGCAAGGTGATGGACTGCCCGATGTGGAAGGCTGTGACTACCTTGGGCAGGAAAGAGGGTCGCATCCGCAACACAACTTTATCCGCATGGACAGAAAGGAAAGTAGGTTTAGAAGAAAGGGCCTGGAGCTCGCTCACTCTCCTGGCAGAGGTGATGGCAACCAGGAATACAGTCTTAAGTGTAAGAAGACGGAGAGGACAGTTATGAAGTGGCTCGAAGGGAGCGAACATCAAATAAGTCTGAACAAGGTTCAAGTCCCACTGAGGCATCACGAAAGGAACAGGAGGGAACATATGAGTGATGCCCTTCAAGAAGGAGTAGTTTCTGTCCTGTAACTCCAGTTCTGTAATAGGGGTATCTCTGTTATAGTCATAATCTAGTGAATAGTCCCGCCCATGTGCGTAGACCCCGGAGCAATCAAAAATAATCTCTTAAGTTGTCAACAAATGCAGACCTGCACAGACACTTAAGAGAGAATTTAAAGACAGATAATGCAGCCTATATCCACAGGCTACACTGTCCAGTACTTCAACTAGAAATTCCACCAAAGAAACCACAAACAGCACAGCCTGTCCAATTTTCTCCACAGAGAAAATTTTTCCTTTTACCAGCAAAAGCCTCTGGAATGATAGAGAGGAAGGAGTGGACAGACAAGCCCCATAGGCTGCCATTATGTGGCTCAAAACAGGATACTTTGCCTTTAAGAGAACCTTCCAGAACTTTCTCAGTATCCCAGAATGCACAGCAGGTCCCTTTTACTTTCAGTTCTTTTTGAAGGCGAAACACGCCAGACCTGTAGCATTCCTTACATAAATATCTTTCTCCACCGGGGAGGAGGGCGGGCGCTTATGACTATAACAGAGATACCCCTACTACAGGACTGGAGTTACAGGACAGAAACTACTCCTTCTGTAATAGGGGATCTCTGTGTATAGTCATAATCTAGTGAATAGAATGGCAAGCCCATCCCCACACCAAAGCGGCGGTGGAGAGAAGAGAAATAACACCACTACTGTGCGAACAGATTTCGCAGCGAAGCCTGCCCAACCTGAGCGTCTGTCCTGGCATCAGTGTCCAGACAGTAATGCTTAGCAAAGGTATGGACCGACTTCCAAGTGGCCGCCTTGCAGATCTCTGCTATTGGAACATTACGAAGCAAAGCAGTCGTGGCAGCTTTGCCCCTGGTGGAATGAGCCTTAGGTTTACCCCTAAGGTCTTATTAGCCTTCTGGAAAAACAACTGTATGCAGGACACAATCCACCTCGAGATGGACTGTTTTGAGGTAGCAAGACCGGTCCTGACTGACCCATAATTGATAAAAAATTGGTCTGACCTACGAATATCTTTGGTTTTATCCAGATAAAATTTCAACACCCTCATAACATCCAGGGAATGCAGAGACCTTTCCGCTGGAGATGAAGGATTCTGAAAAAACGTAGGTAACTTTATGGTCTGGTTAACATGGAAATCCGAGATAACCTTTGGAAGAAATTTAGGGTGAGTACGCATAACAACCTTAGCAGCATGAAACACAGTATAAGGTTCTTGGCAACACAACGCCTGAATTTCACTCACCCTGCGGGCCGATGTAATGGCCACGAGGAACGCCGCCTTCAAGGACAGGTGCTGCAACGAAGCCTTATGAATAGGTTCAAAAGGCTCCTTCATCAATCTGGACAGCACCACATTCAATTACCATGAAGGCGAAGTAAGCCGGAGAGGAGGGAACACTTTCTTCAAGCCTTCCAAAAATTCCTTGATCACAGGGATCTGGAAAAAGGAAGTCGGTGAAGGGAATTTCCTGTAGGCAGTCAGCGCAGCGAGATGAACCTTAATGGAATGGACATTAAGGCCAGACTGCGCCAAATGTAGAAGATACGGAAGGATGACCTCTTCCTTACACGTCGTCGCATCAGAGTTTTTGGACTTGCACCAGATGCAGAATCTCTTCCACTTGTAAGCATGGGAAGTCCTAGTGGAAGGTCGCTTAGCCTCCTTCAGTATGTCCATACAATCTTCTAGTAGATTCAAATGGCCATATTGCACTATCTCAGTAGCCATGCCGCCAAACTCAAAGACGAGAGGTTGGGGTGCAACATCTCCCCCCCGAACTTCGTGAGAAGGTCCGGCGGCACGGCAGCCGTATGTGAGGAAGGAGAGACCGGTGAAGCAGGTCCGTGAACCACCACTGTCTGGGCCATTCTGGGGCAATCAGGATCATCCGCGCCCTGGACTGGGACAGCTGATGAGCACCGCCGGAATCAGGGGAATGGGTGGAAAAGTGTACAGAAATCTATTTGACCAGTTGATCCATAGCGCATTCCCCAGAGTCCCCTGCTGGTAGTACCTGGAGGCGAGGTCCCGGCATTTGCTGTTTTCGGCGGTTGTGAACAGATCAACGTCTGGAGTTCTCCACCTTGCGAAGACTTCTCCTAGTACTTAGTCGTTTAGGACCCATTCGTGGTTTTCCTGAATCAGTCTGCTCAGTGAGTCAGCCTGAACATTCTGCACACCTGGTAAATGGGTAGCCGTTATCGTCAGTCCTCTGGCTGTAAGCCATAGCCAGATCGTCTGCGCCTCCTTTCGCCAGAGTGCGCGATATTGAGCCCCCCTGCTTGTTGAGGTAATACACCGTGGTCGTATTGTCCGTCTGTACAAGCAGAGAGTTGGTCTGGAAGGACGGATGAAAGGCCTTCAGTGCCAAGTGAACAGCTCTGAGTTCCAGGAAATTGATGTGATACGTGGACTCCGCCTGGGACCACGTTCCTTGTATCTGTAAGTCTCCGAAGTGCGCCCCCCAGCCGCGGAGAGACGCATCCGTCACGATAGTCTGCGTGGGAATGCCCTTGTGGAAGGGAACCCCTCTGAGGAGATTCTCCGCTGAACACCACCACTTCAGAGACTGAAGAGCATGCAGAGACAGTCGTATCTTGTCATCCCAAGATCCTTTCCTCTGATCCTCCAAGCACTCCTGCAATGGTCTCGTGTGCAGCCGTGCGCGTGGCATGAGGAAGATACAAGAGGCCATCGACCCCAGTAGTGAAGACACCGTCTTCACTGTTGTAGATGGAGCGGTCATAAGAGCCTGAGCCTTCTGAAGGAGTGATAATCGTCGCTCCTCCGAAGGAGACACGCTTGCTGACAGCGTATTGATGGAGGCTCCCAAGTACTGTATACACTGGACCGGAGTCGAGACAGACTTGGACATGTTGATGTGCAACCCCAGCTTGTTCAGGAGAACGCACGTCTTCTGGTAGTGCGCTTGAGCTTCCGAGAAGGAGGAGGCCTTGATCAACTAATAGTCCAGGTACGGGTAGACAAACACCTTGTTCTTCCTTAGGTGTGCAGCTACCACTGCCATGCACTTCGAGAACGTTCTGGGCGCAGACTTCAGCCCGAATGGCAGTACTGTGTACTGATAATGATTGGCGCAGACTTGGAATCGCAGGAACTTCCTGTGTTTGTGTGCAATGGGCACATGGAAGTACGCATCCTGTAGGTCTATAGCACATAGCCAGTCTCCCTGTTGCAGCTGAGGATAAATCTGATGCAACGACAGCATGAGAAATTTCTCTCTGCGAATCCACTTGTTTGCTTGTCGCAAATCCAGAATGGGCCTGAACTCGTTCTTGTCCTTCTTGCGAACTAGAAAGAACCGTGAGTACAGACCTCTTCCCCTTTGAGACAGAGGTACGTCTTCTATCGCCCTTTTCCTTAACAGGATATCGGCCTCCACCTGGATCTCGCGCAGCTGGAACTGCGAGCTGACCGGTGGAATTGCTGGAGGCGGGCTGGTGAACCGAAGACTGTATCCATTGCAAACAATATTCAGCACCCACTGGTCCCGAGTAATTTTTCTCCACTCTACCAGAAAAAATTGAACGCTTCCCCCCACCGGAGCGGGTAACGGATGTAGGGGAAGTAACCGCTCAGGGTCGAGACCCAGCCGGGCCTTTGTTCGCTGCTGCGGACTGCTGGCCGCCTCTGCCCTTCTGGCGCTTCTGGAAGGGCCTCCGGAACTACGGCTGCTGTTGTTGCTGCTGTCCTGAAGGCTGCCCACGCCCTCTGCTCTGCGCCCCAAACCGTCTCTGGAATGGGCGGTAGGTCTTCTCCTTGGGCTTCTCCAACCAGACAGCCGTCAGGGTTTCGACCTCCGCCTTCATGCGGGCCATCTCGTCATCCGCATGCTTGCCAAACAGGGTTCCCCCCGAGAAAGGCAGATTGGCCACCCGCTGCTGAGCCTCTGGCTTGAGCGATGTAAGGCGAAGCCAAGCGTGGCGGCGTTGGTTGACACCATGACAGTACCCATGTGCCGCCAGAAGAGACACATCAGCCGCCGCGCTGATGAGTTGGTTAGACACCAGCATCCTCTCCTTCAAAATCTCCTCTTTCTCGATGGCGAACGCCTCCTCCTCGACGGCGAACGCCTTCGCCTCGACGACGAGCGTCTCCTTGACGCCGAACGCCTGCGAGACTTCGACGTCATCCTCGATGTCAAGGATCCCCTCGACGCCGACCTCCTCTTCTTCGCCGATGGCGAGCGGCGGTGTCGCCTTGACGGCGAGCGCCGACGCCAGGCCACCTCTCAATGTCGATTACTCGACGACGATGAAATTGTCACCGGTGATCTCGACGGCGGTCTATTCAGTTCCCTCGATGCCGAGCGTTGACGCCGCTTTGACCCAGAGCCCTGGGGAGACGGGGAACAGACTGCAGTCATCCCTCTCGACGCAGTCCGTCGGTGCTATCGACGATGACGGAGAATAGGGACGTTTGCTGGTCTTCCTGCCCCTGGGGATCCCCTCAGAGGCCTCAGCATGGGCAGAGGAAGTTGCCCAGACCCACTTTGTGCCTTCAGTCTTCTGTCTTCCAGGCCTTGGAGCCTGATCTTCATCCTATCTCTCAGGGTCCTGCTGGAGGAGCCCTGGCAAATGTCACACTCCTCTAGGACATGAGATGAGGGAAGGCAGATGATGCACACCTCGTGTGGGTCCGACTTGGCCTTCTTCCTCGAACACTCTGGGCATTTGTCAAACAAAGCAGGCATTTTGACAAATAAAAGGGTGCTCAGAAACACACACAAGGAAGAGAGCACAAAGTACTTCAAGTGAAAAACACTCAAATACTTGAAAAAGTGAAAAATCACTAAATAAACCCTTGAAAAGGGAGAGATCAATGCTCCAGGGTCCTGCTAGCAGGAGCCGGAAAAAATAACTGAAAGTAAAAGGGACCTGCTGTGCATTCTGGGATACTGAGAAAGTTCTGGAAGGTTCTCTTAAAGGCACAGTATCCTGTTTTGAGCCACCCATGGCAGCCTATGGGGTTTGTCTGTCCACTCCTTCCTCTCTATCATTCCAGAGGCTTTTGTAAAAGGAACATTTTTCTCTGTGGAGAAAATTGGACAGGCTGTGCTGTTTGTGGTTTCTTTGGTGGAATTTATATATAGTACTGGACTGTGTAGCCTGTGGATATAGGCTGCATTATCGGTCTTTAAATTCTCTCAAGTGTCTGTGCAGGTCTGCATTTTTTGACAACTTAAGAGATTATTTTTGATTGCTCCGTGGTCCACGCACATGGGCGGGACTATTCACTAGATTATGACTATACACAGAGATCCCCTACTACAGAACCTATTTACAACTGGGGACTTGATCAAAGAGAGCTGATCAGGTAGCCTTCAGAAGGCTGAAATGGCAGAGAGGTAGCCCTTGATAGTGCCCACAGCAGAGCCCTGCTGGGCAAGAGAAAGAAGAAAGAGGAGAACCTCAGAAAAGGGGCAGAGAGTGGATCCACAGCCTTTGCTGTGGACCATGCCACAAATATGTTCCACCTGCAGGCGTATAGCGATTTTGTGGAGGGACGCCTGGCTGCCAGAACAACATCACAGAATTCAGGAGGCAAGTCAAATGGCCTCAACTGCCACCGCTCAATCTCCACGCATGGAGGTGGAGGCTGGGCAGGTTCGGGTGGAGGACCGTCCCCTGCTGCTGCGACAGAAGGTCCTACTGAAGAGGCAGACAAATTGGGGGATCGACTGACATGCTGAGTAGCTCGGGATAGCAGTATCTTCGTGCCCAGTCCGGAGCCTCAAGGATGACTTGGGCCCGGTCGCGTCTGAAATTCTTCAGCACTCTGGGCAGAAGTGGTATAGGCGGAAAGGCGTACAACAGACCGCAACTCCACTCGCGATGAAAAGCGTCGCCGAGCGAGTGCCGCCTTGGAAATTCCAACGCGCAGAACTGATGACATTGTGTGTTCTCTTCTGTGGCGAATAGATGTAACCAAGGCTCTCCCCACTGCTGAAAGAGGCCTTGCGCCACGTCAGAGTTCAGACGCCATTCGTGATCCATCATGCACCGACGGCTGAGTTTGTCCGCCCGGGCGTTCAGAGAACCTGCCAGGTGTTGAACCACCAGGGTCACGCCCTGATGTTCCAGCCACTGCCAGAGGCGCAGAGCCTCCTGGCATAGGGTCCACGACCTCACCCCGCCCTGTTTGTTGCAGTACCACATGGCGGTGGTGTTGTCCATGAACACCTGCACTACACTCCCCCAGACAGAGGGGAGGAATGCCTTCAGTGCAAGCCGGATCGCCCGCAGCTCCAGAAGGTTGATGTGGAGCTGAGACTCCGCCGGAGCCCAGAGGCCTCTGATCTCCGCCTCTCTCATGTGGCCCCCCCAGCCCTGGAGGGACGTGTCCGTCACAACTACGTGCTCCGGTTGGGGTAGGGAGAGGGATCTGCCGCTGACCCAATCGCTCTCCGTGAGCCACCACTGCAACTGTCTTGCAGTGCCCTCCGAGATCAAGACATGGTCCGACAAGTTGCCCTGATGCTGGGCCCACTGAATCTTCAGGTCCCACTGTAGAGCCCGCATCCGCCACCTGACGTGATGCACCAGAAGTATGCAGGAGGCCATCAACCCCAGAAGCCGCAGCGTCAACCTGACCGAGCCTCGGGATAACGGCTGAAAGATTGGAATCAGAGCCTGAATATCCCGAACCCGCTGTTCGGGAGGATAAACCCGAAACTGCGCAGAGTCTAGAACTGCTCCGATGAAGAGGAACTTCTGAGAGGGACACGGGTGCGACTTCGGCACATTGATGGAGAACCCCAGCAGGTGCAGGAGGTCGGCCGTAGTCTGGAGATGGCTGACGACTGTCTGAGGCGAGCCCGCCTTCAACAAACAGTTGTCGAGGTAGGGGAAGACTGAACCCCCTAACCTGCGCAGATGAGCTGCGACCACCGCCATCACTTTTGTGAACACCAGTGGGGCGCTGGTAAGGCCGAATGGGAGCACGGTAAACTGAAAGTGCTTGTGGTCTACCGTGAACCGCAGGTAACGCCGGTGGGCCGGGTGGACGGGGATGTGAAAATAAGCGTCCTGCAAGTCCAACTCCACCATCCAGTCTCCCGGGTCCAGGGCAGCTAAGACCTGAGCGAGAGTCAGCATCTTGAACTTCTCCTTCCGGAGGAAGCCGATGACGTTGCGCAGGTCCAAGATAGGGCATAAACCCCCTTTGCCCTTCTTGGGAACCAGAAAGTAGTGGGACTTCTGGCCCAGGAACGCGCTCGATGGCCCCCTTGGCCAAGAGGGCCGCAACTTCCTCTTGCAGAAGTTTCAAGTGATCCCCCGACACGCGGTGGTTCTGCGATGGCATGGCTGGAGGAGTCGCCTCGAATGGGAGGGAGTAGCCCCTTCGGACGATTTGCAGCACCCACCTGTCCGATGTGATGGAGCGTCAGTGGAGGAGGTGATGGCGAACCCTGCCTCCCACTGGCGTCAAATGGGCCTGAAAGCTCGGACTAGGAAGGCTTTGAGGTGGATGCTGCGGGGATGGATGTGGACTGGCCGTGCCGTTGTCCCCTGTTACCGCCGCGACGGTAACCATGCCCGCTGCCCCGCTGAATGGTAGTCTGCGGCCCGTGGTTGGCAGGACGTGTGGGGGCGCCCCTTCCGTGGCCCCGAAAGGAACGCTGGGCAGAAGATTGCTGGCGCGGGGCCGACAGGCCCAAGGACTTGGCCGTAGCCCTGGAGTCCTTAAAGCGTTCCAGCGCACTATCTGCCTTGCCACCGAAGAGGTGGCTGCCATCGAAATGCATGTGCATAAGGGTGTTCTGGACATCGGCCAAGAAGTTGGCAGACCTCAGCCAGGCGTGGCGACGAACCGCCACAGATGTGGAAATCGCTCTCCCCAGCGAGTCCGTGATATCCAGTCCAGATCGTATTGAATACCGCACAGCGTCTCGTCCCTCCGTGAGGGCTTGAGCGAGCTTCACCCGGGCTCCCTCCGGGCACTCGGGCAGCACGGCCGCAACCGTATCCCAAAGGGAGTGGGTGTAACGACCCAAGAGGCACGTGGTGTTGACCGACCGCAACCCCAAACTAAGGGAGGAGAACATCTTCTTGCTGAATTGCTCATACCTCTTGGATTCCCGATCCAGAGGTGCGGTCGGCAATGCGGATTGGGAAGTAGAGGCCTGGATAGCCAGGCTCTCGGGGGTGGGGTGGGTGGACAAGAAACTAGGGTCACCCAGAGCAGGTCGGTGGCGCCTAGCGACGTTCCTATCTACAGGCGGACCTGTAGTGGGCCTGGACCAAGTGCCCAACAGGACGTCCGTGAGAGCCTCATTAAATGGCAGTAGAGGCTCTGGGGAGCTTACCTGCGGTTTGAGGACCTCTGGGAGGATGTTAGACCTCACCGTTGCAACGGGGAGCTCAAGAGTCAAGGCCTTGGCCGCCCTCTTCAGCACCACACTATAAGCAGCCCCCTCCTCCGTAGCCACGGTAGGAGGGGAGACAAAACCAGTGTCTGGGGAGGTATCCAGGCCACTAGCCTCCCCTAGTTCCTGTGTCCAGTCCTGAAATGACTGGCACTCATGTGCCAGAGGGTCCCCAGAACCCTTCCAGCCTCCCTCGTCGTCCATATCCTGATAATCAGGGGTAAAGGGTGGGCCCAGATCTTCGAAGAATGCCTCTTCGGTCGGCGCCGAATGCGGCGCGAGCGACACCGCTCCGGTGTCGGATCCGGACCGAGGGTCGGACAGGGACGGCGTCGTATGAGGACGGTGCTGGGGTGACACCCTAGTGGTCGACGCCGGCGGGTTCGTAAGGTCGACCAGCGGCGACCCAGAACCGGATACAGTGGGGCCTTGCGGCGTCGAGACCGAAGTTCCGCCGGGGCCGAAGCACCAGAAGGCGCTGGGGGCGAAGCACCCAGCCCGCTTGGGCTCCCAGTCGGGGCCGCGTGGCCCGAAGGTGCCGCGGAACCCGACAGAGGAGTGAGCGACCTCATGGCCATGAGGAAGGCCTCGATCTCCTCCGGCGTCGCGTTCTGCCCAGGGACCGGCGGGTATGAAGCAGGTCACGACGCCTAAGGCTCCGGCGGAGCCACATGGGCGGTGTCACCCGAACCCCCGGCCGGGTCGCGCGATCGTCGGGGGGAGTCAGAAGAGCGATGTCGGCTCTTCGACTTCTTGTGCCTCTTACCTGAGAACTTGGAGCCCGACGAGTGGTGTCGACTCGCCGAGCTGTGATGAATCCGACCCCGCGACCGGTCCTTTGACCTCCTTCCGAACCGGGACCTCGAACAGCGCGGGCCGACTGCCGGAGCTCGAGGCGCTTACGGGACCGCTCTCGCCTAGCCTTCGACGTCAAGGCCCGGCAGTCGGGGCACGACTTGTCATCGTGGTCGGGCCCCAGGCAATGTAGGCACCGGCGATGGTTGTCGGTAACCGACATCAGTCTGTTGCAGTCGTCACAGGGCTTGAACCTGGGCATCCCTACCGGCACCGATGGAGTCGTAGACTCTAAACAAATCCAAAAAGGATCGAAAAAGCTTAGTCAAAAAGTGACTAAAGGGTACCACTTTCTCCAGACCTGCGCTTGCTGGCGCGGAAAAAAGAAGAACTGACGTCAGTGCGCAAGTGCGGCGTCTAAATACTCCGACGACATCATCCCGGCGCCAACGACGGACGCTGAGCCGCAGACGACGCCTACCGATGCGGAGGGGTACAGCTATGCAAAATTTTCCGGATCCAGTCTGACGCCTGGGGATATTCTTAGGTAAGGAATCTAATACTAACCTGTTTCTTTCAGATATAAAAAATAAAAAAAAGACAATAAAAACACTCCGTTCTTGTTTTTAAATTACAAATGCTTTATGAAACTGGCATTCTAGCTATTTAAATCTTGTTCTTGACTTCTATTGATGTCCTTGATTAGCAATGTCAAAATAACCTTTTTCGCATAGCATGCAAGATTATAGTTATATATTCAGGTGTTTTTTTGTTTTTTTATTTAAAGTGCTACAAAAGATGCACATTTCTCTTTTTAACATATGCGCAAGTGTACTCTCTCTATCCCTGTATTTTATAGTATTATGTATTTTGGTACAAAAATTAAAGGTCGAAAAACAATCTGACTAGAGAGAGTCTAAATATGTTACTAAAAAACATGTATCTGCACTCCTTGATTTATACATTATCCTCAGTAACACGCATGATCGGATGTTACCAGCATTTACCTGACAGACGTATCCAGGGTCGGCGATGATTTCTTCAGCCTTCACCAACAAGCCCTGTACCAGCGAATGGAATGGAGACTCTTTGACCCCGCTCAAACACTGGAGACACACAGTGGCAGCTCTACGCACTTCACGTACAGGGCTCCGTAGATTAATCAGCAAAGACACCACCACTGTATTGAAACAAAGAGATAACAATAAAATCACTGCTTCAGTAAGACATAATTCATGATAATAAAGTCTTTGACAGCTGAAATACAATAATCAACTTGTGGGTCTTCAGGGACTTTGATTGTGAATGACACATGTATGCAGATCATTTGAGTGAGAAAGGAAGAAGAGAAAGGACTTGAAAGCCCCGCTGATGACTACAATTAAAACTATGACTGGATGACTGGGTCATTCTGGTACATATGAATAGAAGGAGCTAGTTGGCCTTGAACAGTGACAAATTAGCTACGCTTGGCATTCAGTCTTATATAGACTAGCATTAAGTATCCTCCAGAGAACGAACTCTAAATGGCACTGAATGAGGAGACTACATACATCTTCAACCTGAAGCCTCGCAATCACCTTCATCTGGCTCTTACACACTCTTGTTTGCTCCCAAAATAAATAAATTCATATTTAAGGTAAGCATCTTCACATTACTGAGAATGTTCTAGGATAAGAGCCTGACTAACTCCCACAGCTGTTCAATGGATACGGGACAGGCAGATCTCTAAAATCAACCTTTTGATTGTACCAGACTGCCAATATTAAAATGAACATACTTGGGACGCAAAGTAGTACTTTAGGGTGCCAGAAAGACCCCTACAACACTGTAGTTAAGAATCCAACAAAGACTGAATGAACTGTGTAAGAAACTGAAACTAGGTTGCAGTAGTCCCCCCCCCCCCAAATTTTGCCCCTTTAGAACTACTAGATGATGTTTTTTTACCCCAACAGTGCACCAAGGCCTGCTAACCAGACCTCAGTTGTCTTTTCCCTAAAACAAGGAAAGTCCAATTGTAACTCAATTGCCATGGACTTTAGCACCCCTGTAACTGAAGGGACCCCCCCACACGAATTGCATGCAGGCTGCCATTGCAGACTGCATGTCATGGTGCAAACCATGAGTGAAAACATGACATGGCACACTCACTGTGTGCCAATGCCACAGTCACTGCTTGTAATATATTTAATCCTTACTTACTTACAGATTAGAAAAACAATCCTTTAATTAGTTTGCCAGTGACCCTATGCAGTGTATGTTTCTCCACTAGAATAACATTACCGTGTTCAAGTATCATGGCTCAAATCTGACATCTGTATTTTCTAGGTTTCTGAAAATTGCTGCTAACACGAAAAGTACTTAGCTGATCCCGAAGATCTTGGTGTCTAAAATTACATAAAAAGTTGTGTTATTTTTGCAAACTGGTGTTGGATTTCCTTATTGAGAGCATGTCTTGTTCATTGACTGTGTGTGCAACAAATGCCTAACTGTCCCCTCTGATAAGCCTAAGGCTGCTCGGCCACAGTACCACAAATAGGGCACCGTGGGATTGAATAAGCAAGCTCCTGTACACTAGTAAGGAATACCGGCAGACTCTACACAGTGCACTTCACTTTGGTACACTATACAGAGAGTCAGCTTCCTCCAGTACAGTTTAAGTTATTTACCTTGTTCTTTTGTTGAAGACTGATCGAAGCCACAGCTACCCATGATTGAGCTAAGGTTTGATAGACAAAACCGGACTGGTCCTCAGAAGGGCTGAAAGTGTATTACATGATGAAGTCTCCCAACCACACTAAGTACTACATCCCATGTCTTCACAGCATGGCTCCTGAAAATGTCAGGAGGAATCAATACACTAGATTTTCAAAACCTTGCCAGTGTCGGTGTAGAAAGCAGGGTTTCTATTGCAATAACCCCCCCCCCCTCCCGTTTGGCCAGTCTAATTATACACTTTGACTTGATGTGCCCTGGGTCTTTGTCAACAGGGTCTCTGTCAACAGGGTTCCTGCCAATCATGTTCCCAAGGCGATACAAAAGGGGATGATGGACAAAGCGTTTGAGCAAATCAAATTCTCACCCCCAGTCAACTAATCTGGGTTTAATCCATCACCATTCTTTAGCTCACTCCGCCACCCCAGTTCAGACATGGCCATATGCAAATCAGTCTGACCCTGTGCCTCATGGGAACAGTCCAGCCTAACTGCCAAAGCCATGTCTTCCCTGGACCGGAAACAAGCATCTTGGGACTGGTTTCTGGCATTTCAGCCGTCATCAGCCAGGCTAGCTTGAATCCAGTGGTAAAGTGAGCAAGGGACTCACATACGAGCATACCCTGCCAACTTAGGTCGAACAAAGCGATACAAAAGGGGGTCATCATGTTCCCAAGGCATGTGTTCTTTCCCAAAACTGTACCTTGTACCCCAAATTGGCGACTCTCTGGCCAAATGTCAGTCCTTTGTAAAAGGTACTGTGGCCAGGGAAGGCCTCTAAGGGCTGCAGCACGTATTGTGCCAACCTTAGAGGCCTTGTACCTTTATTTATATATATATATATATATATATACATACACATATATATATATATATACACACACACACACACACACACACACACACACACACACACACACACACACACACACACACACACACACACACACACACACACACACACACACACACACACACACACACACACACACACACACACACACACACACACACACACACACACACACACACACACACACACACACACACACACACACACACACACCCCCCCCCCCCCCCCCCCCCCCCCCCCCCCCCCCCCCCCCCCTTTGCAGGCTGCGTGTTTTGGTGCAGAACAAGTGAAGAGTCGACATTGCACACATCCCTGTGTGCCATGCCTACAACCCACTGGCCTGGCATAGGTCAGCCACCCCTCTAGCTGGGTACACTATACCAGTGGTGAGGGTACAAGTGCATGAACCCTGTACCCCCTACAGTGTCTAGAAGACCAATTCTTAGACATTGGTAACGCAATAATGCCATTAAGAGTATATGGTGCTAGGAGTTTGTCATTACTAACTCCACAGTACCATAATGGCTTTACTGAAATCAGGGAAGTTTGGTATCACATTTCTTAGCACATTAAACCCACATTGAAGCCAGTATGTGACTTAATGAAAAATGCACGCAGAGGGCATCTTAGAGATGCCCCCTGAAAAAGGACCGGCCTCTGGTGGGTTACCTGACTGGTACACACCAGCCTGCCACCTCAAGACTCGTTTCTGGACCCCTGGGGTGGGAGCCTTTGCTCCCTGAGCACAGAAACAAACCCTTTCCTGGGCGGAGGTAGTCACAACTCCCCCAGGTCAGGAAGAGCCATCTGTGGAAGGAGAGCTTTGAAGGCCTTTGAAGGGCTTGACGACCCCCCGCCTCTCCTGCTATCAGTAGCAGGCCCCCTTTCGGTCTCCCCTCCTTTTTGGCAGGAAGACAGGTGGGAAAAATTAGGCAGCCCAGCAGGTGTGACCACCTCTGCCAACCCCACCCCTCAGGTGGGGGAGGCGAGGTGCAGCCCACTCTTCAGTGCCCGCCATCTTGCAGATGGCAAGCACTCTTCAATCAGGATTAGGGATTGTGCCCACTCCCCCACTTTGGGTGAGCACACCAAGGGTGCAATCACCCGAAGGTCAGTAGCCCATTGGCTTCAGACCACAAGACCCCTAAAACGCCCCCAAAATACAGTATTTAGGGGGCAGCCAAGAAGTCAGATTCCCGTAACCTAAGAAGAAGGACGACGAAAAAAATCGCCCAGCAGAGGCGACAGAGAACAACTTACTTGGCCCCAGCCCTACCGGCCCGTCTGCTGTTTCCAGAGCTCCTGCGACAAAAGTCACCTCCTTGTCCTGCGGCCAACAACCTCCAGAACCCCTGGGAGAACTGACTGCCTTCAACAAAGACCGGATCTCCCGTAAACAGCAGCTCTGTTCAAAAGAAACAGCCAAGAAAGACTCCGAGCCTGCTGAGGTCAAAGAAACCAGACGCCTGGAACCACCACTGCACCCCACTCCTACGGCCCGAGTCATAGTGGCCCACAGTCCCAGCGAGGTCCCCCAGCGCTCCAGAGTCAGAGTCTACCGTGGATTGACACCTCCAGGACTGCCCGACCCCACCTGCAGCCTTTGCGCAGAGACACCCCACTCCCCTACCGCGAATGGCCCGGTAAGGTGTAATCAGACATCAAAAGACACCCCTGCATCCAGCCACCCTGCACACTGGAGAAGAGAACCGAGGCCCTCCAACTGACCTGCCCAGGTAATCCCCATTGAGATCAACAGGGCACCTGACACCAAAACAGCACCCTGCACCCGGCATTCCACTGCGCCGCTGTGGGTTTACTTTGGGTGCTAACTCGGAACCCCCTTTGCCCTGAGCCTAACACCAGGAGCTTTGCTGCCACAACCTCGTGGCCTGCTCATGAGCAGCCACCGACCGGAGGCCCACTATCCCCCATTGGATAACAACATTTGGCCTCAGCACTCTGCACCCGGCCGCCCTAGTGGGCTGAGGTTGTTTCAAGAGTGCATCCTTGACCCTGGTTCTAACCCCAGAATACCAACTCCCACAACCAAGTACTGCAAATAAATAAAAACTTCTTTACTTACCTTTTCTCTAGGAAATGTCCCAGTGTGATATCTAGGCATATCACGCAGAGTAGAAAAAGTAATCTGTAATAAAAATTAATCTAACAGTAATTTCCACTGTACTGAAAAGATTAACCAACCTGTAACAAAGACATTGTCATTCAGCTTGCTTGTATTGTTCAACCTGCCTTGAAAAGTACCATTTACATTTACCTGTATGAGGCTTGCTTGGTTCTAGAAAATAAATATACCTAAATAATGTTTGTTATAAAAACAAATTGGTCTTTGAGTGTGTGACATCATTTGCTGCCGGAGTGTGTACAACAAATGCTTAACACTACTCTCTGATAAAGCCTTACTGCTCGCCCACACTACCACAAATAGAGAGTAGGGTGCTATCTACTTTTACATCTGCTACCTTTGGGGTTCCACTGGACTCTGAACGCACTATACCTCATTTTGGTATAGTATATGCAGAGCCAGCTTCCCACAGTCTGTACTTATGGAAGGGAGATCGCTCACATTTCTTAGGTACATGCGTGAGCAGCACATCCGTTCAGGTTTCAGACGTGCATTCTATGACTTGTAGTTGTGATTTTATAAGAGAAACTGGACTACAAGTCACAGAATACAAAGAAAAAACGGAACTGGATAGACTACTTGCATACAGACCTGGGAAATTCCAGAGCTCTGGAAAGGATGAGAAAGTGGTATCTCACTCATTACACACAGGCACCCTAGCTTTTTTTTTCAAAGAGGTCAAAAAGGCCTAGCCTACTGCCCATTAGCAGATGAGACGTAGAAATAAGAGGAATCTAGAGCTATTTTTATAGAGTGTAGCTCATCCCAAAAACAGCTCACTGCAAGGGAGTGGACTGACTGAACCAGGATCCTTGCTACCAAAAAGTCTAGGCAGTCTAGCAGTGTTCTCCCCCCTGATAAACCAAATAGCATGCTGCCACTACATGGCCATACTAAATATTTTAACTTGCTTAAAAATGTGTGCATTATTTATGCAACTAGACTACATTCATCACTTGTCCCGGGGCCTCTCACTGTGGTTTGACCAAGGTCCTGTTAATAAACATCATTTATTTCTGAAAGGCATAGTGGGCTCATGCTGGAAATCAAAAAGGAGCGAAGTAGGTCAAAGGTAGTACTGGTTGTTTCCAAGGTCTGGAACATTTTTTTAAAGCCCAAATGCCTTGATATTAACCATTAGCAGTGTAAAGGGGAGCTCCGGAAGGAGGCCAACTGATGCGAGATAAAACCGAGAGCTCATAGAGAAGCAGCAGTGCTGGGCTTTTGATCTTTAGGGAAAAGGTAGCGAGGTACCGAAAACCTGGTTGAGTGCCCAATGTTATTTTTCTCACTTTTGCTAGGGATTGTACTCTCTTGTTCACGTTGGCATACAGAAGGGGTGCTGTAGATGTAAGAGTAAAACAAACAAACATTGAAAAACAAACATTCAACGCTTGTCAGACAAACTATATTTATCTTCCAAACAGGAAAGTTAGATGACCTTCTTTACGAGTGCCAAGCAATGTAAGGAGATGGCTAGCAAATCAGCGAGCAGGCTGAAACTTGCATTTCCCCGAAAAATAGTATCTGTGCTTGTCTCTTTTTAAACATATTAAGCACAGAGTGACAATGCAATTTACTCAGACATTCCAACTCAAAAGAGAACCGTAATTGCAAGATATAAATGGTTAGTTGATCGAATTAGGAACAGAAGATACCAATTCCCACATCTGGAAGCAAGCAAACATGTTAACCTAAAACTTCCAATCAAGCACACAGTGCAAATACAGAACAATTCATTAGCAATGAACAAGTATGGAACAGACCACAAATTAATATACAATTCCCGGCCCCACAAATCAGTTTAATTATTAAATCCAAAATCAATGTTACAGCAATATTTTAAAGAAGATCAATGCATTCTCTTCCCCCCCCCATACCTGAGGAAGATGCAGAGGCCAGCTGCTTCTTTTTCTGTGCACTCTGGCAGTTTAGTAGCGCATGGCCAATGTAAAGAGCTTGTGTTTGAAGCACAGCGTTCATGCTGCAGCGTAGGGGATCAGAAAGGCTGTAGTTGTAGGTCCACAAGAGGGCAAAGAAGTTGAAGAGATCCCTTGGCTCTTGCAGGTGCACCTTGAGAAATAAGAAGGAAACAGAACAAAGAAGGAATGTATAAAATTCAGAATTATTGGGGATACTACAATAGGTTTGAGCCACTTTAAGTTAGGTAGTAATAAGACGTCTATCAAATTTGCCACATCTTTAGTTGTAGATGTAGAGCAATGCGAGAAAGGAGTAAAAGCAATAGGACTTCTTCATGGAGACAGAAGGCTGACAGGATCAGGAGTTAACATTATAATTACATCCCAAAACACTCAGATCTGGATCACATGCATGATATTAAGACACAGGACAATGAACGATTACTCCCAACACTGCTTAAAGCGTTACCATGTTATGAGAACACTTGAATTTCCAGTGTCTTTAGTTCAACTCATTTCTCTTAGATCAATGCAAGTTTTATGTTGGGATACAAATATTTTAGTAATTTATTATTGCACCAAAAACGTTGATCAGAACAAAAAAGAATCCAGTACATACAGAAAAGTGTGCCTAATTCTAGTAGTCTGCATCTGAAACAGACAGTCGAGCCTTCCATTAAGAGGGTTAACAGTAAAATTTCAGACAGAACCACAACCTGTTATGCTTAAAGACCACATGATCACCAAGGAGATACAAAAGGGCTGCAGTGCACGCAAAATTCAATATTCCAGGATGAGTCTGGTCAAAGTGAGATCAGATATGAAAACTATATTTGACAGACGGCACAAACAGGGCTGTAATCATCATTTAAGGAACAATGAATTAGGCTGTATCTCTTTTCGAGTCTCCTCGGAGAATTAGTCTGGAAGGGTTGCCATGGAGGTAGCCCACAGAACCACACAAGTGCCCACAGGAAAGGAAATAGGAAGAGCAGTTCATTGGAGCACCCTTGCAGATCATGCTAATAGCCTATAAAAACACATGTTCACTCACTTGCACTTGCTAAATTAATTCTTTAAACCTTTAGGGAATCAGGTGTTGATAAACCAACAGCTAAACAGATGCTGATATGCTCCCAACATGACATACAATTTTTGACATTCACCCTACTGGTACCTTGATGCGTAAGTCGGAGGGCACCTTAGAACGAGCTGTGGGTTTGTACCAAGAATGTCCTAGTGGATCCTAAGGAAGCCCTCCTTATTTGGCATTCCATGGAGTTCACTCACCTGATGATGATATTGATGATGATAAGCAAATTAATAAAATTGTACATTTCCAAGAGACATATTTGAGATCTTCCCCAGAAAAAGCAGAACAGCCGAACCATAAGTTGCAACAGGGCCTTGGACCTATTCCTTTTTGACTGTTGGAGGGTGGGTAGTACGAGGGGGAGGTGGCATGTGGGGGGTGGAATTTGTTGGCACATACGCAGGATGGTCCTAAACAGGAATTCCTCCACAATTCGGAGGAAAGAATAAAGTAACCAGAAGACCACCAGGTTAACTCTATTAGAACGGTTTTCAGACCTTGCCTGGTGCGAGGCAGTACATAAGATAAAACTAGATGTATGGGTAGCGATCACAGAAGCAGACCTCGTAGGAAGCTGGCACTTTATATAGTGGATCAAAACGATGTACACTGTGTAAAGAGTCCAGGCAAAACCCAACTGGTTTACAGAGGTATAAATATTAACCCAAATGCTTCCTTTTGTGGTAGTGTGGGCGAGCACTTAGGCTTATCAGAGGGAATTGCAAAGCATTTGTTGTACTCAGAGGCAATAAGTGAGACACATACTCGAGAATAAATCCAAGACCAATTTAGAAGAATGCCATTCAAGTTTGAACCCAGCCATATGCATATCAGCCTTGACCATGCGCCCAATAGGAACAGTCCAGCCCGTTCTGCCAGGCCAGGTCCTCCCAGAACTTAAAACAAGCATCCTAGGACCTGTTTCGGAGTTTCACCCCTCAGCAGCCAGGATAGCTTGACTCCAGTGGCATGGAGAGCATTGGACCCACGCATGGGCATACCATCCCATTCGGGGTGACAAATGCAAAAAGAACAATTGATGGACAGAATGCAGACCAATGTCATACATTCACCATAGTACAAAGATCTGGGCCTAAATCCATCGTTTTTTCCCCTCACCATTTCACTTTGAACTCAGCCATATACAAATAAGTTATGACCCTGTGCCCAATGGGAACTGTCCAGCCGGAACTGTCAGGCCAGGTCCTCCTTGGACTAGAAACAAACATCCTAGGACCGGTTTCGGGGTTTCAGCCCTCATCAGCCAGGATAGCTTGAATTTAGAAAAATAACTCATATTTTAGATCAATTTGATACCAAGAACTTCGTTATCAAGTAAATACTTTTTTTAAATATGAATTTTTAAAGGTGAGAAATGGTTCAATTCAATGCATCATTACACAGCTATGGGAGAAAAGGCATATATTGTATACGGTTATTTGCAATCGGTTTTTGGGGGTCTCCTTTGAGACTTAGGATTGGAGGCGGCAAGGTCCAAAGTACCACCAGAAGTTACTCGTTTCCTGCCCTGGGGTGTCCGGGTACAGAGGCGCTGGTCGCATTGGTACCTGTGTGTGCTACTTCAATGGAAAGAAGGGGGTGGATCTAGAAACAGATGCAGAGGGGGACTTGGGGACAAATCTAGCAGCTCCCAATGGGGGGATTTGGGTCACACGGGGACACAGTCGGTTTGTCGATACCCAGGCTGGTGCACTCGGGTGCAGAGTGGAAAGGCCGGCTGAGTTCTGAGGTCGGAGGGTGACTAAAATGGCCGACAGGTGAGGAGCTCCTGCCGGGAGCTCCAGGCCAGGGTTTGCCTTTTAGGCTTAAATTCCCAAATTTTCCATCCCCTCTTCGTCCCTTCCACTCAACTGGTGGTCGCTCGTCTTCAACGGTCTCCGTATCTCCTTTTTCTTCTGTTTCTGGACGTTGAATGATGGTCGAATCCGGTGGAGGCAAGCAACATGGCTGTTGCCCGGTGGAGCTGCATCGCCAGCTAAAGGGCCCTGGCACACTGCCATGGCCGTCACCTACCCAGCCGGATAGCAGACATGTCTTGTCGTTCCTCCGCTGCTTGTCTCCCTCCCCCCTGTACTCCGGTGAATTGTTGATAGTTCGACTTACGAAGGAGTCAGTCTCAACTGTGTTTACCCCTCGCAGAGCTCCTTGGATGGCAGGTGAGGAGCAGGGACGAGGCTCACCCTTCCTAATCATCCCCAGGCCTTTCCGAGCACGACCGCAGTTTCTTCCTTTACTGCCCGCCCTCCAGCTTCGCTTCCGATCGGACATCTGGGACCCGTGAGTACTCTCCAGGTATGGGGGTACAGTGGTAGTGAACCTACTCGGCACTGCGGTGCGACGCTCCTGGGCATTTCCGTACCTTTGAGCCTGGGAGGCCCCCCCCCCCCCATGAACTTCGCTGCTGCCTCCCTTTTCACCAAGACTGCTCCCTAACTTCCAAGCGGACATCCCCGGAACTTCGTCTGCGGATGGTCTAAACCGATGCCCCCGTGGTCCAGAGCCTATGCACGCATCTTACAGCCTTCCGGTCGCCTTTGGATTTGTGGCTGCGTCCCCCCTCTGACTATGTTTTTTTCTCTTCTGGATTCTTGATTTTTGTGACTTTCGTGCATCCTCCATTTTTGGAGATGGTCTCCGTCAATTCCCCCAATCCGGACCAGCCATCTTGTCTGACCTTTGTCCGTTGCTTCTTCCCTCCAGACTCCTCTTGATGACCCTCGAACGTTTTTTTCTCTTTTTTGCTGGACTGCCTTTACTCCATTCCCCCTCAGGTTCCCTTCTCTCCTCTCACCTATTCTCAGACTCCTATTCTTGTCCCTCTTTTCCTTCTCTGCCTCTTATGATTTGCCATTTACTTTGTAATTTCTGTGCAACAAATGTTTAAATTATTGTACCTTGCAACTCGCTATTTTGTTCCTTATGTAAAGTGCTCTGATACCTTCGGGTCTAGCCAGCGCTATATAAAACTCTAATAAATAAATAAAAAGCTCTGTGCATCCTAGTGCCTTGCGGTTGTCGGTCTTCACCAGTTGAGGGTGCAAAATCAGGACAGCTGGGTGACTCTAAAGTGGGTCAGTGCCAAGCAAGCGTCCCTCGACAGCGGTTCAGTCTCAGTGCATTGGGAGTTCATATTAGACTCACGGGTGTGGCTTGCTGCAAGGGGTCTGCTAGCTAGGGTATTAGTCCTGTGTGGCTCTGGTTGGTCCTGGTGTCCTCTCACTTGGTGGGGAGACAGATGTGACCTTCAGGAGCTTAGGTTCCTCTTCCTGGGGGCTGCTGCATTGGGGTGGGCGGGGAGAGGCAACTCGATAGACCAGACTTTGCGTTTTGGTGCCTGCTGACTGCATAGGAGTAGATCCTCTGCTCCAAGGGCACGCAGCCTGCAATTGAAGTCTGCATGTTCATGCACCGCGCTTCTTGCTTGGTCTTGTAAGTGGCCACAGGAAGTAAGTGTGAGAAAGTGTCATCTTTCTTGCCTTGGTATGCCCCCACTTTTTTCTGAACTGCTGATGTGCTTTGACTGAGTAAGCCCTGGGCTCCTGCCAACCAGGTACCCAGGGCCTGTGTTCCTTCCCTAAAAACTGTTGAAACTAAAACCCAATTGGCATCTCTGGCCACCTGTCAGCCCCTAGTAAATGGTACCCTAGGTACCCAGGGCATGGTGACCAGAGGAGACCCCTAAGGGCTGCAGCACTTATTGTGCCACCCTTAGGGGCCCTGCATCTGGCACCCACACACTGCCTTTGCAGGCTGACTGCCTAAGAATAGGCATGAACAAAGAGTCGACATGGCACACATCCCTGTGTGCCATGCCCACAAACCCACTGCCCTGGCATACATCAGTTACCCCTCTAGCTGAGTGCCCTATGCCAGTGGTGAGGGCACGGGTGCATGAGCCCTGTGAACCTACAGTACCCAGGGCCATTCCTGGGCACTGTAAGTGCAGTGATGCCATTAAGAGTATATGGTGCTGGGAGGTCGACATTACGAACTCCACAGCACCATAATGGCTACACTGAAGACTGACAAGTTTGGTATCAAACTTCTCAGCACATTAAATCCACACTGATGCCAGTGTGAGAATTAATGAGAAATGCACCACAGAGGGCAGCTTAGAGATGCCCCCTGAAACCTAACCACAATCCACGTCTGGACTGAGAGGCTGCCTAGGCTGACACACAGCAGACATGTTGCTGGACCCCTGGGTGGAGAGCCCCCCGCTCTCCTGGGCTTGCAACAATGCACATCCTGGGCGAGGTGCTAGGTCTCCTACCCCAGGATGGGCAGGGGGAAGCTTCAAAGGCCTGCCGCCTCTGTGAGCTACTCCAGACCATTTGCTGTACCCAGCAACTGGCCCCCACCAGTCCTGACCCCCACTCTGGCGGGAAGAGTGGGTGTGCCAGCCTGTGCCAACCCCACCCCTCAGGTGGGAGAGACGAGGCGAAGCACAACCCCGGGCTCCGGCCATCTTGCAGATGGGGAGCCCTGCCCAATCACAGCTAGGCTCCTGCCACCCTCCCACAGGAGAGGAGCAGGCTAGGGGGTGTACCCACCCAGGACAGGGACCTATTGGTCCTTGCCCTTGCCCTACCTGTAACGCCCCTAAATTCAGTATTTAGGGGCTCCCTGAACCTTCCTTCCTCAGATCCCGATAAGAAAAGAAGAAAGAAGATCAAGAAGAAGAAGACCCGCCGTGCAGCTGCTAACAATAGGACGACAACAACTGACTTTTCCCCAGCCCTACCAGCCTGTCGACCTTGGAACCTGCTCCTGCCTAATCCCGCCGACTCCTGCGGACAGCAACCTTGGGACACCCAGAGGACCTGCCTGCCTTGACCCTCTCGAAGATTGGGACTCCCATCAGCAGCGGCTCTGCTGCAACCACACCCCTGGTGCCAACCAGGAAGCTCCGAATCAGCCCACTCTGGACCAGCCCACTCCGCACCCGCCGAGCCCGGCCCGTGCCCAAGTGATCCAAGACCACAAGGACGTCCCCCCTGCGACTGGGACCCGAAGTCCAGTGCCCAAAGACCCTCCTGGACGACCCAGACGATGCCTGCAGACTCAGAACCAGGGGCCCCTCCCAACCGCGACCAGCCGAGGGTAAGCTTTTCCGACACCCAAAGACACCCCTGCACCCAGCGCCCTGCAACCCCCTGCGCCTTCCTTTGGGGTACCTACCTGTGCTCCAAGATCCAAACTTACCTCTCAAAGTGGTGGTCGCATCTGAAGAGTCTCCGTCCCCGAGCCTGCAGCCTTTGTTCACCTTTTACCTTTCCCACTGAATAACATTGAGCACCAGATGGCTCAAAAGCACCCTGCACCCAGCCGCCCGAGTGCCTCTGGCCGTGCAACCGTTGCCCTATCCTGCTTCCCCATTTGCCCTAAGCAAGTGACCAGGAGCCCAGCTCCCACAGCCACGTGGCCTGCTAGCCAGCAGCCACCAGCCGGCGGCACCCTGCCCCTCATTGGATAACATTGGGCCTAACTACCTCTGCACCCAGCCGCCCCTGTGCCACTGAGCGTGAACCAACTGTACCTATCTGACCCTGGGGGACCCCTGAGTCTATGCCCAGAACCTTAACTTCACCAGTCGAATACTCACCTGGAAACCGATAACTCACTTACCTGCCATTGGATAACATTAACTGGTTTGACTCGATAAATCTTCTGTCTACTTTTGAAAACTTAAAATATTCATGTAAAATCAACCGAATTCCGAAGTACTCACCTGTGCTCAGGAGAGAAGCCAGTACTGTACCTTGTAGCCCAGTACTAAACCGAAAAAGTAATCCTTACCGGGTTTACTAGTAACCTGTATTTTCTCCATAGGAATCCATTGTCTGCTTTTCTAGGAAATTTCTTCTGTCTACTTTGAAAACTTGAAATATTCTTTACAAATCATACGAAATACTGAAACGTAATTACTTACCTGTTTTAAGTTGAGACCCCAGTGCTGGACCTAGGAGCCCAGTACTGGATTACAAAAGTAACAAGTTTGTACTTTACCTGCAACCTGAATTTCCTCCCATTGGATAACATTACCAGATTTGTGTGAACTTACTTTTAAAACAGCTTTATATACCATGAAAAATTATTACAATAACTAAAACGGTTTTACCAAAGTGGTTTCAGCTTAGACCCCAGGACTGAATCCAGGATACAGTCCTGGAACTACCAAAGTAATCTGCAAAGTAATCAACTGTACTTATATGATGAAAACCCATTGAGCTCAATGCTAAAGTATGTTTAGAATTGTGTTGCCTACTGCAACCCATGTATCTATTGTGTTCACAAAGTTTATTGCCTCTTTACAAAGTAATTTCATGAGAGTACTCATCTTGAGAAAAGTATATTTTTATACCTGTTGGTTCTAAAGATAAAACAACTATAGCTGTTGATATAAAAACAATTGGCCTGGAGTTCAGTCCTTGAGTGGGTGAAACTTTTTGCTGACTGAGTGTGTACAACAAATGCTTTACACTGTCCTCTGGTACTGCCTTACTGCTCGACCAAGCTACCACTTTTGAGAGTAAGGTCAGTCCTGACTTTAACCTCTGTTATACCTCTGGAGTTTGTGGACTCTATACACACTGTACCTTATTCTGGTCCAGTAAATATAGAGCCACATTCTCACAGTAAGAAATGGGGAAAGACCACAACCAGCCTTCACTGTTCATGACCTCACAGTATTGCCCAAGTGTTCTGCAATTAGCAAAATAGGGTAATCAATATAGCCCCATTAAAGAGTAGCGGTGCTTCTTTCTACAAGATTTCAGATCTCATACCCCCTTGTTTGTTCACCTAAAACATGGAGCTTGTTTCGTACTAACGATAGCCGGATCCTTGGCAGGATTGCTTGTTGAACTTGGCTAATAGCTCACACAATAAGGACTTGAGAAGGAGTTGTGTCCTCTGGGGAGTCCAGTTGTCCTCGTGGACAGTTCTTGAAGGTGGACACCCCAGCTCTCTATATGCTTGTCTGGTGTCATGATGGACAGGGAATATGAAATTTGGAATGGAGCTCATGCATAGATCTTTGCCCAATTTGTATTGCAGCGGTTGCATTCAGAGACAAGAATAGGGGCTGAGAAATATCACAGGACAACATATCCAGCAGTGATTTATAACGTCGGACCGAGGTACAAGCCAAGTTATGGACCCTACATGCAGCTGACTTAATACTTGGGATCCGTACTTCAGAAGGATCCAGAACTGCTCCCAGGAACTGAAGGTATGTGGAAAGTTGTAGGTAAAAGTTCTCTTCATTTAGGTCAGACTCACTGATGTGTCTGTCAAGTGGCACAATATATCCCAAATGCACAGCCACAAAAATAATGGAATACCTGGTATTTACTTGCCTTAGGAAGGCAGAAACCAGGAACAAGCATATTGTGCTCAGATCCACTGAGTGGATCTGAGCAAAAAAGGGGTAGAGCGCTGAATTGCAAATGGAGGCTAGTCACGTCAAACAGCAGGAATTGGCAGTACTTAGGTTGAATGGGCATAAGAAACTAGTATGCCCAAGAATGTTAAACTATGTGTCTTGGAAAAGCTACAGTACCTATTAAAGAGTACCACTGCAAATATTTTATCCCGATTTCTTTTTGACAAGTAAAATTCGAGAACAGAACCCTTTGTTCCACTGGGATCTGGAGAGGGGTTCTAAATAAAGGTTCCAACGCCCTTTTTAGAAGCATGAAATGGATCTAGTCCTGAAGGACACAAAGGTGTGGTGAGATTCCAACTAAGGGGGTGGGAGAGTCAGTTTGTGGCTATTTGCTAGAGGCTTCTCAAGAATGTGACCATGTCACGAAGGTTTTGGCCACATTGATTGGAAGTGATGGAACATAATTTGTCCATTCAGGTCAGCTGAGAAAGTGGTGGCTGTCTGAACATGGCTGCGTGTTACCCAGTTACTTAACTGGCTGCCTGGAATATGATGATCAGGAAAGTTTCCGGATGGAAGTGAAGAGTGGTGCTGTGAAGAGTAAGGCTGCTGCTGGAAATGTAAAGGCCGGGTAACATCTTCACTACAATCTCTAGCTACGACCTCTGACTCGAAGGACAGCCTATTGCGTAAGAATTTGAAAACCTACCAATAATGGCCCAAGTCTTTATATTTTACAATTAATCAAAATGGCAGCCATGAAGTACCACACCATTCAAATAGCATGTTGCGCAAAGTGATGGAGGTCTTTGAGAGCAGCCCCCCCAGACAGCTGAACCAAGTAGGTGCTGGAGATACATGATATTTCTGAGGGCTGAATGGGTATTGCGTCATCGGTATACCCTCCAATGTAGTCAGCGTAGCATCACCCAATATTCAGCTATCTCACAGTGGTATTTCTATAGGGCTAAGTAGCAAAGTCGCCCTGCCCATTTACTCCTGTAATGTCAGGAAAATCATATTAACATGTACATAAGCTATTAAGTGTGACAATTATGAATGAATAGGGACTCAAGATGGGCCTCTTGTAACTCTAAAAAATTTACTCATGAATCTATTTTGACAAATATGTACATGGTTTTGTTCTCCAATGAACAGAACCCTATTCAGCTAAATAGGTTTGGATAGTGCTGCTCATGATGCCCTATACATCAGTGCATAATTATGTGTGATAGCCTCTGTTCATTACATCTTGAAGCAACAAATCACTTAATTAAAAGAAAGTAGAGGCATATTTTAAATATTGTAGATAAGAAGAATGTTTTAGTCTCTCAGTTAGTCAGATGACACCGCTAAAGGGTGCTTCAAAAAGGACTCCAGGTAGCTGAAACTTGCTTGTCCAAGTGTCATGTTTTATAAAATAGAAGGGGTGCCTAGCACAATTATTTATAACCTGTGTACGTATGGCATACAAGCCAACACATCTAATTGAGAAAGGAGACTTACGATTTATTAGGTCGAAAATGGCTTTATTTCTACTATCTTTGCCTAAAATAACAGCCACTTCAATGCAACTCAATGAGGAAAAATAAATGATACTCTTTTTTTCAAAAATGTCCCTCTTTCCTGTCTCCAAACGTTGGCATGTATAATATGCAGCGCACTGTGGAAATGAGTGCTCCTTGTCAGTTTAGGGTCTGTAAAAATAGGAGCCCCTCTGCACAAATTAAATTCTTACTGGCACCTGGTATTTTCGACTGGGGCTGGGCTAACCCCTACCATCCTCTACATTAGCATAATATAGTGTGGCCTAATTAATTAAGAGCTGCCTGTATGAAATGAAACTATTGGCAGCTTAGGACTAGTCTACTTGCTGGGAAGGTAACTTTCAAATCGCATGGTCACTTTAGCAGATGTATGAAGAGACTTACAAACCCCTTGAAAACAGGAATAACCTTTGGCTTGATTATTAGCGTTATGTTTATATGAAGGTACAAAGGCACTACAAGTGGAAACTGTGAAAGTTTAATATAATAATGGGGAGTATATTTTAATATACTAACAGTTTTAAATGTTCTACGGCTTGGTTTTTGAAACCTGCTTTATTGTATTATTCGAAATATCGTTTAAACATATAAAGTAGGACTTCTTCCACAACATAGTTAGATGACAAATTTTTAGAGGTTCACTCACTTTAGCCTTTGCTCTAAGGTCATGGAATACTTAAAAACAATGATTAGTTAGTTATCAAAAGAAGAAATTAAATTAAAATACCTTTAAGAAAAAACTCATCAACGCTCTGAAGTTGACTGCATTGCTTCCTTCGCCAGCCGCACACATGGTGACGTTGAACAGCCCCAAAAGCAGACGCACATAATCTTGGCTAGCCTCATCCATTTTTTCTGGATTCCACCATGCTTCCCCTGTGGGTGGGTAATATATACATAATTTATGAAGGGGCTCTTTGAATTTAGAAGTAAAGGAAGGAAGAACATTTGAGGGAAATATCAAAGGGGAAAGCAAAGCTGTATGGCAGTGCCTTCTGGAGAATGAGATTCCAGACCATTAAACAGAGCAAGAGGCACTTTGAGTTGTGACTTTACAGTACCTTTCACAAAAGACGGTGGTGATTTCAAGACTTCGATGAAATTTTTTAAGAGAAACGCCAGAATTGCAGAGTCTTCGACATCAACCGCTTGGCCTCGAATAACTTTTTCTATGTATACGGTCAGCAGCTCTTCAGGCAGCAGCCTATCGGCAATAGACATGATGTGCCACTTTTCTGGAATCTCCTGCAGGAAATATTAAGATCATATTTTACTTCAATAATTTGCTAGCATATACATCAGCGTGTACCAGACAAGGAAAAATGAGAATCATTTAATACTTAATTTTTTTATTTTACAGAGTTTTATATAGCGTGTACTTCACTCGAATCGGGTATCAGAGCGCTTTACAGAGCACTAGTTGCATTACATGAGGACACATTCATTTTTGTTAGGCACGAAGAGATGAAGTGATTTGCCCTGAATCACAGGATGTTCAGTGTCATTGCCGAAACTCGACCCAGTTCCCCAGATTCGAGGTCGACTGCCCTAGCCGTTTGGCCAATTCCTCTCTCCTGTAATAAGTGTAAATGAAACAAGCATTGGCATAGCCAATAGGTCTCGCTTTTGGGACCTTTTAAGTATTTAGTTTTGCAGCACAATATCCTTGGTGCAACAACATCAGCTGTTGCATGGCTAAACCTTGTATCTTATAAGTGTTTAGCCATGCAACAGTTGATGTTGTTGCACCAAGGATATTGTGCTGCATAAGTAAATACTTATAAGGTCCCAAAAGCGAGACCTATTGGCTATGCCAATGCTTGTTACTAGTGGAGATGTTACTGCATTACGTCATGCTATGTGAGCGTTGTAGGGGTGGGAAATCCTTTAAAGAGAGTAATTTTCTCTCTGGATTTCCCTTCTCTTTGTAAAACACGGGAGCAGCAATATTGTCGTGATGTTACCAGGGCTTTAAGTGGAAGCTTTTTTAATATTATATACAAGCCATAGTTGCGGCTTATTTATCTTATGCAACTAACAAACATAGACAAAGCCAAAAGTCCTGACTTGTTGTAGGTATATCGTATATCTGGATGCAATGACAGAAACAGAAAAATACAAGTCGGAAGGCGTATTATGCTAAGCACAGAGTTTTAGCTTACTTGTTTTTAAGCCATGGCCTTCATTACATTGGCCAAACCCCTTTGAGAGACCCTCCAACCCCAGCGCCGGAAACAACAACATCACACCCTCGCAAGTCCTCTGCGACTCACTTGCCTCCTTCTTCCACCGCAAGATCGCCGACATACAAAACCGCTTTGCCGCACCAACCATGCACCCAACCATCGAAACAACGCCCCCCACCACCACCCTCTGCCACTGGACCCCGGTCAGCACCGAAGACACCACCCGCACAATGAACACCATCCACTCTGGATCCCCAACCAACCCCTGCCCCCACCAGGTCTTCAACAAGGCCGACTCCATCATCGCACCCCAACTTCGGAACATCATCAACATCTCCTTCAACACCGCCACCTTCCCGGAGAGCTGGAAGCATGCCGAGCTCAGCGCCCTCCTGAAGAAACCGACAGCAGACCCCACGGACCTCAAGAACTTCCGCCCCATCTAGCTCCTCCCTTTTCCTGCCAAAGTCATCGAGAAGACCGTCAACATACAGCTCGCCGCCCTCCTCGAGACAAACAGATCTCTCGACTCCTCACAGTCCGGTTTCCGAGCCAACCACAGCACCGAGACCGCCCTCATCGCAGCCACCGACGACATCAGATCCCTGCTTGACAACGGGGAAACAGCTGCCCTCATCCTCCTGGACCTCTCTGCAGCATTCGACACAGTCTGCCATCGCACTCTAATACAGCGCCTCAGCAACATCGGAATCCAAGGGAAAGCACTGGAGTGGATCATCTCGTTCCTCGCTGGAAGAACCCAGAGAGTCCGCCTCCACCCGTTCCGATCTGTGAACACCGAAGTCATCTGCGGCGTACCTCAAGGCTCCTCGGTCAGCCCCACCCTCTTCAACGTCTACATGAGCCCCCTCGCAGCCATCGCACGCCAACACAACCTTAACATCATCTCCTACGCCGACGACACCCAGCTGATCCTTTCCCTCACCAACGACCCCGCCACCGCCACCGCCAGCCTACACGAAGGAATGAAAGACGTCGCTGTGTGGATGAAGAACAGCCGTCTGAAACTGAACTCAGACAAGACGGAAGCCCTCATCCTGAGATCATCCCCCTCTGCCTGGGACGACTCCTGGTGGCCCCCTGCCCTGGGCACCACCCCCAAGCCAACGAACCACGCACGAAACCTGGGCTTCATCCTGGACTCGCCCTCTCAATGACCAGACAAGTGAACGCCATCTCGTCATCCTGTTTCAACACCCTGCAACACCGAAACCAGGAAGACGGTCACCCAGGCACTCGTCACCAGCCGAATGGACTACGGGAACACCCTCTACGCGGGAACTACTGCCAAACTACAGAAAACACTTCAACGCATACAGAATGCCTACGCACGACTCGTCCTGGACATCCCCCGCCACAACCACATCTCCGCCCACCTGAGAGACCAGCACTGGCTCCCCGTCAGCAAGAGGATCACGTTCAGACTCCTCACCCACGCACACAAGGCTCCCCACGACCTGGGCCCCAAGTACCTCAACAACCACCTCACTTTCTACACGCCCACCCGCCAGCTGCGATTGACCAGCCTCGCCCTCGCCACCGTACCACGCCTCCGCAGAGCCACTGCCAGAGGAAGATCCTTCTCCACCTGGCGGCCAAGACCTGGAACTCCCTCCCCATCCACCTACGGCTGACCCAGGACCACCTCTCCTCAGGAAGCAACTCAAGACCTGGCTTTTCGAGCAGTAACAGTCCCCTCCCCCCCAGCGCCTTGAGACCCTTCCGGGTGAGTAGCGCGCTATACAAATTGCTCTGATTGATTGATTGATCCAGTGTTTTTGATACCACTTAAAGCCCGGCCCATGGCTTATATTCTAGTCAGCTTTCTGTGCCTCCTTCAAGACTGGGACAGTGGCCATGATATCGCAGCCCACAAGCTAATGCAATTTCCCTCTCTCCGCCTTTTTCAGCATTCACTTGTTAGCACACCAGGCATTTCACCTCTCAGGGTTATCGTGTGTGAGTTTATATTCACGAGGCAGCGAGCCATTAATCAGGCCCCTTGTATCTGGGGCGACCCCAATTCCCATCCGAATAAAACGGTAATTTGTTGAAACGAGGCAGACAGCCTCCTCTCCCAAGTTTTCCCTGGCAAGCTCGGCATTCCCGGGCAAGATGAGCAACATTACCGATATTGCCTTAAAAAGCAAAAAATTAATTACGAGGCGGTTCATGTCACTTTTCTAATTAGTTTCGGGCTGTGTGTATGTGCAAGAGTTGAAACATCGCGCGTGACATTTTTCCTCTCAGAGGACCGGCCTCTACGGTGGGGAAACTCGTTAGCTTTAACGGGTGCAATAAAGCCAGGAAGTTTGCAGATTGCTTCCCATTACTCTTCTGTTTACAAATGTAACTTTGAAAGGTTCCTATGAAATTTGGCCATTAACTAGCTGCTGTCCACAGAATTGCACAGCTCATCGGACATCCTTCATTTATTAACAGCTGTGTTTGTTAATGAGAGCAGGCTGTCGGTTTCTTGCCGCCAAAACTCTACAGATGAATTCGCCTCTCTCTGTTAGAACGGCTTTTTCTCGTCAGGCAATAAGCTTGTAGTGTAAGAAACAGTTTAACCGTATGAGACAGCACGCCAACCAGACAGTGGGCAGGTAAGAGAGCCGAACGCAGCATTGTTTTGTACATGTGGTATTTATTAATAGTGTCCTGTTGGTTGCAGAATTGCTATATGGAATGTGGCGTGCTCGAGCCTCTGCAAGGGTTGGCTGTTTACCTCCGAACACACTCAGCGACGCTTTTCAAAAGAAACAACAAAAAACGTAATATTGCTGAGACCCAGGGATGTCTGTTGAAACAGAATGGAGGTGGGAGGGGCACCCTGAGTGGGCACTGGCAATTTCCTTGGCCGATCTCTGGGTCTTATTAACATCCATCTCGGATGCTCACTGGCATGAGTGGGTGTGTGCGCTGGGGAGCCGAGGAAGAGACACGCTTCTGGCAGATTGCTGCACAAGAGAAAACAAGCATTGGCCGCGTGGCCGTGAAAGTGACGCAGCCGCGAAAGTGAAAGTAATCGCGGGCGATGCGCTTAATGAGGAAGAGATAGGAAAGCCAGATGGCGGCTGTGCGCGTAACTGCAAGCTTTAGGCCACAAGCAGAAGCGTGTGGTCGGATTTTTAAAGCTCACATACTAAATGTCTCGCTAGACCAGCGCATGAGCTGGCTCAGGCGAGACCTAAAAAATCAAAAGGTTGGTGATTCATAGCAAGGTAAGGATGAAGGCCATGGACATAGAAGTGAGACAAATCGAGAAGACCATTCCAACAAACTGGAACCAAGGGTTTAAAGGTGCACATGAGTTCAGTAAGACATTAAGGGTGAGTGAAATATTTTTTTTTTGCTTCAATCCAAGCAGTAGACCTAATCGGGGAAAGAGCAAGAAGACATTAAAGCAGCTGCTATGTTTGGGCTTGCTCGTGGGAATCCCTGGTGCTATAAAGCAGTGCAGATACAATTTAAATAGGGTAATCAGACCCTTGGTTACCTAGGTGTTGGTGTTATCCCCGTATCAACCCTAGCAACTCAAGAGCATATACGAGGCTATTGAAAGGATGAGGCTGGGACACAGAGTAGCAAGTTCCACCCCTTGCTGCTCCACCTCTAACCACCTTCAGCAGCCTCCTATTTGTTTCAAGGGGTGGAGCACTTGGCCTAGAATGTGTCCGCTGCGGTCACCATACCACTGGACACAGGCTAATATTGCAGACCATTTGGTGCCTGCTTGATTGTGATGCTATTGGGGAACAGCATGGCATTTTTGGTGGTGCATTTTTGATGCCACTGCGCATTAATAAGACAAGCAATTTTTTTATTTAACTGCAAAACTATTAGTAAAATTATTTATAGCTTTCAGTACATTTTAAATCAACTGTTGCATGGTTCATACGTGCACAGATTCATTCAGTTAACACACACAAGTAGTTGTGTTTGATGGATATATTGTCAGCCTGCAAATTGCAATACGACTTTCAACATCAAAAAACAGAAAAGCCCTTTCTATATGCTGGCCAAAGCAAGCACATACTAAATTATTCAGTATTCATATGTATGCCACTGTAAACATTCTGGGCTCTGTATACTGAGGAACATAAAAAACAACATCAATGCACAGGACCCTAAAAAGACAGTTTCACTAACTAATGGCCCACAGACAATTAATACAAAAAATCCTGAATAAATCAGCAAAAGGACGTTCTTATTTTCAGCATGGGAGTTAATCTGGTGATGCATGCCTCTGATTGAAGAGTGTGGAAGCCTGCAGTAGCTGCACAACAGGAGTAAAGCAGCTGGAAAAATGGATGCACAGGTGTGCTTTTCGGCGAGTGAAGGCCTGTAATTGAACACAGTCGCGGACGAGGGAGACACACCCGCATGGATGTTTCTCATGCAATCTTACTTCATTTAATTATCATTACACCAAAGTAGTTAACTGAAACTCAAAGTTTTATCTAATATTTTAGAAATGCGAAGTTCACATTAATTCGAATCGGAGGTTTTATTTAGGCACAGGTTATTTCTTTCACACAAGTTTTGGTAAAGGCTTTTGCTGACTTTATAAAAGGCCAATAGGGGCTAAGATTTAACCCTCCTCACCCGGCCCTTCTGTGGTACTGAAAATTCTGGACCCGTGTTATAACCATCATCGTATCATGACGATTTTGATATCAGCAGACCGAGAATGACGAGTATACTATGCACGAGTATTTTCGTCGCATTCGAGTCACGAGATCACCCTGAAAACAGAGATTCCGCCCTGAACCCTCGGGTTCCATTTTGTGAACGGCAGCCATTTTGTGATTGCCCTCACATAGGCCGGTGACTAAGGCCAAAAACGAATCTGAAGGACACGTACACCTTTGCTAACTCCTGCACGACCTGGGCAAGCTGGCTCCACTGCCTAAGGCTAAACCTGTTCGGTCAGTTCCTCTCCCAGTAGCCGATTGAGATAGTATCAAGGCACAACATGCCATAAACCTTTGATCACACACAAACCACGCCTAATCTTACACACACCTGTCCCTGTTTCCTACTTTATGACCTGCTTTACGAGGAGGAGGTGCCCGAATTTATTGGGGGTCCGTCGATATCTGATGAAAATGTTGGGCCTTGCCGGGTGATTTATTTTGGGCTGAACAAACTGAAATGTGGGATTGTCATCATGACTCTGCTTTTTCTTTGTAGTGAAAATATGTGAATGGTCAACTGTAAAATAAGGAATGTTTGCCTGAAGCATAATATTTTGTATAAAAAGAGAAGGCTGGCTTTGTAAGATTGAGCAGTCTCCTGAGAATATACACCGTGTTGTACTTCTAGGACGCCTGTTACTTGGTTGCAGCCAATAAACTCGATCTTTGACTTCACCTAGAAGACTGAGTTTCTGTAGTCTGAAACAGGAAGGACCCAAAGTCTTAGGGTGTGTCCCTGGCACCGCTGGGTTCCGAAAAACCCAGTACTTCAGTTGGCGCCCAACGTGGGGCGATATCAGCGGTACCGGTCCAAGCCAGAGGTTCGTGAGGAGCTTCGTGTGAAAATTCTGGAGGAAGGCCGCCACTTCATCGACCCCTGCATGTCGACGTGGTCCGAAAGTCTTTGCTGCGAGGTTCCCCGCTTCCCGACGGCTACGAAGGACTGCTGCCCTGACTATCGCCCTGTTTTGGACCCTTGATGATTGGTAGAGCGAAACGATAGACGAGTCTTCTGGTGACGTCATCGATACCTCAGTTAAGTATAAGTGGAGCGTCTCCCAGTTCTTAGTTTTTAGTTTGGGTATCCCCTTGGGATCTTTGATTTGGAACTTGCAAGTACCAAAGCCGAGGGACTCGTGTATTCACGAGACTATCGTATTCAATAATCCTTTGAAGTTTGAAGCTAGACTAGTGAGCGAAGATGCCTGATCTTAGCAGACTTGGAAATTTGTTTTGTCTTGGTTGGAATAGGGATTCCCGATTGGAGGACTCGTGTCCGGTTCCTCCGATTGGAACTCCGACCTATGAATTATATGTGAAGCATGGAGTAGGCCCCATCACATATAATGAAGTATGGATCCGATACACCAGAAAGGATGGTGTTCTAAAATGGCCTCAATATGGTAGCTTTGACACGGAGATTTTAGATAATCTAGAGGTTAGACTTTTTAAGAAGAAAGCCCGGCCGGCGATGTTTGACTCTTTCCGCCTGTGGCGAAAGGAAGCCAAACAGAACGAAATAAAATTAGCTAAAAAGAATAAAAGAGAAAAGGGTATTTCGATAATGCAAGCTGCTATGCAGTATAAAGATAACGAAGAAGAACAGAGGAGTGAGCAGCTGCACAGGCAACGTAAAATGGTTATCGATAAATGCTATCCAGTTTTGCCACCTCTCCAGCAGGATACAGCAAAAGAACTTGAGAAAGATCCTTTAATGTCTCACTTGTTGAGTTCGCCACCCCCCTATGCGCAGAGTGCTACTGCACCTCCGCAGCCTTTAGTTGTGCAACTCCCAATTGTTGTGCCCCAGGTTCTTCCACAACCGCCAGCTCCTTTTCAGTTGGCTCCTACTGCTACGGCTCAGCATCCTCAAGGGCCGCTGACTTTGCTACCTGCTCACCCTGTACTCCTTACAACTTTGCCTACTACATCGACTACCTCTTCTAATGGTCCTCCTGTTACTGCCTCTGCGTCTGCATCTGCATCTGCTTTGCCTCACTCTGTTTTTACTCCTGTTCTTTCGTCGACTTCTCCTTCTGTTCGACAGAGAATGACTGACACTGTCGCTAATCTTTTATATCCTCTTTTTGGGGCAACAAGTATGACCCCTGTTTCAACGAGCAAACAGTTGCGTAGTCAACTGCCAGACTCTAGAGAGCAGGAAACATTGAATTATTTGGCACACAAATGGGTTACTGACCCTACGAGATATGAGCTAGATTCTGTTATGGATGTCTTCTATCAGTGGGAAGAACCGAAACAGAGATACGTTTGAGAAAATTTGTGCTTTTCTTTGTGAGGATTTAGAGGGAAATGATTTGGAGCCCAATCTGCCTGAGTTATGTCGTATACGGTTCGAGTTTGCAAAGGGCACAATTGTGGGTTCCGATGTTAAGAAAGCAGTTGCGACATTGTTATCGTTTAGGAGCGAAGCTATTTCCCAACAGTTGTTTGAGCCTGATCTTTCTGTTAAAAGAAAAGGGATACAATATCCAATGAGAGAGGTTCCCCCAGTTTGGAAAGAAGGGGATCTAGCAGCTAATCCACCTGTTCAGCCTCACTTTCAGCGTGTTTGGGTACATGATCCATGGAAGCGAGCTGAAGTTTTGGCCCTTAAGCAGACTTTACCTGACCCCCGTAAAAATCCTGCAGGGTATTACAAGGAATTGTCACAGACTGCAAGCTCATGCATTATGAATTTAGCGGATATAGACATGTTGTTTGGAAATGTTGTTCCACAGCCTTTATGGGGAAAGATTCGTCATGCGGATCATGATCAGGAGTTAGGTGATACATGGGTTAATATTGATGCTGCTGATGGCAGACAAGTTGGTGGTGCTAAACCCGAACCTTTAGTGGCAGACCTCCCTGGTAGGATAATTACTTACATGAAGACTTTGATGCCTGCCATGCAAGTGAATTGGGACAAATTGTCTGCGTGTAAGCAGAAGAAAGACAAGACAGTGTTTGATTTCTTCACCAGGTTTGAAGAAACGTTTATCGACCACAGTGGTCAAGATATGAGCACAGAAGGTGGTCAACGGTTGTTCGTTGACAAGTTCGTGCAAAATTTGCTTCCTGAGTTATGCAAAAAGTTAAAAGATTCAGAGAGTTCTTGGGCCGTTTCCTCTTCAGCACAGATATTGGCTACTGCCCAGTATTATGAAAATCGAGATAAAGATGAGAAAGATAGAGCAGACAAGAAAACGAAAGAGTTAAAAACAAAGGTTCTTTTACAACAGGCGTACCCGCCCTCGGGGTGGTCAGAGTAACTATCAGCAGCCTCAGCAGTTTCAGAGAAACACGCAAAGGACCGAATATCCTCAACAACGTTTTCCTGTGGGCCCTAATCAGTGTGCATATTGTAAAGAAGAGGGCCATTTTAAAAGTAGCTGCCCAGCTTTACGATGGATTTAGGCCCAGATCCTTGTACTGGGGTGAATGTATGACATTCAAAGAATTTACCAACCCCACCACCGGCACCAACGACATCACTCCCTCCCAAGACCTCTGCGACTCTTTATCCTCTTTCTTCCACAACAAAATCGCCGACATACATAACAGCTTTGAAAACCAGGCCGAAGATCAGTCCAATCCACCCACCCCCGAGCCTAAACTGCACTTTCACAACCTTCACGCCTGGAACCCAATCACTACTGAAGACACCATCCGCCTGATGAACTCCATCCACTCAGGCTCACCAACCGACCCATGCCCCCACCACATCTTCAACAAAGCAGACTCCATCATCGCACCCCACCTCGGAGATGTCATCAACTGCTCCTTCAACTCCGCTACCTTCCCGGAAAGCTGGAAACATGCCGAACTCAGCACCCTTCTGAAGAAACCCACAGCAGACCCCGCTGAACTTAAGAACTACCACCCCATCTCACTCCTCCCATTCCCTGCCAAAGTCATTGAGAAAGCCGTCAATAATCAGCTCGCCGCCTTCCTGGAATCCAACAACTCCCTCGACCCCTCACAATCTGGATTCCGAGCCAAACACAGCACCGAAACCGCCCTCATCGCTGCTACAGACGACATCCGAACGCTACTGGACAACGGAGAAACAGTTGCCCTCATCCTACTTGACCTCTCCGCCGCCTTCGACACAGTCTGTCATAGCACCCTCATTCAACGTCGGAATACAAGGACAAGCTCTGGACTGGATCATCTCGTTCCTCACCGGAAGAACCCAGAGAGTCCGCCTCCCCCCATTCAAATCAGAGGCCACCGAAGTCATCTGCGGCGTACCACAAGGATCATCTCTCAGTCCCACCCTTTTCAACGTTTACATGAGTCTCCTCGCATCCATCGCACGACAACACAATCTCAACATCATCTCCTACGCAGACGATACCCAGCTGATCCTCTCCCTCACCAAAGACCCAAGTATCGCCAAAACCAATCTACACGAAGGAATGAAAGAAGTAGCCGAGTGGATGAAAAACAGCCGTCTAAAACTAAACTCGGACAAAACGGAAGTCCTCATCCTAGGATCATCCCCCTCTGCCTGGGACGACTCATGGTGGCCACCGGCCCTGGGTACAGCACCCATACCCACAGATCACGCACGTAACCTGGGCTTCATCCTAGACTCCTCCCTCTCGATGACCAAACAAGTCAACGCAGTCTCATCTTCATGCTTCAACATACTACGCATGCTCAAAAAAATCTTCCGCTGGATCCCCACCGATACAAGAAAGACAGTCACCCACGCACTGGTCACTAGCCGACTGGATTATGGAAATACCCTCTACGCCGGAACCACAGCCAAACTGCAGAAAAAACTCCAACGCATCCAAAACGCCTCCGCCAGACTCATACTGGACATCCCCCATCAAGCTCACATCTCCGGCCACCTGAAAGACCTCCATTGGCTTCCCGTCAACAAAAGAATAAATTTCCGGCTCCTTACCCACGCACACAAGGCCCTCTACGACCTAGGACCTGAATGCCTCAACACGCGACTGTCCTTCTACACACCCAACCGACAACTAAGATCATCCAATCAAGCCCTCGCCGCAATCCCGCGCATCCATAGGTCCACCATGGGAGGAAGATCCTTCTCCTACTTGGCGGCCAAGACCTGGAATTCTCTCCCCACCCACCTCCGCCTTACACAGAACCACCTCTCCTTCAGAAAGCAGTTAAAAACCTGGCTATTCGATAAGTAATTTACCTACCCCCCCTCAAGCGCCTTGAGACCCTCTGGGTGAGTAGTGCGCTCTACAAATTCTTGAACTTGAACTATTGTTCTACATTCTGTCCATCAACTGTGTTTTTTGCAATTTTCACCCCGAGTGGGCTGGGTATGCTCAGACGTGAGTCCCAGGCTCTCCACACCAATGGAGTCAAGCTATCCAGGCTGAATGAAGGCTGATAGCCAGAAACCGGTCCTTGGATGCTTGAGTCCGGTCTGGGAAAGACATGGCTTGGTAGTTCGGACTGGACTTTCCCATGAGGCACAGGGTCAGAGCTGATTTGAATATAGCCAGTGTCTAACCCAGGGTGGTGTGGAGTGCAACAAAACGATGGATTTAGGCCCAGATCCTTTTACTGGGGTGAATGTATGACATTGTTCTACATTCTGTCCATCAACTGTGTTTTTTGCAATTTTCACCCCGAGTGGGCTGGGTATGCTCAGACGTGAGTCCCAGGCTCTCCACACCACTGGAGTCAAGCTATCCAGGCTGAATGAAGGCTGATAGCCAGAAACCGGTCCTTGGATGCTTGAGTCCGGTCTGGGAAAGACATGGCTTGGTAGTTCGGACTGGACTGTTCCCATGAGGCACAGGGTCAGAGCTGATTTGCATATAGCCAGTGTCTAACCCAGGGTGGTGTGGAGTGCAACAAAACGATGGATTTAGGCCCAGATCCTTGTACTGGGGTGAATGTATGACATTGTTCTACATTCTGTCCATCAACTGTGTTTTTTGCAATTTTCACCCCGAGTGGGCTGGGTATGCTCAGACGTGAGTCCCAGGCTCTCCACACCACTGGAGTCAAGCTATCCAGGCTGAATGAAGGCTGATAGCCAGAAACCGGTCCTTGGATGCTGGATTCCGGTCTGGGAAAGACATGGCTTGGTAGTTCGGACTGGACTGTTCCCATGAGGCACAGGGTCAGAGCTGATTTGCATATAGCCAGTGTCTAACCCAGGGTGGTGTGGAGTGCAACAAAACGATGGATTTAGGCCCAGATCCTTGTACTGGGGTGAATGTATGACATTGTTCTACATTCTGTCCATCAACTGTGTTTTTTGCAGCTTTATTACAGCGTATGAATGGTGTTTCTAGCGCACGAGGTCGAGGTACTCCACAAGCGCCTAGAGGTAGAGGACGTGGAAATTTCCTACAGAACGGGCGATCTTTTCCGTCACAGAACTCAATGAATAGTTTTGATCAGCAGAATAATGCGTCTGGTAGGACGGCTCAGTACTATGCTGATGACTACTATGCAGAAGATGAGAATATGGAAGGTAATGATTGCTAGGACAGCCATAGACAAAGAGAGGGAGTCGTTTCAGTTCCAGTAGATCAGAGTGGACCTTATGTTGAGGTGATTACATCAGGTGTGTCAGAGCCTTTTCTGTTGGATACTGGTGCTACAAAGAGTTCCATTATGCACTCTAAACTCCCTGGCGCACCTTTGTCTGGCGAAATGAATGTTTCAGTAGGTTTTTCTGGCGCCCCGGTTAGAAACCCGATTTCTAGTCCTATGCCCCTTTCTGTTGGACCTTGTGAATTCGAAGCACCCCTTATTCTGACAACAGGTTGTGGTGAAAACTTGTTGTAAATGTAAATGTATTGCGACTTATATAGCGCACGTATCACCCGAAGGCATCAAGGCGCTTGCCTTGGGAACCCGTCCTGGCTTTTCCCTGTGAGATAACCCCTACTGGGTATCCCCAGGGTGAAAGCCAGGCATCCCGCAGCGGGTAGGCCGCCGTAGTGGAGATTAAGCAACTATTGCCCAGAGTTGCAGCGTGGGACCCCATGATTAAAATAGGCACCGAGGCGAGAATTATCGAGTCCGTGGACATTTTGGGCTCAGGACCCTGCCGCGTCGGGAATTGAACCCTGGTCCCGGGCCAGACCTCTGCATCAGAGTCTGCCGCTCTAATCAGTGAGCCACACTCCTCCACTGTTGGGATTGGATCTGTTAAAAAGATTGTATGCGACTTTGTATTGTTCTCCTTCAGGAGTGCAACTTACACTGGGTAAGAAAGTGGTCTCTCCAATGTATTTGTCGAAGGATAAGCTTCCGACGGAATTGTCGTTTCTTCCTGATATTCTTTGGGCTACTGGTCCTAATGATGTGGGTCTCTTGGAAATACCGCCATATGTTGTGACCTTGAAAGCCAATGTTAAAATGCCACGCATTCCCCAATACAAGATTTCTAGTGAAGGTGAAAAGGCTTTGCTAGCGATCATTTATGATTTGATTGAAAAAGATGCAATTGAAGAGACAAGAGGCAACGTTTGCAATAGTCCTGTTCTGCCTGTTTTGAAACGTACTGACCCTTCTCAGCCTCCTGTTTACAGATTTGTGATTGATCTTAGAGAGGTGAACAAGATCGTTGTGCCACAATTCCCAGTTGTCCCTGATATCACTGCCCTATTGACTATGATTCCAGCTTCTGCGACTTGGTTCTCGGTGATTGACTTGAAGAATACTTTCTTCAGCATCCCGATTGCCGAGGAGAGTAGGGATATTTTCGGCTTCAGTTTAGGAGGTCGAAGCTTCCGCTTCAAACACGCTCCCCAGGGCTACTGTGAAAGCCCATCAATATATAGTCAGGCTCTGAAAACACAACTTGATACGATTGTTTTACCTGATGGCGCTACCCTTATTCAGTACGTCGACGATTTGCTAATTGCTGCAGATACTGAGGAAATTTGTAAAGAAGCCACGTTGTCGTTGTTGCGTCACTTGTCTGAGTTACATCACAAAGTGTCCCTTTCGAAATTGCAATATTGTCGACAAGAAGTGACCTACTTAGGTCATCTCTTACCGAAGGAGGGAAGGAAACTGACCCCAGAAAGAATTCAGGCAATTGCGAAATTGAGTGTGCCAAAGACACAGAGAGAAGTGCGTGCTTTCTTGGGTATTACATCATACTGCAGACAATGGATACCGAATTTTTCTTTGTTGGCCAAACCTTTGGTGGCATTAACTTGTAAAGATAAACCGCATCCCCTCCCATGGTCTGAAGAGTGTCAGAAACGTTTTTCCAAATTGCGCAATGCATTAAGTTCGGCTCCTGTGTTGGGTACCCCCGACTACAGTAAGCCCTTTACATTGTATGTCCATGAGAAAGAAGTTTGTGCATTATCAGTGTTGACACAGTTGGACCCGGTAGCTAAAGCATTGCCGAGTTGCTTAAGAGCCACAGCGGCAGCAGCTGTTTCTATTCGGCAGTCTGCAGGGTTAGTGATGAATAATACATTGGTTGTGATGGTTCCACATGCAGTGGACACTTTGTTAAATAGGACCAAGACACAGCACTTAACTAGTGCTCGATTGTCAGGTTATGAGTTAACACTGTTAGCGAGTCATGTGCACATAAAAAGATGCAACACATTGAATCCAGCTACGTTGTTGCCGATTGTAGTAGAGACAGATACTTCTGAACAGCATGATTGTTTTCTCAGAACAGAAGAAGAAACGAAAGGGAGAATAGACCTTCAGGACACTCCTCTTGTGAAGTGTGATGGTACCTTATGGGTGGATGGTTCATGTTTCAAGCTTCCGAATGGTGATACGACTGCGGCATATGCTGTTACGACTTTGCACACGATTGTTGAAGCTGCACGTATCCCACATAATTCAGCTCAAGCAGCAGAGTTGATTGCACTTACAAGAGCATGTGTGTTATCTAAAGGAATGAAAGTGACCATATATACTGACAGCCAGTATGCATTCGGTGTGGCCCATAGTTTTGGATGATTGTGGAAAGAACGTGGATTTCTGACTTCGCATGGAGCTAAGATACAGCATGGTCAGTTGGTGAATGAGCTCCTTGAGTCACTTACCTTGCCATTGCAAGTTGCGATTGTGAAATGCAGTGCACACAAGAAAGTTAATGATGATGTTGGTCGTGGCAATGCATTTGCTGATGAAATTGCAAAAGGAACACCAAGGGATGTGATGAGTCGAATGTATGTTGCAGGCCCTGCGAGATGGGTTGGTGACATTGGAATGTGTGAAGACACGATGGGTTGGTGACATTGGAATGTGTGAAGACACGATAGAGAGTGTGAAGTCTATTCAAGCTGAAGCTACAGAGAAAGAGTTGAATGTGTGGAGAGAAAGTACGGGTAAATTGGATGCAAATGGTTGTTGGGTTGAATTGTCAGAGCATCAGCGTTGGTTGTTACCCGATGCGTATGTGCTTGCAGTGGTTACAATGGCCCATGGAATGGCTCACATCAGTGTGAAAGGGATTTGTAAGTTGCTGGCTCCAGTATGGCAAAATGCTGGAATTCCTAAGTGTGCAGAGAATGTGGTCAAGAATTGCATGGTGTGTCTGAAATACAATCCTGGTAGGGGAACCCCAACTCCAGCTGGTCATTTTGCGCCTCCAACATATCCGTTCGAGGCTTTGCAGCTAGATTTCATCCACATGGAAAGGTGCAACAATTTGAAATACGTACTCGTTGTTGTTTGTGCCTTTTCAAGATGGGTAGAAGCATACCCCCTGAAGGACAACACTGCCTTATCCACAGCTAAAGCCCTTGTCAAAGAATTTTTCCCTAGGTTTGGAATGCCGAGAATGGTCTGGAGTGACAATGGGAGTGAATTTGTGGGTCGAGTGATGAAGAAAGTATGTGAAAGGCTAGGTATCCAACAGAAATTCCACGCTGCAAATCACCCCCAATCAGCTGGACTAGTAGAGTGCTACAATGGCACATTAAAACTAAAATTGGCCAAGATTCAAGCAAGCTCTGGTCTTAAATGGCCTGACACCCTGCCTTTAGCACTCCTATCAACAAGAATGACTGTGCACTCGCGAGTGGGACTTAGTCCATATGAAATAGTGTTCGGCCGTCCGGCCAACATATGGGGAGTGCCAAGGCCGACAAAATTCAGTGAGATCGAACACCCTGTACTGCTTGACTATTTGTATGAATTGACGGCTAAATTGCGTGTTTTACACCAACAGGTTCACGATACTCTGCCTCGGGTCTCTGAAGCTCCAGGACATCAGATCGATCCTGGATGCTGTGCAAGAATTTCCAGCGGACAAAGAATGACCAGCCCCGCTGGACCGGCCCCCACCTAGTCCTGCTGTCAACGAGATCCGCCGTGCGAGTGGAAGGCAAAAAGAACTGGATCCACGGCGTACACTGCAAGAGGGTCCCTTTGCCTCTGCCGTACGACCGGTGGGTCCAGGAGGGTATCGCGGACTCTGAGACTGTGCCTCGTTTTCTGCCATTCAGCGATGCACGTGTAAAAGGAACAATTTCTGAACGAGAAAGTGACAATCTTTTGCAGGAAGCTGTGCCACCGTCAATCCGATTGGACACTACAGAGCCTGAACTCCTGTTCCAAGACCAGACACTAAATTTGGAAAAGGTCTATAGCCAAGCAACGTAATCAATCACATATTCTGATATTTAAGTATGATCAGTGCATTAATACATGCAGTCCAACTGTTTTGAAAAACATCAAACAATAGCTAGTTGGATATTAAAGTTTATTGATGATTTATATTTGTATTTGATAAATATTTGTATATTTTTTGTTTCTTTTTTTGTATTTCTCTATTTTTTTGTGAAATATGTTGTTTTAAAAAACAGTACAATATACATGGTGACAGGTATTTTACATGAAAATCGTGTATTTACATATTCATAACATTCACTGACAATTAAAAAGACATAAGAAAGAAACATAATCAATAGACTTGAAAAAACAACAGATGAGTTGAAGGCTATACGGTAGATAACTACGCGCGTTTCGGCTCTGAGGCCTTCATCAGGTGACCGTCTATTGCTAGTAAAAAAATTTAACCCAGCCTTGATATTTATCAGAATTAAATAAAGACAGCAATCAAAGGAGAAGGCTCGCTCCTATATGGAAATTCTTGGATATCTGTTGAATTGTAGAGGAATGGCGCTACCGTTTATTCATGCGTCTCAATCATATTGTAATACAGTGAGTGTCTCAATGCTTGACTCTTCTTCTAGCATAAACGTAGTTGATAGAAAAAATGGTGCTGCGCTGATTCAATAGCGTCTTTGGTTGTCTCTTAAAATTGATGAGCTTTCATTTTCCAGGAGTTGTGATCAGGCGGATATATGCAGAATATTAAAAACGTAACTATAATGTGAAGGTCTGTCGTTTTCCAGGAGTTGGGATCAAAAGGATGTATACAGATTAGCAGAAACGTAACTGTTAATAGAAGACCGATCGCAAAGAACTCCCGGTACGGATAATGGGTGTGTCGGCTGTCTGAGAGCGGGAAACTCGGGTGCAAAACCTGACACTACCTGGGAAAAGACGCTATAACCTGAGGCCGAGAACTATGGACTAATAAAAAATTCCTTTTCTTTATTTTTGAAAGTGCAGCTCTCCCATCTGAGAAACTTTTTTATTTTTGTTTTTCGAACCACCATCCGGGTTCAGCTGTAGGATCGCGGTTGCCCAAGTCTTTGGGGTGCAGCGAAGACGTTAGGTTGACGGTTCTGGTTGGTCTAAGGGAGTTGCCCTGGACTGACCGAAGCATTCCTTAGCATAGAACACCCTACCACCGTGAGCAGCAATTAGAGAGGATGGAGTTTTTCGAGATGGAGGGACCTGCCAAACTGATGAACTTTAAGACTACAATTTGCAGAATGATGACCAAGAAACGTTTTTTGATATTATGCATTTTTATGTTGTTCAGTGTAATGATGTTTTTAATAGGATATGTTTTATACTCTTTTCGAGTGACATTTGCACCCACTACACAGCCCATACCTCCTCCTACTGTTTCCTTGCATTCTTTCCACCCTTTTTCTGAACATGGGTCCGTTAGGAGATTAGAGTTTATTAATAACTCCTTTGTTCAGCTTTTACACCAACACCAACTAGTAATGAACACGACTAACCGTTGGGTGTGTGGTCTTATGCCTCACACAACTGACAAAGGTATCCCTTATCTGGTCCTGCCTTTTAGCCATAATGGTTCTGTGTGGGCATACAGGACAATGTTCATTTACGCACATGAAGTCTCCTCTCTACGTTCTGTAAAAGACAATCCAAAGAATAGTGCTCTAGTTAAGGGTATAGTAGATATGATTAGGGAAGATACTTCCTATGAGACTATCCCGAGAGATGAGACACTAGCATACATTGGATGGAACGTGACCGGATATGGAGTTACTCTGAGTGAGAAACAGCAAACTAAGAGATCCTCCCCGATTTGGATTGTACCCCATCAGGGTCACCTATGTCTGCAAGGTAATGGCAAGAATCCCGGAGCTCAGCTATGGAAGAGTATCTGTGACGAGACGTATGTTTTTGCGTCTCAGACTTCCCCTTCGTTCCTAGCAGCTAGGGGTGCCTATTTCATCTGTCATGATCGAGCCTATACATGGTTGCCCCCTGACTTTTCGGGCACATGTTTTGTTTCGTTTCTGTTGCCTCCCACCTATACAGCTGCGGCAGATTACCATAAGACAAGGATAGTTAGAGGTGTCCTCAGCAGAGAAGACACTGCAGGACAAGAATTTGGAGACTTTGTAAAGGGTTTTCTGCCGTTTTGGGGACCCATGGTCAACAGCAGGAACATAAGACAATTGACAAGGGTGGTTGAATCCACCGTAGTTGAAACTGCCGGTGCCCTTAGTAACTTGACTGCTGAGCTCCAGTCGGATCGTCTTATGACCCTTCAGAACAGGGTCGCGTTAGACGTCATACTTGCAGACCGAGGTGGGGTATGTAAAGTGATCCAATCGAGTTGCTGTGTTTTCATTCCAGATAACGCTCCAACAGTGTACCAGGCCATCTCCAAACTACACAAGATCTCTGAATCTATTCATGTGGATAAAGGAGATTGGTCGCTGATGGGATAGTTCTGGGAACTGATATCCGCCTGGGGATGGAAGATTCTGATGGTCATTGGGATGATCTTAGCCATTCTTTTCCTGTTCTGTCTATGCATACAGTGTGCTCCTGCAATATGTGGCCTCTGTGCTACATCGTGTGTAAGGAAACTTGTATCGAGGGACGAGCTAAGTAATAGGATGATGCTACATCAACATCTCAATGACTTTATGAATATAGACCTGGACTCAGACTAGCGTGAGTATAGGTTATTGCCTATGTAAGGGCAAAAGGAGGGTCTGTGGTGCTGAAAATTCTGGACCCGTGTTATAACCATCATCGTATCATGACGATTTTGATATCAGCAGACCGAGAATGACGAGTATACTATGGACGAGTATTTTCGTCGCATTCGAGTCACGAGATCACCCTGAAAACAGAGATTCCGTCCTGAACCCTCGAGTTCCATTTTGTGAACGGCAGCCATTTTGTGATTGCCCTCACATAGGCCGGTGACTAAAGCCAAAAACGAATCTGAAGGACACGTACACCTTTGCTGACTCCTGCACAACCTGGGCAAGCTGACTCCACTGCCTAAGGCCAAACCTGTTCGGTCAGTTCCTCTCCCAGTAGCCGATTGAGATAGTATTAAGGCACAACATGCCATAAACCTTTGATCACACACAAACCACGCCTAATCTTACACACACCTGTCCCTGTTTCCTACTTTATGACCTGCTTTACGAGGAGGAGGTGCCCAAATTTATTGGGGGTCCGTCGATATCTGATGAAAATGTTGGGCCTTGCCGGGTGATTTATTTTGGGCTGAACAAACTGAAATGTGGGATTGTCATCATGACTCTGCTTTTTCTTTGTAGTGAAAATATGTGAATGGTCAACTGTAAAATAAGGAATGTTTGCCTGAAGCATAATATTTTGTATAAAAAGAGAAGGCTGGCTTTGTAAGATTGAGCAGTCTCCTAAGAATATACACCGTGTTGTACTTCTAGGACGCCTGTTACTTGGTTGCAGCCAATAAACTCAATCTTTGACTTCACCTAGAAGACTCTGAGTTTCTGTAGTCTGAAACAGGAATGACCCGAAGTCTTAGGGTGTGTCCCTGGCACCGCTGGGTTCCGAAAAACCCAGTACTTCACTTCCCATCTCTACTCCGCTTCCACTCACACCGTGTTCTGTGTCCATAAACTCACTATTGGGGTGTCTGTTGTTTATCCTGGGTTCGACTCCATCACTTTTGGATGAATTCCACACATCAGCTACTGTGGTTTGTGCCTTATTCCTTGGATTGTGGCTTCAGTATTTCGAAGTGGACCCAACAAGGTGAAACCTACAGACTAATTACTATGTTGTCTTATTGCTTCGACATCACTGCCTCTGCATAGACCCCAACTAGCCCCTAATGGGGAGACCCCACAAAGTCACTACTGGGCCTGACTAGTACACACTCTTGAGGCTTCCTAGCCTTGCCTTGATGTTAGTTTACACAGTCTTTGACTTGCAATGTTTTTCTCAGTGTCGATGACCCTCATTCCGACGCTTGAGACCTTTCCTTCAGCTACAAAAGGGAGAGACTGCACCCCTAACATCATAAAATCTGGGGTCCACAACTTTCAGAACTGGCACTTGACAAAGAAGAAGATTGGCTCCAGACTACCTTGTGCTATATGTTATGTGTTATGTGCAGATTATGCTGTAAAGCATGAGCCTCCTCTGCACTGTCTTTCTGTTCTACTATTTTAAAAAACTTTGGCCAAAAACATAACAGATTAAAAAAAAACGTATTTTGTGTTGTCAACCCACACAGAACATCTCTACGCAGAGATGGAAACAGAAGACCACCAAAAGTGAAAGTAGGCACTGCAAAGATAAATTGGAGTCCCATGTCCAACACATAGTGTGCATGTCATATCCTGTTGGAAGCACACAGAGAACGCTATGCCCAATGTTCCCAAATAAATGACCTGGAGATCACTAACATTAAGGAAATAGGATAACTGCATACCAATTTCATATAAACTAAACTAACTGTAACAGAGGTGACATCAGGTGGTCTGCCCTCTCCAACTGACAGTATGCAGAGTAAAGCACAATTTCTGCAGCGTGAATCTTTTCAGGATTCACATGATGTTCATTATTCCGCCGTCTAGTGGCTGGGCCCAGAGATCCCCTTTTTACTCGTTGTCCACCTTCTTACTTTTTTGGGGGGATGGTGACTGTCCCACCATTTTGTGCTTGATCCACCAGCCTCTCAACGTCATACGCCCCCCCAAAGCCTCAACATGTGGTCACCATGTTCAGATTCTTTTTTTCCACTCTTGGTTCTGGAAGCATCACTGAAGGCTCTCCAAGCATCGAAAACAATAAAGATTTAGTTGAAATTTCATTGAAGAAACAACACAAGACACTGGAAAGAGTCCACACTGCAAAGGAAGACCAGAGAATGTCTGGGCAGGGGGCCCCCTGTCCATGTGACAGGAAAAACACATCGTTTCGAATCTGCCCGAGGTGCCACCACAAGTTCTCAGAAGAACCACCACCAGGTATGCAGCCTTTTTCTCCTGATAAACCACAGAAGCGACGACTGTGAGGCCTGTGCAGACTTTAAACCAATGACATTGAAGGTGAGAGAAAAACAGAGGCAGGCACACTACGCCATACAAGGACAGAAGGAGACTACATCACTGAGAAGCCGGAGTTATTGAGTGAGGAGGAAGACAATATCGCCACAGTAGCTGAAGGAAAGGTCTCAAGCGTCGAAATGCGGTTCATCAACATTGAGAAGGAACATCACAAATCGAAGGAGAAACAGTCGGAGGTAACGCTGAAATAACATACAGGGGTGAGTTTCCAACATCAGACTCAAAAACACAGAAGTGGCCTCCGCGTCCTAAATTTCACTGACCAAAGGCAAGCAGAAGCCGAGAGAACCCCTTTGGCCCTATTCGAACGACACCTCAGGCGGGGGAGCTTCGGAGAAACCAACGGCGAAGGACGACCAAAGTCAAGAGAGAGCACAAAAACTGTTGAGTGAGACCTCGATAACAGAACACTTGCGGTTGAAAAGAAAATAGTCACCTTGCTCACAGTCGAAGACCGTCCCGCCAAAATCGAAAGCAAGAGGTGGTGTCTTGAAGCCAAAATGGCTGCGATTCTGCAAAAGGGTAAAGAGTTCGATGCCTCTCAAAGCGTGTTCAGAATTCTGCTGAAAACTTTGACTTAGACAGAAAAGGCCAACGACATGGAAGAACTCGAGCCCTCAACAACCCCAGAACCTCTGGGGAAGAAGAATAAGATCTTCTTGGACGAAGAAGAGAACCCGGAGTCACAGGGCATGTTACAGGATAAAGAGATGTCTGAATACCTTGAATCCCAGTGGCAGGACCTCAAGAAGGATTACACAGAAGAGGGGGTAGACACTTATTCATCAAGGCAGTCACCTCCAGATGACCATGTATAATCAACTGATCAAAAGTATTGCTGATAATTAAAACGTTCAACTAGAGGAAGGGAACTTCATCTTGCTTTTTATTAGAGACATGAAACCATCACAATGTGAAAGTCAGTACCTTCCCTTGCTTCTAAGTATGCTGGACCAGGGAAGAGAGGCCTTCAAGGATCCCGCAACTTGCCGGTCTGTAACACCATGGGCCGAACAGAAATACATAATTCGTCAAAAGACCCTCCATATATTGAAGGGACAGTTCTAGCAGATGCAATTATTGCGGCAACAGCAAGAAAGAGGGCAAATGTTCCCACTACGCCCAGACCACCGTTGGACAGAGAAAGCAAGAAGATGGACATGGTGGGAAGACAACTTGAAAGAGGAACTGCGACTGAATGGCGCATTGCCAACTCTAATGCCCTGCTCCACAGGTATGCCTATCAGTACTGAAATGAGATGGCAGAACTGAACCATCTATCTGAACAATACCAAAGTAGAGCAGCATCCCTCGTAGAGGAGGGAAAGAATATTGCCAACACCTGCTTGACATCAGCACCAGATGCTGAAGATACAGCAAGTATACAGATGGTGGCAGGGAGCGTCCTGAGAAAACATGCTTGGCTAAGGGAGTCTGGCTTCAAGAGAGAGGTCCAAGCTAATATCAACACCATCCCATCAAATGGGGAACAACTCTTTGGCAGTGCAGTTGATGAAACACTGCAACAGATACAAAAGTACAATGAGACAGTACAGGCAATGGGAGCATTACAATTCATGGGAAACCTAAGGAGAGGATCCATACCAACTAGGAGATCTGTAGGTAGAGGGAGTTTCCAGGGAACAACCTCTCATCAAGGGTTTTAGAGTACAAGAAAATTGCAAACACCAGTCAACATCAAGTCAACCATTTCAGTGACGAGCAAGTGGAAGACTGCAACCACAAAGGGGATCGGCGGCACAATCCAGTTAATACAACAGGGTCCCCTCGCACACACAACACCTGTGGGAGGGAGGATAAAAAGACTTCTTTCAAAAGTGGGAGCAGGTAAACTCAGACAAATGTATACTCATCATCATAGGATTTAGATATTGCATAGAACTAATCCAGAAACCACCATTAAAAGGGACAAAGAAAGTCGTCCACCCAAAGGAGGAAAATAACAGATTACAAGAAGTAGAAGAATTGCTTCAAAAGAAGCCAAAAGAAAGAGCATCCAGATGAGACCAACAGAAAAACTACTCAACGTATTTCTTAATACCAACGCAAGACGGACCTCTTCATCCGATACTAAACCTACCTTTCTTAAACAAATTCATAAAGACACAAATTCAAAATGACAACGCTTCAGGATGCCATACCACAGCTACAATCAATCAGAACATTTGTAAAGCGCACTACTCACCCGTAGGGGTCTCAAAGCACGGGGGTGGGGGGGGGGATGCGGGAGATGCTGCTACTGCTCGAATAGCCAGGTCTTGAGTAGTCTTCTGAAGGTTAGAAGGTCCGTAGGAGGATGGGGAGAGTGTTCCAGGTCTTGGCGGCGAGGTGGGAGAACGATCTGCTGCCAGAGGTCGCTCTTCGGATGCGGGGGACGGTGGCGAGGGCGAGGTCGGCGGGGCAGAGCTGGCGGTTGGGGGTGTAGAGGGTGAGTCGTCTGTTGAGGTATGCTGGTCCGGTGCTGTGGAGTGCCTTGTGTGCATGGGCGAGCAGCTTGAAGGTGATCATCTTGTTGACGGGGAGCCAGTGCAGGTTTCTCAGGTGGGGCATGATGTGGCTACAGCGATGGATGTCGAGGATCAGGCGTGCAGAGGCGTTCTAAATGCATTGTAGTCGTTTCAGGAGTTTGGCAGAGGCTCCTTCGTAGAGGGCGTTTCTGTAGTCCAGCCTTCTGCTGATGAGGGCCTGGGTGACTGTTCTTCATGTTTCGGTGGGGATCCACCTGTAGATCTTGCGGAGCATGTGGAGGGTGTTGAAGCAGGAGGATGAGACGGCGTTGACCTGTTTTGTCATTGAGAGAGTACAGTTGAGGGTGAACCCCAGGTTGTGTGCGTGGTCGGTTGGTGTTGGTGCTGCAGGAGTCGTCCCAGGCTGAGGGGGTGAAGCAGAGGATGAGGACTTCCGTCTGGTCCGAGTTTAGCTTCAGACGGCTGTTCATCATCCACTCGGCGACTGCTTTCATTCCTTCGTGGAGGTTTTGGTTTTGGAGCTGAGGGGGTCCTTGGGGAGGGATGGGATCAGCTGGGTGTCATCGGTGAAGGAGATGATGAGGTCATGCAGTCGGGTGACATGGGCGAGCGGTGCCATGTAGATGTTGAACAATGTCGGGCTGAGGGATAAGCCCTGGGGTGCCTCATAGATGATCTCAGTGGCTTCAAAGCGGAAAGGGGGGAGGCCTACACTCTGGGTTTTGCCGGAGAGGCAGGGGGTGGTCCAGTCCAAAGCCTTGTCCTGGATCCCAGAGTCGTGGAGGCGTGTGCGTAGGGTGCGGTGGCAGACCGTGTCCAAGGCGGCTGACAGGTCCAGGAGGATGAGGGCTGCGGTTTCGTCGTTGTCCAGCAGGGCCCTGATGTCATCAGTCGCGGCGATGAGGGCAGTTTCGGTGCTGTGATTGCTGCGGAACTCGGACTGGGATGGGTCCAGGATGCTGTTCACCTCGAGGTAGCGGGTCAGTTGTTGGTTGACGGACTTCTTGATGACCTTCGCTTGGAACGGGAGCAGGGAGATGGGTCGGAAGTTCTTGAGGTCCTTAGGGTCAGCTTGGGTTTTTGGAGTAAGGCCTTGATCTCGGCGTGCTTCCAGTTCTCCGGGAAGGTCGCTGTCTCGAAGGAGATGTTGATGACTTTCCGGAGATGGGGTGCGATGGAGGTGCTGGCTTTGTTGAAGATGTGGTGTGTTCATGGGTCTGAGAGAGATCCAGAGTGGATGGTGTTCATGATTTTTATGGTGTCGTTGTCGCTTATGTTGGTCCAGAAGAGCAGGGGATCGGTGCTAATGGGGTCTGTGGGGGCGGAGGCCTCAATTGCTGTTGGGTCGGTCGTGACATTGAAGCGGTCGTGGATGTCTGCGATCTTGCGATGAAAGAAGGTGGCAAGTGATTTGCACAGGTCTTGTGAGGGTGGGATGTCGTTGGGTGTTGGAGCTGGGGTTGGAGAGTTCCTTCACGATGTTGAAGAGCTCTTTGCTGTTGTGTGCGCGGTCGTCTAGGCGGTCTTTGAAGGAGGCTCGTTTGGCGGATCTGATGAGGTGATGGTGTCTGCGGGTGGCGTTCTTGTGGGCTGCATAGTTGTCCGGTGTCGGTTCACGGTGCCATTTCTTCTCTAGTTTTCTGCAAGTTAGCTTGGCGGCCTGGAGGTCCTCAGTGAACCAGCTGGCTTTCTTGCTGGTGTGTCTGTTGGAGGGTTTCTTGATCGGGGTGAGGGTGTTGGCGCAGTCGTCCATCCACTGTGAGGTTGCGGGCGGCGGTGTGGTGTCGGGTCGGTGGGTGGGCTACGGGCATGGGTGGTGGTTAGCTGGTCTTCGGTGACTTTGCTCCAGCAGCGGCGATGGATCTGTTGGGTGCGGTGGTGCGTGGTGGGTTTCCGAAAGGTGAAGTGGATGCAGCGATGGTCGGTCCAATGGAGTTCGGTGGTGTGGCTGAAGGATACGTGGGAGCTTGCGGAAGTCGGCGATGAAATCGCTGAACTGTGGCCGGGGTCCTGGGAGGGGGGGGGGGGGTCTGTAGACCAGGGTTCCTCTGAGGGTGGGGTGTTGGGATCGCTGTGGATCTGGAAGTGCAGGTGTTCGGCGGTGCAGAGGGTGTCGTCGGTGTTGGTCGAGACTGAGGGTGTTCCTGTGGACGATGGTGATTCCTCCTCCTGTTCTGTTGGTGCGATCCCTGCGGGTGATTTTGTAGCCATCCGGGATGGCTATGGCGATGTCTGGTGCCGAGGAAGGGTTCATCCACGTCTCCGCCAGGAAGGCGACATCTGGGGAGGTTGAGTCGAGTAGGTCCCAGAGGTCAATGGCGTGTTTGCGGGCGGAGCGGGTGTTGAGTAGAATGCATCTGAGGTGGTTGCGTTCCTTCACGGTGGAAGGCTTGGTGGATTGGATGTTGGTAAGCTGAAGTTACGGCAGGAGAAGGGTCCTTGGGTGCACTTCGGGACGGCCAGGAAGCAGGTGTGTGATCGTCCGGTGTTGAGTGCGTGGAGGGTGCTGGCATCGTAGCGGTGTCGGGGGTTGTGAGGTTCGCTGGGGCCAGGGGTTCTGGTGCTGGGGGGTCTAGGCGTGGACTGGCGCAGACGGGCTTGCCTTACAAGATGCAGATCTCCACATTCCCAATGAACCACAGGCACAATATTTACTTGTGTTTTGTGGTAAGTGGAGAACACTATCAATTAAAAGTACTAACGTTCGGAATAAAGTCAGCAACCAGAGTGCTTACGAAGTGTCTGGCAGCGCATCCAAGAGGCAAGGAATACATGTATATCCATATTTCGACGACTGGCTAGTGAAAGCAAACTCCCTACACAAGTAGGAACAGCACAGAAACACCTAAACCGGAATAATAAAAGCAGTTTCTGGGAGCAAGAATCAACTCAACAGAGACAAAAAAAGAGAAAATTAAAAACAGCAGCAACCCCACTAAATGTATATTCTCCTTACTTAAGGATCTTAAAACCTCTGGGCAACATATGTCATCCCCTCTCACTTCCAACGAGCAATGTGAGATCCTTGCTGCCTTTTTTATTAAATATGTGGACGATATCTACAAAACCTTTCCTCATTCGGTGCCCCCAATAGGCCGGCCTATCCCTATGGCCGTTAATGGCCCTTCACTTCCCACCTTTACCATGCTCTCCCAGGAAGCCTGCAGCTTATCTGTAAAAACTCAAATCCGGATCTCCGGCCGATACCCTCAAACCCGACCAATTTAAGATGTTTTTACCACAGCTATCGCCCGTGTCCTGTGTTCTTATAAATCGGTCTCTATCCTCCCCTGTGGTCCACACTGCCTGGAAACATGCTAAACTGATCCCACTCCTAAAGAAACCCACATTAGATGACTCTAAGCCAGCAAACTTTCGACCCATCTCCCTCCTCCCTTTGACAGCCAAATTCACAGAAGCATACATAAATTCCATTCTCACCAACTATATTAACACCAATAACTCACAGAACCCCTCTCAGAATGGTTTCCGTCCATGTCACAGTAGGGAATCTGCCCTTCTGGCGGTCACAGAACATCTGCGACTTTCACTGGATTCTAGAGGAACTTCTGCCCTGATCCTAATTGGACTTAAGTGCTGCATTTGATACTGTGTCCCACCAGATTCTTTTGCTGTTGTTGTAATACTTTATCCGAAAAAATAATTCATAAAAGTACAGACATACAAAAATACATAAAACAATTTATCAAGTATTACAATTTCATTTAAGAAGTCTCCACTAAAAAACAGTTTAAGAGATAGAAAAGGGACATTATTAAAAAGAAAAAGAAAAAAATCCTTCTTATGGTGGGTCTAGACAGGCATTAGATAGCAGCTTTGACCGGATAAACCAGGCGCTTGCCAAATATTTAGCGACCCCACAAACAATGTACATGGAGGAAGTGTTGGTCAGAATAATGCGCAAAGCTGATCTATGGTCCCTGACTCCAAGCTCCCTGCACACAGGTTTCAACCATTTTGCTCTGGCCTGCTTATAAGCGTTACATGCAAACAGAAAGTGGCCAAGAGAGTCTTGAGGGCACGAACATCCTGGGCATTTTAAGTTGTGCTCCCTCCTGACCTTCCACCCTTCCTTAAATTTTTTAAGGGGGAGGGTGCCGTATCTTAATTTCAGGAACAAGGTTCTATCACGGGGAGTCTGAATGAAGTCCAAAAATGGCTCTAACTTTCTGAAGGGCTTATGGTCAAGAAAGTTATTCGTCAGGGGACCCCAGTTTGAATTCTTTAAATCCTTGGCCTCTACCCAATCCCAATATAATTTTTTAACAATTTGTTTGGGTGGGGGGGGGGGGGGGGGGGGGGCGGGGGGTTGTGAGGCCCAAGACTCAGCCAAACCTATCGACTCCACCAACTTCTTTAGATTGTTAAGCCACTTTATTTTGTTGGATACGTTTAAACTAATTAACTCATCCAACACTAGAGCATAATTTGTTAGTTATGGGGTTTTTCTGAGACGCACCCAAAATAGCAAGGGGCGAAGTTGGACTATTTCAGAAATCGATCTTTTACCCATGTCAGAGAATAGTGGTTTCAAAGGGGTCGAGGGGGGAAGCGAAACTATGTCTCTCATAAACTTATTTTCTGCAACTACCAATGCCCACAATTCAGAGCCATAAACTGCCGAAGCTAAGGCTTTCCCCTCATAAACTGCCAGGGCGGGGGCTATTGGTCTAGTGATAGAGAGACGCTGATTCTTTAGAATCGCTCCAGAGACCCTTTAAAGATTTAGGACCATTTTAGACAAGTGGGAGTCACATCTCATGTTGTTGCAGAGCCTGACCCCAAGGTAGTCGAATTCATCCACTACCTCTAAAGGGGTCCCATTCAGAGTGAGATAAGGCTTCCTGAGCTTTCTTTTAGAAGATAATACCATCAGCTTCGTTTTCATGGTATTAACCGTTAATCCACGGTCTTTACAGAAAACACTGAAGTGGTCGAGCAGTTTTTGCAAACCCCTAGGGGTTTTGGACATCAGGAGGGTATCACCCGCAAAGAGGAGTGTAGGGGTTTTCTCACCGGCAAGGACAGGGGCATCCGCAGGGTCCTCCCTCAAATGGTCCACCACCCCATTTATAAAGAGGGAGAACAGTGTCGGAGCCATCACGCATCCCTGCCAGACCCCTCTATTAACTGGAACCCTCCCTGTCAACTGGCCTTGACTCCCCCAGCGAATCCTTGCATAATTGTCTTCGTGGAGTTTGATAATAAACTGCAACAAGTAACTAGGGGATCCCATGTCAAGGAAGACCTCCCAGAGTTTGGCACGTGGAATAACATCGAATGCTGTTTTCAAGTCTATGAAAGCCAGGTACAGACTACCCTTGGTGATAGACACTGACTTCCAATAGACTGCACAGAACCGGAAAACCTGGTCCATCGCGCCGACATTACACCTAAACCCCGCCTGAAAGTGGCTCAGAATGTCATTGTCTATAAGCCATGACTCTGTTCGGTTTATGATGACCCTGCCAACTACCTTTTGGATGGTATCAATTAAACTTATTGGTCTGTAGTTGGCAGGGTCCTCTCTATCACCTTTCTTGTATATAGTGATAACCTCCGCGCCCTTCCAGGATTCAGGGACAGGGTGGCCGTGCTGAATTAAATTCATTAGACAGGCTATAAAGTCTGCCCATAGTTTGGGGTCGTGCCGTAGCAAATCCCCCGGCAGGCCATCTGGGCCAGCCGCCTTCCCTGGTAATATTTTTAAAATAGCATCCTGGACTTCTCGCTGGGAGAACGACTCTTCCTTGGTACCTATCTTCATGCGGAGCACGTTTTGGAGTTCCATAGCTGGGGATGTTATTTGACCTTCAACGCTATCCTGACAATAAAGTTTTAAAAAATGGGAATACCATTGATGTTCGTTTATATGATTTAAAATTGGCTCTACCCCCCCTTCTGTCAAGAGCATTAATCAATTTCCCAAAAATAATAGAATTTTTCCCATAGGCTGCGGCCTTAAGCTGCTGCCAGTGCTCCTCCTCCCAATCTTTCTTAGCTGATGTTATACTACTATGGTACTCCTTTCTCGCTAGACTGACTGCTATGGGATCCTTACTTTTTATAGCTAGCGTGATGGCTTTCCTCTTTTTCCTACAGTTTGCCGTATACCAGGGGTTACTCTTAAGGGACGTTTGGTTTAACGTGGGTGTCCCCTGTAACCTCTTGGAAAAAAATTCTCCTATTTTATCTGTTACGTTTTTATACGAGATTGGCAAATTTGATCCGGAAGAGTTAGGTGCTACTAGAGCGAAGGCTGCAAGTTTCAACTAAAACTAGCTCTTTAATGCTATTAAGTTTCTCCTCTTCACACCTAACCACATTCCATTTTAATTTCCGGTTACAATTAGTGGGAAAGAACTCTTTAGTGATCATCTCTGGATTTCCACTTTTGCCGATCCCATTTTCCCAGTAGATTTCCATACATAATGGATTATGATCACTATCTGTTGATTGCCTGACGTCCATATCAACTAGGCTTGACCATGATTGTGTGTCCAGAAAAATATAATCAATTCGAGATGGGCAGCTTATCCTATTATAAGTCATCGCTCCATCACGGTCTGAGATGGTCCGCCCATTGAGAGCCCGTAGATTATGTTCTAAAGCCAGAGCATTCAACTGGATTGCTCTGGCTGTCCATTTCTTAATGGGTGCAAGGACTAGAGGAGGTATAGTCTGCCTCCAATCCTCCGAGTTAAAACCCAATACCTCTTCATCATCCAGGGGTTCAAAAGTGCAATTAAAATCCCCCCCACTAGGATTTTGGATCTAGATGGAAGATCTGATAACTTCGTATCTAACAACTCTATTGTTGGCGAGGTTAAACCACCCTTAAGACCTCTTGCATAAACACAAAAGAGTTCAAAGATAATACCCCCAGACGGGCTCTTTAGGGAGATGTGTAAAATATAATTAGAGTCAACTTTATGGGTGGTAACAACACAATTCAAGTTCACCTTTACCCAAATATGCAGGCCACCAGACGGGCGACCTTTCCCCACCGTGACTGCAGGTGTAAAATAGGTTGAGTACCCATTTTTATATTGCGGGGACAGACACCAGGTTTCTTGGAACATGCATATGTGGAAGGTGTTAATAAAATCGTTCCAATCGGGATTAACGAGATTTTTTTTTTAATCCTGCTATGTTCCAAGACAGAACATTAATGGAGATAGGGGCTACAGATGGTTCCTTGATTATAACTGGAGTACTAGATTCCTTTTCACCTAAACCAGAACTAGTGGTTCCCAAACTGGCTATACCATCCCTGGCGATTGTGAATCCTTCCCCAGGGGTAACTGACACCTCCCTCTTTTTAATTTGTCCAGAAGACTGGGTTGGAAGTCAGTCAACTCCCTCCAGTCCACTGTAACGGTTATAACAGGGGATTAGGAGATAATTGAGCTGTGGACCAAGCCATTCCCCATTAAACTGATTACCACCTGGTCCTCCCACCTCCTCTTTGTACTGTATTCCAGCCTCCGTCGTCACCCACACCCCAATTAAAAATATTCTGATCCCTTAAGGGTTCGGACCTCATCCCTCCCCACCCATAATTGGAGGCCCTCAACCAGCCCCACCTATTGTCATGATGTTCCGTAGACATATAGAAATATGACAGGGGTTTAACCATGATCGAGGAATTGTTGTAACATGGGGGCCCAGAGCAAATATGCTCCACCAATCGCGGGTCCTCAAATGTTACCACAACACAGTCTCCCTGTAGACTTTTCTTATTCTCTCCTACCCATGGAGCTCTCTCCACCATAAGCATTTTGTTGTTAATATTAAGGGGAGGAGGGATATTTCTGTCTAACCAATGGCATACTTTGTTTTTGAGGGCCCAGAAGGGTTCTGAAGTGGCAGGGGCAAGCTCAGGGACGCCTGTTAGAACTATCAGATAGGGACAGGCGTCAGGTGGTAAACTGATGTTCCGACGTAACTTCGGTTTCTCGAAGTGGGATAAAGAGGGTTTAGGGGCTGAGGTGGTAGGGCCAGCTACAGTCTGAGGTTTAATAGGTACGTTGGTTGCTGGCTGATTGGAACAAACTTTATTGCCCTTAGGGGTTGGGGTTTTAGGGGGGCGGGTCTTGGGGGTGGGGTTATCCCCTACAGATTGATTCTTAGCCAAGTGCGGAAGACTATGGGTGGGGGCCGGTACATTGGAAACCCTTTGGACGGGGTTATTTTCCCGGGGTTTTAGTTCCTGGAGGAGAGAGTCTGGAGCTGATGTTCTATGCCCTGGAGTCTAGTCTCTAGGGGCGTAAGTAGAGACCTGATAAGCTCTGTTAGAGAACTTATGAGTGGAGCATTCTTATCCTCCAAATCTTCTGAGGATTCTTCAAGGCTGCTATCGTCAAGGATAATGACCAAACTACTATTCGAGACTGAATCATCCGGAATGCCCATTGGTAAGGGGTGAGATATATACTGTACATTTTCTCTCCCTATGTTGGGACCCAACGAAACCCTCCCCACATCGGTGCTGCCACTGGCACTAGCCACATCACCGGTACCACCCAACATTTCTAAATTGACTATATTGTCACCATTATCCTTGGGGGTTGTTTGATTTGATTTGGGAATTGCACCTTCCAATATACCCCTTTCAGTGAGGATGTTCTCACGGTGAACAATAGCTGGAATAGATATTAAATTATTAACCAAAGAGGTCGATATTGAGGAGGACACGGGAGGTGGGTCCAGAAAATTAAATGGGTACTAATAGAAGAGTGATTTCTTCAATTCAGAGGGGGACCCCACATCAATCTAAGGCAGGTAGACGGGGAAAGAAACATCAAATGCGGAACGGGTACCTGCCCTATGGATTTGGACAGAAAGGCCTAGGAGAGGTCCAATGTATTGATATAGAAACACCTAAGCCCAGGCAAATTACACCACAAAGACAGATTTATTCGTTTTATATCAAAATTTATTTTTCATGAGTAAATTTATTTTAAAGACTGCCTTTTATTGCAGATACATAAATATGATTCGTGGGTTAACCTACACCATAATAAATAGACACAATAATAAAAATAAGTATAAATAGTGGTTCAGATTCCGCTCTAACATATCATCAACATTCATACAACATTCATTCTCAAATCATACAACACCAAGCGATGATGGTTGTGAATAACAGAGGGACCGATGGTTCGGGGTCCGGGTAGGTTCTGAGGGTTCCTGGATGGGAACAAGCGCCTACGCGCGTTTCGGTGTATAGCCCCGTCCGGGACTACACCATCAGGGCACAGTGAGAGGACGGAAGGGGAACCACAAACAGGTAGGGTTTCTGGTTTATCACGGGGGGTGCCGTCTATCTTGAAGAGGCACTGTGGTTATCAGCTTGCAATAGGGATATGTAGAAATTCACCGGGAAGTTTCTGATGGACAGGGCAAAGAGTCTGCCCCCGGGGATATGCTCGGATAAGGCAAGGCTGATAGGGTCCTAGGGCAGGTTCAAGGCACGGAGACCCAGTGATGACAGGGGATGCTCTCCTCGGTGGATTCTCAGTGAAGGGGGAGCGCGCCGCCGACCGGTACAGGGTTAAATGGGCACCCAAATTGTGTCAGAGAGGGTAATGCGGCCCCTCTGCTGTTAGGCAATTAAGGTCCGTCCTGGCATTCTCCTGGCTACGGGGATCAGCAGCGATATTGAGATCGAATCAAGTCGAGTGTTCCGGTCGGTGGTCTCCACAGGGGATGGAAAGGCTGGTCAAGGAACTAATAGAAGAGTGAGTCATAGTGTCAACCTGCGTGGGTTGGGGATCAGAATTGCTTAGAACTTTATTTGGGGTACGCGCAGAGGCTATGTTACCTAATGACGACCTTTTAGCATGCACGAGATCCTGGGAAACCCTTCTTTCCATAAGAACTATTTCCTGGTCAATTAGAGAGTTGGTGCGGAGGATAAAATTGTCCGGTGTACCTGTCAATTTTTTTGTTTTGTTTTTTGCACCTGGCTGCGGGTTTCACGGGTGGACATAGCCTTTAGCAATAACAGCGGCTGGCAATAGGATACACAATCAAACTACTAACCAAATAAGAAACAAAATAAATAGGATACTAGACGTTACTAGGACCCACAATGACTGCCAACTAGCACAAATAAAAAAAAGATAAAAAACTATAAAAGTACCAGTACAGAAATAATAACAATATACTTGCTATATGGCAGAGTTTAAATAATGGGTCAATCAAGGGTCCTGGCCCAGTCCAGTCCCTGCAGGCCTCGGAGGGCCGGACTGAGTCCCGCGCGCGTCCCGCAATGCGCGTTGGGGATTCAATTAAGTACCAAGAGAGGAGAAGGCGGGGCACGCCCGGGAAGAGGCACCAGCTGTGGATGACAGAGAGAATGCTGGTCCTCGCAGTCCCGGGCGTCCGCACTGGCTCCTCGCTGTCAGGACCTTCCCCCGTAGAATATCGGCCTCACCGTGACCAAGGATAGTTGGTTCAAAAGGAGTTCAGAGTGTCACCAGGCAGGGAAACAAATTCCAATATTCCGGCAACTGCTGCGAGCGCCTAGAGGACATGGACATCGGTGGCCCAGCCTTGGGGAGGGTCTCTTCGTTTTTTTGCGGAAAGATCCTTTCAAGTAAACGCCCCTCCCTTTCTCCTCTCAGATGCACAGAGTGCGCCAAGCGGTCCAGCAGGGCTCTGCTTTGAGCCCGACCCTTTTTAACATATATATTCGACCTTTGGCAGCTGTGGCAAAGGATAGGTGTTTGACTGTGTTCTCCTACGCGGAAGACACACAGTTAGTAATCGCCTTATCCGATAACCCCGCACGGGATGCCTCTAAATTCAAAGAGAACTTAACAGTGGTCGCGGACTGGATGACTTCCAAATGCATCCAACTAAACGCCACCAAATCGAAATACTGCTGGTGGGGAAAAACTAAACTAAACCCAAGCAGACTGAAAAAAATCTGGGCGTTTGGATGGACACAGCACTCTCCTTCCAGCCCCAAACTAAGGTAGTGGTAGGAGTCTGTTTCGAGCTCCTTCGTGGTCCCAAGCCTTTGCTGGGCTTCTTTGAGGCTAATACTTGGCAGGTTATCATTCAGGCCACCAATCAATCTAGGTTGGATTAAGCGAGTGCTCTGTACTTAGATGGTAACAGTGCAGATACACAGTGCCTCCAAAGAATACAGAATGTGGCCGTCCGACTACTGTTTGGGCTCCCTAGGACCTGTCACACTTTGGAGTTCATTAATAGACTTAATTGGCTTACAATGGAGAAGCATGTTCTTTTTAAAGCGCTTTGCATTGTACACCGAATCCTAAACGCTCAATCCCTTGAAATCCTAGCAGACCTTCTCACACCTTATACTCCCACCCGTCGCCTGCACTCTTTCAGCCAGCATCTGGTGGCCATCCCACGGGTTAAGAGAGCCAGATCCGGAGGACGCTCTTTCGGACATTTAGCTCCCAAACTCTGGAACTCCCTTCCGGTCAACATCAGAAGCATTCTAAATTATGCTGCTTTCCGCAAGGCCATAAAAACTCATCTGTTAGCATTAAACTGTTTAAAAGTTACTAAAAGCGCAGAGGCACATGCTGTCATGCAGTGGAACACCTTGTGCAAAGGTTGACTGATCACCTTTCTTTTGCTTATTACTATATTTGGGAATTAAACTTGTACTAATGAGGTGTAACCAATGCCCAGACAGCACCATCAAGTGTAAATAATGAAGTAATGCTAGTAAAAAATGTACCGGATTACGCCACATAATTCGCCTTTTCTTGCCGCATAATTTACTCAACCCTGCAGCATAATTTGGCCCTTCCCAGCCACCTATTTCCAGTGGCCCTGGGAATGCTCTGTCGATAGACAGGTCAGAGAGATTTGCTTACGCTTTTACCGCGATCCCGCTGTAACACAAGGTAACCAACAAATGCAAACAATCACTATTGACACGAATATTCATCACGTCACAGTGGGAGAGACAATTTCGTTCTCGAACCTGATAGAAATAACCCAAGACAACATAAAGAGGATATTGGGTCGGCAAATCATCTACTCTCCATGCAAGGGGGGAGAGTTCTCCATCCAGAGCGAAAAACACTGAGGCAAGCAGCTTGGCGCCTGAGGACATAGTTTGGACTTCTAGTTCTCCCAGAGAACACAATGGCGGTTCTCAGGGCAGCAAGAAGACCAACAACAAGAAAATGCTATACAGCTATGTGTGAAAGATTCTCAATGCGGTGTCAAAAATTTGGCTTACTACAAGACAATACAAAGGATACAACAGCCCTATGATACCTTACACAGACTGCAAACTGAATTATGCTTTATTGAAGGCGCATTTGGCAGCAATAATGGCCTACACAAGAGGTTGAACAGGAAATAGTTTCTTCACAACCCCGGTAACCAAAAGATTCCTGGAGGAAGCAAAAAGATTAGCACCTCCAAGATGGTTGCCAGCTCCAACGTGGTAATTGACTTAGTGTTAACACAACTAAAGAGGAAACCCTTTAACCCACTTCACAAGGCATCCTTAAAAATTATCACAATGAAAACACCTTTCCTTATCGCAAAGACATCTCTTCGCAAGTCAATAATAAGCGCTCACAATCCAAACTCCATACATGCAAATACACAGAAAGGATATTTTTTGAGGAGGATAGACCCTCACTTTCTACCAAAGGTTATATCATTAGGTCTCGGCCTATTTCCATTCCGCAGGAATGGAATAGGACGAGTCTATAGCAGTGAAACCAAGAGTTTCACCAAGAGCCCAAAAAAGAGGTTTTTCACGAGTGCATGTGCTCTCGTGCACGAGCTTGCCCGAGCCTTCTGCCTGCCTCCTGCCTTGAAGGCAATCTGCTTCTCCGCCCCCTGCTGTTCCCTCCCACTCGCTCGCACATCATGAGCCTTCTCTTCTCTCTGCTCTCCCCTCAGGCGCCGTGACATACTTCAAAGGCTTATCACTTCACACGGCCGCAGGCCGTGCAACCAGAGCACTTCAGTTGGTGCGCAGCCCCCCTCCCAGCACTGCCATGTTACTCTCGGCAGCCGTGACTCCCTAAACACTTTTTATATTTAAATAGCAGCAGCAGCATTTCTCCTGCGCCAGGCCACATCAAAGGCTCTGCTCCCCGCCCCCCCCCCCCACCATCACTTATTCACGGGCGCAGGCCGTGACTCCCTAAACACTTTGTTATATTTAATTAGTAGGCTCGAGCTCCCCTCCTGTCACTAATATTTAATGTGTTTCCAGCCTGAGATATTCGTCGCTTTTTGATCCTCGCGCCTTTTCCCTTTCAGATTGAAGGCTCGAGGTCTCCTTCACGCTTCACTACTCACAGCGTATTTATTTTACATTAGAGACTCGTGCTGCTCTTTGCGCTCCACTGCACGCAGAATATTTACATTTGGTTGGCAGGCTCGTGTTTGTTGGCAAGTTCGTGTTTCTGTCAGCGCCCTGCCTTTTAGCTGATGCATTTTCACACGAAATGGCTTGTATGTCATGGGACACGCGCCTTTTGATTCCCATTTTTTTTCTTCCATGAGCCCAGAGGAGGTTAAAATATTCCCCTTTCCCTCTCTGTGTGCTGCCTTAATACACTGTGGCAAGAGAGGGTCTGGATTTTACATGCGGCTTTCTTTGTAATGCGATCCGAATACATTATGCTTTGTTTCATTTGCAACATGCACTGGCGAGCCATGGGCATGCTGCAGCTCTCGATTTATGTAACTGCTGCTTTCAAGCTTGTGAACAGAAGCTGCTCGGTTGCAAGGTAAATAATAATTCAACTCCCCACACACACACACCCCCCACACACACAACCCCCCCGACAAACACAACCCCCCCACACACCCAACCCCCCCACACACACGCAACCCCACACACACGCAACACCACACACACGCAACACCACTCACCCACGCAACGCCACTCACCCAAGCAACACCACTCACTCACGCAAAGCCACTCACATCCACGCAGTGCCACTTTCACCCACACAGCACCACTTTCAGACACGCAACGCCACTCACACCCACGCAAGCCCACTCACACCCACGCAAGCCCACTCACACCCACGCAAGCCCACTATCACCCACGCAACACCACACTCACCCACGCAACGCCACTCACCCAAGCAACATCACTCACACACGCAACGCAACTCACTCACGCAACACCACTCACACACGCAACGCCACTCATCCATGCAACGCCACTCATCCACGCAACACCACTCACACATGCAACGCCTCTCACCCACGCAACGCCACTCACTCACGCAAAGCCACTCACTCACGCAAAGCCACTCCCACCCACGCAGTGCCACTTTCACCCACACAGCACCACTTTCAGACACGCAACGCCACTCACACCCATGCAAGCCCACTATCACACACGCAATGCCACACTCACCCACGCAACGCCACTCACACACGCAACACAACTCACCCACGCAACGCCACTCACCCACGCAACGCCACTCATCCACGCAACGCCACTCATCCACGCAACGCCACTCATCCACGCAACGCCACTCATCCACGCAACGCCACTCATCCACGCAACGCCACTCATCCACGCAACGCCACTCATCCACGCAACGCCACTCATCCACGCAACGCCACTCATCCACGCAACGCCACTCATCCACGCAACGCCACTCATCCACGCAACGTCACTCATCCACTCAACGCCACTCATCCACGCAACGCCACTCACACATGCAACGTCACTCACCCACGCAACACCACTCACATGCAACGCCACTCACTCACGCAAATCCACTCACACCCACGCAGTGCCACTTTTACCCACACAGCACCACTTTCAGACACACAACGCCACTGACACCCACGCAAGCCCACTCTCACACACGCAACGCCACACTCACCCATGCAATGCCACTCACACACGCAACGCAACTCACACACGCAACGCCACTCACCCACGCACCACTCACCCACGCAACGCCACTCACCCACGCAACGCCACTCACCCACGCAACGCCACTCACCCACGCAACGCCACTCACCCACGCAACAACACTCACCCACGCAACAACACTCACCCACGCAACAACACTCACCCACGCAACAACACTCACCCACGCAACAACACTCACCCACGCAACGCCACTCACCCACGCAACGCCACTCACTCAAAGCCACTCACACCCACGCAGTGCCACTTTCACCCACACAGCACCACTTTCAGACACGCAACGCCACTCACACCCACGCAAGCCCACTATCACCCATGCAACGCCACACTCACCCACGCAATGCCACTCACACACGCAACGCAACTCACACACGCAACACCACTCACCCACGCAACGCCACTCACCCACGCAACACCACTCACCCACGCAACACCACTCACCCACGCAACACCACTCACCCACGCAACACCACTCACACATGCAACCCCACTCACCCACGCAACGCCACTCACTCACGCAAAACCACTCACGTTCACGCAGTGCCACTTTCACCCACACAGCACCACTTTCAGACACGCAAGGCCACTCACCCACGCAACGCCACTCACCCACGCAACGCAACTCACCCACGCAACGCCACTCACACAAAACAAAATCAACTCACATACGCAAGGCCATTCACCCACGCAACACCACTCACCCACGCAACGCCACTCACCCGCGCAACGCCACTCACACAAAACAAAATAACTTTGACATTTTACATATCCAAAACTCAAACTTATCTATTGCGAGACCTATTGCATTTCCAATGCTTGTTTTTTTCTTACAAACCTATCAATTCAAATACCAAGTTTCTTCAAAGAACCTAAAAACTCAGGCGGAAAGAGCACTACACATGGATGCCAGAACAACGATATTTAACTATATGGAGATAGTTAGAATAATCAAGAGGGGAAACCAACTGTTTGCGTCACTGGCAGACAATATAAAAGGAAACCAGTGACAAAGAAATACCATTTTTAAATGGATCACATACAATCAAAGTGTGTCTCACGATAGCAGGAATACATCTACGAACCAAACCAAGGACACACTCTACTTGTAAAAAAAGAGCAATGATAGCCTTTCATGTAAATATAACATTACAGGACATTTGCAGGGCAGCTACTATTTATCAGTGCACACTTTCACAATGCACTATTGCATAGTGTAGGAAGCTGGCTCTTTATATAGTGGACCAAAAAGAGATTCACTGTGCAAAGAGTCAAGGCAAGCCACAAAGGAATTACATGGGCTCAAATGACACCCCAAATGTTCTCTTTTGTGGTAGTGAGGGGGAGCAGTTGGGCATATCAGAGGGTAGTGCTAAGCATTTTTTGAACACACAAAGGCAGTAAGTGAGACACATTTGAAAAAGAAACCGGACACCAATTTATGAAAATAACACATACTTTTATATGAATTTCGATACCAAGATCATCGGAATCAGGTGAGTACTTTCAGAGTTATGAATTTTTAAAAATTTCAAAACTTGAGTGCAATTTTTGGGTGCAGTATTGTTATCCTATAAGAGAAAAACATGTACTGCATTCGGGCACTTAACAGTGACTTACGGAATGTTCTACGGGACTTAAGGTGAGTATGGGGCAAGGTCCGAGGCCACACTAAAAGGTCTCCTCAGGATGCTCTGGGGCGTCGGGGTGCAGTGGTGTTTTAAACCCGTCCGGTGTCCCATTCACTTCAATAGGGAAAAGTCCAGTTACAAAGAGGCTGCAAGCAGGGACTGGGAGGCCAGTTGAGGGGAACCTATAGGGGGGCTCGACCCTTGAGATGCTCGGGCACGTGTGGACACCTTTATTCCACTTCTCCTTCAGCTGTGGGGCTGAGGTGCAGTGGTGTCTTTTGGCATCACGTTCGGTGCTGGAGTCTCTATTGGTTGGAGGAGACCTGCAGAAAGAGGCTGCACGCAGCGACTGGAGGTCCAGTCTGGTTTGGCTTTTGTGGGTCTGGTACAACATTGGAACAGTCACCTCCCTTGGACTCAGGCTCTGGGGCACCGGTGCAGAGGTGCTTTGAGGTGTCGGTCGCCGTCTCACTCTTGTTTCCGCTGCAGAGGGTCAAACCTGACAGCTGGGCCACTCTCTGTAGTCCCTAGACGTGCAGGTCAGTTTTCCTCAGCGTTAGTGTCCGGACTAAACACAACAAGCCTTGACTGCTGCAAGGGGTCCAGTACCCTTCAGGTACTGGTACTGTGAAGCTCTGGTCAGTCCTGGTATCTGAACCCTTGAAGGGAGGACGGATCTGACCTGTAGGAACACTGCTACCGCTTGCTGGGCGGCTGCTTCGTCGGCAGTCCCCGCAGGCTAAAGTTCGGTGTACCGGGCATTGCTTCTTTGGTGACTGTGGCTTCAGGGGAGTAGCTCCTCTACTCCAAGGAGTTTCTTTGGCAATTAGCGAAGCAATGGCACAGCCCTCCGGGATTCTTGGAGTCTGCACAGTGGTAGGATGAGCCGGTATCTCCACGAGGGTCGGGTGCAGCAGGCAGAATGGACGCCAACTCAGTCGAACTCCTTGGTTCATCAGTCTTCTTCTTTGTCCATTTCTTTTTGTTCATCGAACTCTGAAGTCCTGTTAGCAGGGGGTCCCCTAAATACTTAATTTAGAGGTATTAAGGGGAGTGAGGGGTAGTAGCCAATGGGTTATTTACCCCAAAGCTCACTACACTCCCTAGATCACCACTTCCTTTAGGGAGTGGCATCACCCTGTCCCAGAGTCCCTAATTCCACCACACACATGATGGTGGAATTTCTAAATTGGTGTTCACTTCAGGCTTGTTCACCCTAGAGTTGTGTCCAGCCTGCAAGTTCAAACCGCCTCCTGCATAGCTAATTTTCCCGCCTGTCCTGAAGCCAGACAGGCTCAGGTCAGAGGGTGGCATCTCCTCTGTCTGAGTAAGCCTTTGGTTGAATATCAAAGGCAGCAGAGACCTTTGAAGCCTTCTGCCTTGATATGCTGATTTACCAACCTTCCTTGAGGGGGGAGGTGAGAATTCCTCTCTCCGTAGCAGGCATGGTTTCCTACCTCTGACAGTGCTGCTCTCAGCTCCTAGGAGGTCAGAAACAAGTGGTGGCAGGCTGAACAAGACCAGACAGCCTGCACACTAGAAGGCTAGTAGGGTACAGGAGGTAGCTCTAAGGTACCCTCTGGGTGCATGTATTAATAAATCCATCACTGGAATTAGTGTGGGTTTATTAATATCAGTGTTTGATACCAAACATGATAGGTTTCAGTGAAGCCATTAGGCAGCTGGGAAACTCATTTTGGTCATTGAATTAGCCACCACAGGGGCATATTTGCTCATGCAGATATGTCCTCACATATAACATAACGCCCCGGCTGTAGAGGTGACTTACAAATATTACATGCAGTGTTCGGGGACATGGCACAAATGTGTGTTATGTTGTGTTTTCAATTTTTAGAGCACCTTGTCATGCAGCCTGCAGTGGCAGTCTGTATGAGTTTGATGCTGGGTCCCTTAGAGTCGTACAAGATATGCCGCAGCTCTTAGCGACCCTCTTTTGGACCTATGCCTTAGGTTTCACTTACTAGGGATTACAGAGGTACTAAATGCCTGGTCACTTGATTATCAAGTGACCAGTTTTCTTGTTTTGGGGAAGGAACACTGTCACTTGGGACCTGGTTAGCAGGAACTTCAGTCAAAGTTGCATCAAATACCAGGCAAAAAGTGGGGAGACTTCTGCATCAAAAAAGCATTTACAATGCAATAGGTTTCGCATTTACGAGAGTTTGAGCTACTGGCATTGTAAATGACAATGCCTTTTATTTATGTGTTGTTTTTTAAACCGATAAATAAAAGGCATTGTTATTTACAATGCCAATAGCTTAAACTCTTGCCAACGCGAGACCTATTGCATTGCAAAAGCATTCGCTGCCCGTGCTATAAATTTGTTTTTAAAGGGTTAGGAGAGAGCATGTCCAGCCTGCTATTTGAGAAAATAGTGCTCAGAGGCTGCAATTAAAGCCTACAGAACAACAACACAAGTAAGAGGGGGTGTCGGCATGGGAGGTTACCAAATGAGACAAGGCGGTACTAAGGAGGAACTACTAAGCCTATTGACCAATGAACAGCCACAGTTTACAGTCGCAATGACGCAAGTCAATGAAAATCATGGTCGAGAGTGTGCGAAGCTCAAAGTCCCTACCTGAATACAGCATGCCTCGCAGAGCAACGCTGCCCAGTCTCGACCTAAACATACTGGAGTCCTAAATGGCACAAAGTGGACTGCCCGTCACTTGTTTCCACTATGAAAGTTACAGACGCCCAGAAGTGTAACCTTATGGATGTCGTCTTCTCAAATCGCACTTATAAATGCACACTCAGTGACAGCCAACTGTGTTGGTCTGGAATTCTGAAGCAAAATCTGAAATTGGTGCTTGAGACTTCACACTGGAGAAACAGAGCTAACCTCCAAGCATCCTTTCTTTGCGATCAGGAGGTTGCATATCTACTAGAGTGCTCACTTGCAAGCAGCATCACCTTATGAAACAGGTTACATGTCCTTTCACTCACTGATTAAATAGCACACTATTTAAATAGGGAAAATAAAAAGTTAGCAATTGAAACAAGCATTGGCAAAGCCAACAGGTCTGGCATTGACCGTCAGCTTGCTACAAGCAGTAAGAATAAGCCAACAATCAGAACTCAGTGAGCTGTCATCGGGAGTGCTAATAAATTAAGAGAATGTAACATGAAGAAAGGAAAATGTTACTTACCCTGTGGGCATCTATTTGTGGCATGTAGTGCTGCAGATTCACATTAGCGCAAATGTTCTAACTGGGTAATAGGTTTGTGAGCAATAAAGCAATTACCCATGGCTGGGGCGGACATGTCCTCTAACTAAACTCCAACCAGCAGCTTATGGCAAAGGACATCTCGGCCCTATTGACTACAATTAGCCCTGCTAAACTCTAATACCCAACTAGCACGTTGTGGTGATTTATTAAGTCTCATTTGCATGAAATGTGGTTTAACAAATGTTGACGTTCCTTTCAAACACTTTGGGGGTAAACAAACCTTGAAACAGTGCTGCGAATGAAAGCTGCCCCTCGCCGCAGAACTGAGCAGGCATCTCTCACGGGCCGTCCCCAGCAGTGGTTTGTGTCTATACAAAAAACGCAATTACAAGCAGGCAACGCATGTCTTTCAAAGCTGACAAAGCGTTTTGACGCCTCAAGGGATAGTAAGCGTTGTATCAAGAGAATAGTGTATTAAAGAGATGTAAAAAAGCTGTGCGTGTGCCTAGGATTGCTATAAAAAATCTTACGTGTGGTGGCATAGCCCTGCGTGTGATAAAAAAGGAGGAAAGAGCATTTGAGTGTGATAAGGAGACGTAAAAAGCTGGGCTTGTGGCTAATTGTACTGAATAAATGATTGAGTCGGTGCAAAGTGTGTAAGAGAGGTCTACGACTGAAAAAGAGTAGTGAAGAATTTATTAGGGGACGTAAAGGGCCGTGCGACGAACACTGAAGAAATACTCCCCTGGGGTGCTGCCCGGTGTGTAAGAGAGCACTGCGTGTTTCTGGGATTAGTGAAGAACTAGCAAGTGTGGTACAGAGTTATAAAAAGCCCTGAGTGTGACAGAGTACCAAAGAAAGGCTGGAGTGTGGGATGGGAGTGTAACCCTAAGTATGGTAAAGCTGTGAGAGGGAGTAGGTGTAACTTTACCCATGCGTGATGTGGGCACGCTGGTAAAATAATCCAGTATGTTGTAATATCACAAATACGGTAACGAGTACCAGAGGGAGCCCTGCAAATAATGAAGGGGGGGGGTCATGTTTGTGTAATGAGGGCACTGGAGCGGTAAGAACGTGTTTGTGATAACACAGCAACTGAGCTAAAAGGGTCCTGTCTGTGATGTTGCAGGATACACAGAGTCTGGAATGTGGTAAAGCGAGGTACCGACCCCTTCTTATGGTAAAGAGCCCTGTGTGCGTGGTAAAGTGAGCCAGGCCTGTGGCAATGAAAGGGAGACTAGAGAGCCCGGAGTCTGGTAAAGCGAGAGGTGAACGAGGGTAAAGTGTCTGTAGGTAGAAGGGACCCAGAGTGTAGCAAAGACAGGTGTGGAGCTATGTGTGAGGTAAAGAGAGGCCACCTGTGGTAAAAAAGAGCAAAGTGCCCTCGCAAGCGGTAAAGAGGGGCACGCGTGTGGTAAACACGGTAAAGGCACGGCGAGCGGTAAGGAGGGACGCAACTGTGGTAAAGAAGGGAAAGACCCTGCGCGCGGTAAAGGCGCAGAGCCCCGTGAACGGTTAAAGTGTGGCAAGTATAGGGAGCTCGTGTGTGGTACAGTGCACCAAGGCCCAGTGCATAGGGTCCATTGATATCCTGGTAATACACCTCGAACAATAGTGAAACAGGCCATTTTCTTGCTGGCAACTTTGCTAAGGTACTAGGTAAAGTAGGAAATAAAATACACAGTGAACCCCGTGTGAAGTAAAGACATGTAGGGACCCGTGGGAGGTAATACATTTTATAGTGAATCCAGTGTTTAGAGGAGAAATCTACAGAGCCCTGCGAGCAGTAAGTGGGGCCCGTGTATGGTGAAGTCAAGGTGTGCGTGGTACGGGGGCCCACTGTGTGGCAATAAAATGTACAGTAAGTCCTGTGTTTGGTGAAGGGGGTAGCGAGCCCTGTGAGCGGTAAAGCGCAGCCCGTGTGAGGTGAAGGGAGGCTGGCCTGTTTCCAGGGCTGTGCATGGGGCTGCAAAGCGTGGGTTAAGAAGGCGTTTGCCGCCCCAGCGCACCACAAAGCTCACCTCTCCGGGCACCTTCCAGGTCATTTAGTGGGGATGGACTGGGGCTCCCGCAGCTCCCCTCCAACAGGGGCAGACGGGGCAAGCGCTCCTCAGATGGCCAAGGTGGCGGCTCGGCCAAAACGTGCGTTCAGGACAGGAACGTGTAGCCCTGGCCACAAAGTAATAACTGAGAGGAATTTAGACCCAACGCGGTGTAGCCGCAGGAACGCAAGTGCAGCTCACAGGGAGGGACTCTGCAAACAGAAATGAGGAGTTTGTCAGGGCGCAAAATAAATAAGTAATGCAACTTTAGTAAACAGGCTTCAGCAGCTACAAAACAAGAAAGTGCACACTAACCTTAACTCCACGGGCAACCATTCAACGGCCTGGGGTAAAATCAGCGCCTTGACGCTGGCTCCCAGTGCCCTGTACTCAGCAGTAAATGCCGCAGTGTCTGTTGTCTTCATAACAAGCCCAGAGGTGCCCTGGGTGAACCGGTGACCGGCCAACATGCATACAAACGTGTGGTACACGAATGTGCATGAGAGCACGCGGCCTCATTCATGTCCACAGAGTGCACGCTGGGAAATAAAGGGAGGAAGGATGAAGGCGATCGCGAAACTGAAAGCGATCGCTTTTGGGAAAAACAAAGCCACGAGTGGTGCGCGCACACGCCATATGGTTTCAATTATCGCACCCGCGTCTGGGCACGATAATTGAAACCATATGGCAGGAATGAGAGTAATAGACACCAATAGGCCATGGGCAGAGCAATGCGCCCGCCTTTGGCCTATTGTGTGCTATTTTAAAAATGAACACGCAGGTAAAGGCCAATAGCAGGCCACAGAAGTAAAAACACACGCACCAGCGTGTGGAATTCCAGGGGTCATTTCTGAACCACGGACAAACGCACTCTCGCCTGCGCGAGCACTTCCTTCACATAGACATACAAATGAACAAGGAAACCCAAGTGGGTCAAACAGTATTAAACCATGTATTTACAAGTTTAAAATCATCTTTAACCCAACTACAAGGATAAGAAAATGCTATAAAAAAAAAATGAATGCACAGCATGTGAATCCAGAAAAGATTCACACAGCAAAACTAAATGGTTTCTTACCTGCAGTAAAAGTTTTGTAGCTAGCAAAATTTCTCGAGTCACATGCAGCCCCACCCACCTCTCTAGAAGATGAAGGAGCAATAATAAAAAATTAAAAAGAATCTGAAGATGGCGACCACATGTGAAAGCTTCCGGGGAGGTTGTATGACATAAAGAGAGGCTGGATTAAGCACCAAATGGTGGGACAGTCTTGGCCCAAAAAAACAACGAAAAAAAACACACACAGGAAGGACTACTAGTATAAAGGAGAATTCTGGACCCAACCACTAGAGGACGAATAATCCACAGCATCTGAATGCTGAAAATTCTTCAAGCTGCAAAACTACTCCTACAAGTACGAAACCATTTCAATATGGACCTTGATCATGTCACATAACCTGACTTCAAATAGGGCTCTCTTTCCTTTCTCCACAGGGACAGCACAAAGGAAGCCATCTTTACCGCAGAAGCAGGGCAAAGTTTAGAGAACGTAAAAGAATAGTAGCAAAAGAAAATAGAATCCAAAAAAATTTAAGACACAAGTGGAATTACCTCAGCTGAATCGACAGTTTCCAGCTTTTTGACTTTCCGTTCCAGTAGACTGAAAATTCTCTGCACAGCTTGCGAATGACTGGCTTCAGAAAAGGCACTGCTGCAGCCTTGGACAAGAGTTTGGCACACTACTTGAAATGCTAGTTTTTGCTGTATGCCTCTTTCCTGGTTATCAGCAATCTGTATTAGGTCCTCAACCTCCAAAACGACAAGACAAAAAGTAGAAGTTATACTTCTGTATGCATCATCATGGACTCAAATTGGTTCAAACATTATACAATTGTAGAATTTGCCAAAATCTGCAGCATTAAGAAAGCAGTAGTAGCTAAAAAATCTAAAATAGTAATAACATTTACGTTCCGCTTACTACCCTGGCGAGGCATGGAAGCGCTTTGGGTTCTCGAGTAAACTGTAACTCGATGCAAAGTTAGTGAAAGTAAGTTGGGGATTTAGATTGTCTAATTCTTTTAGGTAAGTAAAGTGACTAGGTTACTTTTAGTGTTCTTGCGTTTGATAGTTAGTGAACAACTTGAGTCAAATGTTAGTTGGCTGGACAAAACAAATTAAGAGAAGCTAGAAATGTTGTTAATAAAATGTCCATTGAAGGCTTCAAAGCATTAGGAGTGTCGCAATTGAGAGAAAACAAAGGTTTGGACAAAGACCTGGGAGTGCAAGGAAAAGGTGGGTGGCAGAAAACTGGTGTGGTTCATAGTGTGAATTTTATAAAATATTATATAGTACACACACAAAGTCACATATGTTTTAACCAGTTTTCAGAAGGTTATATGGTTCTCGCTAGTCCCTTATCTTAGCTTGTAGAGAAGTTATACAGTTTTGGCTGTTTGTACAGAGGATATTTCACCAACATTTGTTGTTCTTCCAAGCTGGAATTATCAGAAGAGGTTCTGATCTAGAGCATAGGTACCTTGGTCGGATGTATATAGAGACTTTGGTCAGTATTGCCTTGTGGGTGATACATAACTTGAAAGTGGATCTTCTAGTAATTGAAGGGCCTTCAAGGAGGGTGATATATGGGCTTGTGCATTTACATGTAGGAGTAGTATGGCAGAAGAGGCTTGGATTCTCTCATGTCCTCATGATTGGTAAAGGTGAGCCTTGATATATGCCATTAGCATATTCAAACTTCGACAGGATATGGGATATTGCGGCTTCAACCTTATGAGGGAATCCTAGGTATGGAACGATGCGTCAAAGTGTTTTCACAGTTAAAAAAAAAGAAAAGAAAGGTGATTGCATAGTTTATCCATGTGAGCATTTACAGGTAGTCTGAAGTCCATGGTAATTTCAAGGTTTCATACCGCCTTAGATATTCTTGTTGAAGGGCCTAGAAAGTCTGCCAAGGTGAAGAGAGGACCTGCCTTGTGCTCTCTGTTTAAACAGTTGTAAGATTGGCTTACACCTAATTGGCACATTTAAAATACCTGTAAGTCAATAGTAAAGTGGCACTACCTGTACCCAAGGCCTGTAAATTAAATGCTACTAGTGGGCCTGCAGCACTGATTGTGTCACCCACTTAAGTAGCCCTTTAAACATGCATCAGGCCAGCCATTACTGCCTGTGTGTGTGTGCAGTTTTAAACTGCCATTTCAACCTGGCAAAATAAACCTTTTGCCCGGCTCAAACATTCCTTTTTAATACATATAAGTCAAGCCGATAGATGGTTCTGGACAGCTAAGAGGGCAGAGTACAGTATATTTAAAATGTTGGACATATACTTTTAAGTTATACATTGCAGCGAAAAACGACTTTAGAAGTTTTTCACTGCTGCAAGGCCTACCTCTCCCATTGGATAACACTAGAGTTACCTTGTTAGATTTTATATGAGTAATTTGCAAATATGAAGAGGTAAACAGTCCATGTTTGGGCTCTTTGGAATTGTAATGAAAACCCCTAACTAATGGGGAATTCGGATTTTAAATTACAATTCTCAAAATGGCTAAGGCAGGAAAATGCCAACTTTAAGAAAGTTGGCATTTTCCTGCCTTAGCCATTTGGTGCCTGCAGCCTGTCTCTGGGTCACATGACTGGGTGTAGGTGACCGTTGGGCTTTGTGTATTCCTTATAGACAGCCACACACAATGGGAAGCTTAGGTGTGCCTGGATGGGCCATCACTGGCAGGATGGGAGAAGGAGCTGGACCCAGCCTCACTTACACTTGAATAGGGTGTGTTCTGCCGCAACTCAAACAGATACATACCCCTGTTAGTCTGGAGCCAGGGGAGGGAGGGTATCTGTGCACTTCAAAGGCCTATCTCTAAAAGCTTCTCACAACTTCAAAGGCACAACTGGGTATATATACTTGACCTCAGACACTACCTCTTCAGTGTACTTCTGGACCTGTGGGTACTCTGTCAAGAAGGACTGCTGTGCTGCTGAAAGGACTACCACTCAGCCGGAACTGCTGCCCTGCTGTGCTGCCCTGTTGCCTGGGTGAGAAGGACTAGACCTGCATCTCTTGAACCCAGATCCCAGAGTGACTCCAAGGGCTAGTTGGCTGGAATCCTTATTAGAAGCCTCACGGACACAACAGGTGTCCAACAACTGTTCCCCTGCACCTGGACTGTGCCATCTGCCCTGCCAACTTGTGCCACCCCAGTCATGGATCCTTGGAATGGGGCTTAAGGTGCTCTGTCAGCCTCTGTGGATCCAGCAGAACAGGCATCTCCTCTGCTGTGTGGAGCAAACCGGAGAACAACCGACACATTGCCTCTGCTGCATGGATTTGACCAGTTGCAAAAACTTGCATCACATCCCATCTGAACTGCTGCTGGGCGACGCATCCTTGACACAGTACTTTGTAATCCTCGAAGTCAGCCTCGACAATGACGCTGGATTCCACATCGCATCCTCGCAGCTCCTCGGAACAGATGCACAGCTTCGACTGTGCGATGCATCCTCTACACCGGCGTTCGCAACGCAAGCCCTCGTCGATGGGATCCTCAATGATGACACAGGATCTTGCACTGCAGCCTTGCAGTATCTCAGAACCATCGCATCGCTTTAACTGCATGATGCATCCCTGATGCGGATCCTTGCAATGTTCTACAAATCAGGATCCAAGGTACTCTGTTTAGCAGACCTAACTGGGTCCCTGTAGGCAGCCTGCGCTCCGTCGTGGTCAGCCTGAACTTTGATTTTGTCCTGGTCCACCGCGACCAGATATCCACAGTTGGAGCTGTGTGGCACTATTTTGCAATACAATTTTTAAAATTGCCTATCTCCGGTTTCACTGATTATTTTTTGACATTTTGGTCTTGTTCTATTTATTAAAGAAAGTTCTATTTTCCTAACTTGGTGGTGGATCATTTTTGTCAGGCGTTTGCACTTTATTACGGTTTGAAGTATTGCATACCTACTTTACACATTGCCTCTAAGTTAAGCCAGACTGCTCAGTACCAAGTTACCAGAGGGTTAAGCACAGGTTAATTTAGGGTTGGCGTGTGCCTCCCCCTGACAAGCATTGTGGTTGCTAATTGACCAGGGCTCACATCTCAGTTAGGGAAGCCCAGGACACCGGCTTCTTGCAGCTGTTCACGGAGGAGGACGCTGTCCCCCCTTGTTCTTCGTGACCGTTTTTGGCGCCCGCCGAGTCCCGGCGAAGCCAGCGCTGTGACGATCCCAGTTTTACTAGTATTGCTCATACAGGAGCAGTTTGGCTATTTTGACGTTGACTAGAGACGTGATATTGGTGGAGCGCTTTCTGCCGGTAGTCCTCGGCCTATCCGGGCCCCCTTAAATCCTCATTTGGAATCATTCTTTAAGATTTTCCCGAATTTAGGCACCTTCATTCTGGACCTCCTTTTTTATGTTTCACCATTAAGTTATCCATGACCGACATTCAATACTGCTTCTTGCCTGCTTAGGAACCATTGAGGACCCGCGTGTTTCTGGACCACTACTTTTATGGAGCTGCTGTTTTTAACCGCATCGATGCGGTGCATTTTCCCGCTGTACGCGGCAATTTGAAAATTACCGCGTTACATGACGAGCTCAGCTCGTCATGAGCGTACGGCAGGTTACGCTCATGACGAGCTGAGCTAGTCATCAGCCCGGAAGGGGTTAAGGAAGGCATATTTGGCACCCAGTCCGTGTCAGTATCTACTTTCCCCTCCCCACCCTAGTGCTCCCCCCAGGTCTCAAAGTTACCAGTGCCCTGATGAAGGTGACGGCTACTTGTTAGCCCAACACCAAAACGTGCATCGGCACCGTGTAAGACAGAAACCATTGGGCGACATACTGTTGAGAGCACCATTTGGATGCACTGCTGCCTTCCCTCTATCTGTATTTGGTTTCTGACTTTTATATATATTCTTTGTACTTGTACATAATCGGTTTTACTTGACATTTGTGAGAATGTGGAGTGTATGAATGGCAAGATTGTTGGAAGTATATGTTCATGTTTTTGCTCTATGTTGTTTGTTCTATTTTACAGAGCTCTATTGTGTGGATAGGGAAATTTAGCTTGTTGGCCTAAATACTCTTATGATTTCAGGCTTATTTGTTTTGTACGCCTATTGTATATTCGGTATATTGCCTCCTTTTTTGCTCCATTGTTCACAAGAAGAAATTCAAAAGATTTATCATTATTACTGAACAATAAAATCCTTTTGTATTGTATCCTTATTTGGATTATGTTATTATTTCCAAATCCTCCGTTATCTGATATCTTGTTTATCTATGTATGTTGGTAAATTGGCTATGTATCCGTTTCTCCCCTGAACAAAGTGAATTCCTCCTTTTATCCATTAGAGACGCAATCACGCTCTACTAGTATCTTGTGGCAGGCGACACCTTCCTCTCTTGCTCTTGAGGGTGGACTATTCTTCACATCTGTTTTCCAACAAAGTGTTTTCTTACAATGACTTATACATTCAGTTTTATCTATGAAGGTGCATTTTGTCACAAGAGTTCTTCGATTAGTGCCAGATCCGTTAAAGCATTGCAATTTGTCATTTCATCCTTTTTAGGTTTCGCTGGAGGGCGGAGCTCTTAGCTCCGCCTCCAGAGAAATCTCTTGATTTCAGTAAGGACTCTGGAATACGCCCCCCTGTCCCATTGGCTAGCTCCATAAATGGAGGCTAGCCATTGGAACAGAGATCTGTCCGTCAAGGCCGGACCAGATTCGGGGGCGTTCCCGAGATTTTTTCCCAGGGCGGAGTTACGTTTTTTCCCGTTCCCTCCCCTTTCACTGAAAGTCTGTCCATTCCCGCCCCCTCCGTGTGCCTTTCCGCCCCCCCTCGCTGTCCTGTGCACGTTTCCCGCCGTCCGTGTCCTCTCCCGCCCCCTCCCGCCGTCCGTGTCCACTCCCGCCCCCTCCCGCCGTCCGTGTCCACTCCCGCCCCCTCCCGCCGTCCTTGTCCTCTCCCGCCCTCTCCCGCCCCCTCCCGCCGTCCGTGTCCTCTCCCGCCCCCTGTGTCCTCGTAGGTGCTTGTTCCTGAAAAGTCTCCATATGACGTTGCTGGTCTTTGAAATGCCCGTCCGTGTCCACTCCCGCCCCCTCCCGCCGTCCGTGTCCACTCCCGCCCCCTCCTGCCGTCCTTGTCCTCTCCCGCCCTCTCCCGCCCCCTCCCGCCGTCCGTGTCCTCTCCCGCCCCCTGTGTCCTCGTAGGTGCTTGTTCCTGAAAAGTCTCCATATGACGTTGCTGGTCTTTGAAAATATCCCCAGATGGCATTGGAGAGGCACATGAGGATTCCCGAATGGCACTAAATGGTCAGATCTTCATCGGCATGGTGTCCTCTCAATATCAAGTCAGACTGGATATTGTTCGCCTCATTGACGCGCCGGTCAATGCCTGCATTCGGTTTGTGTATTTCTCTATGGAGGACGAACTGAAGAGTAAAGTGAGCAGTTTCCTCTTTGTACCCGCTCAATGGATAAATATGAAATTGTATCCTGCATTTCTGTTTTGTCTCATGTAAGAACCATGTCATGTTTTTGTATCTCCTATGTGCATTACACTGCAAGAGCCCTATATGCATTTCTCTCTCCTGTGTACATGGCTGCGTAGTAGCACCCTTCCCTTCTTTCTTGTGTTGTCATGTGTGCATCTCTGCATGTGAGCAGTATATTCTGCTCTCTTTTGTGCTTGGTTACCACGAGCACTGTGTATTCCTTTCTGACCGATACGGGCACATACTGCGTGTAAGCAAATCACCCTCGCTGTCCATATTTTCCGGTGTGCATATCAGCAACGTGAGCACCCTCTGCTACTGGTGTCTTATCTTTTTTGAGTGATCTCTCATTTGCCCTTCTTTTGCATATGTAACTGCTTATTATTGTCATTTCCTGTGTGTCGATTATCTTGCGTCACTGGCTTTATGCAAGATCATGCCATGCTTCTGACGATTTCTTGCATAATTGCACAACTGGAGCACCTATTTGCCCCTTCTGTACAGATTCTCAGACACGCACAGAGGTATCAGAGGCCAGTGTGCAAACGCAATTGCAGCTTCCCTCCTTCGGAATGGCATACCCTGATGGCACCTTTATTAGCTATCAACAGGTATTTCAAACATTCCAGTTTCTGAGGCTGTGCTAGAGGCTTCATGCGAGCCTCAGCTGGTGAAACTCTGCTTCTGTGCCACCCCTGACCTCTGTGTGGGGCTCTTTGCGTGTATGTGGGGGGCTCTTTGCGTGTATGTGGGGGGCTTTTTGCGTGTATGTGGGGGGCTCTTTGCGTGTATGTGGGGGGGCTCTTTGCATGTGTGTGTGGGGGGGGCTCTTTGCGTGTGTGGGGGGGCTCTTTGCGTGTGGGTGTATGTGGGGGGCTCTTTGCGTGTATGTGGGGGGCTCTTTGCGTGTATGTGGGGGGGCTCTTTGCGTGTATGTGGGGGGGCTCTTTGCGTGTGTGTGGGGGGGCTCTTTGCGTGTGTGTGGGGGGGGCTCTTTGCGTGTGGGTGTGTGGGGGGGGGCTCTTTGCGTGTGGGTGTGTGGGGGGGGCTCTTTGCGTGTGGGTGTGTGCGTGGGGCTCTTGCGTGGTGCTTGGGGGGCTCTTGCGTGTGGGGGGTGCTCTTGTGTGGGGGGCTCTTGTGTGGTGTGGGGGGGCTCTTGTGTGGTGTGGGGGGCTCTTGTGTGGTGTGTGGGGGGCTCTTGTGTGGTGTGTGGGGGGCTCTTGTGTGGTGTGTGGGGGGGCTCTTGTGTGGGTGTGTGTGTGCAAATGCAATACGCCTCGCATTTGCGACAGAGTAAGCTATTGGCAATGCTATTTATTTATCTGTTTTCAAAACCAACACAAATAAAAAGTTTGTCATATACAATACCAAAAGCTCTAACTTTTCCGAAGGCGAAACCGTTGCATTGTAAATGCTTGTTAATTCTGTATTTATCCATGCAGGTTTTTCTTTTGCACTGTATTGATGTTTTCTGAGGGATCAATACATCAAAAGCTACATGGGGCCAACCATAGAGCTTCTCTATAAAGTTTACTGCTTCTTGTTCTGGATTAGAGTTTCTAGATCTTCCATGTTCAGTTTGTTTCAAGGTCAGTAGATAGTTGCATGTAGGTTTAGTTTGGCTGAAGTTCGTTGTTGAGTCTTGTGCTGGAAGGAAACTAGGTGATGATCAGTCCAACCGACTGGAGTAGTCCCTTGAAAGGAGATTATTTCTGGATTGCAAAGATGACATCTAAGGTGTGTCCTGCAACGCAGGTGGGATAAAGAGCGAGTTCACATAGGTTGAGGTTGTCAAGACTTGTAAGGATGGTTCTGGGATATGGCATATTAGGTCTGTAGAACCAGATGTTCATGTCACCAAGGATACAAAGGTTTTGGTGACACGAAGTCTTAAAAAAGTATCTAGTGTAGGGGAGAAGGAAGTTGAAGCAAAAAGGTGAAACTAGAATTCTTCCCGACGGAGACAGATTTTAAATCTGGTCTAGAGACTTTCTCTGATTTAATGAGGTTATTGATTCCATAAATACAGTGGCAAGCCACTGCCCCTTTTATCAATGCGGTTGTGCATAATGTTGGGATAACGGAGTAGGATGGCTTAAGGTAGTTTTAGAGCCATGTGTACCCCAGCCCATGATCCAGTTATGAAAAGCTCGTCAGGTTCTGCTTCCATCAGTAAGTTGAAGATATTGTACTTGGTTCTTCCTCACTGAATGCACATTAATAGTAGGCAGCTTTGGTTAGCTACTTTGCTGCAGGGAATGAAGCATTTTAAAGCTGCAGAAGAGTAACTATGATCCTTAAAGTGTTGGACTGTTGTTGATTAGCACTGTGTTGTATAGAGGACTAGTTGGTGATATGATAATTCTAGCCGGGACAGTGTGCAATTTCCTGTGATTGCCATTCTCCTGCTCCGAGAAGCTTGGAAGAGATTTTGTGGGGCCCTTCTATGTGGGTGTGTAGGACCGGAGATGAGACTGGGGGCATTGGGTGCTCAACTGTCTTTGATAGGGTGACAAGTGGATCAACTCTTTGGGATTATGTGGTAGCAGAGGAGACGAAAGAATAGAAGAGTGTTGTGGCATGTCTTTCTTTTGTGTGTTTTATATGGGGATGAGAGTGGGGGTGCAGAACATGAGGGACAATGTAGGAAAGTGCCCCTTTTTGACATGGTCACCCCTATTTTTTGGCTGGTAAATTATGTGATTTTGACTGAAAGTGCACTGAGTTACTGTTAACCAGGTACCCAGTGCCAGAGTTCTTTCCCAAAACTGTACAATTGTCCCCCCAATTGGCACAACCTTTAGCACCTTCTGTAAGTCTCTAGTAAATGGTTCCTAGGTCCTGGGGTACTAAAGGGGGTTCCTAAGGGCTGCAGCACGAATTGGGCCACCCTAAGGGACCGTTCACCAAGCACGTGCAAGACTGCCATTGCAAGCTGCATGTCTTGGTGCAGACAAGAGCAAAAACACGACATGTCACACATCCCTGAGTGCAATATTTGTAGGTCACCCCCACAGTCGGCATAACAGCCCTAAGGCAGCGTGCTGAATATTACATGTGAGGGCATACCTGCATGAGCATATATGCACCTGTGAAGCTATCTTAAGACATGTACCGGACACTGGGGGAAACGAGTTCCCACAGCTACATGATAGTTTCACTGAAAACAGGAATGTTTGGTTTCAAACATCTCATACTAATAAAATCAGGTTCCCTGTGCCAGTGCTCCTTCCCTAAAACTGAACCACAATTAGCACTTCAGGTGCCCCTGTAGGTCCCTAGTAAATGGAACCCAGGTACCTAGGACATTAGAACTGAAGAGGGTCCCCTAAGGACCCCTCGCCTAGTTCATGCAAATTGCCACTGTAGCATGCATGCCTTGGTGCAGACAAAAACGACAAAGTAGACATGTCACACTGCATGTGTGCCATGCCCAGCAGCACTGCCCAAGGTATAAGTGAGTCACCCCTCTAGCAGGCCTTACAAGCCCTAAGGCAGGGTGCACAATACCTCAGGCGTGGGCATATCTGGGCCTTGTGAAGCTTGACCAATGGTGTCCCTACGTCCACTAGCATCAAACGTACCTGGGAAGTTGTGGGTTTATTTGTGCAACCTCCTGGCCAGCGCCTGCAGCCTCTTTCCAAAACCAATCTCCCCCACTGAATTGCATTGGATGCTCGATGCTGTGTTGGCACTCTGCACCCGACTGCCCCAGAGCCTCTAAGGGTGCAAGTTTTGTGCTGGTTTGTGACCTCTCCTGTACTTACCTTAGCTCCAGGAGATCGACCCCCTAACTCCGCTTTACTCACCTGTGAGCAGAACATCTTCAATCACACCCAGTCTCCATTGGTTAACATTGAGCACCTGATCCAGACCTTGACCTCAACACCCAGCAGCGCCTGTGCCGCTAGTGGCGCATTCTTGGTATCAATTTGGACTTTGCCTGGTTTTGACCTGAAACTCCGAAGACTAGATCTGTAAGTTGTGTACTTAAATGAAAAACTGCATTCTTGTTTTCCTCCATAGGTTAACATTGCTGAACTAAAAAATGGCACCTTTTTAAAGTGTAAAGTATTTATCCTGAAAAACATACTCACCTTTTTATGTATTTCTTGGTCTTAAAATAAATCTTTAAAGAAGCATATTTTTCTAAAATTGGTGTGGATCTACTTTTTCAGTTGTGTGTCATTTATTAATCACCGTGTGTAAAACACATGTCTTACACTCCTATGTGTTAGGCCTAAGGCTGCTTTGCTACACTACCACAAATAGATCACTTGGCTTTGCATCGAGCCCTATACACTTCTGAGGGAATCTCTTGACTCTTTACACAATATATCTAATTACTTGTGTATCACATAAAGAGCCAGTTTCCTAAATCCAGCATTTGTGCTCCAAACAATTCTAAAGTAACAACAAATATGCAATTTCTTGAAAAATTAGAATACAAGGGACAGGTCGTGTATAAGCTGAGGAATCAGACAGGGGACATCTGATTGCTCAGGTTGTGGTAAATAAATAAATAATACCCTATTTTTGACTAGACTTATAGCATAACAGATAGCTCAATAAATAAGAGTCAAGATTCGAGGTAGTAGGAGTTTCTGCAGGTTTATTACAGCATAAGGACAGGATCAGGACAACCTGCATAGGGTGACCCAGCAGAACAAAAGGATCCCAGCAGCTGCTGGGGCTGGGTCTGGGATGAGCGCGCTAACATTCAATAACAAAACACAGGCATATATACATAGCGCAAACACATAGCATTACATTGCAGTAGGCGTAGCAGTGGGTGGAGCAGAAGGCGTGACGCGTAGCAGTCGCGAGAGATAACAGAAATAAGAGGTGTAACTGGGAGTATACATAGACATGTGATGCAAACGTAACAGAATATGTCATGAATGGGCGGAAACATTGGAGGGGGCTACCTAAGGAGCCGGGACCTCTAACCTAATGGTGCGCGAAAACTGGCAATGACGTGTTACTAGGAGAAGCTGGGGGCTACGAACTCTGTGCTAGGAGCAGAGACTAGAGTCTGGAGGGTCGGAGCGACATGTACCTAAACCCTATCTGGTATCTAATGTTTAGGGAACATGTTGATATAAACTAGAAGTCATGAGGGGAAAAGCTAACTTGACTCTAAGACTGGACCATGCATTATTCTACATGTAGTGCGTGAAGAATATTAAATGACTATTAAATACAGTACTTCTCTAACATGGAGACGAGAAGGCTAGACAATGACGGAAACTATTGATGCAGTTCAGTAGCTTAGGAATGCAGAAGAGGAGGACTGAACTGATAACTGGAACTATAACATACTTTTGGCAGACTCAGAGGCAGAGCCAAGCTGCACCGGGCACTGCGAGGCAGGAAGTAAGTGAAGGGTCGAGGATACAGGTGGGGGCTGTGTCGCTCCTCAGCGAGGCTTTCAGGAGACAGGAGCTGAATCTGTGGTCCGGGCCCTTTTGAGGCCTGGAAACGGAGACTTTATAATTGAATAACGTGCACACTGAGAAACGTGGCAACATTACTTACATAGGCCTGATATTCCTAGTATTCACGAGGACTGGAAACTATCATACTAGAGGTGGACACAACTGTAATTGCGTCTTTAATCGGACATGGGGAATAACATATGCATATTGATCATGCACACATAACATATGATGGATGAGGCGTAGGGACACAGAACATGGCAAAATTTACTTTTCCACATTCCCTCCTTGTCACTACGTTTCCATCAGGAAACATCAATATTCATGATACCGTCTATCATTTCATACAGTACCATTTGCTCGTCTCGAATTGTCTTGGAACGGGATTTAGAACGGGGCTTGGAACTGGGAATACAAGAGGTAGCACACATGCTGCAAATCGCAGGGCCACATTGTATACAGAGGCAGCAGCTAAATATGATCGCTACTGCAATACCTAAAAAGGACAGGACTTTCCAACCCCATGCGGAAATTATATTCCAGAACCAACCGGACCATGTCCAGGTGCCTGGATCTTGGTGTAACAGATGGGCAATTTTATGGAGTCTGGTTATAGCTGAATAAACAGACGGCGCGTTATTTGGAATGAAAATGCAACAACTGGATCCGAGAACTCTACAGGCCCCGCCTCTATCGGCCAGTATGACGTCAAGGACGAGACGATTCTGTAAAACGACAATTCTCATAAAGGATTGTTCTTCAGTTAAGTTACCTAGAGCGGAGGCTGTCTCATCTACTACTGCTTCAAGGGTTCTTGTTAACCTACGGATTAGCTTACTATTTACAACTGTACCTAAATAAGGGAAAACACCTTTATCTATATCAATGAATTGCTCTGCGGCGGTTTCAGTATAATCGACAATCGGGAGATTTCTCTTGTGTCTAGTGTGTACTAAGAAAGAATTCCTATGATAGTCAGGTGGGGCTAGAAAAACAGGTGGCAGTAGGAAAGCAATGTAACAGGTTCCCTCCCAATCGAGGGGCAGACGGACATATGCAGTTTGACCACAAATAAAATAAGAATGACGTGAAGCTTTGAAAATAGATTTCCCACTGTCACTATACTGGATAACAGTAGTACATTCACTATGACCTATATGTACAGAACCATAACTACGGACACATAATTCGCCTTTGACTGGTAGTACTGAAATAGCGGGTGAGTCTGGAGTAGTATCAGACTGAACATTCAGGACCATGAAATTCGACGAATAATTTCCTAAATTATATACTTCATTTTCTAAATCTAAACCTGTTCTGTGGGGGAAACCTTGCTTTTCTGGGAAACATGTACTGTTAAGAAAAGACATATCTGTTGAGGATGACGTTAACGTGGACCATGCTCCACACGAACCATTGTGTGAGAATGGATAAGGAAAGAGTGGCAGAACTCCCTTCGGTGTCTGGAAAGGGGGGAGTCGACCACACACCCAACAATTAGTGGCATTGCTGGTCTGGTGTGAATAATGTAACATACGGATAAATGTGTTATTACGCATGGCGAGGCGGTATGAATATTCGTGAGGAGGCAGATCACTAAACGTGTGCTCTACTGTAGCATGAGCAGACATATTTACATGAGGAACTGAAAAACACAGGAAAAGTGCGTAGCTGGTGCAGGAAATCATTATGCTGAGAAATAATATGAAACTCAGAAAAACGATACATTTGATTGAACTTTGACTGACTCTCTCACTATGGGGGTCTATTTTATACATGTCAGAAACAGTCTAACCGTTTCACCTAGGGGAGGACTTATACAATCAAACTGGCTGACTTATTAGACCTGAGCTTTAACTTATACTCCTGTTGCGGAGTTTTCTCTAACAAGGGAGGGGTTGTAATAATGTCTTGTGCGGGACAGTCCTTTAAAACAATGTTCTGGCAATCCTTCGAATCCTGGGAAATGTTCTTGGAAATGTTTTTGAAGACTGGTTTCGGTCCTTTGAAAAGTTTTACATGAGAAAGGTGGACCCACCCCTTCCTGCCTTCCAACTTGACGGCAGTTCGGGTGGTCAAGAGGACCTGACGTGGCTCCTTCCAACGTGGTTCCAGCGGACTTGATCTGTCGAAATTTCTGATCATCACAAGGGAGCCTGGAACGATCTCGTGCGGTGCCACCTCGGTATTGTCTGGAAATGCGGCGGCAACCTGTGAACGACATGAGTTGAGGGCAGACATCAAGGAAGCTAGGTAATCTGTCAGCATATTACATGAAACATCGGTAATACTTCGGGGTCTAGGAGTACCCCACATGTTAGGGGGGCGGCCGAAAACGACCTCATACGGGGACAGACCTGATCTGGAATGTGCGACCATACGCATGTAAAACAGAGCGACTGGCAAAGCTACTAACCAGTCCACACCCTTGTCTTTACAGACCTTTGCAATGCGGATTTTCAGAGTCTGATTATGCCTTTCGACTAGTCCAGCTGCTTCTGGATGGCGTACACAATGGAACTTCCACTGGTACCCTAACAACAGGGACACGTGTTTCATGAGTTCAGATGAGAATGGCTGGCCGTTATCAGAATATACGACTCTAGGGAGTCCATATCTAGGGAAGAATTCACGAACCAACTGCTTGGCAGTGGTCGCGGCTGTGTAATCTGGGACTGGATATGCTTCTGTCCATCTGGACAAAGCGCATACAACTACAAGGACATACTTGAAACCTCGACATCGCTCCATCTGAATATAATCCATCTGGAGGACCTCAAAAGGGTGGTCAGGGGGCTGGAAACCACCTTGTTCCACCGGGACACTTTTACCTGGATTAAACTGACAACATATCATACAGGTACGGACTTTCTGCTTGGCTGCAGCTCGTAAATGCTTGTTGAACCAAATGTTCTGGATACTGTCTAACATAGCTTTTTCTCCTAAATGTGCTGGACTATGTGCGGTATTGATAATGACTTGAACCATAGAATCGGGGAGAAACCATGTGGCTCTACCCTTCGTTAACCATCCTTGATCTGTCTGGATCCCTCCTTGTACAGACCATTTCTTGATTTCATCGGGAGTAGCATGTGACTGGATATCTATGACATCTTGAGTAGGGTCCTTAACTGTCATGCATGTAGTCAGATCTGGAGTATGTGTCTGATTAACTGGAATGTCTGGAGTCCGTGCTGTAAGCTTGGCTGTGCGGTCTGCTAAATCATTACCTTGGGAAATAATGTCTGTAACTTTCGTATGTGCTTTGCACTTCATGATAGCAATAGATGTCGGTAAATGTATGGCATCTAACAGGGCTTGAATAAGGAGACCATGCTGAATCTTGGTTCCATGAGAAGTCATAAAACCTCTCTCCTGCCAGAGCACTCCGAAGTCGTGTACAACTCCAAATGCGTAACGTGAATCTGTGTAAACATTAACCTTCAGGTTCTTGGCATGTATACAGGCTTGTGTCAGAGCGACTAGCTCTGCTGCTTGAGCGGACCGAGTATCAATACGGTGTGTTTCAATAACTTCAGTGTCAGTAGTCACTGCATACGCGGCGACTAGTTCTCCTGTACTAGTTCTCATACATGAACCATCCACATAAAGTGTCAGGTCAGGATCTGGTAACGGAATATCTGTCAGGTCTTGTCTTGGCTTTGTCGTAATGTTAACTACTTCCACACAGTCATGTGTGTCTGGATTTGAACTAACTGATGGTAACAGTGTAGCAGGATTCAGGACGTTGCAGCGTCTAATTTCTATGTGTGGCTGGAACAGTGTCAATTCATAACCTGTTAAACGTGCAATTGTCAAGTGCTGAGTTTGTGTTCGGTTTAAAAGAACTTCTACTGAATGTGGGACCTGTACTGTCAAGGAATGTCCTAAAACTATAGAATCACTTTGTCTGATAGCTAGTGCTGTGGCTGCAACTGACTTGAGGCACGCAGGCAACGCCTGGGCGACTGGATCTAATGTGCTCGAAAAATAAGCACAGGGCTTGTATTGACCTGCTTGATCTTGTGTGAGAACAGATAATGCTGTACCTTTGCGTTCTGTAACGAAAAGTGTAAAAGGCATACTGTAGTTCGGTGTAGCTAGAACTGGAGCTTGACATAGGGCTTTCTTTAACTCGTTGAAACTAAGTGTATGGTCAGATGTCCAAGGGAGGACAGTCGATACGGCTGCCTCCTGTGTCGTTAACTGTATCAGTGGCTTGGCTAGGAATGCATACTGGGGAATCCATTGTCTACAATAAGAAGTAAGGCCGATAAAGGCACGTACCTCCTTCTGGGTTCTGGGCCGGGGAAGACTCGCTATTAACTGGATACGGTCGGGTGTCAACTGCCTACCCCTCTTGGACAGCAAGTGTCCTAAGTATACCACTTGCTGGACACAGAATTGAAGCTTCGAAGGTGACACCTTGTGCCCCATCTCGGCAAGAAAATACAGAACTGTAAGTGATGCACGCTCGCAGTCACGTTCAGAACGGGCTGTGATCAGTAGATCATCGACATACTGGAGCAGGGCAGTGTCAGTTGGCATGTGAATGTTGTCTAGTTGTCTCTTGAGTGCTTGACTGTAAATACTAGGGCTTTCTGTGAAACCTTGAGGAGCGCGTGTAAACATATAGCTCCTTCCATTTAAACAAAATCCGAAAAGAAACTGGCTGTCTGGATGAATTGGAACACTAAAAAATGCATTTTTGAGGTCAATAACAGTGAAAAACATGGCTTCGGAATCAATAGCAGTTAACAGGGAAGAAATGTCTGGGACAACTGGGTACTGAGGAATAATACATTTATTAAGCTCTCGTAAATCAATCACTAATCGATATACTAGGGGTGCATTTGGATCAGTACGTTTCATGACTGGAATGATCGGAGAATTGCATACATTGGAGTCAGTTTCTACAACTACTCCTTGAGCCATGAGCTCGTCAATAATTTTGGATAAGGCTGCTACAGCCTCAGGTGGCAATCTGTACTGCCTGATTCGTGGTAACACTACACCTGGTTTGAGAGTCACACGATGGGGTGTGATTTGCATGTAACCTACATCAGTTGGACCTTGCGCCCATAAATGCTGCGGAACATTAGACAATCTTGAATCAAAATCTCGTAATACATAGTGACCCTTAAAGTCACGTAGGAACAGACGTATTCCCTCTGGGGAACAGCAAATAACTGCACCTAATTCTTTCAATGTCTTAATGCCTAATAGATTTTCTGGACATGACTTAGTAAGTAACAGATCAGTAGTACGGGACAATGGACCTACTTCTAGAGTAACTGGCTTTGATATCTCATTAACTATGGGTTTTCCTGAAAATCCAAGGGAAACATTTCTCGAGCCTGAGAGCGGAGCCCCTGGAACTTCGGCGTGACTAATTGTGGTCCTACTTGCCCCTGTATCGATCAAAAACTTTCTGTCTTTCCCTAATACTTGACTATGAACATAGGGACCTTCTTGGTCTACAGGTATCTCGATGAGAGGCAAGCCTACCTCCCTCTCTAGGCTGTTTCATGAATATGACTGGTACTCTGGATACTCGGACTGTGCATACTGGTACATCTGCGATGTAACGTGCTGTGTTGCAGCAATAGGCTGCGGTACTGTAACTGTCTGTGGTGCATTCTGTGACTGAGGAGTCTGTGAAACTTGTTCTTGTCTTGGCGGACGTGGTCTTTCTTTAGTCTTACCAGTAGCTATGTTGTGTTTCAGAACTGCACACTCGTTTATAAAATGACCTGGCTGTTTACAATAATTGCAGGTCCCTTTAACGGGAGCCGCAGGATGACTGGCTTGATTCGGACCCCTCTTCTGACTGTCTTGAGGAATAGATTGTGCAACTAGCACTTTCATTTTCGTGTCTTTTATACGTTTTCTTTCGTGTTCTTGCTCTTCTCTGATTCTATTCTGGTGATACTGGAGCATCTGGAGCATCTGGGACGGACTATTTGCTTGCCAGGTGCTTTCGACTTTCAAAACTCGGTTTTTAATTTGTGGACTTGAATTCTCGACTAATTTAGTAACGAAAAGATGAGGGTATGACTCACTACTTGTCTTGAGACCACTGTTAATACTGAAACATTTCTCAAATCTAGAATAAAAATCACTAATATCCTCATCTTGTTTCTGTTTACAGGCTGAGATTGCATCCCAGTCTTCTTTCCTAGTTGTCAATAATCTGGGTAAAACTTGAATCAATAATTCTGGTAATTCTTTACATTTATCTCCAAGACCGGTACCTGGTACTCGTGCCTTGTCTTCAGCTTCTAGAGCTGTCCAATCGATCTTTTTCTCTCCCACCTCCCATTCTTTTTCTTTTAACTTTTCATACACCCCTGCGGGTAGCAGAACCTTTAACATTTTAATGATATCTGGGTAGGTGTATTCTCCCATACGGAGCATGTCTTTTAATTCTCTATGGAACCCCGCTGGATCTTTGTCATGACAGGGAATTAATTTCTTCATTTCAAGGAGTTCCATCTTTGATATCGGAGTGTATACAAACACTCGTTGCATTACGCCACCCGCCCCTTGGACTGGGTGGACTTCTCGTAGCGGATTCTGTCTGTCTATGTAGAATGGTTTACTTTCTGGGGGTGAGACATGAACAAAATGCGGGTTCAAGAACGTTCTATACTTGTGGCGCTGTTCTAGAATGACACTAATTAAATCGGTACCTAGACCTCTCCATCTGTACTGGAGTAACTCGTTCAGGATATCATGTAACGGGCCTGGATCAGAATGTTGACCCTCATACAGGGTAATGAGGTGCTGGATCATATACATACCCACCAGTCGTTGCTCGGCTGGGGGCAGTTTCAGAAACATTTGTGCCACTATTTCGTCTGGAAAAGTGGTAGAATCAGTAATCCATCGGACTGCTGATCGGGCTAGTTCTTGTTCGTGCATGGTACTTAATTCACTGTAACCGACTCGTGATTTCAGAATGTGATCGGTAGCTTGAAATACTTGTTCTAGAGAGCGAGGCTCTCGTGCTGGATGATGAAAAATAGACTTAGGTTCTGGACGTAAATGGCGATCTGGAAATCTGGATTTTCCTACATACGCTATTCTGGCGGGATTCTCGTCTTCCTCTTCAGGATCAGAGATACTTTCTTTCTCGCTTACTTGTGCTGTTTTACGCTGTTCGTGTAACCTTATTATTTCTTTACGAATTTTCTTGTACATACTTTCCATGGCACTAATGGTCTTGTGCTTACCCTCGGCTATATTATCACTCCACCTTGTTAGGATTCTCATTTCGGCGGGATCTTTAGACGGGTAATCTTGTTCTCTTATTAGACAATTGATCAGGAACTTTAATATCATGAGCTGAATCTCGGCTTTCCTTTGAGACATAATCTCGCCAATACTTTCTGGATCATCCCCTGTACGGATGAAACGATATATTCTGTCTAGATCTTCTTTCATATTCGGTAAGGTGACTAGATACTCGGTCACCCTTCTTACGCGTACGGAATATAAAACCATATTATACTCGCCTGGGACTGTGTCATAAACACATTCGGCAAGGGCTTGTCTGATTTCTGTAACAGACTTATTACTTTTAGGAGTACGCTGTGATGCTTGAGCATGCAATTCGAGTGCTGATAAACGCTTGTGTGGCGGCGGGGTTTGAGGAGGACCTCCTCCTGCGGCCCCTATACTAGAATCGTCGACTGACATTCTTCGTGCTTGCAGGGTCGGTAATTGTAACGTGGGCTGAACTTGTATGGCAGGCTGACCCGGGGGTACCGTAACAGGTACTCCGGTGTCTGGAGGAACGGGAAGTGCCTGATTTACAGGGACAGGTGGAGCGCGAACTGGATTTGCATATTCTGGAACTGTGTCGTCCAAATAGGACGAAATAAAAATATCAGCTGCGGTCGGTTTGTGACGTAGCTTGGTCGGAACTAATGGTGGCGGGAAATTACTGGGTGCCTCTGGGGTCGCTTTTGGCAAGCCTTCGGCAAGGAGAGGATACATACCCTTAATAAGGGCATGCCTCTGTCTGTCTGACTGTTCGGCTTTGACTTGTTCACCTATCTCGATTAATTCTCTTTCTTGGGCTCGTTCTTGGGATTCTCTACTTAACTCTGACTTTCTGACTTCCTTTTCCGTTCTTCTATGCGCTTCCTTACGCCATAACTCGATGGCATCTTTCTGTGACTGTCTGGCTTTCTTTTTCCATAATGCTTCTTCTACTCGCATGATACATTCGGCATCCCATGTACCCGATACGGGCCATCTATACTTTTCTTCTAACTGTTTGGTATACTCTACCCATAAATCTAGATACAATATGGCGCTTATGCCATGTTTCTGATACATAAAGTGACCTGGACTGTCCCTAGGCGGAACAGGAACTGCTGCTTCCAGCAGACCCTTTCTAGTTTTTAACTGACGTAACTTGGAAAAGAGCGGCATTCTAAACTTGAATCGGAACACAATACAATACACGAAAAACAATAACAATTGGGAAAACAATTCAGGCATACCACGACATTGGAAATACATTAAACAACATTATAAATAACAGTTCGAACAGAATACTACCTGAAAAAACTGAAAACAGAAACAGAACAGAATTCTCGAGAACGGAACAGACTAGAGTTACTGGATGCACTGCTGTAACAGTACGGAACATACCGGTCCCATAAAGGAACACATCAAGACCCGTATCCACCTAGGTGAACACTTCGTTTGTGGGCTTGGGTACCACCAACCCACGGACCAGAGTCAATTTAGACTGACCCTGTCTAGACACTACCCCAGCAATGGTACTCACCGGGCAGCACGGAACGGAAGGCCTCGGACGGGACTGGACTACGACGACGAACTTCGGACTTCGGACTTCAATTACGGGTGGACCTCCGGATACCTCGGACCTTGGACTCTCGGCTTGGGCTCTGGTCGGGACTCGCCGCGTTCCTCCACCGTCTCGTTCGGATGCTGGACCGCCTCCTCCGTCTCCTCCGTGGGCCTGAGGGATACTTGAGCAGAAATATCTGCCACTGCGCAGAAGAGTTCCGTCACGACTGCAGAGGGTCAGGGGGTCGGCGTGGCTTCACCGACGCGTGGGGAAAGGGCAAGTCCCTGTTCGGGCGCCATTATGTGGTAAATAAATAAATAATACCCTATTTTTGACTAGACTTATAGCATAACAGATAGCTCAATAAATAAGAGTCAAGATTCGAGGTAGTAGGAGTTTCTGCAGGTTTATTACAGCATAAGGACAGGATCAGGACAACCTGCATAGGGTGACCCAGCAGAACAAAAGGATCCCAGCAGCTGCTGGGGCTGGGTCTGGGATGAGCGCGCTAACATTCAATAACAAAACACAGGCATATATACATAGCGCAAACACATAGCATTACATTGCAGTAGGCGTAGCAGTGGGTGGAGCAGAAGGCGTGACGCGTAGCAGTCGCGAGAGATAACAGAAATAAGAGGTGTAACTGGGAGTATACATAGACATGTGATGCAAACGTAACAGAATATGTCATGAATGGGCGGAAACATTGGAGGGGGCTACCTAAGGAGCCGGGACCTCTAACCTAATGGTGCGCGAAAACTGGCAATGACGTGTTACTAGGAGAAGCTGGGGGCTACGAACTCTGTGCTAGGAGCAGAGACTAGAGTCTGGAGGGTCGGAGCGACATGTACCTAAACCCTATCTGGTATCTAATGTTTAGGGAACATGTTGATATAAACTAGAAGTCATGAGGGGAAAAGCTAACTTGACTCTAAGACTGGACCATGCATTATTCTACATGTAGTGCGTGAAGAATATTAAATGACTATTAAATACAGTACTTCTCTAACATGGAGACGAGAAGGCTAGACAATGACGGAAACTATTGATGCAGTTCAGTAGCTTAGGAATGCAGAAGAGGAGGACTGAACTGATAACTGGAACTATAACATACTTTTGGCAGACTCAGAGGCAGAGCCAAGCTGCACCGGGCACTGCGAGGCAGGAAGTAAGTGAAGGGTCGAGGATACAGGTGGGGGCTGTGTCGCTCCTCAGCGAGGCTTTCAGGAGACAGGAGCTGAATCTGTGGTCCGGGCCCTTTTGAGGCCTGGAAACGGAGACTTTATAATTGAATAACGTGCACACTGAGAAACGTGGCAACATTACTTACATAGGCCTGATATTCGTAGTATTCACGAGGACTGGAAACTATCATACTAGAGGTGGACACAACTGTAATTGCGTCTTTAATCGGACATGGGGAATAACATATGCATATTGATCATGCACACATAACATATGATGGATGAGGCGTAGGGACACAGAACATGGCAAAATTTACTTTTCCACATTGTCAAGAGCATTCGAACACCCAGATGGGTCATGCTTCATCACAGGGTATGCTCCTCGTTGGGCCGGCGCTGCACTGCCAGACAGGCACCCTCAAGGGGGCTCTTTGCCAGAGATAGTTAGTTTTATGCCGTTTGAGAAGTGTGGGTGTAGGTGTATTGACACTAATGAATGTTGATGAGTCCTAAACTAGGTTAAGAGGTATCTCTAAAGAGGGCCACACCTCCAACTTGGGTTCCTTTCCAGGTTAGGCCCAGTTAGATGCTGCTCTATTATGACCTTTCTGCTAATCATCCTTCTGTTCTTTGTTTTACATCCTCCCCCACCCCCAAATGTCTCCAGATGGTGTGGTCAGTACTCTTGTTGTTTCTTAAACATGTGACAGTCCGCGATTATTTGCGGACAGAAGGATATTCTGCAAATAGACTGACAGTGCACTAGCTCCTCCACCTCAAAGGCTCCACCCCCATGATTGGCACTATGTTCTCTTACACATTTTAACTATGCCCAACCTTCTGTCATTTAAGGTCACAGCCTCTCTTGAACTTGGACCATGCCATAATTATTCCACCAATTCCAACGGTAAGAATGGTGAGGTCCACCATACTATGCCCCTAAATGGAGTATTTAGGTGGCCCTCTGACACCAGGAACTCAGGTCTGCCTGACTAAAGGAGAAGGAGGACAAGGAAGAGCTGAAGTACACAAGAACTGTGGACTTGCTGCAAACATGTTGCCAAACCCTGCTTCCCGGATCCTGTCGCAACAACTGCAAAGACCAGACTCGTTCTGTAGCTGTGCATCTTCCAAACGCCTTGGAGGGCTGCCAGCACTTCGCCATCCAGTCAGCATTTCCATTGCCGTGGAGGAGCCACTGTCTTGCATCCTGTAAGTACCAACTGCAGAGTCCGGTTCACCAATCTGCTGACCACTGGGTCCACCGACGCAGCCCAGGAAGAGGTCACAGAGTGTCCAGAAGGTCAGATCGTCAATCCATCCAGTCTTCAAAACGTGATCCACCCCGGAGACTCCTTGCACCAATACACAGGGTACCGGAGCCTGTTGCAAGTACCAAGGCTTGTTTGTGTACAGACCAAACACCACTGCCGACAAAACAGACCTGCAGGTCACAGGACTTAAACAGAGGCCAGCTCAATGCCAGAAGTCGTCTTGCTGTGTTTCTTTTTCCCCTCTTCTGCAGGTGCACCGAGAACTGTGAGCACCTCAAACTTGACAATGCGCCGGACGAAACACCTACGCACCCAAGCCCCCAGCTTGAGTCCATTGAAACTGATGTTTGTCTCTGTGGTCCTGAGACCCTTAAGAGCCGAGCCCCCCCTTCGGTTCTGCCGGACTGGCCTCCCAGTGCCTACTTTCTTTGCAGGTACTGCTCCCAGTAGACTTCAAAGGGTAGTGTTCGAGGCTATGACAGCAAAAATCACCTCTGTACCCAGACACCCCAGGGCAGGTGAACTTGAACTCTTGGTGCTTTCTTAGACATTGGCCCCTCCTTACAGTAAGTCCAGAAGAACAGTTCTGAAAGTTGTTTACAAGTGACCCTATGCCGTGCATGTTTCTCCCATAGGATAACATTATCAAATCGGACAGCTGTATTTTCTATGTTTCTGAAAATAGCTAACTTGAAAAATACTTACCTGATCTAGAAGCTCTTGGTGTATAATTTAATATAAAATCTGTGTTATTTTTATCAGTTGGTGTTGGATTTCCTTATTGGGTGTCTCTCACTTATTGATTCTGTGGCTGCAACAAATGCCTAACCCTCCCCTCTGATAAGCCTAAGGCTGCTCGACCACACAACCACAACTAGAGCACCTTGGGATTGTTAAAGCAAACTCCTGTACACTAGTAGGGGATACTTGGACTCTACACAGTGCACCTCATTTTGGTACACTTTATAGAGACCCAGCTTCCTACATCTGGTAGTGAACATGAGGTGAGGAGGAAAAAGCTGATTGGGGAGAGAGAAGAAATATACTGGTGCACCACAGACTATGAAAGTATATTAGCCTCTTAGAAACAGTTTTTAGTTACAAGTGTAAGGGCAAGCCCCTTTAGAAACACTCTTCTTTTTTTATCTCGCTTAAAACAATGCAAAAGCCAGTCAGTAAACCGGCTAGGCTGCAAGGTAAGTAAAAGGGACAGTACAAAGCCTGAACTTAGAGTGCAGATTCACTCTAAACGTAGGGTTAATCTTTCTACTACACACTACAGCCCAGGACAGATTTCAAACCAAAGAGAGAAAGACAGCACTGGATAGATAGGTCAGTTACCCATGTCATTCTCTGCACCCTGGCATATCAGTGGTTGATGCCACACTCCTTATGGATTATCACTCTTTTTACTCTTTATCAACAGTAGCAAATGGTTTCATGTTTTCCCCGTGGCAGCATTCAGAGTACTCTGTCAGTCTTTGGACAATTAAAATTACATGTTCACAGCACTGGTAGGAAAAAGGTGTAAACTGGGTCCACCACAAGGAAGTAGGGGAGAAGTGTGGCTCAATGGTTAGAGCGGCAGACCCTGATGCAGAGGTCTGGCCCGGGACCAGGGTTCGATTCCCGCCTCGGCGGGTCTTGGGCTCAATTTCCCCGGACCTGATAATTCTCGCCTCGGTGCCTAGTCTAATCATGGGTCCCACTCTGTGACTCTGGGCAATAGCTTGCTTAATCTCCACAACGGCCCCAGCAGCGCTGTTGATGCCTGGCTTCACCTTGGGGGTGCCCAGGAGTGGACATTTCACTGGAAAGCCAGGATGGGTTCCGCAGCGGTATGAATACAGCGCTACGAGGCCTCCGGGTAGAAGTGCGCTATATAAAATACAAACATTTACATTTACATTTACAAGTAGTAGTGGGTGCTTATTCTTGTACAGAGATTAGATAAATCAGAGGGTCATTTTTCTGTTCCCAGTTCATGATTAGGATATCAAGAATTACAACAATTGGAATTTCAGAAACTTTAATTGTTCTTATAATGAAGAAAGACAACAATCTGGTGGGTGGCCTTTTCAGTCACAAGCCTATGGTAGGGCTGAGAGAGAAGGCAGCCAATGGTAGGGCTGGGAAAGGAGGAATGTTAGCAAAAGCGCAGGTGACAAGTGGGCGAGATAAATGATTGAAAAAAATCACAAATTCAAATGGCTCTGCATATTTACAGGAATTTTCCATGGCAATTTCCAATTGAAAACACTCAGAGTTACTCTCATTAAGATTGTGGTAACTGCATTTTAGTAAATAGAAAGAAACACCTCCAAATTTCAAGGTGTCTAGGGGAAGGATTTTTTCCATAAAGAAAGAAAAAACATTCTCTGAGAAAGTAAAAATAAAATACAAGTCAAATGTGAAAATTCATATCAAACACCTGCTCTACTCCTAGATTGACAACTTAGTGGAAAAGTGCTTCAGTAGCCTTTGGAAACTTAATAGATTTACAGGACTACTCCTGGAAATGTCTGAGCCACAAAGAGTTAGAAATCTATTCTAAACAAAAGCACAAACTTACTTGAAAAGATTTCCATAATTTTTAATGCAAGTCCATGTTACTATTCAGGAACAAATATTTTCCCTAGACCCACAAAACACATCATCACATGCTTACCATTTGTAGCACAGAAGAGGAGTCCAAAGATGCTACATTGCCAGCTAGCACTTGAATCATCTTCCTGTTTGCTGCACCTGCCAACGCTGCTGGCTTTGACACTTTCATCACTTTATTAAGAGCTGTTTCAATAAAAATAAAGAAGGGGAACATTATAGTACTAACAACTCTCCATATAGTTACCACCTGACGCAACATAACCATAATCTCATACTTACTTGGTACAAGTTGAAGAATAAAGAATACAAAATTACTTATCTATTGGGGTTATTAAGTCCACATACCTTAATTGTCCAACAATCTCATATCATTGTCTATCTTTTGTCTGCAGCACGTTCCCTCCCACCCGTACCCACTGCAACATAATGAACCCACAAAAGAGGCTCAGAGAACAGCATGTTAAAGATCAATTGCTGCGTCGCCACAGACTCCATATTTTTATGGGCACTAGTCTAGTTTTCTTCGACAGGTAGTCAGACCTTGACTGAAATTATTAATCTATTGTCTGGGTGCTAATAGTGGACCCAAAGTCTAAATAATCACTGTATACCTGGGAAGGTCAATTTTCCCTTTTATTCTTAGGAATGGCACGATGAGGGGGTGGGCCAATGGAGCCCGGGTTTCCACTATTTTAGTCACTTCCCCATGGACTGCTGACCAAAAGGTATGGATGAGGTCACAGCCCCATATAGTGGGGTTTTCTCTTCTGCACCTCAGTCATGTTGAGGTATTTATTAGTCCTGTAGAGAATAATAGTAATCAGTAGTGATATATTATTTGTAACAATTTTACTTGCAGATGTCTGGTGGTGGACTGAATGGCAAGCATGGGAGCATTTGGGTTTCCTCCCAGTCCTCCACTTCGATTTGCAATAGGTCGTGAGACCAATTCTCTTTCAGCCCCTGCATTTTAATCGGGAAAACTGTTTATCATAGTTCTATACATGATCTTGATTCAAGAAGAGAGTGGTTCGTAGCTTCCAAACAGCATATCCAAGGCGAGTCAGATTTTTAAGTATCTGAAGTACTTTGTGTTGGCCAATTTAAATTCTATGTATTTCTCAGAGAAGGTTTTTATACAAGTAGGTCATATCATGACTCTGAATTTAGCAATATCAAAAAGGATCCATGCTCTGCATCCCTTTAATTCACTTGCCTCTTTAAGGGCTGTGCTCAATCACAAAATGTTTGTTATATCAGTTTGTTATCCTAGATTATTACTTTGAATACTTTGATCCACGTGGGCTTTTGACCAGTATGGTCTATGTGTGAGTGCCCTCAATTCAACTCCAACCTCACAATCATCTAGAAATTGTCTCATGTTGCTTCTTTTCATCAAGTCACCTCAAGGGCAGGTGACCAGTGTAGGAAAGTGCATCTTTTTGTCATGGTCACCCTTACTTTTTGCCACTGGTACAGATTTTTTTGACTGATGTGCACTGGGACCCTACTAACCAGACACCAGTGCCAGTGCTAGTACCCTAAAATCAAGGTAAAATAGTCTAATTGTAACACAATTGGCACACACTTTAGTACTTCCTAGTAAATGGTATCCCTGGTAGTTAGGCCTTAAAAGTCTTAGAATTTGTTGTTGGATTTCTAAAAAAGGTCTAAATACACCAACAATTACTAGAACATTGGAGAGTGTCAAGAATCTCAACCCGACACCTTATTTGCAACTTAATGTGAAGCAGTTAAGGGCCCTCTGTAAAGCTTGTATATTCAAACCTGGGCCTTCTCCAACCAAGCCACAACTCCAGGAGTTGCTTGCTGAGTTTGATGCACCCCATGCAAGAGCAGAGAATTCTGACATTCCTGAAGAGGAAGTAGTCAGTGAAGAGGATTCTAATGATGGAGATTATTCCCGTACCAATGGTACAGGTGATGAGAAGATACCTCACCTCTACCCTAACACTGTATCTAGAGGGTCTGCCCCTACCGGTAGTAGGTCAGGACATTCAGGACAGGAAGACAAGCTGGATGAAGAGGACCTAGTCCTTGTGATACTAGCCAAAAGGGCAGACCTTGAGGCCAAAATCCTGGCCACAGAAAGAGCTGATGAGGGTTTGGGCCCATAAGTGGTGGCAGCAATAAAGTAAACAGTGAGAGAGAGGAAACTTTAATCCCAAATCCCAAGAGATTGTCCCTAAATATGTTGAGGGTCATGACATTACCAAATGGATACTGTCTTTGAGAGGGCATTTAAAATGAGGAGATTACACCAAAAAATACTGGAGCTCTCTACTCTGGAAGTAGTTCTCAGGAAAGTGCAGGGCTAGACTAGTGACACTGGATAAGGCAGATGCTGAGTCTTATGACCTCATGAAGGAAACCCTGGTTTAGGGCTTTGGACTCACTACAGAGAAGTACAGGATTAAGTGCAGGAAGACTCACAAAACCTTGAGTCAGTCCTGGGTAGATTGTGTTGACCTATCAGTCAAGACACTAGGTGGCTGGTTGAAAGGCAGTAAGGTGCAATATTATTATGGGCTTTACAATAGGTTAATGAAAGAGCATTTGTTAAGTAAGTGTACATCAGAAAAACTGCATCAGTACCTAGTGGATCTAGGGTTAATCTCTCCCCAAGAGCTGTTGAAGTAGGTAGACAATTGGATAAACACAATGGTGTCCAAAAACACCCAAGGAGGGGTGACCAAAAGAATGGGGTTACTTCTTCCCCCTCCCCCCTTCCCGGAAAGATGTGGGACACAAAGAGGAAAAACCCAAAGAGTCTTTAAAAGAACCCCAAACCCAGTTCAAGAGGTTGGGCCCTGAAACACTTCCTAATCAAAGGGTGGGGACCATGGTAAGAACTGGGATCCCAAAAAGGCATGGTGTTTTAATTGTAAAGCCAATGGACACAGAACTGGGGACTCTTCCTGTCCCAAAAAGGTTTCCACTAGTGCACCTTGAGTCTCTACTGGGGTGGTGAGTCTCCAGGTGGGATCCTTGGTGTGCCGAGACCAGACTGAAGGCCACATATCAATGGGGTTGAATCACTGAAGGATACAGGTGCAAGTGTCACAATGGTAACTGGAAAACGGATACTACCAGAACAGTACTTAACTGGACAGACATATTCAGTCATCAATACTGATAACAATACCAAGGTCCATCCCTTGGCAATGGTAACCTTTGATTGGGGAGGGGTTACTGGCCAAAAAAAGGTGGTCGTGACCTCTGCAATTTCAGTACAATATCTGCTAGGAAATGATCTGTAGACCTCAGCATGGGCTGTGGTAGAGCTAAGATCCCATGCAGCCATGCTGGGAAAACCTGAATGGGTGTGTATGGAAATTCGAACACTCGAAAAAGAGAGGTTGGAGCCTGCAATAAAGGCCCAACTCTCCAAGAGAAAAGGCCTGAAGTCTGGAAAACCAACTTCTACAACGACAAAAAATCAGGTCTCTCCTCCTCAGAGAGAAGACCTGCCAGCCCTTGAAGGAATTGAGCCCCAGAAACTTGGGCCTTAAAGGGAAAAGCTCCCAGGTCAAAGGAAACACTCTAGGGAAGATCCTTGCCAGGGACAGAAGACATGTTCCCCTATTGAGAGCCTGAGACAGCAAGCTGCTGACCAGGTAAAGGGAAATGTCAGCGGCTCCAACTGAACCTACTGAGAGGAGGGACTCCTGTATACGGTGGCCAGAGACCCCAAACCTGGTCCACTAGGAGAGTGGTAGTGCCTCAGCAGTATAGAGAGTTCCTACTCTCTCTAGCACATTACTTCCCCCTAGCTGGGCATCTTGGCCAGATAAAGACTTGGAGTACATTAGTCACTGACTTCTACTGGCCAGGTAGGTCCCACAAAGTAAAGGAGTTTTGCAGTTCCTTTGTTATCAGTCAAGCCAGTGGCAAGACAGGTAGCAAACCAAAGACACCCTTTTTTCCACTACCTGGGGTTGGGATTCCCTTTGAGAGGGTATGGATTGACATTGTTGGGCCTCTTGACCCACCAATAGCCTCAGGAAACAGATTTGTGCTGGTGGTAGTCGATCATGCCACGTGATATCCTGAAGCAATTTCACTTAGGATTATCACTGCTCCTGCAGTTGCCAAGGCCCTCATAAGTATTTTTACTAGGATGGGCTTTCCTAAGGAAGTGGTTTCAGACAGAGGTGGTAACTTCATGTCTGTATACCTAAAAGCCATGTGAGTTCAGTGTGGGTTGATGTATACATTTACCACCACATATCACCCAAAAACAAATGGTCTGGTTAAGGGATTTTACAAGACCATGGTAGGTATTGTAGGAAAGTGTCCCTCTTTGACATGGTCACCCCCACTTTTTGCCTGGTATCTGATGCAAATTTGACAGAAGTGCACTGGGTTCCTACTATCCAGGTCCCCAGTGCCAGGTTACTTTCCATAAGCTGTACAATTGTTCCCCTAGTTGGCAATACATTTAGCACCCCCTGTAGGTCCCTAGTAAGAGGTAAGCCATGTACCTACCTTGGGGAGGGAGATTAAAGAGGGTTCTCAAGGGCTGCAGCATTTATTTTGCCACCCCAAGGGACCCCTCAGCACCAAAATGCAAACTGCCATTGCAGGCTGCGTGTCTTGGGGCAAAGGAGAGTGAAAACATGACATGGCACCCATCGCTATGTGCCATGCCTGCAGACACTGCATGCAGTATAGGTAAGCCACCCCTACAAAGGGCCCTACAGCAGGATGCACTATACTACACGTGTGGACATATCTGCATGAGCAGATATGCCCCTGTCACGTCTAAGTAAATTCTTGGATTTCACAAGTACACAGGGAAGCCCTTTTAAGTAAATGGGCTGGACACTGATAAAAACGGGTTCCCCAAACTACATGATGACTTCACTGAAATCGATGGTGTTTGGTACCAAACACCTTGTATTAATAAACCCCCAATGATTTCAGTGGTGGATTTATTAATTCATGCACCCAGAGGGCACCTTAGAAGTGCCCCCTGAAAACCTACCAGCCTTTAGTGTGTCGGCCAGCCTGCTACCACAAACAGGTTTCTGACACCGTGCAGGTGAGAGCATACACTCTCTGAGAGAAGAAACAATGGCATCTCTAAAAGTAATATAAAAATCTGAGTTATTATTTGTATAAATTGGTGTCAAATTTCTTTGACTGTGTGTGTGCCATTTATTGACTGTGTGTGTACAACAAATGCTCAAGACTCTCCTTAGATTAGCCTAAACTGCTCTACCACAAAATAGAGAATTTGGGATTTTTGAAGAAAGCCTGGTAAACCAATAAGGGTTGCCTGGGCTCTCTACACAGTCTTCTTTACTATATAGAGAGACAGTTTCCTCCAGTGCGCACTCCGGAGGGGGTCTCTGCAGCAGAGGTAAATGAGAATGTGCACAGGCACCAAGGTACACCCTCTAGAGGGGACAATGCTTGTTCCATCTTAGTTTAGAGTAGAGGGGTATCCTAGGATTCTTTGGTGGGCAAACCCCCAGGAAGTGATGTAAAGTCGCATGGGTAGCCTCGTGAGAAATATTGCCATGTTTACTAGTGAGTCCTCCCCTCCCACAAACGGGAAGATGGCATAAAAGTGGCACCCCAGACCCACAGTCTTCAGATCACTTCTGGACTGGCTTGAAGACAGAAGGAGGACTGCCCTGCTGCTCCCTGGATCCCATCAAAGGTTACACCTAGGAAGGACTGTGCCTGCTGAACTCAAGGGACTGGCAAAGAGAACTATGCCTGCTCTGCCCACTTCTAGAAGTAGAACTACACTTGTGCCCACAGCTGAAGGAAGACTGCCACCATGCCCCCTGGACACAGCAAAGTGAGGCTGCATCAAAGACTGGACTGTACCTGCTAAACAAGACAGACTTGCAAAGACTGTCCCTGCAGTGGCCACTTGTGGAAAAAGGATCCACTTGTGTCAGGACAGAAGAAATGACTCAAAGAGCTAGGTGGATAGGCCCCAAATCAGCACCATGGACATAATTGCTTAAGGAAACCAGTACTTGTGAGACTTCATCTGCCCAGCATCAGGTACCTGCTGGGAAACCAAGTCCTGACATACTCGAGGTATCCCCAAGTCCATGGAACCTGTGGCTATTGTTATGTTGAGTCTGCAAGAAAGCGATACTGATCAGTGAACAACCGCTGAAGATCGCTGTAACAGGAGACCAGTCGACCAGTGGCAACTGGACTTCACTGGGGCATTATGGGAGATTGAGTCCTGAGGCCAGAGAGGACCCCTGAAGTTTGTGGACCCGGGCTAGCCAAAGGAACACTCTTCCACAGATTCAGTATCCTTGGAGTCTTCTCAACATCCTGAATCCCAAGCATCAGGACCACTTTCTGGTTGGAACTGCAATCCTGGTGAAATCTTCTGTGAGGACAATGAGGCTGCTGGACCCAACAGGTACCCATCTCCTCGGACCGAAATGGTTTTCAGTGACTGGCTACCAACCTGGTAAGCTGGCCAGTCCAAAAGAGGATTGGTAGTCATCCAAGCCCGGCAGGTCTGGAACCGTGATGCTTATTACAAAGATTTATTGGAGCTTAAACAAATTTGCTTATCTTTTAAAGATCATATCGCCGGTTCCCCGCAATACATTTTTCTGTTTTGGTAATTATTTTAAGATAAACGTACACTCTATATTTACAAATTGGTGTTGTTTTTTTATTGTGTTTAGTGTCTTACTTACCTGGTTTGGTCCTTTCAAATGCTTTATACTTTGACTAAGCCCGACTGCTCTGTGCCACATCTACCCTGGACAGAGCTAAAAGATTTGCTAAAGAAACATAACTGGACCTGATCGAGATTATGACATTATTACATGGTGAGATCTCAAAACATTCATACATTTTTTTTCTTTTTGGGCAGTATAGCATGAACTTGGCCCAAGGAAATTAAGGAGCTTTACATGAGAACCAGACATTTTACATATTACCCCATGTTAGATATTGAATATGCTACTTACCAGTATGCATCTGTTCTTGGCATGTAGGGCTGCTAACATTCATATCTTTTGCATTAGATCGCCGCCTAGTGTTGGGTCCGGATGATCGCACATTGTTGTCCTGGAAGAGTCTTCGAAGTATCCTGAGATAGGTGGCTCCTCCCCTGGACTACAGTGCGCATGGGCATCGGCTCCATCCCCAGATTGTTTTTAGCCATTGTGGCAGAGATGGAGTGTAAAGTGTAAAGGATGTCCATGCTAATGATTGAATACAAGAGTATGTCTGCAGCTGCGACAGGCACCGGGGAGGAGGGTGGGCGATATGAATGTTAGCAGCCCTACATGCCAAGAACAGATGCATACTGGTAAGTAGCATATTCAGTTCGAGGCATGTGGGCTGCTAAATTCATATCTTTTGCATAGAATAAATAGCAGTCCCTCCATTAGCGGCGGTTGCCTGTGCCAGCTGCAGAAACCTGAAAAAGTGTTTTGAGAACAGCCTGTCCTACAGCTGCCTGCTGCTTGGAATGTACATCAACACAGTAGTGTTTTGTAAAGGTATGTGGTGTAACCCACGTGGCTGCTCTGCAAATGTCTTCTAAGGGAATGTTCCCCAGGAAAGCCATAGATGCCCCCAATTTGCGCGTGGAGTGTGCTCTTGGGGGTATTGTCAAGGTACGTTTTGCCTTTTGATAACATATTTGGATGCACTTAACAATCCACCTGGCTATTCCTGCTTTGGAAATAGGGTTGCCCTTGTGCTGTGGCGAGAAGGCAACAAAAAGCTGTTTTGTTTTCCTAAAGTGTTGTGTCCTGTCAATGTAGTACATCAACGCCCTTCTGACATCCAAAGTATGAAGCATTCTTTCCGCCACCGTTTGTGGGTTTTGGAAGAATGCCGGCAAGTCAATAGTTTGGTTGAGATGAAACTGTGACACCACCTTGGGAAGGAATTTGGGGTTAGTACGTAGTACTACCCTATTTGGATGAATCTGAATGAATGGCTCTTGGATTGTGAGCGCTTGCAGCTCACTAACACGCCTCAGTGATGTAATAGCAATTAGGAAAGCTACTTTCCACGTTAGGAACTGCAGTTCACACGAGTGTAGTGGCTCAAAAGGTGGTCCCATAAGTCTGGTGAGGACCACATTGAGGTTCCACACCGGAGCTGGCGGTGTTCTTGGGGGAATGACTCGTTTTAGGCCTTCAAGGAAAGCTTTAATGGCAGGCACTCTGAAGACAGAGAGATGCTGCCTATTCTGAAGATAAGCTGCTATGGCGGATAGATGTATCCGAATGGAAGTGTACGCCAGGTTGCACTTGTAAAGATGTAACAGATAGCAAATGATGTTAGGGATAGATGCATCTAGCGGGTTGAAGTTATTGGCTGTACAGTAAATGACGAAACGCTTCCATTTTGCAGCATAGCATGCCCTGGTAGTTGGCTTTCTTGCCTCCTTGATGATGTCCATGCATTCTGGAGGTAGGTGAAGGTAGCCAAACTCTAGGACTTCAGGAGCCAGATCGCCAGGTTGAGCTGTTGCGGATCTGGATGCTGAATGTCTCCATGGTTCTGCGTCAAAAGCCTGGGCGTGAGGCGCAGCCTTTGATGCGGTACCACCGAGAGTTCGAGGAACGTGGTGTACCATGCTTGGCGCGCCCACGTTGGAGCAACTAGGATGAGAGTCATCGAGTGCTGCCTCAGCTTCCTTGCCACCAGCGGTATCAGAGGGGCTGGCGGAAAAGCGTACGCAAATCTGCCTGACCATATCGCATTCCCCTGCGACTGTGGGTGAGGGAACCTGGCGGCAAAGTGTTGGCATTTTGCATTTTCGTTCGTGGCAAACAGGTCTATCTCCGGATGACCCCACTGCTGGAAGTACGGGTGGAGTACAGATGGGTGTAGCTCCCACTCGTGCATTTGATGGCTGTATCTGCTGAGCAGATCCGCCATCTGATTGTCCTTGCCCGGGAGGTGTTCTGCCATTAGGAGAATGTTCCTCTGAATGGCCCACTTCCACATGCTCTGAGCCAGATGAGACAGCTGTGGCGAGTGGGTGCCCCCCTGCTTTTGAATGTAGTACATCGCGGTCATGTTGTCCATCCGGACTAACACCACCTTGTTGCACAGATGTACAATGAAGGACTTGAGCGCAATGAAGATTGCCATCAGTTCCAGATAATTGATGTGCATCTTCTGTTGCTGCGTTGACCATAGTCCCTGCACCGTGTAAGTGAGCAGATGAGCTCCCCATCCCTGGAGAGATGCGTCCGTTGTCAGGATAATCTGTGGCACTGGGTCTTGGAACAGTCGGCCCTTGCAAAGGTTGTGTGGAGTCCACCAATGCAGAGAGTCGTATGCCCGACTGGTAACCAACACTAGGTCTGTCAATTGTCCCTGAGCCTGTGTCCACTGATGTGCTAGGCATTCCTGGAGCGGACGCATATGTAGACGAGCGTGAGGGACTATGAAGATGCAGGAGGCCATCATGCCAATCAACTGCATGAACACTCTCGCTGGAAGCGAGTGTTGTGGTCTGAACTTTTGGATAAGCGCCTGCATGCTGTCTATCCTGACTTGGTTTGGCTGAGCCATGGCCGTCAGGGTATTGATTGTCGCACCTAGAAATTGCCGGACATGCGCCGGCTGAAGATGCGACTTTGGGTAGTTCAACGAGAAGCCCAGATCGTGAAGGAGGTGAATGGTAGTCGACATGTCCGCGGCGCACTGTTGTTCCGACTTGGCTTGAACGAGCCAGTCGTCTAGGTAGGGGTAGACATGGATGTTCTGCCTCCTGAGGTGCGCCGCTACTGTCGCCAGACACTTGGTAAACACTCTTGGGGCTGTGGTCACTCCGAAGGGTAGGACCTTGAACTGATAATGCTTGCCTTGGATAGTGAACCTGAGGTATTTTCTGTGGGACGGGTGTAGTGGAATGTGGAAATAAGCATCCTTGAGGTCTAAGGTTGCTAAGAAGTCCCCTTGGTTTAACAAGGGAAGAATTTGTTGCAATGTAAGCATATGGAAATGTTCCGAGAGTATATACAGGTTGAGGGGACGCAGGTCTAGAATGGGTCTGAGAGATCCGTCCTTCTTTGGAATAAGGAAGTACAGGGAGTACACCCCTGTGCCCTCCTCCTCCACCGGCACGAGCTCGATTGCGCCTTTTTGCAGCATCGCCACTACTTCCTGCTGCAATAAGTGCAAATGCTCTGCGGACATAGGCCGTTGCCTTGGTGGAATGTTGGGTGGAGTGGACTTTAACTCTAGACAATAACCGTACTGGACAAGTTGTAGCACCCACCTGTCTGTGGGGATGTTTCTCCAGACGGGCAGGAACTGCTGTAGTCTCCCCCCGACAGGTGTTAAATGGTCGGGGGGCAGTGACAGAGAGTCACTGTTTGTTTGGGGCAGAGGAGCGGGAGTTGTTGTTTCCTCTGCCACGTCCTCTGGTGCTGTTTCCTCGGTAACCCCCTTTGTTCTGCTTGGGGTACGAGGATTGTGCTCCACCTTTAGAGAATTGTGATTGTTGACCCATATGTCCTCTGGTGGCTCCACGTGCACCTGAGCGACGAAAATTGTTGCCACGGAACTGTTGTGATTGTAGGGCCCCCATAGACTTAGCAGTTTCGTTGTCTTTTTTAATCTTTTCCAGGGTGGTGTCAACATCAGGACCAAACAGTCTATCAGGATTGACGGGCTGATTGAGTATGGTTGTTTGAATGTCCGGTTTAAACCCCGATATGCGGAGCCACGCCTGTCGTCTCAGCATGACGCTAGTGTTAATAGCCCTAGCTGCTGTGTCTGCTGCATCAAGTGCACACTTTATGGCTGCATTGGAGATTAGTTTGCCCTCCTCTATAAGCAGTTTGGTACCCTCTTGAAACTGCGGAGGCAGGTGTTGTAAAACTTGCTCAAGGGTGTCGTAATGCGCCCTATCATAACGTGCCAAGAGTGCCTGTGTATTTGCAATACGCCAGAAATTGGCAGCCTGCGCAGCTACCCTTTTGCCCCCTACCTCTAGCACTTTTGACTCCTTATCCGGGGGAGGAGCTTCGCCCGTTGTTTGGGAGTTGGCCCTTTTGCGGGCATTTGCGACCACAAGGGAGTCAAGCGGCAACTGTCCCCGAATGTATGCAGGGTCTGCAGGTGCTGGCCTGTACTTCTTTTCGATACGTGGATTGACCACCCTCGCCCTGGTAGGTTCTTTAAAGATGTCCGCAGCATGCTTGAGGACCCCTTTGAGCATAGGCAGTGTCTTTACTGTCCTTTCAGAGACTGAAAAAGTGTCAAATAGAAAGTCTTCTTCTACTGGGTCAGCATGCATGTCCACATCATGATTAGCAGCTGCCCTTTCAATGAGTGCATGAAAACCTGCAGAATCTTCTGTTGGGGATGCACGTGCACTGAAAGGCTGTGGGTCTTGCCCCACAGTTTGGGTGGCTTGGTCACCCATGTCATCATATGAATCTTGCTGTGCATCGGGTTCATTGATGGGGAAAGTGTATTGGTCATCTTCACCATATCCCTCACCCTCAGAGTGTTCTGGGGAAGGAGTTGGGCTCCTTCTAGGAGGAGGCTGGACAGGTTCCATCAGTGTTGAAGCGTCCTGAGTAAGCCTTTTCTTCTTCAGGGGGATAACATAGGAGTCCACTGGCTGTGAAGTGATCCTCCTCTTGTAAAGGGTCAATTTGCCCGTGTCTGCGTCGATAAAACGCTCAGAATCCTCTTCTGAGTCGAGTAGTCGACCTGAAAGTGCTCCTGACGTTGAAGAATCCGACTTCTTTGGCGTCGATTTTGTTGAAAAGGCCTTCGGCGCCTCTTTTGGCGGCAGAAGGAAGAGAAGTTTACTCGCAGGCTTTGCCGGAATGTCCATCGGCGTCTGTGGCGACGGCATCGGAGCCGACGTAGCAGAGGCCTTCTCCCTGATTCTCTGTAGTGAAGAGGCGATGAGGGACGCGTCACTTACAGCGGCCTTTGGCGCCGACGAGGAGGTCTTGACCTTGCCCTCGGATCCGACGTCCTGTTGGCCCTTCTGAGTCTTAGACGATGATGCCGCAGCCGCCGACCCAGAGTCCTTGGACCGATGCGTAGATGTTCCAGCTTTCGATCCGTGTGATTTCGCCGGCTCCGTCTCCACCACGCGTCCGACTAACGAAGTCCCAGTCGGAACTGGAGCCGTGTCGCTGGCTTTGGCGGGCTTTGACGGCGTCGCAGCGGTCGACCCGTGCCGAACTCCCTTTTTAGAGGAAACCTCCTCTGGCGCCGATTTCGACACTGTGGAATCGACAGATTTCTTCGACTTCTGTGGACCGGTGGCCGACGGAGTCGATGAAGCAGCGGGTTTAGGTGTTTTTGGTGGGACGGCCGCCATGTTAGGGACGCTCGAATCCATAAGTTTCGGTTTCGATTTAGGGTCGGCCATTTTAGGTGTAGTCGATACCGTAGGTTTCAGTTTCGGTTTCGATACGATGTGCGCAGCAAGTATGTCCGTGGCCGGGCCTGAAGGCGGGGCCGTGGCTTGCGGTACGGGGTCGTGGGTAAGGCCGACTGGCGATCCCGTGACCCGAGCCTGATCCTCGTAACCTTCGGGGCATAGCTCATCCCCTGAGCTATCTTCCGCGGCCCCATAAACCTCTTCGACGTCCCCTACCTCGTCGACGTATTCAAGGCCTTGACCCACGACTCCGTCGTCGTCTACCGGATCTGCCTCGACTTCCGTCTCGGGCGGGGAGATTTGAAGATGATGGCTCTGGTCCTCCTCTTCTTGGTCGCCGAAGATGTTTTCTGGATCCGGGGCCGCTTGTCTGGCCTCAAGGCGCACCGCGCGCCGAAGCTTGAGTGTCTTCTTTGACCTGAATCTGGCGCAGGCCATGCAGTTGTCTTCGTTATGGTCTGGTGAAAGGCATTTGTTACAGACCGGGTGCACGTCGATATGTGGGTATTTGGACCCACAGAGCGGACAGTTTTTAAACGGACTCCGCTCCATGCTGAAAAGTTGCAGTCGTGTTGCGATGAGAAGGCCTCGATGTCCGAAGAGTGAAACGACTCCGCTGATTCCGACTCAAAGAGACGGAAGAACTCGAAACCGTGCGCAAACAATACCGACGCAAGGAATATTAGGCCTTTTGGCCCGTAAAAAGTTAGTTTTTCTCGGTTCCGACAGAGAGACGTCGAGACCGCATCCGAACCCAATGGCGGAAAAAAACAATCTGGGGATGGAGCCGATGCCCATGCGCACTGTAGTCCAGGGGAGGAGCCACCTATCTCAGGATACTTTGAAGACTCTTCCAGGACAACAATGTGCGATCATCCGGACCCAACACTAGGCGGCGATCTAATGCAAAAGATATGAATTTAGCAGCCCACATGCCTCGAACATGTATTTAGACATCGGGAGTTTTAGTAATTTGCAGAGAATCACATTATGTTGGGCTGAGGCCAGTATTTGTACCTAGTTCCCCAGTTCCAAAGTTGGCAGCTCTGGCCACTAGACTACATCCCTTCTACATAAAAGTCATATACGCTAGACTAGCCCTGGAAACTAATCGAAAACAACTATTACCACAAAAAAGCATGAGGACATTTTAAAAATAAAGACTCTTATCCTTGCCCGTGGCTTCCTATAAATGTGCTCTCACCTACCAATGAAATCAAAAATAGTAAACACCTTACTCCTACATTAATTCAGAACTCATAAAAGCTAAAGTCCTTGAGAATGCCAATTCCTCTTGACCATCCACATCTGAATTAGCTATTGCATCCACAGATAACCAGCCTTTCATCACTATGTCCAACCACCTTAAGCAACAGCCCTACTATTTAGTTTCATGTAGGCATCCCCCGCAAGTGCTCTGTAATCCTTTACCTTCAGGCCAACCTTTCAGCAATGAATGCAGTGAGCAAAGGCCCGACTTTGCAAGATGGACGGCTAGTTTCTGCTCTGCAGATGTGGCATCGCTGCTGGTTATAACCATGGAAGGCAACACCGCCATAACTACTTGATTTGTTAGCTTGTCATTCTGACGTAGCATTTCTCCTTCCATTAGTAAGTTGGTTGCTTTTTCAAGTGGCTGGTACCTAAGAAAAGAGAAGACGAAGACCATTAGATCTAGTGTACAACAATTTGTAGCTCGAGTTTTTGCCACATTCCCTACTGGAAAAGGTTCCCCACAGTTGCAAGTTCTCGTTAGCAACATTAAAAAATGCTTGCAACCTCTTGCAACATCATTAGATGATGTGAGAGGTCCATAAGCAGCCCGTAATTTGTGCTGGTGATTGTAGGTGGTGGGGCACTGGAACATTTGTTTGGGAAAGCAACTTAATTTCGGAGTTTGAGCGAGAGAGAGAGAGAGAGAGCGAGAGAGAGAGCGAGAGAGAGAGAGCGAGCGAGGGGCAGAAACAAGAAAAGAAAGGAGTAGCAAAGTAATGAAAATATACACGAGTGAGAAAAAGGGATAGGTAGGGTGAGGTTTTGGAAGAAGGAGACATCCAGTAGGATCAGATCTAGGCAGTCTGGTTGGTGTCTGGCAAGCCATGAATTTGGCAGAGGATTTCTAAGAAAAACTTTATGTTCTTGCATTTTTATACAAAATTGAGTACTTTTAGTGAGACTGTCTTTTTGTTATTAAGGTTTGTTTAACATCAGATTTTAAAATTTACCAGCTGACTGCAAAACATCAATTTTATCATCAACATTTTATCTAAGTTAAGTGTTCAAAGGAAGTAACTTGGGTATCCAAATAGTGTGGTCCCGATCCTGGGTGACCAGTGGTAAATGACCATGGATACAACTTATTAGCTACTGATTATCCCAAGACACAAGGAAAAAACCTCAAATGTATTAATCTCGTCAGCTCAATTTTTACACACCGATGCTTTGGCAGTCACAGTGGGGAAGTAGTTGAAAATAACAGCACGTGTACTGCAGCAGGCAAGGGATGCACAAATGTTGGATTATCTATTTTCAGCTGCTCCTTACTGGCACTGATGGGCTGAGAATGCATGTCTTCCGCTATCTACTGCCAAAAGAAATGGTTGGGACCTCTTGTTCAGAAAGACTAAAGTCACCAGAAACCATTTTGTGGACACAGTTGGAAGCATTGCAAAGGGATATCCCACCTGGAGGAGCAAAGTAAATGCATCAATTTGATTCAAGCAATCCCACAAGAGTTTGCATGCTGGGTTAAACTGCTATACACAACACACAAAGCGAGAGCCCGCACTGGAGCCCAGTTCTGAGTCCTACCATTGTAGGTCGTGGAACACGTCAAGGCTGCCCGCTTTCACCGCTTTTATTCGTGTTGTCACTTGAACCATTAGCCATTAAACTTCGGAAAGAGGCAGTAGGACATGGTATTCAGATATACAATGGCACACACCACAGCTCACTAACGCTGATGATGTCATTCTCTACTTGGATCATCTTCAGAGTGGACTGGGGCCTATTCCTGGAATTTTCACTCAATTCCAGAATAACTCGGGCCTACCATTAATGATTTCAAATCTTATGCCTTCTATTTCCATGCCACAGAACAAATAGAGCCAACTCATTTTATTCCCCTGGTAATCCCGACTGCACCCACTACTTTCAAATACCTAGGTAAACAGATATATAGAGGTACACAGGAGCTACTAGACGGTAACCTGGTACGGGCAATCAGGGCACTCAAAACTCAAATAACCTTCTGGACCTCACTACCACTCTCTGTAGCAGGAAGAGTTGCCGTTTCAAAAATGGTTATGCTACCGAGACTGCTTTACTATTTTAATAACTTACTGATAGTAATCCCGACCAATATCTTTAAAACCCTGAATACACTACTATTATACTTAATATTGGGAAAGGGCCGCAAACGGTGGGGCTCTGGAAACTCCAGTTGGGAACAAACAGAGGGGGTATGGGAGTCCCATATTTTAGGGTATATTGTTATGCTCCAGTGGCTATCATACTGGACTGCAGGCCATAACCTCCACGAGATAGGAATGACGCAGCAGGCATTGGACTGGGGTACCCTTCATACCATGCAGCTACCTAACAGACGGATCCCACAAGCAGCTCCCACCCGATTAAAAGTAACCCTTATCCAATAGAAAAAGGCAATACAATACACTAATCGATTACTCCCCTATGCCGCCAATGTCCCACTTTTGGGGATCCCCGGGCCTGCAGGAGTAAAGGTATCTCCAAGTGGATGTGAAAGGGAGTGGGAGTACACACTGTAGGTCCTCTCTTCGATGATAGTATGCTGCTAGACCACGAGAACTTTGCCAGAGAACAAGGTGTCCCACGTTCCCTTTATATTATACATGCAAGAATCCGCATGTGGGGACCATATAATAAAAAAATCCCTACGCACAAATTAGTACACACACTGTATCTAATGAGTAATGGGCAGCATTTCACCCGATGGCTATACAGGGGTATCCGCTCCCATGCGGCGACATCGCTGGCAGTGCTAAGAGAAAAATGGAATGCTGAAATTGGGAGAGGAATGGACATCCTTTTGGAGTATCCCCAAAAAGTTTCCCGAAACGCAAAATTTTAATTAATGCTATATATGGTGCTACACCGGGCCTATCTTACGCCGCACTGGTTAAGCAAGATGTATTCGGATGTTGGAGGCCAGTGTCCCCGTTGTCTGGCACAGGTGGCTGAACTGGCACATATGTTGTGGGCCTTCCCGTGCCGTCCGCCTTATGGGCAGCGGTTACAAAGCTCCTTGGGACTGTGACCATGTTGTGGGGGTGACACGGCAGAATACTGTATTCTGGGACTGCGCCGTTAAAGCAAGAAGCAGACAGTCTCACACCGATTTGCTGATTTAGCCCTGATACTAGCAAAACGATCAATCATGATACGGTGGAAATGCGCTGTACCCCCGACTGCGCTTTGCTGGTACAGAGAGGTGGTCAGGTGGGGGAGGCCGAAAGTATGGCAATACAGAGGGAAGAACGAAGGGGCTTACGGAAAAAACCTATTTCATCGGAATGGGATGCAATGCTAGAATTATTTAGATCCTCAGAACCCCCACCAAGGTAAACAACTGTACCGAACACACCCAGGTCACCACTAAACGAGACATACAGATATAGAGCCCCACAGGTAATAACAATACAGGATTGTGCATGGTTGGGATGAAGTTGCATCCTAAAGGGAGGGAGGGGATTGGGATAATATGCAGACATGTGGATTATAAAGATACCCTTAAATGCTAGTGTTGATACTGTAACACATTTATTTAAGAAGTTTTACATAGCGCTAGCCTACAGTTATTACTGTAATTATACCCCAATGTTATTCATGATGGTCGCAAGGGATGATTATCCCAATTAGGATCACTGGTATGAATCACTAAAATGTATAATTGCTGATATGTCGGAATGTTCTGCATGAAAATCCACAAAATGTGTTTTTAAAAAAATCCATCCATTTGATTCAAGAACAAGCTAATTATACATACCATCGACCATCTTGTGAAAGATCCACTCTCCTAAAAAGATTCAGCAGACTGTTAACTTTGTCTTCTGGGGCAATATGCTGACAAAATACCTTAAAATAAAAAAGGAAACTAAATAGCTGCTATTTGATCCGGAGCATTCTAATTTGCAATACAATGTACTGGTTTATATTGCTACTGTTTAACAATAGTTTTAAATATAGATATCTTCAATTGCACTGTTCCTGTATGTTTTGGTGAAGGTATTTGTACAGCGGGACCTACCTCAAGAGCATTGGCGCACTGACCACGGGAAGAAGCACTGAAATATGATTCATTATCATTTACATTGAGGCAGAATATCAGAGTATTCAAGGAGTGTTTTTGTTCTAAAGTGTGAGTGGTTATCCATCAAGCCCACAAACTTCATGTGGCATTACATCTTATTGCTCAGAAGTACAATATCCTAACTGATCAGATGTCTAACATTGTGCACAGTGTAAACAATAAGTGTTACTTGTCAATTGTCATCTAAATTCATCAGGATAACACACAAAAAGCAATGGAGGAAGAGAAGGCGAAAACTTTTGATAATTATTCCTAACTTTGCCACATTGCCTGCCATCTGAACTTTAGTGTTTTAAAAATACTACACAAAAAGCATGTGTTTTAGCTGAAATACAGAATTCTACAAAGTGAATTCCACTGGTTCAATGTGGATCAATGGCCTCGATCTACAGTAGCATTTAATGAAAACTTTGTGAAAGTCTAATAAACAGAGATGCATCATGTTTCATGTGCTGAGGCTCATGTATCAAAGTATCAAATCAGCCCCTTAAGAAACACATAAGTAACCCCTGCCTGTATATTACTATCTCTTTTCCAACTCTCATTGAGCGCAAGTAGCACTGACGGAGAAGAGGTGCACATAAAGAAAGGGCATGGAAAAAGGCAATGGGAAAAAAACTACTGGTATTTCTGCTTGGATAGTTATTCTCAGGTGGTTATTGGAAAGAGATGGCTAGTAATGTAATGTAGAGTTTATATAGCTTGTACTACCACCAAGTGGGGCACTGAAGTGGTTGCCTACATGGGCACAAGGTATACAGTGTAGTGTGTGTGGCTCGAATGGTGTTGTCTTTGTTTTTTGATCCTATCTAGGAGGTGTTTCCATGTGGTGCGCGAGGACCACAGTAGGAATGTGCACCAATTTGACATGGTTACCCCCACTCTTTGCCATACAGGAAAGAACCCAACGGCGGACTTGTTAAGCCTGCAACTCACTCTTCGTTTAGTGAAATCAGACGTCCCGTACAGACAGAACGACGTGAGACTGAGAAGTTTGTTACTTGTCAGGGTAACATTCAGGAGGGCACCTCATTGCCCCATGGTAGACCTTATTTGCTAGCACACATAGCTGGAATTATGATGTGGCACATAACTGGAATACTACATACTTTCACAAGATATTAAGCCCTGATGAAGTTCCAATTGTTTATGGAATGAAACGTGTTGGATGGACGATGTATGTGAAACAAGAAAAGATGATCGAAAAATAAAGATTTTGTTAAAATACACATGAATGGACTTCTTTACCTGGTGCACCTCCACATGCTTTGATTACCCCCACTCTTTGCCTGGTATTTGATGTGATTTCGACTGGTAGTGCACTGTGTTTCTGTTGACTAGATCCCCAGTGCCAGATCTCTTTCCTAAAACAGTGCAAATGTTTCCCCCAATTGGCAATACCTTTAGTACCCTCTGTAGATCCCTAGTAAATGGGACCCCTTGTACCTCAGACCAGAGGTACCAAAGTAGGTCCCTAAGGGCTGCAGCACGAATTGTGCCACAGTAAGGGAGCCTTCACCAAACTCATACAAGACTGCCATTGCAGGCTAAGTGTTTTAGTGCAGGCAAAAGTTAAAACCCAACATGACACACATCAATGTGTGCCATGCCCCCTAACACTGCATGTAGTGTTTGTAAGTCACCCCTATAGCAGGTCTTAAAGCCCCAAGGCAGGGTGCTTTATATTACTTATGAGGACATATCTGCATGCCACTTGTGCTAGTCAGTTCCATTACTGCCAGTGCAAGTGAACAAGAAAGCCATTTTACATGTGGACAATGGTTAAATCTGGTTCCACAGCTACATGATGGCTTCACTGAATACAGGGATGTTTGGTATCAAACATCTTGTATTAATAAACCCACACCGAATACAGTGTAGGATTTGATACACACACCCAGAGGGCACCTTAGAGGTGCCCCTAAAAACCTACCAGACACTGGGTGTTGCCTGACTGGTTTTCACCAGCCAGGCACCAGAGACGAGTTTCTGACCCCCAAGGTTGAGGGTCTCTGCTCTCAGGAGCTCAGAAATAAAGCCTGCTCAGGCAGTGGGTGTTCACACCCCCTCCCCACTGGTTGACCTGCAGAGTAGCATTCCAAGGCAGGGGACCATCAAAGAGCCATTGCCTTTGAAATGCTTATCGGGCTTCCCTCACAGGAAAGGACGCTGCTCCCCCTTTATCCAGAGCATGTTGGCACCTGGACAGGTGGGAAAATTAGATAGTCGTGTAGGTCCGCCCACCCCTAGGCTATAAAAAAACCCTAAGGTGGCCTAACCTGAAGTGGACATGACTTTTCAGAATTGGCCATCTTGGTGATGGCAAACTTAGGAACTCTGGGACAGGGTTATGTCCACTTGCCACAGGAAGTGGTCATATAGGTGCGTAATGACCACAGGGGTCAGTATACCATTGGCTACTACCCTACACTCTCCTAAATTCAGTATTATGGGGCACCCCTTGGCACCATAAAAGCAGATCCTGCTGACCTACGAAGATGAAGTACACTGAAGAGCTGCACAAGCAAAGACTAAAAAACAACAACTGACTTAGCACCCGCCCTGCCAGCCTGTCTGCTGTTCCCCATCAAATTGTGGCAGTCGTCTTGTCCTGCAAGCTGCAGTACCTCAAAAAGCATGGGAGGACTGCCTGCCTTCAACAAAGACCCAGGAACTCCCTTGAAGCAGCTGGAGCAGCTTCCCTGCATCCTGCAGAAACACAGACCTGAGGGGAGTCCAAGACTACGAAACCCCGACACCTACGGACACAACTGCAGCCATCAATCCAGGTTGAAGTGAGCCAATGGTGCAACCATGGTCCCCCAGTCCTCCAGAGATGCCTTGAATCTTGCCCCCTACTCACCTAAAGTCCCAGAGACTGTACTCTACTTGAATGCCCTACTGGTTTTTACTCCCTTAGGAGAACACTGCAGCTTCTTAAAAGCTTAGACTTTTTAAATGTAAATGTATTTCTCTTGCAAAACATACTTACCTGATCGTGTTGATTCTGGTGGCTAAAAATATATAAAGATATGAAGATAAGCGTTATATTTATAAATTGGTGTGGAACTCCTTATTATTGAGTCGTGTGCATAATTTATTGACTATTGTGTGCATTTGCAGATGTCTAACACTTCTCCCTGATACGCCTATGGAGAAGTGTGGCTCAGGGGTTAGAGGCAGCAGACCCGGAAGCTGAGATCGGTCCTGGACCAGGGTTCAATTCCCCGCCTCGGCGGGTCTTGGGCTAAAAAAAAAAAAAAAAAAAATTCCACGGACTCGATAATTCTCGCTCCGGTGCCTCCTCGACTCACGGGTTCACACTCTGCGACTCTGGGCAATAGCTTGCTTAATCTCCACAATGGCCCCTCGCGGCGGGATGCCTGACTTTCACCTTGTGGATACCCTGCTATCTCACAGGGGAATACCAGGAAGGGTTCCCTAAGCAAGCGCCGGGACACCCACTGTGGGTAGCTGTGCGCTATATAAGCTCAACTACATTTACATGGCGGGCGCGACCACACTACCTCCTTGAAGAGGACCCCTGTCCACTCATAAGGGAATACCTGGACTCTTTGCACACTATATCTCTTTTTTGTATACCACATAAAGAGCCAGCTTCCTACAACCACCAAGGTGAGAATACTGTATTATCAAACACAGCGGTTACCGGTTTGGTGGATAAAGAGGTGTGACAGATTGACATCCAGTTTACGGTTTCAGTAAGCGGACAAATTTGAGTAGTGCTGGTGGTCCTTTTTTGGCGTTTCTTGTGATCATAATATACCTAGCTGGTTCCCGCACTGGGTTGTCCAACCTAATATTTAGTTTAAATGTTCAGGTCCTGAGCACTTTTGAAGAAGCTAATAGCACACTATCAAGTACAGCTTCAAGTATATTGAATGCAAGATGTCTCAAGACATACAACCAAGTACAGCTGCAAGTAAATTGTATGTGAGACCTGCTGGACCGCTGCATCTGTGAAAAGCTAATAATAAATACTAAAATTGCAATATCATCAAAGTTAAAGGGGAACATCAAAATGTAATTATATATTTCTAGGATGGTATTCACAGTACTGTCACATCAAATCAACTATCTTGTTGCAGTATATTACAAGCAAAATTGAAAAGCACGACATTACTGGTACCTGGAGAGGGCCTGAGTGGAAGAACAGAAAGCCTTTTGGTGAAAAAAGTTGGCTAGAACCTTTATCATCAAATAAGAAACTATTTGTAAGGCAGCCATACAACAAATTAGGTGAGGGTAGTTGGGCTGGGCCAGATTTGTGGTTGTATTATTAGCAGGTCACGTTAATGCCAATACAAAAGTCTACTTATTAGCATATCCTTTGTGATTTCCAAACTGGAGACATACCTGAAAGGATGAAAGAGCAGCCAGCACAACATCAAGGTTATCGTCAAGCAGGCGAGCAAAAATGGCTTCTCGAATGAAGGACTCATCAAACCCATCCTGAATGTTGAAGGAAACAGTTATCAAAAATGACAACATGGAATTTACAACATGGACAGTAAGCATGAAGATGCAACTAGCTGATAAAATCTATTACTTTTAATTGACTGGTTTTGTAGATTTGTGTCCAGAAGCAGACAAACTTTTGTGACCACCACATCTTTAAATACAGGAGTTGAGACTCATTCAGTAGCCTGGGTAAGACCGCGATATAGAAGATTCGAATTTTTAGAACTTCTTTGTTCTTAGTACTATGAAATTCTATAGATCCACTGATATTTCCGACAACTGATCTATTGTATTTTTTACATCACAAGTTTCCATTTATTTGCATGCACCAGAGGTACCTTTAAGTGATGTCTGCACCAGATGAAAGTGGTGGACAAATAAAAACACCTACCTTTGATGTTTCAATGACCTCTTTAAGATGCTGAAGTGCAAGGTGTCGGACTGCAGGCTGTGGATGATTCAAACTGAGTAGTAGGGAGGTGTCAGAATCTGCCAACAACTGAAAATAAAAATTCGCTTTTAATTCAGGAAATTCCTCGCCACAAAAAACACAGACAATGATACAGAGGGCACACAGAGAGACATGGATTAAGAGTGAGTAACAGACAAAAGCCCATGGGAAGATGAATAGAGTTCTATATTTGAACAGGAACTTGAGGATGGAGTCACTTGCAAATACAAAAGGGCATAGCACTAGACACAGAGAGAGGAGCAAATGAACCAGAATACAGATAGAGACACAACAAGAGAAACAAGCATGGCAAATGAAAGACAGACAAGGATGGTTGGATGTGAAGCACATGAAAGCAGGACTAAGGAACCAGGGGGACAGCAACATAGAGACAGATACATGGTCATCAATACATGGGCAGAGGAAAGCAAACACTGACAGACGCATGGGCACAGGAACATAAACATAGTAATATGGGTACAAACACAGTCTTGTCTACAGGAAGCTACAGAGAGACGAGCACAAAGAAGATAGAAAACGAAGAAGGTTGTCTTGGAACACAAACATGGAAACTGGACAACAAAGATGTAATAAATGACTACAAGTACTAGACAACAGGATAAACAAGAAGGCAAGAACATTAAATCATGGGGAGACTAATATGGGTGCAAGAGACATGGGGGCAGGGCGATGGCGCAAGAGGACACGTGATGTATCCTGCCTCCCACCTCTAAAAAAGAGAGATCTATGGTAATCAGAGCTTGCACAAACACTATGATTTACTGCACTAATACTCTCGGCATGCCTAACAGGATCATTCCTAAACTTAAGTGTCCAAAATGCTCATGTCAGACAAATCTTAGCCTATAAAAATGATCTTTGTTCTCCTCTGCATGCAGCTTCTTACACTGCCTCCCAGAAAGCACTTTGCTGCAGTTATTGGTGTTCCATCCTTGTAATGTCTTCATTCTCAGCTTCCCATGAAGCCTTGCCCCACCCCAGCGTTTCTCACTCACAAGGTTCACCAAATACATTCTAGTTGACTTCTCTAATAAACTAGGCATGAAGTCCCTCCTTCCTTAAACCGGGTCTCTTTTATTTACTTTCGCTCGATTCTGAAACCAAATTTAAATTGCTGCCTTTTCAGAACATAATTGTGATGAGTGAATAATAATAATAATAATAATAATAATAATAATAATCCACATTTGTAAAGCGCACAATCACCCGTAAGGGTCTCTAGGCGCTGGGGGCCGTCGGGAAGATTAAGCAAGCTATTTCCCAGAGTCACCTGGTGCTGGGCTAATCTGCTGCCGGAGCCGGGGATCGAACCGTGATCCCCAGATTCCGGAGTCAGTCGCCCTGGCCGCGGCGCCACACCTCTTCCACAGTGGGTGGGTGTATGTGTGCATCTATCTGTGTGTGCTTCAGCTTTGGTTTCCAGTCATGCTATCTGTCCTGGCCTGTCTCCCTGTGTGTTGCATATCCATTACCCTACTACCTACACACGTTCTGACTTTTCTAACACGTTTTTACTGCTGGCTTTTACCTGATATTTTCCACCGCTAGTGGACAAGGAAATGAACTGGTGAAATAGGTCTTGCTCAGTTTTATTTTTGACATCCTTCAGATGCTCTTCCAACACCAAATCTAGAGCTTGTGGATACCTGCCAAATCCCAATGAAACAAAAGCAGTTTGAACAGAATGAATCATGTCACATCAAAGCAAACTTAAGACAGGGGTCTCCAGATACAATGGCGCTGAACTGTACATGTTTGCTGCGGAAAAAGAAACAGTTTGGGCTTTTCAGCTCAGAGTTATACTAGATATTATCCTATTTCTGATCACATCCCCTATCAGTGGAATTAGAACAAAAGAGTAGGCAAATGTACTATACATATCTAATGTATTCGCTTTTTCTGGATGCCTAATAGTAACAATTTCTGTTTCCTTTATTGTCAAACAAGTCCCCAAAAAGTCAGATTCTCAAAGAGCACTCGTTGGCTTGCAGGTCTGCCTCTGCACCTGCTCACTGTGCTCAAAGGTTCCTTACAGCATGACTTCATGGCCAGACCCCGCTCATTAGTCTACAGTAGCTGGCAGTGGTAATCTACTACCGTCAGAATATATGTGATCTATAAATTTACTAAGCTGATCACGACTGAACAGATAGGAATCACCAACACATCTTATTTATAGCATTTAATAAGGCAGAAATAGATAAAGCTATACAACAGTGTTTTCGGCAACTTTACATCACCCATATGTATTCCTTCAATTAGTTATCTGAATACAATTAGAAACATTACTCCCACAGAAGCCACTAGATAGGAGAATGAATCAAATTTTACTTTCATTATTTAATCTAGATTTGGTGAACCTGATTTCAGGATGTTATAAAGCATCATATGGGGAGAAAGGGGGCGTTGGGGATTGGAGGTTAGAGGAGGGTACAGGTCCCTGTAGTCAAACAGTCCTCAAGGGTACTATGTCGGTATTCACACCTAATTAGCACTACTGTGTCTCCTCGTAACCCAAAAAACAAGAAAGATGCAATGTCCTCATACTGCTTTTGTATGACCAAGCTGCTAGAGGGCAAGCATGCTTCAAACTTCAAGCCATTCAGTCTTTGACTTCTGTATAGCGACTACCAATAAGTCCTGCTTTTAGTGCTAACTATTTAAGTGATCCTTGTGAAAAATTTGTTCCAGCTATTTAGAAACTGGGCTGGACCCACCCGTGCAAGTCACCCTAATGAGATGGACTAATCATCCTGTCAGGCTCCAAAACAGAAAATAGATAATGTTAAATAATATGAGTAAAACATTTTCAAACAGAATAACTAAAACATTCCCCATACAAATTTCCACACCAACTGTTGTACAGACAGAGGGTTCGAGAATCACACCAGGGCAGAGGCAAAAAACTACAAGTGGATTTAACCAACACAAAAGATACTTTCAAAGGTAACTTTTAAAGACAAAGCACAACCAACATACTTTGTTTCCAAAAGTCTGATGAAGGGAAGAAGTTGGTTGTTTAACACTGATTTCTTATTTTCATCTGCACTGTTCTCAACACCATAAGCAACATACTCATCCAGAAAGGCACTGAAAGAAAAAAAAAGAGCACACTTAGCTTGCACAGTTTAGTAATAAAAATAAAAGCACATTTTTAAGCATCATACCTGTTCCAAAATAGTTTCTGCTTAACACTGCATATGGAAAACTACACAATGTTACTTTCAGAGATATGGAAGGGGTCGGTAGAGGAAGCAATCCCCACTTCAATACTGCAGGGTCTGCACTTATAGGCACATGATACACAAGCACTGAATAACCCTTGCATCAATACTGTAATTTACAGAGTTGTTTGCAAAACAAAAGATAATTCTTGCATCTATAAACTAGTATCAAATTAACATCAACCAGTTTGCTGGCAAGTAGTGCTTTGAATGATTTAGCACACTCACATATCACATACTAAAGTCACTCGGTGCTTCAATGACAAATAAACACAGCTAAGCTGGTCCTGTAGATGTGCCGAGGCGGGAAACAATCAGTCAAGATACAAAGAATGAAAACCAGTGAACTGATTTGGTAAAAACACCAAAACATTATGAAAAAGGGGTACCCACAATCACAAGAATCATGTGTGAAATATACTATAAAAGCAAATTGTTTCATGCATACTACTACCCCACTGCATCAATTTATCCAATTATAGCAATAAAAACTGCCTCAATATTAAAGCCTTTTCTATTATCTCAAGTTTGAGCCTAGCTCGCTAGCAACCAATTTAATGAACTAGGACTGAACATTTCAGTATTTCCATCTCATATTGCCAACAGTGTACCTGTAATTTAAGACCTATGTCAGCAAACATTGAGAGATTTGCAAAGGCTGACAATAACTGAATAAACAAAAGGATATAAAATTATATAAAAGTCACAGGTGCCAAACCTACCGTTGAACTACTTACGTCATATGCAAAATAAATGCAGATTCTTATTATTGACCTAACAATTACTAAAAACATTACACAAAATGGCTCAAAACGATCATAATTGACCATGACACTGACCATACAATCTCTTGAGCAATTTACATCTTATTATGATAGCCAAACACATGCTGGAGCCAGCAAATGGCAACTGATTTAAGAGATAGGTTTCCTGGTGTGTCTGAGGGGTCAGGTGTGATTTCCACTATGATGTGGTAGGATATCTACTGTAATGATTGACAAATGGCATTTTTTTTGTCAAGAGATCCTAGACCATCTTGGTGAAATGTGAAATATGCAAGTATGCTAATTTAAAGATGATCATCTTCTCAAATGGCAGCCAATGCAATGCTAATTTCCATTTAACTAAACAAGGAGGCATCGTACAACGAATGATATCCATTTAAGTACTCAGCATTTGATCGAGACAAAGGTAATCTTAGTCTGTGCAATTTTACTTTATTAAACAACATGAAGATATCTAAGCGGTCTCCAGGTTAAAATTCATAAAATACAACACAATCAAGATTTATACTGCAAAATTGACATCAACATACATATAACAGATTAGATTAGGTCAATTCAACCATATTCATCAAGTGGTTTGGAACGTACCACATTCATTCTGCACATTCCTTGAGAATATCAATAACTGAAGTCATAATGAAGTGAGAAGAAAATGTAGGACAATAAAACCCAAGGGCCAAAGCAATGTGGACATCAATAACTCTTAGAACTCCATTACAATGACAATCCTTAAACCGCAAATTTGTTAAACCGTTGCACTTGTCAAAACATCAACATAAAAAGATTGAAAAAGAACAATCATGAGAAAGAGTTCATTTGAAAAGAAAGACTCAAGTTGAAAAAAAAGACACCTACATCAAGGTCATCTGACAGGTAGTATGTGTGGTTCTGAAAGTGCATGTTATCATCTATTGAAATGTACGCCAAACAGCCAAACACTGCAGTACAGGGAATAGAATAGAGGAGAAGAAACACTTTGCACAGCCAGAGACTCCAAGAAGGAACATTTACTCACCGAGCCAGAACCTGGTCTAAACCATTCTGCAGCGGTATATTTGTAATTATCGCCATGAGTAGGGTTGTGCAAACCTCTTCATCTGCCTCTTCTGGCTGCTCCAATCCCTCTGGAGAAAAAAATGCATAGAAGCAGAACAGCCAAGTCGTTATCTTGAAAGGATCACTCACATTTTTTAACAACTATTTTACCATGAGGGTTTTTTACATGATCGAGAAATATAAAGAACTTCTTACTTGACAGTAGTTCTCCATCAAATTCACAACTGCTGGGACATTACCATTGGTCAGGCAGCAACTCAAATCTTTTGTCTTACTTTGTATATGTAGATATTAAAGCTCTCTAAACATAAAATGTGTGAACTGGTAAAAGGAGCCACTTGTATTATGCTTTATCCACTTGTTTAGTGAACGTTCTAATTGTATGGTCTTGCAGCACAGTCGAGGGATGGGTTACCTTCACATCGTGGACTCAAACATTTCAACAGAAAGAAGATTCTAATTTTTAAGGGCTGAGCTGAATCATCTGTACTGCAAGTGTGGTTTGTTAATTTTGTGTATATTATTCGGCCTTGTGTGTGCCTTCTGATGTGCGCGACAGTGGGCAGCAGGTCTTCTTTAATTCTGGTACCTGTCCCTCTAGTAGTAGGCATAGCTATTTTGAAGCAAGCTGTCTGGTTGACAAACCATAACAACCCTTTTCCTGACAAACTGCTGAGTGTTTGGTGAGTGCTGAAAATATAAACATTAACTTTTAAAAGAAAGAATAGTGTGTATTTCATTCTACCTTCCTTTTCTAAAAGCAAATGATGGGTCGATTTACTGAGAAAGCCTGCATCTTGCCCTGGCTTCAAGAAAATATGGTTCACACTGGAGTACGTCCCCAGCCTCTACGTATTAAAGAAAACAGACATAGCTAGCTGAAAAACCTGAATTTATTCAAAAGAGGCCCAGGAGCTGGAAAATGCTCACTCAGAGGAAAATATTTCCCTATAAAGGAAACAGCTGGGAGGAGCAATCAAAGTGCTTCTCTTCTATACTTCTATGTGTTTACCCTACACTCAGAGTTGGAGGAAGCAGATCATCTCTTGTGCTTACCATGCTTTTAGAGTTAAGGTTATCTATCTTTTCCCCTGAGATTACCTTCAAGAGAATGACCTAAATTTTAATTTTAACTTCCAACCACAAAAAGCTTTGAATAACCTCTGTAAGATTGCTCTGGTGTGCGTTAATGAAAGCAGTTGTAACAAAGCCATGCAACGATCTTTCCAAATCACCACAGACACTGGGTCTGTAGATAGTAAACCAAAATCTGTCAACGACAGGAGGGTTAAGCCACCAAGGGTTTGGGGCCGCACAACCATAAATAAGTGACTACATGAGAATGAATTAGCAGAGTAAATAAAACTCAGTGACTCAAGAACCTGCATCAGTGGAGGTCAGAAACATATATCACTACCACCTATGATGCCTTTGTGGATCTGCCACATTACCTCCGGTGGTCGCCTTCAACACAGCATCTGAAGCTACACAGTGGCAATGGACATTAATGAACCGAAGCAACAGCAACATTTTCTAGATGCTTTTGAACACTCAGGGCTAAGATTCATTTGTGGCACTTGGAGAGGAATATCCACTAAAAATGGGAAATAGTTTAGATATTTCACAAGAATCTATAATGGAACGAAGGATATATTTGTAATAAATACAATTAAAAACAAGCTACAATAAAGAACAAGTAAAAACAAAAATTAAATTAGATTGGCTAAACATTTAACAAATGCCTTTAGTAAAAAAAAAAAAATAATCCACCAGTACATTAACCTTGACCATAAACCTATGCATACTTGTTAACATTATCCATACACTAGCACTTACCTTAAATGTAATAACCCTTAACCTGACCTTTACATTAACCACTATCCTTGCAGTAAATGTACCAGTTTTCAAAAGACTTTTATTCTTGTCAAACTGAGTTTTAAAAAGGGGTAAAAATAACTATTTTTCGTTACAATTGTATATTTTTCATGGCAACACAATTCCTTTATAAAAAAAAATTTGAGTGTTTAGCGCTGAAAGAAGAAACCATCAGAGAGCTCACCATCCCTGCTGTGCTGGATTACGGAATACACCAGATTTGGCAGGAGGTAGCGCAGAAGGGCAGTTGTATCATATGCAGTCTCGATGCCCTGGAGTGTACTCATCAAATCTGGGACTTTGCACAGAAGAGTAAAGGGTCTGCATGCAGAAAAACAAACAGCAGGCATGTGAGCAGCATTGCTAATCATACTACTAGGTCAGTTCACCTGCAGAGCTATATATGCTTTTCCCGTTTCACACAATTTTTTCAAACGTTCATCCATCAGGCAGAACCTAATGGGATGTTGTTAAGGAAATAAAATAGAAATATTTATTTGAATAGTTTTGTTTAAAATTGTATTTCTTACATGGAATGGTTAAATGGCAAGAAACATTCCCAGGAAAAAACAAATTATTTTCCGACAAAGTCAGACAAACCACCTTCAATCACATCTTTAATTGTAAGGTTTTGTTGAGCATGGCATGCACTCATTCAAGCATCGAAGTGCTGTTCGATGTGAGAGAGGCTGCTTGGGTGTCTGTTCCCAAAGTATGTGTGGCTCAAAGCTATTAATATATTAAGGAAAAAGAACACAACTTATAGTGCTAGGAAGCATGCATATGGAGTCTCTTGTGGAACTACATGTGAACATATGTCAACATGTTTTTGGGGACATTTACAAGCAGAGACTGTTGTTGGGCTATTCTTGCCCAAAGAATCTTCAAATGGTATTCTTTCTAATGACTGAAAAATATGAGCAAGTGAGCAATCTTGGGAAGGGCACAGGTACATTTTGGCATTGGAAAGCAAGCTGGCAAAAGCTAAAGGAACAAAAAGCAAAAGTGTTAAAAAAAAAATGTAGTTAACACAAGTATACATAATTCCGGTTGATTTATCTGTGTCTACGCGTTTGAAACTAAAGGGTCTGACTATGGATGAGAAGTGAACATCGAAAACAGCATCCCTAGCAAATTAATGAAGGCAGCAAACATGATGTCTCGTGGCCAAGAGCCCTACATACCTCAACACCTATGTGATGGCAGCAGGGACTCAAGTATATTCCAAAGTCTGGTCTATTTCCTAATGACCCTGATGTTTTCAAAAACACAATAACATTTATGCTGGAGCAGAAGAATAGTTTAGCACAAATGAATTTAGTGAATGTGAAATTCCACCCAAAAACTATATTTTGACTGCAAGTGCAGAACCTACAGCACTCCTGCCTCTAGCCAACTAGATCAGATGCCGATCCCCAAAAATACCTGAAGCACTTCTTTTAAGAACTCATTTGCTGTCTGGTCCTTCTCTTTACACACCCTCTCAAGTCTCCAATCTAATTAATTCCCGTAATTCCCTCTGTTTGAAGGACATGCCCAGACCCAGATGGGGCATGACTGGCTAAAAGATGGTCACATCTTCTCCTGTTTTGCTAGCACAAATTTGAATTCAGGCCCGAATCCTGCAAATAAACCAGTGATGTCTCTAAATTAGTGGGCAATAATGCCACTGAACCCACTTGCAACTTGCATTGATAAGGCCATTAAAGTGCTGTAATCTTCCTTATGATAGTGAGGGTGATGCCCACTGCACAGCCTTAGGTCGCATCCAGTGTGGGGTGTGAAGGCAGTGGGGAGGAGCCATAAATCTAGGAGAGGCGCAGTGATTGCATACAAATCCTGAACCACTTCAACCATGTCCCTGAGGCGAAAGGCGTAGAATTGAGGAAGAAATAAAGCAAGCGGGCACTAGCCTGCTTAAGGCCTTCCCATAATCACCCTGCATAACCTGCAGCAGAAGCGAAGAACTATCAGAAGGCGGCTAAAGGTAATGTGAAAAGAACAATTGATGGACAGAATGCAGAACGATATCATACATTTATTCACCAGAGTACAGAGATCTGGGCCTAAATCCATAGTTTTTTTGCTCACCATGCCATTCCAGTTGGAACCCAGCGATATGCAAATCAGTCTTGACCATGTGCCTCAAGGGAACAGTCCAGCCCGAACTGCCAGGCCAGGTCCTCCCTGGACCGGAAATAAGCATCCTAGGCGTAGGGTCAAGACTGATTTGCATATGGCTGGATTCAAACTGGAGAGGCATGGGGATCAAAAAAACGATGGATTTAGGCCCAGATCTTTGTACTGGGGTGAACGTATGAAATTGTTGTGCATTCTATTCTGTCCTTCCATTGTTCTTTTTGCAAAAGACAATGTGAAGACAAGTAGCCAGCTGTGACCCTTTTAAAAAATAGGAGTGAGAAACATTCAGATGGCAAAACAGTTTTTTAAGAGCACATGACAGCCCTGAAGAATTATGCCCAGTCCTACGGAGTGACATTAAAAGAGCCCAACTACAAACTATGGAAGTAGGGTAGCATTGCTGTACTGCAAATGTACCACGACGAACAGCAGTGCTGCAGAGCTTCTGAGAAGAACAACATGATTGAACAGCCACACTGAATGTGAGATGTTGGAATTCCCTTCCTGCTGAAAGAAATTTGGCCCACAGAGGTGAGCTATCTCTTGCCCCAAAATTGAAAAGGTAAAATAAAAAAAATTTAAACACACACACCACTGTGTATTGCAAAGAACAGTCACATTAAATAACCTACTCGAGTTGGAGGGAAAAAAAGGCAGAAAGACCAGAGCTGCGCTGTTGGCCTTACCAATGATGAGATTGCTTAGCTTAGTGAGATGACCACTCACAGATACAAAAATACTTTAAAGGCTACACCAAATCGCAGACCTCTTTCTGGGTGAACGTGTGAGGCACTCGGGGAAAACATGGTATCCATGGGAGCACTTCACAAGACGAAAGCCCAATAGGAATGGGAGCTGGAGGACCTCAGCACTTGGGTAGACAATGAGGAGGCAAATAAGAAAGACTAGGCCTGCTCCAAAAAAAGCAAAGTGGATGAACTACCCAACAGGCCAAGTCAAACTGTGATAGTGAGGCTGGGAGAAAGCTTGACGGAAAACTGAAAGCAGCAAACTCATGGCTTCTGGAGATCCCGGATATTTGAGGTGCAAAGTAATCTCAAATCCTTGGTGAAGGCATCCCACAATGTGGTGTTGGGATGAGGAACAGAGTTACGATCCATAAGTTTGATCAGAACAATCAGGCAGACTTTAATGGAGATTTCAGAGGGAGAGGTCACCTGTTATCATCAGTGGCAGAGATTCACCTAAGGGAGGACATACTATTGGTTAACTTTACCACAATCATGCTTGAAAACATTACAAAGGAGAAGGGATCATCAGGACATACACAACAATATAAACATACAGCCCTATTTCAAGCACATAAAAAATGCATCATGCAAGACAGGTACAAATGTTAAAGACTGAGGTGAAACTTTTTTTTTTAAAACCCAAACAGATGGGAAAATGTATTTATGAATGTAGAGTGAGGCAAGATTACCAGCACTGTCTATGTAGCTGTGTATTTTTAGGGGTTTCAGCTAGAGTATCTTCTGTGTTGTGATTACAAAACGGTTAATCAATAAAAGCATAGGTGTGTTGAAATAAAAAAAATGTCTTGCTGCCTTTCCAAATCATTAAACGCAAACTTATTTTTAAATAATTTATTTTTTCTGGCATTAATATTCTAAGTAGGACATCTACTTAAAGAAAGTACGAAATATTGCAAGACTATGCGTGTGCTGATAAATTACACACTGACAATATTTTCTAACAGTCCAACATTAAAGAGAACTCAAATTAAGCTGAATGCGATGAATAGCATAGTGAAAACAATGGGAGGGCAGGTCCAAATTAAACCAAAATGCCCCAAGGGCTTAAGTTGCTAACAATAACCTATCTTTGTACCAACTTGCAAACATGCTTAAAAAATGCTGTAAAACCCATAACATTCTCTTTCCTGTAGTGCCTCTTTAAACCCCAGTTAGTTTTTGGTGACAATACAGATCAGCTTTGATATCTGTTCTCATCCCCCAACCAGTGAACACCGTGATCAGTACTATGTTGTTGCTTACACTCACATCAAGCCCACCATCAGAGCATTAGTGAAAGTTACCAAAAAGCTCTCTTAGGGGTATGCCCTCAACATTTAACCATGTTGGAGAAGTACTGGCAGAAGTGCTGCTTTCCACCATCACAAAAAGGCAAGAAGAGGCAGACCAGGAAGTTCATAGTGAGTGGTGTGGGAAGAGAACTTGATATTAAAAGTTCTAAACTCTCAGCTTATGCTTTACAATATATTCCTGTAGAATGACTGTTAAATAAGCCATCACTGAATGATGGAATTGGTCAACTACTGAGCAGTTTCCTTTGAGAAACTCTCCATCACTCACAGGAGCCTGACAGAGCAAAAATAAAGCTGTGGCATGGCCCAAGTCCACCTACTTCTTCCCCAAGTGATCTGACTCCTGGCTCTGCAGTAGAACTATCAGGCAGCCTAGCCCGTCTCGGATCAGGAATGGGGTCTTGCTCAACGTCTTGGTGATTTGTGTGGCCAAAGCACGGACCAGGGAAGGCTCCATCACCGCTTTCACAGCAAGCTGGCAGATGATCATGTAGGTCGCCGCTCTGTAATCCACCAAGGAAGATCTCAAACCCTGGTATAGAAAGAAAAATATATATATCCAAATATTTATGATAAAGTCCACTGCTGTCTGTACACAGTTCAAGGTCCCTGTACACATGCTGCCTGCTATCACTTCATTTATTCATTTATTGGACCCCAGAGATCATGTTTATCTTCTAGATTGCTTCTTCACATCCCAAAGTCCCCATCATGCTTGTGCGTCTCGCACATCTGCGACTTCTAGCTCCCCCTACCACAACAGTTTGTACGTTGATAAACAGAGGAGAAATTCACAATAACTTGTCACAACTAGGATACAGAAAGTATTCACAGAATGGAAGCAGAAAGGCAACAAGGTCACAGCAAACAAGCAATAATTCATACCTTCTGCACATATGGGAGGAGCTTGGCCACGATTATTTCGGTTATCTTCTCCATAGCTTCCAAGGCTGCAACAATAGTGGAAGCATAAAAGGAAACCAACACCCTCAACTGTGGTGGGCTCTCAAAGTGCTCTCCAAAGATCTGGTGAAAGTAACAGAAAATATACAAAGACTATGAGCGAATGAGACAAAGAAGAAGATCTTCAAACATGTAGTGCATGGGATAGAGTACTTGGTTAGATCCACTAATGATAGGGAAAACAACTCTATGCACTGGTTAAAATACAAGGAGGCTCTGAGGGCAACAGTTTGTGAAGCGGAGTCATTTTATTTTACCTGAACATGTATCCATTAGTAGAATGAGCTTCTTTAAACAATGGCTCTGTTCACTGCCCTCCTCTCTACAGCAGGTCTGGATCCCAATCTAGACAGGGGGTTCCATCTGAGAACTCTGGCCTAGGCTATGCTAGAGGGGTCTTTGTGATTCAAATATATCATGGTGAAGTATAAAAATGGACGAAAATAGTTGACAAATGTATTTATTCACACAGTAGTGGTGAAATTATTAAATTGAGCTCAGTTGTTAATTTTGCCTAACCCAGCATCTTTCTAATTCCCCTTTAAACAGGAGGGCAACCCCAGCTACAAGGCCCTTATCCACCAAATCTCTCAGGCATTCCCCTGGATACTCGTGGCCCGCCTCTATCAGATCATCTCCAGTGACAAACTATTCTGGTAATTTCTTTTATAGCCTTTAAGGGTGAAAACCCATGAAGCCTACGTAGCCCACTGAACTCTCTGCCTCTCGATCTCTCATGATGCCCTAGTGTGGGCATTATCTATGGGGAGTTTGTTCCTGATTGGCTACTGATACTTGGGTTTGTTAAATGGGGAGGGAAAGAGTGATTGAATTTGGTTAGAAACTAACAGGGAAGTCTCCCATGGTGGGTTTCTTTCTTGAATGAAACAGAGTTCCCAGCTCAGGGTGCACAGAGCCAAGTAGGATTGGTTTGCACCCTGCTGGATTTGCATCAATATTGTTTTTACTTGCAGTCAAAACTGCTAATTCCTCTGTGGCTCATGGATATGGGCATGCTATAAAGGAGAGAGTGAAGAGAGGATTTCAACAAATCACTGCCTCCCTGTCGAAAGTAATCTGTCTCCATATTAGTAGATTACCAGGCTCACTTTTAGTGTGGTCCCCATTGTAGAAAGCTGGCCCTTTATATAGTTTCCCAAAATTAGGTGCACTGTATAGAGATGACAGGGGTCCCTTATAGTTCACAGAGACTTGCTTTAACAATCCCAAGGTGCTCTATTTGTGGTAGTGCGGTCGAGCAGCCTTAGGCTTATCAGAGGGGAGTGTTAGGCATTTGTCGCACATACGGAGTCAATCAATGACACACTCTGACACACTGACAGCAAGTTAGAAGAATAGATTTTTGTATTATTTTAGCACCAAGATCTATGAGATTAAGCAAATACTTTTTGAGTGAGTGATTTTCAGAAACACAGAAAGTACAGGTCAGATCAGATTTGAGGCAAGAGCCTCGAAGGCCGTACTGTTATCCCATGGGAGAAAAAAACTCCATAGAGGTACTTCCAATCGAGTTACAGTGGTGTTCTTCTGAACTTAAGGTAAGTAGAGTCCAAGATCCTTAGAACCATCATCTGTTTTGGTTTACCTGCCAATGTGTGTCCAGGTGCTGGTTGCAAGGGTAGCCTAGAATGCTACTGCTGAAGTCTATGGAGAAAACCTGCAACTGAAAAGTGCTGCAAATGGAGACTTGGGGACAAATACGTCAGAACCCAAAGAGGGGGTGGTCTCAGTTCTTGAGGGTCTTTGGGGCAAGGGTGCACCATTGGTAGACTCACTCAGGTTGTGGGGCTTGGGTGCATAGGTGTTTTGTCAAACGGGTAGTTTGTGTTGGAAGCAAGTCAAGAGGTCGGGAGGCTTTTAGTGCGGTGGGCAAACCTACCTCTAAACAAATATGGCAGTGTCAACCTTATTAAAATGATTGTCCTCCCTGAGATTACTTTCCTTTTCAACTCTATCCCTTTACCTTTTGATAAAGGACAAGAGGCCAAACTACAGGGGAAGATAGGCAGCTGTATTTGGTCCTCTAAGGGTTCAATGATATCTTGGAAAAAGCTGAGGAGGAGGCTGGAGGAGGAGGTGGAGGATTTAATGGCATATTGTTATGCATTCCCTTCTAAGATTTTTCATACGTTGAGGAATAAAACCGACCAGTCTCCAAATGGGAATACTCTTTGGGGTACCGTTAAGTGGATTGAGGGGTGGACAATGTCACTTCCTTTTTAAATATGGGGACCCAAAGTACTTCAAGAAAGCGAGGCTGAAGATTCTGCAGGGGGCCCAAAGAACTTGGGTGTTTTTCCAGAAAAAAATAGGAGTTCCCCATTACTCTTCTTGGGCCCGATTTGGGATTCTTCGGGAACCTCTGAGAGACCAGTTTAGTCTGCCATTAAAATCTGAAGGGCTATTTTGTTGGGGAGATCTTAAATCTGGTTCATCTTTGGTTCACTGCGAAGTTCTGAGTAACTGTACCGGGGGTCAACTAACTAGATTTAAATATTATCAGGTCTCCTCCTGGTGGGCAAGGCAGATTTGGGTAGAGGAGGAAGAAGATTCCTGGCTAGGTCAGGCGATGAGAACAGACCCTCTGAAAAAGGAAGTGTCTTTGTGGTATCAGGCCTTGGTAGAGGCAGATGACCACCTGGGCATGGATATCTCAAAGCTTTGGGCTGAAGACCTAGCGAGTGAAAACGCTAAAGAGGTTTGGTTAGATTCTTTCACAATTCTACAAGCAGTTGTGAAACCCCGCTACTCTTAAGCGTAACCATCTTTTTAACGCACAAAGGGTTTATTGGTCTCCAGCCAAGTTGTTGAGAGTTACTGGAATCCCGTATGCTTGCCCAAGATGTATGCACCCCTCGGAGGATGATATCCACATGTTTATGACATGCCCAAAGATCACTGGTTATTGGATTGAGATGTGTAAGTTCTTGGGAGAAGTAATTGATCAGCAAGTCGAGGTAAGCACAATTCTTATATTTTTTGGCTTGATCAGGAAGATTCAACACGAAAAAACGCTGTTATCTCCAGATTTATTTTCTATGCTATCCTCCTGGCGAAACGAGAGATCTGTAGGCTTTGGAAGTCTGAAAGTCCTCCTTGCTTTTCTGACTGTGTTAAGAATATAATATCTACAAGTCAGTTTGACATGGCTTGCGATTTTAGAAGCCGGGAGAAAGTTTGGACATTGTTGGTCGAATGGAGCAAACGCCCCAGGAGGGCCGATGATTAAGTCCAAAAAATCTTGCTGTCGGTCCTTGTTTCCTTCTGCTACGGGTACAATGGTGAAGGAATGAAGTGGAAACAGTATCTTTTTCTTGGATGGAAAGGCTCTGCTCCTTGGTTTGGCAATCGGGATAGGAGCTTTCCAGCAAGAGAATTGGCAGAATGAGGACAAAAAAATAATAGATGGCGGCCTCTATGGTGCTGATGATCCACATTGGTAGGTCTGAGCTGGATACTGAGCAAGCCTTGGCTGCTGCAAGGGGTTCGGTACCCAGGGTATTAGTACAGGGCAGCTCCTGGGGTCATGGCGCCTCCAGACTTGGTGGGGGTTAGATCTGACCTTCTCTGAGCACGACAACCTTCTCCTGGGCAGATGCTATATTGGTAGACCCAGTGGTCAGCAGATCGGTGAACTGGACGTTGCGTTCAAGGCCTGCAGGTAAGTGGCTCCTCTACTTTAAGGGAGATGATGGCGGGTTTCCCCACTGAGGCATTTGGAGGCTGCACAACTGCAGGACAAGTTGGGTCTTTTCAATTGTCATGAAGGGGAGCAGGCAGGCGGGGTTTGGAGCGAAGTCCACAATTCTTACATTCTGCGGTTCTTCTTGGTCCTTCTTCTTCCTTAGTCAGGTGAATCAGAGTTCCTGATGTTAGGGAGCCACCTAAATACTGATTTCATGGGCGTTAAGGGGAGTGAAGGGTAGTAGCTAATAGGATACTTACCCTTACCCTTGAGGTCACAACACTCCCTATAGAACAACTTCCTGTGGGAAGTGGGCATTACCCTGTCCCAGAGTTCCTAATTCCACCCAAAACAAAATGATAGCACCATTCTTTCGTGGAGAACATCAGGCAGTCCATCAGACAAACCATAGGGGTTTGACTAGTCTGGTGTTGCAACACGCCTACCAGCATACCTAATTTCCCGCCTGTCCTGGTGCCAAATAGCCTCTGGGTAGGGGGTGGCAACTCCGAGGTCTGGGGAAAGCCAGCGACACATATCAAAGCCGCAGGGCCCTTGAAGCCCCTGGCCTAGATATGTTAAATCACTAGCCATCTCCGGAGCAGGCATTGTTTCTGGCCTCAGAGAGAGTTCACTCTCACCTGCAGGGGGTCAAAAACATGTTTGTGGTGGCAGGCTGGAAAAGACCAATCGGCCAGAACACTAGATAGTGGTAGATTTTTCAGGGGGCATGTCTAAGGTGCCCACAGTGTGCATGTCATAATAAATCTTGTACTGGCAACAATACTGATTTATTAAGACAAGGTGTTTGATACCAAACACTATAGGTTTCAGTAAAGCCATCATGTAGCTGGGGGAACATGTAATGACCAGTGACCAGGGCATAAACTTAAGATGGCTTCCCCGCTCACTTGTACCATCTAGTAATTGAACTAGACAGCATAGGGGCATATCTGCTCATGCAGATATGCTCTCATATTTAATATAATGCACCTGCCTTAGGGCTACAAGGCCTGCTGTAGGGGTTCCTTACATAAATTACATGCTGAGACTTTGGCACGGCGCACAGTGAGTGTACCATGTAGTATTTTCACTCGGTTTGCACCATGACAGGCAGACTTGAATGGCAGTCAGCATGCAATTTGCATGAGGGTCCCTTAGGGTGGCATAATACATTCTGCAGCCCTAAGGGACCCTCTTTGGTACCCATGCCCTAGGTACCAGGGATACCCATACCAGGGACTTACAGGGGTGCCAAAGTGTGTGTGACAATTAGCACATGTTATCTTGTATTAGGGAAAGAGCACTGGTGCCTGGGGACCCAGTGCACATCAGTTGAAAAATATCAGTACTAGTGGCAAAAAGTGTGGGTGACCATAACAAAAAGGGTAACTTTCCTACACCTGTGAGGGGAATTACTGTGTTCTTAGTTGCAGTGCATGGGGATTCAAACATCCAGTATATGTTAATTACCTGTCTTGGTATCAGACGTGTGATTACAGAACCCTGCCGGAGAAGTCTACAAGGAGAGATTCTCCCTACCGCCTCCATGCTTAAGTGGTACATTTCTTTAGAGATTCCAGTGGTTGAGAACACTAGGTGAAGCAGGTAAGGGGCTGCTGGTTGCACACTACATACTCAGGGTTTGTGGGTAGAGAGGAACATTAGGATTTGAATACCAACCTTTACTGCTTTGGTTACTAGTGTGCAGATGAAATCCATGAATCCCAGATCTTTATAGCAGTGTGTAATCAATGTGCTCCTGGCAAGAGGAACGCCTGGTTTCTGTGCAATACCGAAAAAAGAAGGGATACTGTTACACAGTACTCAAATGCACTTTAGGAAATTACAGATCTTTGGTCAGAAAATATTTGACAGTAAGTCAGACATAACACCACACTTTGCTCTCTTGGTCGACATTTGATAATTGAACTTACTAGACATTTGGGACTCAAAGTCAGAAAAGAGTAAACTTGAAACCAGGTAAATGAAAAGAAAATGAGAGAAACCAGAGGAGGGGGCAGACTAACTAACTGTTGGGGAGTAAATCAGATAAGCAGACAAATGTAACTTAACAAACACACTCAAGTTTTAAGCTCTACAATGAATTTTACATTATTTGGTCTCTTGAAACATAAAAAAACATATTTAAATTCAAACTATGATCCAGAGAGGTAAGCATCTTAATTATTAAGAGACCTGCCAAATGGCCTTGTTAGTTAAATAAGTTAATGTGTATTTCAAAGACAAAAAAAAGATCAATTCAGTGAACAAACTGCCTTTTGAAATAGTTTAGTTTCCTGGGGTGTGTTACCTAACCTTGAAGCCAGGGTATTCAGAATAAAAAACATGGCTTACATGTCAATTTACAGGTAAATTGGATGGCCGGGTATCATATAATTTCAGAATATTTCATGGTTACTATAAACATACTAAAGGATTCTCACTGTCCCTTATATTTAATGTTTCGCACAGCTGTAATTTTTTATCTCTAACACAATTGTTTATCGCATGAATTTGGGCAAATGTCCACCTCTGCACTAACTACTTCTCATGTTTTGATCTATATCAGAAAAGTGATCACGTGTTTATGGATGACTTGGATGATTCACCCCCTCTACCCTAGTGAGCCACTGCCATAACTGGGTAATTTTACAAGCATTGAGGGCAACCAAATGAAACTTTAGCTTTCCTGGTCACCTACTTTCTCAATTTAAAATTGCTGCAACGTAACTGGTGTGGTAGTTTCATCTGCTCTGCTGCCTATAAGACACACCCAAATTAAGGGTTTGTTTGATAACATCCCTAACGTATAAGGACCTTGCTTTAGTGATAGATCTATTGATGCTTTCCTACATGAGTTTGGTGAATTTTGCTCTGGGCACTCCAGCTTCACTCAAACCACATAAAATAATGGCGGATGCCAGTTCAGATACCAATAACACCACCTTACACAGATGCCATGTTCACCAAACTGAAAAACTCAGATGTATATTTACATCAACATAGTTGTGGAAATTGCCTCACTTTTTGCGCTCCTCTCATGAGCATAAAAAAAATCATCAACAAATTCTACCATTTTCAAAACGGTTTTTCTATTCAGAACTGTAAAACGTTGTTTTCAACTTTTCTGGCAGTTACACCAATCCTCACTCTCTCAAAATTGTATCCGAGATAGATAGATAGAATATTTTTTTTTTTAAATCAGTCAGTTGAAAAGATTCCCTCTGAAATATAGATTTGAAACCAGTTTGGTGACTACAATGAACCCTTCAGTTTACCCCGATGATCCTATCAATTTAAAGGAATTATTTATAATATTCCTCAAGCTTCCTTCCTCCTCAATGACAAAAGTAATGCCCATCCCAAAAAAACAGCCTTCAAAAGAATATTGATGTGTTTTGGACTGTCTTCTCTTGCGCGACAGGTCCTCTCGTACTTCTAATGCATCAGGTTTTATATGGAGAACTATGAGAACACCTTGTAGTAGGGCTTTTGCTGTTCCCATCAATTGCGTAGCTTTTTGAGACAGAAATGTGAGGAAATGTTTTTATTAGTCAAAGTTAGATGTTATCAGAGGGTCCTGGGTAAGAAAAAGTTGTAGATTCGAGGCAAACCACGACAGCCCTGATTCATCCAGTACTGTAGTTTTCAGATGGCTGAGGTTGGAAATTTTGCCTGGGCTACCCGAGTGCCTATTGATCCAAATAAAGCAACAAATTATCTATTTTACAACTTTGCCTCCTTTTGCATGGTAACATTTTGGGCTTTTATTTTCCAGACAATAGGCCTACCAAAATGTGAGGGACAGAATTAAAAAAATATGTATTATTGTTATTTTTATATAGAGCACAACAGTACAAACATAGACTGGAAATAATCCACACCTATCAGAGCGCTGTGTCATGTGTACAGTCACTGAAGAGGAGAAACAGCCTAATATGTTCTGTGCCAGTCTACTCTAAACCTGAAAGGGGAGGAGAAAAAAGTTGAAATACTGAGTAGAAGCTTAATTTGCGTGTCCCCTGTTGAAATACAATGGCCAGAATACACAGAAACTTTTTATGTAGTCTTAACGATTTACAAAAATCTAATTTTTGAGCTACAAATCAGGAATACACACTGCACTGTTGATGAGGCATCACACGACACAAAATCAATTGATGACTGTAGGAAACGTGTCTTTTGTTGCAGAAGCCCCTCCCCCCCCCCCAACACACACACACACACACACTTTTTGCCTGGAATTTGCTGCAACTTTGACTGGAGTGCACTGGCTTCCTGCTAACCAGGTCGCCAGTGTTCTTCCCCCCCAAAAAAGGGACCTGGTCAATTGTTCAGGCCTTTAGTACCTCTGTAAGCCCTTAGTAAGTGGTACCCCTCATACCTAGGGTAGAGCTACTAAAAAGGGTCCCTGAGAGCTGTGGGAAATCTTGTGCCATTCTAAGCCACCCAGCACCAAACTCGTGCAAAATGCCACTGCAGGCTGCATAACAAAGTGCTCTCCCTAGACAGGCCAGGAGAGCAAGAGTAAGGCTGGAGTTGGGTCTCACCAGTCCGGACATTACTTGCTCAGGTGATTTAATAAAATATTATATCAGGACCACGCGAGCGCCAGAATTGTCATTAAAAAGACAAATTAAAATGCTCTTTGAAGAGGAGGGTTCCCCATGGCAGGTGCATTTGGCAGGAGGCATTAGATTATTGGATATCAACATCCAAAATCTGCATAACCCTGACATCCCGCTAACAGCTTGGAGGAAAACAGTGAATACACAGGCCAAGAAAATATCTTTTGAAAGGGATTTGGAAAGCCTGCATCACCAATTGAATCTCTCCTCGCTGGACTCCTCATACACCATGGGAAAACCGCCGCCCTACCTGGAGCAAGCTTTGCCAGTCCTGGCCCGGGGAAGAAGAATCTCTTACATGAGACTGCTCGCTTTGCCCATCACGGATTTTAACTCAACCTGGGCCGGGCAGGATAACTCAGTGGCTTGTCAACTCTGTAATTAGCATTGTGAATCCTGGCTCTATTTGTTGTGCTGTTGCCCAAAGCTAGTCAGTGAGAGGCAGCGCTTGGTTCTTCCTATCTGTAGGTTGCTTGGCCTACAAAGTTGCAGTGAAGTGTCGGACCTGTGCTTCTCTATTAAAACACCTCAAATTGTGGCCCGACTAGGGAAATTCACAGATGCCATCCAAGCCAAACTGAAACTGAATTATTACAGGACTTAGTCGGCCATCGAGTAAGAGAGACTATGATAAAAACTTTTTTTCTTAAATTCTATGTACAACATTTTACCGCCAGATAAGAAAATAATCATAACAGTCATTTTTATTATTTTAAATCTTTTTTAAACGATTACTTTATTCTTAAATAATTGTGTGAGTTCCTAACCATGCTTTAGTTTTATTGATAGAATATTGTAACAATTTTAATTAATTGAACAATAAAGATACCTTATAACAAAGTGCTCTAAAAATGGAAATCAAGACATGGTACACACCATGTGTGCCATGTCCCCGTACACTGCATGTACTATTTGTAAGTCATCACTACAGTAGGCCATACAGTCATAAAGCAGAGTGCATTATATAACATATAAGGACATATCTGCATGAGCAGAGATGCCCCTGTGCTGGCCAGTTCAATTACTGAGTAAAAGTGAAAAAGGAAGCTATGTTAAAGTATGTACTGGGCACTTGTCAAAACGAGTTTCCCAGCTACACATTGACTACACTGAAACCTAGGATCTTTGGTATCAAATACCTCATATTAATAAACCCACACTGATTCCTACCGACCTCTAGTGTATTGGCTGACTGGTGTAGACTAGCCTTCCACCACAGACACGTTTCTGACCCACTGTAGGTGAGAGCCCGTGGTCTCTGAGGGAATAAACAGTGGCGGCTCTGGCAGGAGATGTTATCACCTCCTCCAAGCAGGATGACAAGTAATCAGTAAATCAAGGCAGGTGGCTTCAAAGGCCTCTCCTCACCTTTGATATGAAACCCTGGCTTCCCCAGACAGGGGAAATGCCACCCACTGCCCAGGGCCCATTTGGCACCGGTACAGGAAGTGGTCATACAGAGGGTGTAGTCACCCTAAAGGTAAGTAGCCCATTGTCTACTACCTGACACTCCCTGCAACACCCCTAATACAATATTTAGGTGGCAGCCCTGATGCCGGGACTTCTTTTTGTTTGTCAAACCTGGAGTGGACAAAGAAGATTTCCACAAGAAAGGAGGCGAAACAACTGACTTGGCGCCAACCCTAAGCCTGCCTGCTGCACATGATCCTTGTGGAAAACCGACATGCCCTGCCGCTATGCAGCCTCCAAGAAACTGGAGGGCTGCCAGTGCTTTGCAAATCACAGAACTCCCTTGGAGTAGGTACTCCCCTGCAGCCCCAGGCACCCAAGAAGCAAGGCCCAGTTCACCGTACTGCGACTTACCAGGAATACCGACGCTGGTGCTGCCCAGGAAGAGGTCACCATGCTCCCTCAGGTCTGATCCATTCTCCCTCCAAGTGCGGAGTCAAAAGGACCAACCGGAGCTGCACAGTACCTACCAACAGCTGGTGTACCGGACCACTGGTAGCAACCATGGCTTGTTGTATCCAGACACCAACACCTAGGAATACTGGCCTGTACGTCAAGGCACCTCATAGACAGTGACTTCCACATCAAGAGGGGGCCATCTGTTTTGTTTGCCCCTTTTCTGCAGAACCAAGAAAAAAAGTAAGCCTCCGACCACTACCCCAACACCTCAAAGTACCCCTGCACCAACACCCCACAGCTCGAGTCCAAAGGAGGCAACGGTGCCAATGGGGTCCCGAGACCCTCAAAGGCTGAGCTCACCCATGGGATTGCCCAGACTGAAGTCCCAGTCACCGCCTGCAGCCTCCTTGTGCAGCCCCACTCAACCGCAAGTGTCTCCTGCAGGACGAACCCAACACCTAAAATCACCACTGCACCAGAGCCCCACAGTCCGAGGAAAAATGGACCAACAGTGTCCCTACATGTCTGAGCATCTCAAGCACCGAGCCACCCAGTGGGGTCACTCAGACGGGCTCCCCAGTCCCAGCTTGCTGCCTCTTTTCAAGCAGACCATTACTCATTGAAGTTGACAGGGCACCAGACGCTGAAACATACCGCTGCACCTGGACACCCCAGGGCCAATCGAGGTGTTGCCTTGAACCTTGCCCCATACTCAACTTAAGTTCCGGAGAAGGGTCTTGTAAGTCGCTGACAAGTGCTTGAATGCAGAACATGTTTTCCCCCCAGAGAATAACATTACCGCTCCAGAAATTGCACTGTGAACTTTTGAAACCTGTAAAAATTAATAACTCAAAAAGTACTTAACCGATTCCGATCTTGGTATCTAAATTCATATAAAATCTGTGTTACTTTTGAAAATTGGTGATGGATTTCTTTATTGAGTTTGTCTTACTTACTGCCTTTGTGTGTACAATAAATGCTTAGCACTATCCTTTGATGAGCCTAACTGCTCGTCCACACAACCACAAAAGAGAGCATTTGGGTTATCATTTCTGCCTCTATAAACCAACTAGGTTTGCCTGGACTTTGTGTACCTCATTTTCCTCAACTATATAAAGAGCTAGCTTCCTACAATGACTAACATCAAAGGAAGGTGTAACAGTGAGGGCCGCTGCCACAACCATTTGCGAAAAACTTCTCTCACTCAACTCCTTCTTTCCTCGTAGTCACAGAATTGTACAGTTCTTCCTACCTCTGTGCATTTCAGAAGATGTACTATTTCTATTTGTATGTAACTTGCAGTTGCGCTGATGGAAGTCAACCTGCTTTCATCGCTTAAGCTACAAACTTCATCTGGTCAAAGGCGCTCTTCATTTCTGACGAGGCTCTAGGCTGAATTCATGAAATGGTGGACTCTGCTTAAGGTTCAAACAGGAATTGCACTTTGATACATATTAGTAACTTAGGAGGGTATCAGTGCCAGGACTCTGGCATCTCTCTGGAAGTAAAAAATGTGGTTCATCTTGATCCTGCGATATTCATTCCACAAAGACACGATCATTCTCCAAGTCCTACTGAAGAACTGTTGGCTATAAACAGAGCCGGGTAATCTCCTTCCATTCGTCCTCACAGTCCCATTACCCTAATTTCGTTTTGTCGTATTGCATTCTTCATAACTTATGTAATCTATTACCACATCTGATAATGGTGTGCCTATTATCGCACATTTAGTGGCCTCTTGTGTTTGTTTCTTTTTTTACTACCGCTCCTCTGGTTTCATGTGTCAGTTATACCCTCTAATGAGGATACTTATCAAATGTTCCCTCAAGCCTAGAAATAGAATTCTCAATCTTGCCTGGTGCTGTAAACCTACTGCCTATAATGAGAGACACACATTCCACCTGCGATTGCTCTCTGGCCTGGGACCTTCTCCCATGTGGTAAAAAGATTTCACTTTGCCATAAAGAGATGCTATCCTTTAATCACTGTACAGTTTTTATTTGGAGATATGGTGAATCCTGGGTGGTAGGGCTTCTGGCATTACTACTAATTCTGGAGCTTTAGGCATAGAAATGCGTGGTACTTCTGTTTTTTGTATACAAAGATTGACATTTCCCGGAATTCAGAGAAAGAACAAGTGGTGGGATCCATCCAAAACACACCCCATGGACTTCCACTGGGCTCTAATTTTCAGAAATCTCTAGTTGCTTGCTTTCTGCATAGGATAAGTGTTTAAAAGCACATCAAATCAGTACAAGATAGGTTCCCGGAATTGTCTTGATGTTCTCACTTAGGGCAACAAAGACTTAACAGCACTTGTAATAAGTTGGACATATAATTCTCAGAACTAACAAAGCTGAATTTGTAGGAGGTCTGCCTGGAGCGGCAACCTCTAAGTAAACCAGATAAGACAGCCCAAATTCAGAAGGCAGAGAAAGTGTATTGGAATTTTGTTACAAATTGCTGAACATGACTCATTATTGAAGTCACTATCACAGATCATAAGCAACTTTGAGTCAAGATATTTTCATGCATTGCCCATGTGTTTGTAAGAGGGGTAGTCCTTGTGTTCCCAACCTCAGTTGTTTGAAGAGAGAGAAAGTCTGATTGCACAATGGTCAGAAAACATCTGCAAAGTCTTGTGATGCTAGGAGCCACAGTCAAAAATATTCTTGACGAGATAATTACATATTTGGGTCTGCGCTTAGAAGTTACATGGAGATTTAGTTCAGACAAGGGCCAAATCACTCTACCAAACAAAGGTGCTTTTTCTGGGTACAATCAATGGATCCTGAATCCCTGTTCCCAGTAAGATGTATGTGTGCACGGCCACCCAGCTCCAATCTTAATGCCACACAAGGAGTCTTGTGGAACACGCCCAATAATAAGCCCGAAGCTTAATACTGATAGTTTATCTGTGAACCTATGTCTTTTACCTGTGTGAACTGGCGGACACTTTAACAGCTGCATTTCCCTTCACTTCAAGTATTGGAAGAAAAACATCAAAACAATATCTTAAAGACTTGTTTGCACAGTCAGCTTCGCTATTTTTAACTGCTGTGCACTGGGAAAGAGGAGTTACACTTTTAAATGGAGTTTTCCTTGTACCAAAATAAAGAAAATTAATTCTCTCATAATTATCAGTTCAAAATCTACAGTTAGATAGCATATTGATATTCTTTGTTGCAATGAAAGCTTGTTTACTTTAATAGTTTTTTATATTCTGACTAACTGATTTCATGCCCTTTCACAACATTGTAAGTGTGAAAAAGGCACTTTCAGCATAGCATCCTTGGGGTGGAAGGGGAGGGATTACATACCAATATTGAGTGGTCACACCAATAATACTGTTTCTCACAGGTCCAGATCCCTTACACTGTGTTTCAGCATCATATTTAAAATGGACTCGAAAGGATATATATGTATTTCTGCATATGACTATGGTCTTTCTACTCTAACATTAAGATCTCAGATCCAGTTTACTCACCTCCACTGCCCTATTGTAGGCTTGGTACGCTTGCATCTGCTGAAGTCAAGTTCTCTCAGTGCCTCACACACCACGGGAGTATAAAACCAACAAATCTGTGGATGTTCAACGTGTAATGACTATGCTATATTCTGCTCTTGTCCTTCATGCTATGGCCCTACCGCTTCATATATATGTTGATCTCTTGTCTCAAAGTGTTCACAAGAAATGCCTCTAAAACAGTTTTTGTGCCTTTTAAAAAGAGAAATCGGACCATGGTGAATACATTATTGTTCAGCAAAGCAAACAATGAAGATTTATAAATTGCTCGGAGAGCTAGACACTGAAATGTGTTGCCAGATATTTTCAGAATGTATTCTAAAAATAATGGCCGAAAATCTGCACTGAATAGGACGAAATATTTGTAAAGAATATTTGATCATTATATCTGACGAGATTTCTCTTTAAGATATTGTAAGACAGAATCAATATTAAAAACAAATCAGTATGGCCCAGGTTCACAGCACTGATCCTGCAAATCTGTGTAGATCAGTGTAGTAAGGCCTTGTGACGGGGCAGGGGAGCAAGACCCTCAGACTACGGATGATTGGTGGGTGGCCACACCCCTTTTACCTTGCTCCTTGTCCCCACAGCAGCCAGCGGCAGTATGGACAGAAGAGGATACATCGGTTTGGTTTCCAGAATGCCAGGACGACGGCTCCTTTAAGATCCTCGACTCCGGGGCCGAGGCCCCGCCCACTGAGTACGCCAGGGCGTCAAAAACAGGCACACCTGAAACGGAGATGGAGGGCGTGGTGAGCAGAGCAGAGAACCGGGAGGAAGCCGCAGAACAGGAGAGGAGAGCCGAGATCCCTGATATCGACAAGCCAGGAGGCCAACGTTCCCACGAGCCGCCCTGCCACGTTCCCGTGGGAGGAGCGTGGCTACAAGAGGTACGGGGCCGGGTAGCGGGCTGGGTCGGGAGGAGGAAACACCAGTGACCGATCCCCTGTCTCACCTAGCCGCATAGACTCCCCCCGTAAAGTCGATGCACGAGCACTTCCCCACAGCCCTGGGTAGACTAAAGTGCACGTTCTGTTCATCCCTCACTCCCTGACCCCTTTTACTAGTTTACGCAGTATATGTGTCCTGACACACGTTTCCTTTTATTGCCGGTACCGGAGCGGAACCCAAAAGACCACGCCCGGAGCAAGACCGCATCCCAGGACAACTGTTCTCCCCGAGGACCCCATGAAGAAGACTTCTGTGTTTTGATTACTCGTTTACTTTGGTTTATATGAAGAAGACGTACATACCAATAAAGCCTTCTCTCAACCCTTTATTGAAGGCACCTGTCTTTCTATTTGAACCGCTTACCAGTGTAGAGTCCCCAGTACCGAGGGAACAACCCCACGTCCCGGCCCAAGCGGGACAACTGGTGTCAGAAGTGGGATCCACATCCGTCTGTACGCACAAGATGGAGGCCCTCATTGACCACCTGATCAAAGGACAGGATAAACTGGAAAAGGCAGTGGAGAGTCAAATCACAACCGCCCAAGCCGATAGGGACTTGTTCACCCATACGATAACGGCTCAGCTGGAAACCCTCAAAAACATTACTCCCGCACCTATAGTCGCTCATGGAGAGGCAAGAGCGCACACGCCCCATCCACCTGGGGTGTCACTCCAGAAGTATGTGTCTGGGGATGACCCGGACGCCTTCCTGATAAACTTTGAACGAGCCGCACGTGCTTTGAGTTGGCCCGAAGAAAAATGGCCCTTCTTCTTAGCCCCCCTCCTAACAGGAGAAGCCCAATCGGCCTATCAGGCGGCTAATCCCCTTGGAACCACCCCGTACGCTACCATTAAAATGGTTATACTAGACCACCTGGGGTTGGACCAGGAAGCCTATAGGGTGCGGTTCCGGAAGGAACGGGGTATACCAGGAGAAAACCCAAAAACTCTCTTTTACCGTTTGCAAATGTCCGCCGATAAGTGGCTGCGCCCGGACATTTGTAACAAAGAAGACATATTGAAGAAAATATACCTGGAACAGTTTATGGAGGCCCTGCCTTATGCCACCCAACGCTGGTTGCGTCAGCACGTCGGGCTCACCGTGGAACACGCCATTGAAATGGCGTCACAGTATGCGAGAGCGCAACCCAAGTCCCTCGCGTGGGAAACCGACAAAACGCAGAAAAACATACCTCCTCCCAAACCTGATGGAAAGTTCAAAATTGGAGGAGGAGCGCCAAGACCTCTGCGTCCACCGAGCATGGTTTCCCATCCCATCACCAGAGGACCCCAATGCTTTGATTGCGGGGACTGGGGACATATAGCCCGAATGTGCCCCAAACGAAAACCACCAGAGGAGCCAATGGAAGTTGGTTATATGCCAAGGACTGTGCTGTATTCAGCCGAAATGGGTAGCACGTTCTATGTGAGTATGAGGATGAATGGTTATACGGTTAAGGCACTACTAGATTCGGGATGCAGGCAGTCAGTGATCCAAACCAGATTTGTGCAACCCGAACAGGTGAATCCCATGGGGCCGGTGTATATTAGATGTGTTCATGGGGATGTTAAACCGTACCCTGTTGCTTCTATCAAGATACTGCTTCCTAATAGGGAACCCTGCCGGGTGTGGGTTGGGGTGGTGGACTCCCTTCCTGAAGATATGATCCTGGGAACAGACAATCCTGAATTTCTATCCCTATTCAAAGAACACCTCTCTGGTGCCCCCCCTGATAACATCCTTCCTGCCTATCTGACCCCCGAACCCTGGGTTATTGATCGTAGTTTCCGTTTTGCCCAGACAGAAGACAAGACCTTAACAAACGCATGGGAAGCCGCCCAGGGGGCAAGTGACCAACCCCCTTTTTCGTATCCACGCTTTGTGATAAAAAACCACCTATTGTACAGGCAAAGTCGAGAGGACGGAGTAGACCAATTACTGGTACCCCAGTCGTTTAGAGAGCAGGTCCTTTTTTTTGCTCATGCCCACCTGACGGCAGGACATGCAGGCAAAGAAAAAACCACAGACACCATAATCCGCTATTTCTTCTGGCCAGGCATACATAAAGAGGTGCAGGACTATTGCGCCAAATGCGAAGTATGTCAAAGACAAAACTCTCGCCGACCCACCATGGCCCCTTTGCAAAAGATGCCGATTATCGGTGTCCCTTTCGAAAGGGTCGGTATGGACCTTATAGGCCCTCTGCCGAAATCCAGTCGAGGACATCTATATGCCCTAGTCATAGTGGACTATGCCACCAGGTTCATCGAGGCCTTTCCTCTCAAAACCCCCACCACAGCCAACATAGCTGAAAAGTTCGTTGAATTGTTTTCAAGAGTGGGGTTTCCTCGGGAAGTGCTAACAGACCAGGGAACGCCATTCACGTCAAAGTTAATGAAGGAGGTATGCGCCTCCCTGGATATGAAACACCTGAAGACGTCGGTGTACCATCCCCAGACCGACGGTTTGGTGGAGAGGTATAACCAAACCCTAAAAACCACTCTGAAAAAAATGTTATCAGCTGAGGGCCCCTCATGGGACAGGCTACTACCCCTCGCCCTGTACGTCATTCGGGCACAAAAACAAAGCAGCCTAGGGTGCTCCTCCTTCGAGCTCCTGTATGGAAGAGTGCCACGGTCCTTGTTAGAGATAACCCGAGATATGTGGGAAAACGAGGAACTCGAGGAACAAAAGTCCCTGTTGGACTACACCTGTCACTTACGCTCCAAATTGGGTAAACTAAGAGAGTTAGCGTACTCCAACCTAGAAAGGAGCCAGAACAAACAAAAGGTATCCTACGACAAAGGGAAGAGGTTGAGGACCCTTACCAGAGGGAGATGGGCTTTGGTGCTTTTTCCCTCGGGAATGACCAAACAGAAACAGGGATGGCAGGGACCATTCCAGATAATCGACACCCTTGGTCTTACGACTTACCGACTACGAATGTCTCCCACGAAAACCCAGATTTTCCACATTAACATGCTCAAGGAATGGCTAGGACCCGTACCGGGGGAAGCACCCTTAGTGGCGAGGGCAGCTCCGGACCCTACATCCACTATAGAGCAGCTAGTAGTAAATCATGAGCTCAGCCCACGGGAAAAGGCGGAGTTAGCGGACACACTGAGACCCTTTTCCCGCTTATTCTCTGACCTACCCGGAAGGACTAATATAGCAGAACACCGCATAGACACCCTACCGGGTCAAGTGGTGAAACAAAAACCCTACCGAATTCCCGCTGCTCGCAAAGAAATGGTGCGCAAGGAGGTGCAAGACATGCTACGACTGGGGGTTATACGGCCTTCACAAAGTCCTTGGTCGTCCCCCATCGTGATGATCCCTAAGCCCGATGGGTCCAAACGCTTCTGTATGGACTTCCGCGCGCTTAACGCAGTGTCCCACTTTGATACTTACCCCATCCCAAGGGTGGACGACTTAATAGAAAAAATCGGGGACGCCAGTTACATCACCACTATAGACCTCACAAAGGGGTATTGGCAGGTGCCTCTTCGTGAAGAGGACCGAAAAAAGACGGCCTTTGTAACAGACGAAGGGGCCTACGAATTTACGGTTCTTCCCTTTGGGTTACATGGGGCGCCGGCCACTTTTCAACGATTAATGAATCTAGTACTGCAACCCTATACGTCCTTCAGCTCGGCGTATTTAGACGATATAGTGATTTACAGTAGGGACTGGAAGGAACATCTCACACACCTGACTACCATTCTGACGGCCTTGGAACAAGCGGGTCTGCATATCAATGCAAAGAAATCCCGCGCTGCCTTTAAGACAGTGAACTACCTAGGGTACGTCCTGGGTAACGGTGCCATCGCTCCCCAAAGCGAGAAGGTACGGGCAATCACAGCAGTGCCCTTTCCGTCCAACAAAAAAGAGATGCGGGCGTTTCTAGGTCTGGTAGGGTATTACCGTAGATTTATACCCCAATTTGCGATGACAGCAGCCCCCCTAACAGACCTCCTGAAAAACAATGCAAGGCCCCGCGACTTTAGACAGCCCCCTCCTGAGACGCTACAGGCTTTTCAGGCCCTGAAAACCATCATGACCACAGCCCCTCTGCTGGCTTCCCCTGAGCATACGAAACCCTTTCTCTTAGCAACGGACGCCTCCAATGTGGGAATAGGAGCCGTTCTGTCTCAAATCGGGAGTGATGGGGTGGAACATCCTGTCTTGTATGTGAGCAGGAAGTTGTTTCCTAGGGAGTGCAAGTATTCCACTATAGAGAGAGAGGCTTTGGCAATAAAGTGGGCCGTAGAAAAGTTGAGATATTATCTCGAGGGTAAACCATTCATCCTTCATACGGATCATGCGCCCCTGAGGTGGATACATCAGAACAGTAGTACTAATCCCCGGGTGCTGCGGTGGTTCCTGTCTCTCCAGACCTATGCCTTTACCGTGCATCACCGTAAGGGGAAGGACAATGGTAATGCGGACTTTCTGTCTAGGACCTTCCCTCTCCCCGAACGGGAGAAGCCAGGGGGGGAGGTGTGTGACGGGGCAGGGGAGCAAGACCCTCAGACTACGGATGATTGGTGGGTGGCCACACCCCTTTTACCTTGCTCCTTGTCCCCACAGCAGCCAGCGGCAGTATGGACAGAAGAGGATACATCGGTTTGGTTTCCAGAATGCCAGGACGACGGCTCCTTTAAGATCCTCGACTCCGGGGCCGAGGCCCCGCCCACTGAGTACGCCAGGGCGTCAAAAACAGGCACACCTGAAACGGAGATGGAGGGCGTGGTGAGCAGAGCAGAGAACCGGGAGGAAGCCGCAGAACAGGAGAGGAGAGCCGAGATCCCTGATATCGACAAGCCAGGAGGCCAACGTTCCCACGAGCCGCCCTGCCACGTTCCCGTGGGAGGAGCGTGGCTACAAGAGGTACGGGGCCGGGTAGCGGGCTGGGTCGGGAGGAGGAAACACCAGTGACCGATCCCCTGTCTCACCTAGCCGCATAGACTCCCCCCGTAAAGTCGATGCACGAGCACTTCCCCACAGCCCTGGGTAGACTAAAGTGCACGTTCTGTTCATCCCTCACTCCCTGACCCCTTTTACTAGTTTACGCAGTATATGTGTCCTGACACACGTTTCCTTTTATTGCCGGTACCGGAGCGGAACCCAAAAGACCACGCCCGGAGCAAGACCGCATCCCAGGACAACTGTTCTCCCCGAGGACCCCATGAAGAAGACTTCTGTGTTTTGATTACTCGTTTACTTTGGTTTATATGAAGAAGACGTACATACCAATAAAGCCTTCTCTCAACCCTTTATTGAAGGCACCTGTCTTTCTATTTGAACCGCTTACCAGTGTAGAGTCCCCAGTACCGAGGGAACAACCCCACGTCCCGGCCCAAGCGGGACAGGCCTTCATTCACATTTCTTCACACCCTTCAAAAAGACTCATAATGCTGGCCTAACGCAAAGCTCATTTTGTACCACTTAGGGTGTTTCTTATACAGTAATTATTATTCTCCTTATTGCAGGAGGAAAAAATAACCTCCAACAGCAGGACCGATTACTGCAGCCTATGTTCACAATGTCCGTCGTTCCATGCAACGCAGATATAATCAACCTACTCATGAAACGGGCCGTGCATTTGAGGACTCCACTGACTTTCAGGAAATGGCCTGAGTTCCTCAATACACCACAGGGACGTTGCTATGACTGGCATTGACGACATTTGCTCTTACATGGTCAGATATGCCGGGCAATGCACTTAAGAAGAATTTGGTATTAAGTGAATGTGAGTATTTATAAATGTTCACAGTCTGCTACTGTTGAACAATTTAGAAGTGCTTTCTGTATGTGTAACAATTTCTGAGCTGAACTGAACCCAGTGTTTATTAGCCAAATGTACTTCACATCTAGAATACTCAGCAGATCTGGGCAGAAGTGTTCTGAATGTGGTGTGGGCAGGCATTACCTATTAACAAGCCCAGAGTCTAGTTATTTCACTCCAAATAAGACTCTAAACTATGCATCTGGATCAGACCTTCAAACTGCAAAGGCCATACCCCTCCATTAGCCTTTTTAGGTCTCGTGACGATTACCGCGCGAAAGCGCTGTCTCGCCAGGGACCTATAGTCACCGGCTCAGCGTCCCAGGAGACAGGAGATGGCCACGCACCTCTTCAAGAATCGGAGCGGAGCGGGCCGCGCGCCCGTGTGCACATCTCCTGTCTCCTGGGAAGCTCCAACACACGCAGCCACACCTCCCCCTGCTTGCGCACACGCATGTGCGCACACACACGAGCGCACATACACGCACGTACACCTACAGAGAACCCCCCCACACACACATACACACACACACATACACGTGTTACCATCCTTGTGGGGACTATGTGTTTCCACCAGCCTTGTGGGGACTAACCCTTCCCAATGTTTAAAAAATATACCAATAACAGAAAAATGTTTAAAAAAAATTCATAATACAGGATCCTGCTTCAATTTTACAAATATGTTGTTATTTAGTCACGCGCACAGAACCATCATTGTGGGGACTTGGACATGTGTTACCATCCTTGTGGGGACCTACTCAATAATTCTCATTTGTGATTGAATACACTCATTATCTAATAGATGAATGCTATTTTTCAGTGCCATAAATACATAACATGATACTTTAGTCAACTTTGAATAGGTCACTATGTCCTAGGTGCACCTAGAACAGGGATTTGTCTAATAATGCATTTTACAGTAGAACATTATCATATATATAAAGTGCATGGACAGGGATTCACGGATGTTTAGCCTATTACTGAGTGCACACAAACATTAAGGAATATGAAAACACATAGTTAAATTAATTTAGAGGCTTAAGATCCTGCAATGGGGTCAGATGGCAAAACCAAGTTGCCATCTGACCACCTAGTTGTTTTTCATCAACCTCACCAATTGGCACCATCTTCGTATGACTGTGCATTAATTGTCCCCAAAGAGATGGCATGATATTATAATAATATTCTAGAGCTGACAGAGTAAGTGTGTGATGATGATAATTTTCAAGCCCCCACAGAGATATTGCATGATTAGATTGATGCCCAAGTCCCCACAGATATTGTGGTTTTGGTGTACGATGATAGTCATGCTGCAGTTCATGCAGAAATAACACTATTACAGTAATGCACAGGTCAGACAGAGATAGTTTGTGATTATAGGAATGCCCAGGTCTCCACAGAGATAGTGTGGTATTATAGCCATGTTCAAGTCCCCACAGAGATAGTGTGTGATCATATTCACGTTCAAGTCCCCACAGAGATAGTGTGTGATCATAGTAATGTTCAAGTCCCCACAGAGATAGTGTGTGATCATATTCACGTTCAAGTCCCCACAGAGATAGTGTGTGATCATAGTAATGTTCAAGTCCCCACAGAGATAGTGTGTGATCATAGTAATGTTCAAGTCCCCACAGAGATAGTGTGTGATCATAGTAATGTTCAAGTCCCCACAGAGATAGTGTGTGATCATAGAAATGTTCAAGTCCCCACAGAGATAGTGTGTGATCATAGTCATGTTCCAGTCCCCACTGAGATAGTGTGTTACTATAGGAATGCCCGGACCCCCACAGAGATAGTGTGTGATTATAACCATATTAAAGTCCCACATAGAGAGTATTATGATAGTGCTGTTCAAATCCCTGTAGAGAAAGTGTACGATGAGTCATTCTGACATTCATTCAGCATTGGTATAGCGCTTAATTATAGTCACTCTCAAGACCCCGTTGACAAAATGTGTGATTATATTCATGTTCAAGTCCCCTCAGAGATAGTGTGTGATTATTGTTATGTTACATCTCCGCAGAGATAATATGTTATTACAGTCATGTTCAAGGCCCCACATAGAGAGTGTTATAACAATTATGCTGAGGTTCTTGCTGTTATAACAGTCATGCCGAGGCTCCTGCAGAGGTAGTATGTGATTATAATGATGCCTAGGTGCCTGCTCAGGTAGTGTGTAGTTACAGTCATGTTCAAGTGATGTTGAGATATGTTGTGATTATAATGAAGCTTAAGTCCCCAAAGCGATAGTGCATGATTACAGGGATGCCCACTAAGATGGTGATTATTGACCTATAGAGAAAGTGTGTGATGCATGTAAAGTTCCAGTCCCTCTAAAGACAGTCTGTTATGATATACATGTTGATGTCCCTGAAGAGATAGTATGTGATGACAGTCATATTCAAGTCCCACAAAGTTAAAGTATATTGAACCCACGTCCCCTAAGAGATAGAGTGTAATTATAGACATGCCAGGTACCCACAGAGAAATGTGTGATGAAATTCATGTTCAATTACTCAAAGTTAGTGTTTGATTGATTATATTGATGCCCAGGTCCCCACAGGTATAGTGTGTGATTATTGGGATGCCCAGGTCCCCACAGAGATAGTGTGTGATTATAAGGAGGCCCAGGTCCCCACAGAGATAGTGTGTGATTATAGGGATGCCCAGGTCCCCACAGAGATAGTGTGTGATTATAAGGAGGCCCAGGTCCCCACAGAGATAGTGTGTGATTATAATGATGTCCAGGTCCCCACAGAGATAGTGTGTGATTATAAGGAGGCCCAGGTCCCCACAGAGATAGTGTGTGATTATAGGGATGCCCAGGTCCTCACAGAGATAGTGTGTGACTACAGGGAAACCGGGTCCCCACAGAGATAGTGTGTGTTTATAGGGATGGCAGGTCCCCACAGAGATAGTGTGTAATTATAGAGATGTCAAGGTCCTCGCAGAGATAGTGTGTGACTACAGGGAAACCGGGTCCCCACAGATATAGTGTGTGTTTATAGGGATGGCAGGTCCCCACAGAGATAGTGTCTGTTTATGGGGATGGCAGGTCCCCATAGAAATACTGTGTGTTTATAGGGATGGCAGATCCCCATAAAGATATGTGTGATGATAGTTATGTTCAATTACTCAAAGATAGCGTTTGATTGGTTATATTGATGCCCAGGTCCCCACAGAGATAGTGTGTGTTTATGGGGATGGCAGGTTCCCACAGAGATAGTGTGTGAATATAGGGGTGCTAGGTCCCCACAGAGATAGTCTATAATTATAGAGATATCAAGCTCCCCACAGTGATAGTGTGTAATTATAGAAATATCCAGGTTGGTGTGTGATTATAGCGTTACCACAGTCCCCGCAGAAATAGTGTGCGATGACAGTCTTGTTCAATTCCCCACAAAGGTAGTGTTTGATAGATATCCATGACCCCACTGAGATAGTGTGTGATTATAGACTTGTTCAAGTCCCCACAGGGATAGTATGTCTCCACAGTGATGTCTGTGATTATAGGTTTTATGAAGACTTAAACAGATAGTCTTAGTCTGGTGGTTTAGCAAACTAATGTAGCCACTTCAACAGTGGCAGCTGCTCCGCTAAGGTGGAGGAGCGTTGCCCCACTGCTTTAAAGCAGGGCAATGGAGAAAAGGAAATGATAATAATGGACTGTATTATCATTTTATTTTTAGTATTCCAGTTGTTTGACATGGTAATTCTGGTTGACTAGGGTATGCAGGTATGGTAGGGCAGAACCCATCAGTCTAGTAAGGGTAAGATAGTAACACATCAAAGACAACCCCTTGCAAAGCAGTCAGGCTTATACCAGAGGCAATGTCTAAAGCGTTTGCACAACGCACTCACACAACAGTGACACTTTAGGCACACCACAAAAAGCGACTCCACACAAGGTTACATAAAAATATCTTTAGTATTATTTAATTAAAAAAAAGTTAGACCACAATCACATAAATCACTGGGCCACTAGGCACTTTGTCATGCTGAATTTTCAAGCCTGCAAGGACTCCCATTGCGGACCTGCCAGCTACACTGCCAGAATTCTAAACAAGGGCATTTTCCCTGTCGATTCACATGAACTTAATCTTGGAACTCCCATTGAATACAATTCTATTTCGAATTTCGGGCTGAATTCTTTTCAGCAACCCCCCCCCCCCCCCCCCCCCCCCCCCGGTGGGGACAACTGTGAATGTTAACCCTTTAGGCAACTATTCTTTGTCCTGAGGCTGAACCGACATTGTTTAAGGTTCGAAACGTCGTCGACCTAAATACACTAAATGCATAGTTGATACTAATTTTTCATGCATATGTGTATGTTTTGGATTATCTGCCTTATGATTTACAATATCCAGATGACCTGTTATTGCCTACTACTTCCCCTTGTGTTTGTGTCCCCTTAGTGTGTTAGTCGGACATCGGCTGGTGTCCCGCTTCCATCACACTCTGTGGTTTATTGTTTTGTTATCATTCCTATCAAGATAATAAATTGTCCGGAAGGACACTGTCTTAAAAATATAGTTCCATTTGGTCTATATTTATTCTCCTTTATTTTTTCCTTGTCTAAGGACCACTGTCTTCATAAATAATCACATAAAGTCATACACCACTTTTGCCAATTGGATAATTATCATAATTAACAATGTGGTGAACTTTAGTAAATACTTACACCACACTGAAAACATAAGGCCTAGCATTACAGTTAGTGCAATCAAGACAATAACGATTAGTTGAACATGTTTCCGCTTGAGCCGGTGTCACCAGTCTGACAGGACAATCTTTTAAGATAGTTGCTTCCAGCTTCTACATCCCCCTGCCTCCTTCTACATGAAAATGCTCCACTGGTTCCCGTAGAAACAGAGAAAATGCCAGGAATTACAGACACGCCCTACGGGGCAAGAAAACGCCAAAAGATCTTCTTCCTGCACGACGGGGAGAGAACACAGTCTATGGGTGCTTGTGCTCACCAGCGTGATAGGGCCACTGGCCTGCACTCTCTGCAGGGAAACACTTCCGGTTTCCATGGAAGCAGGGGAATGACGGAAGTACAGGGGTGATTTGCGGGGTAAGGAAACACCAAAGGATCTTACTCCTGGAGATCAGCCCAGTGGGAGGTCTGTTTCTTGGTGCGAGCACACTATCCCTGGGTGCTCGCACTATCTAGCGTGATGGGTCCACCTGCCCCCACTATTCACAACAACGGGGCCAGACGCCAAATGGAGCCAAATGCCTCCGGTACAGCTCCGTAGTGTGGCATGGGTACGAATCTATTCATGTTTCGATGTAAGCGGCCTGGTGCAGCTGGGAGGCTCTTGCTTTCCTTAGCAATGCCCACACCCAGGGGCTCACGTGGCATGACCACAAGGTGACCCACTGACTGCACCATCGTAGTAGCCAGTGCAGAGTGAATGCACCACCACAGAAGGTGGTGCACAGTCAATGCACACCTCAAGGGCAGTCCATGGGAGGGGATTACAGGAATCCCACAGATATATCAGGCATCCATCTGGAGGTGGTTGTATTAACATACTATACAGTATAATTTGGGAAATCCCTGCACCCTCTTAGAACAGAGAAGAGTGAAGGTAAATACATGAGCTGTGGTTTCTAGCTGCAGCTCTGTATTTCACTTATGCACTCTTTTTGCAAATGTACTACTAAATATTGAACATAGAAATATCATGATACAAGAGTACCATGGACAACATATTGAGGACCAAAATATCATTAAGGTACTTGCACATAGAGTAAGTATAGATTTACTATTCTATCTCAACATCTAAATGAAATGTCAATAAAGCAGGATATAATGTGACTCAGTTACAAGTACAGGTTTGTGAAGTGGTAACACCATCATTGGGGCAGGGGGGGTTATCATTATACACTATTACGAATAAACGGTTGGTAGATACAAAAATTGCAAACAGAAGTTCAGTGGATTTATATGCTTTGAGCATATTAGATTTCAGGATAATTCTATAAATATTTCAATAAGCAGGTATATTGAAATAATTGATCATCACAAAAGTGTGAAATGTTATATCAGTTTCTTATGTTTGACATTACACTAATTTTGAAGTTAAATGAGAAATAGAATTCCATTCATTTTTTTTCATTATCTGCACAACATTTCTTTTCTCCTGAAATGTTCTTGTTTCTCTAGACAATACCATATGAAATACATAGTAGCTGATCTTAAGAGTAGGGTAAAAAGACCACAAGTTAGAGTCCAACAAAAGACTGTCTTCCAGTCGAATGGTTTTGCAAACCAGAAGAGAAAATGTTTCTTAGTGGTGAAACCAGACACTACGTGTACACAACCACGATTTTCAGCGGGTATTAGATGTGGTGTAGGTATTAGCATTCAATGATGCCTTGTTTAATAGACACAAGCATGATTAATGTTTATTTAGATTATTATTTGATTACAGTGGTTATGAATTTTCTTGTTTCATTCTGTTGTAGAATTGAAGTGTTATCTTCTGATAAAGGGACAGGTTATATCCTTAAATCATGCCAAGAATAGTGAAAGAACTGTTAAAGTCACTGAATAACCAAATTAAAAAATTAAAATGAAAGTTCAAACATCTGATTCATAAAACAAATAAAGTTATTATCCCGAAAGGCATGCCACAGATATTTGGAACAGGGAGCCAATGAATTACATTAATCTTCCTTGGGTATGTGGTTGACAGCTGTAAATTTGAGCCTCCTGTCAGTGTACCAGAAGAAACCACATGCCGAATGTGGTACCTGCAATCAGGTTAACTCAAGGATAGAGCTTAGTGTGCAATTGTTGGGAAATCCGGAGAGCTCTACTTTGATATGAATGCAGGTTCAGTATGTGATCATGATGCACATTAGAAAACTTTCAAATTGGTGAGACCAAAGCTACACCTTAGTATGCCCTGTGGTCCATGTACATCATGCTTAAAATTTGAGCAATCTTAGAAATGACAATTGCCTCTGAACACCATTTCTGTGCTAACTCAGATTACACATGGTGAATAATACACTGATTGTACTACAATATATACGCTAAAAGACAACTCTAGTAGGAACATAAGTCAGGGTGTCATTTGGCATGACTGCTTTGTGATCTCAACTGTCACTTTACAAACTCAGCCTTGAAGTCAGATGACTGTTTCATAGTTTGCCATGGAGGAAATAAACCTGATACTCCACTCATACCACTACAATCTGCATTCTCAATCTCTTACTCCACACATTAAACAGATTAAGGGATATTTTAAGGAGGCCATTCAAGTTCTGGGTGAGAACAATACCTAAAGATCAAAATAATTGCTATAATACATATCAATATATAGAGAGACCTGGACTTTTGAAATTATATACAAAAAACCTTTTCAGTCATAATCCCAGTCCATAGATGCACAGATACTGTGTTGTTCATGAAACCTGACACTAACTCAATAAACTTTTCAGCATTTTGACCATTGCCTATAATGAATGTGGACTACAAGATTTTGTGAAAAGAGTTAGCCACAAGAATCCAAAAGACTCTAAGCTGATGGGTTACCATGGCCAGAAAAAGTCTGTTCCAGGGCAGAATATGATAGTTAATTTGAGAGGCCTAGTTCTCATCATTTCAGAGATGGTGGATTTTGAAATGCTTCCACTGGTCATCTCATTGGACACTGAAAAAAACCTGGAAACTGAAAATATGTGCTACAAGATGAGAATAGTTTTCTCCCTGGTTTGTGTGATCCTCTATATTTTTCAAAAGATTTGGCAGGTCTGGCTGCCATAGGAGGGTAAGTTCTTGTTTCTCTTAGCCATTGCTTTGTTTAAAATGTAACTCATCACCAAGGATGGTCTATAGGCCAACATTAGAAGGAAAGGAGAATGAAACAGCCAGGAGTGGAGCACATGGTTAGTCACCACATCCCATTCAGCTTGGGCCTTAGTCTGGAAATCCTGTGAAGTAGTCATGCTGCTTAATTTAAAGAGAGAATGAAGACTTGGCTGCTTGAACAAGGAACTGTATTATGCCTGTCAGCAGAAGGTTAACTGATCTAAGGGGAGAGAATCAGGTTCCACCTATCTGGTAATACATGTGTGGGTGGATGCCTGTATGGATGGACATTTTGTCCAAGAACCCTGAGGTAATCCCTGATCCTCTGCCCAAGAGAAGCAAGAAAGAGTTCCTGGCGAAGGGGCAGCTCGGTCACCTTCACAAGTTTAGAAGGCTGAGAGTACTTCATCTCCAACTCCCCTGTACTTGTGAGGCCCCTGAACCTACTTGCTTTGGCAATGCCTGTATGAGATCCAGATGATTGATCTTAATCCCCCAGACTGTAGGTCCTTATGGCTGGAGGGTGTTGCCAAGAGGCGCTTAAACGGCGGCCAGGGCTCCCGCAGTGCGGAACGCATGTGGGGTTGCCTGGGCCGCGCCCGGGCAAAGCCCGGGCTAAGGGCGGACCCATCTGCGCCCGTCAGAGCCTGAAAGAGGCTGGACTGGGCCACTCATTTGAGAGGTACCAACTAATAAACGGTGCTGAGGTGAGTGTTGAAACATCAAAATATGAGAAAACGTACTACTACAACATGGTCTCGCATTCCCTACTTCCATAGACAGCATGCTAGAAAGAGCAGTTAATATTGTAGCAACAGAGATTGAGTTAACCAAGAGGCAACTGTCCCTGGGGTTGGCTGTACCACGGACTACTCCTTCAGCAGGGGAGGAACAGGAAGATTGTACTGGCCTCCCCCTGTCACCAAATGTAATTTTTAATATCACTAGTTATTCGCCAACCTATGAAGGTGGCTGTATCACAGAAAACTATCAGGGCAATCAGAACAATGGAGTCTCTGAGGATCATTTAGCTGCGGCCCAAATTGATGATATCGTACCAAATAAGGATGTCTTCCCAAATCCAACAATCACAGGGGTGAAAAGGAAAAGAAAATTAGCTAAACCAACTAGCTCTAAGAGGAAACAACCCCCTTGCCTAAAACAGCAACGTACTGCCCTGAGTTCATGGATTCAAAATACGGTGACCATCACGACCTCTGCAAATGCGTCACTGCGGATCCCAAGGTCGACCTAACTTTCACAGAACGACCAAATCATTCCATCCACAAGCAAACTGAGTCTATAGCATCCCCTACAACTCGTTTCAGACCTGATGACATCTCAATTGATACAATAGCGGACATGGTATTTGAGCGCCTTAGTGTACTTGTGGATAAGAACTTTACTACATTTTGGAAACGTCTAGAACGTTTGGAGCCGCTTATAAATAAATCAAACACACATACTAGCACTCTCAAATCAACAAGTGCCGCATGGGGGTTCAGAAGTTACAGCCCTCTAGTACAGAGAATCTGATACCACAACGGCAAATCCCGATTACTATACCCCTCCCCTTAAGAGTGTTTGTGCAACTTGTAGTAAAGCAAAGGAAAGGCCTCCACCTAATTCCATCTCTAGTCAGAAAACGTTATTACCCACGAGGTGAACTAATAGCACTAATACCCATGCTCATTTAGCAAATCATGTTGCCCCTGATAATCCGCACTGTAAGGATGACTTCGGTAGGAGTGTAATTCACTCCATTTTCAGTGCATTTATACGAAACGCGGCGGGCTGTCCGCGGTCTCCGGGTTTGCACGCGTCGGAGGAGAATAAACAACACGAAAGAATTGAAATATTTGGAGGAAGGGAAGGTGTGCCCGAAGTCATCCTTACAGTGCAGTTTGAACATTTTTTCAGCCCACCGACCCGGAGCACCCATCATGAAAACAGTGATAAAATGCGATAAAGGACAAATAACGGCACAAGAGGGACAAGGGTTATATAATTTGTTCATAACAGTTTTGTATAAGATTCACGTATAATGTAGGATACATAGAGGACGATACATGTTTTAATGTTGATAACACAGCGAGAATACGTAAACATCTAGAACATATAATAATGTTTCGTATACCTAGGCAAATGATCAACGTGAATTTAACAACTGCGGGAGGGCGGGGCAATAATAATGAGTACGGAACGTAATTTTTAAGATCAGAGTGGGAGTTTACCAATAATGGACTGTGAGGAGCGAGGTTAACATACACTGTGCATTGTGGAAGTTGTAGGCGGTGATGTAATGAGAGGGGTTTAACGTTGGCGCGTGAAGGCTAAGATCTACTAATTGTGCACAGGTGTACCGGAAGGGTGGAGACAATGTGTGGTTTAAAATAGTTGGGTTCGCAGTGTGAAAAACAGGAGTTTACTCTGGTTTGTTGTGGAAGCAGATGGAGGAATGAGCACATAGACATTTTTTGAACAGGTACGCACAAGTTAGTATGGTAAAGGAATGGGGGGATCGTATATTTGAAAGCACATCGTTGCAGGGAAGGTGATACACAGTGGAGGAATTTTTTGATGGGTGATGTTAGCACAAATGTTTAAATGTTTGAAAGGAAGGTCTCAGGGAAATTGGGGGGAGACTGTATCGTTATGAAGGAAGAAAAGCAGGGAGGTGAACAGAGGCACTCATGGTAAAATGTAGCGTCACATTATGTTTTTTAGCGGGAAAACGTTGATTTAGGACACAGTTATGTCTTGTTATATGTACTTGATGTTAAGCGTGGTTTAGTCAAACACAGTCTAAACAATGTATTTTGCATTTTAGATAACCCCTGACGAAGGGCCAAATACACGGCCCGAAATGCATTGGGATAATGAGTTTTATGGATATGGACAAAACTTACTTAAGCCTTCGTGGCGCAGAATAAGGCTTGGATGAGCATTTCTGCCCCATTTAGAGTTGAGCGAATACGTAAGCGGTCCCTCTTGTGACATGTGTAAAAATGAAAATCCAAAAACATGAAGAATGTAATATCTTGTGGATAATTGAGGATTAATGAATTAAAGAAGAATAGTACAAAAGGATTGATGTGTCGGCATATTTTGTGATGCCATGAACATTTAAGCTGTGCACCCGGTAGGAGTGTAATTCACTCCATTTTCAGTGCCCCTGATAATCCCACATATCCAGCCCTCTCATGGAGTAACATTCTGAGCGACACCACCATCCTTGAAAACCATGACACTGGGCTGCCTGACAAGACTAGCATAGATGTCTTTAATTTACCACCGGTGGCATGTCCCTACGTCCTAGTCCTAGCAGGCATCCCCCCATTAAGAAAGAAAAAAACAGACTGAGACCTGGGACCAACTGCAGAACAAAAGCGTTGATTGGCTTGTCAAATATAAAGGGTTCAAAGTGCCAAACATTAGTGACATCATAATGGTGCTCAGGGTAGGATGGGTCAGCCCCTCACAAAAGAATATTGAGGGAGACTGTGTTGTCATTAATTTTCGACATCCATCAGTGGTAAGATCTATTTTGATGACACAGGAATTTAATATTATTTCCCCAACTCGAATTTGGTCACTGCCCCTAGGCTTTTTCTACAAACCAACCCTGGGGTCAACTATTTTTGCCATGCCTCCACACACTATGCATAATAGATTCTCTGCCCTGTCCGGCTTAGACAGCGAGGATTGACTGTCGCCTATCTGAACAGTAGCGGAACCCTCCCCCATTAGATATTTTCCAGATTCCCTGGACATTGCTACCCCAAAAACACATCATCTAAACTTACAAGTGCTAAGCTCGAATGTTGCTGGCCCGGCTTCCAAGCTAAGCTCTACAGATTGGGTTAACATAGTCCAAAAACATGATATTCTCATGTTCCAAGAAACCTGGGCCACAAGGGATTTATTTCTAGAAGGTTTTGCATGTTTTATCAATATTGTACCTACCCCTAAAGTAGGCCGTCCATCTGGCGGACTCTCCATTTGGGTAAGTATTTCATCAGGTGGTAGCGTCAAGTCTCTTGTTACAAACAATGATCATTTTCAAGCCTTGATCTACACACGGGGGCTTCAATATGTTTTATTAATTTTTATAATAATGATTTTTTAACCTTACCAAATATGAATTCCATCAATCTGTTCGATTTTATTAGTGATTTACAAAGTCAAAAGGCGTCCCATAACCTAGTTGGAATCTGCCTTGGCGACGACTTTAACGTCAGGATCTCAAGGGAAAATGAAATAGCTACCGTATCCTTGGTTCGCAAGTTCCCATGCAAAAGGGGGATGGAACTCATTTGTCCAATAACTTACTTAACGTGATGGAAATTGCGGCTGTATGTCAAACTGATAATTGTTTATTACCAACATACAGGGATTGCGGCTGTGCCTCAACTATTGATTATGTTTTTATATCTGCTTCATTAGAAGATTTTTTATTAAAGGCAGAGGTTTTACCTACAGTGCAGGGCAATCGCAATCTAACTATAATTAGATTTGTTCCCGGACCGAGTCCAGCTAAAGAGCCTGGGGCAAGCGACTTAGTGGCCTTGACTGAGTGATTTGGAAAGGTATCAATAACAAAAATGTTTTCCAAAATGATTAAAGCCCACCCATCCCTCATCGATATCGGTCTGTCATTTAGTGACCCCAACCCAGAGGAAGTTAATGCATTTAGCTGTTTGTGTGCTGGCATTAAACAACTGATTTCCAGGCCTGTGTCAGACATCAGCCGGAACCCAAGATGGTTTAACAGTACTTGCTTGCGAGCAAATAGAGAACTCCGAGTAGCACTCGCAGCAACACCAAGGGACGCATCTCTTGTTAAATCTTTGAGGTCCCACTATAAACAAGTGGCAAGACAACGAAAAGATGAGACCTTAAAAGAACACTGGAACAATCTTGCCTGTGCCGCTAGTCTTAATAATGGAAATTGTTTTGGGGCAGCAGTTAAAGTTATGTGATCTATGGGCCTTATCCTCACCTCTTTAAGTTGCAATATACCCAGTGAAGCCTGGGAAGCTCATTTTTCCAAGATTTACACAGCCCCACCCCAGAATGAGGATTTTTTAAATAACCATACTGACACTTGGATTCTTACATCCATGTTAGAAGTTGAGAATGCCATCCACCAAAGCCTTGGTAATAAGGCCCCTGGCCCTGATGGGCTCTTCATCAACTTATTAAACATAAACCTGAATTCTGGGCACCTCTTTTACTTAATGTTTTTTAATAATTTAACAAGTACTTTTATTCTGAGCACTTGGTCTACCAGCATCATTGTGCCTATTTTTAAAAAAGGAGACAGATCCAACCCTGGCTGCTACAGCCCGATCTCCCTGATTGATAATACATTAAAGATTCTTGAGAGGATCCAGTTTAATAAAATTAGGTCCTGGGCTAAGAGGGAACACATTTTAAATAAGTGTCTGCTAGGTTTTAGAAGCAAATTGGGAACAGTGGAACAGTGCCTTAACTTAAACCTGATTGTGGTCAAATACACGATAGCCCGGAAGTCGCCCATCTACGTGGCTTTTATGGACCTTACCTCAGCCTTCAACTTTGTTAACAGGTAACGCTTAAGATCGGTTATTTTAAATTATAGGCTGGATGAGGCCCTAGTCCACTTTGTACCTGAATGCACAGGTAAGGATCAGCTACAATGGGGAGGTTTCGAGGAACATCAACATTGGCAGAGGGGTCAGGCAAGGGTGCGTACTGGCCCCGCTCCTATTTATCCTCTATATCATGGGTACTCACAAACTTTCTCTCGGGGGTCAAATTTACAGTGTGGTTTGTGGCCGAGGGCCGCACTGGTGGGGGCGGGGTCAGAGGGGGGGGCGGAGCTAAAGCAAAAATAATTGTGACCATGAGGTTGAGCACAGGTCCCTGCAGCAGATGCCTTCGTCCACTGAGCCGCCAGACCCGGCATACACACATCTCTCTCTCTCTCTCTCTCTCTCTGTCTCTCCCTCTCTCTGTCTCTCCCTCCCTCTGTCTCCCTCCCTCTGTCTCCCTCCCTCTGTCTCCCTCCCTCTCCCTCCCTCTGTCTCCCTCCCTCTGTCTCCCTCCCTCTGTCTCCCTCCCTCTGTATCCTTCTCTGTCTCCCTCCCTCTGTATCTCCCTCCCTCTGTCTCCCTCCCTCTGTATCCTTCTCTCTCTCCCTCCCTCTCTGTCTCCCTCCCTCTCTGTCTCCCTCCCTCTCTGTCTCCCTCCCTCTCTGTCTCCCTCCCTCTCTGTCTCCCTCCCTCTCTGTCTCCCACCCTCTGTCTCCCTCCCTGTCTGTCTCCCTCCCTCGGTCTCCCTCTCCCTCTCCCTCTCCCTCTCTCTCTCCCTCCCTCCATCCATCCATCTGTCTCCCTCCCTCTGTCTGTCTCCCTCCCTCTGTCTCCATCCCTCTGTCTCCCTCCCTCTGTCTCCCTCCCTCTGTCTCCCTCCCTCTATATCCCTCCCTCTGTATCCTTCTCTGTCTCCCTCCCTCTCTGTCTCCCTCCCTCTGTCTCCCTCCCTCTGTATCCTTCTCTCTCTCCCTCCCTCTCTGTCTCCCTCCCTCTCTCTCCCTCCCTCTGTATCCTTCTCTCTCTCCCTCCCTCTCTGTCTCCCTCCCTCTGTCTCCCTCCCTCTGTATCCTTCTCTCTCTCCCTCCCTCTCTGTCTCCCTCCCTCTCTGTCTCCCTCCCTCTCTGTCTCCCACCCTCTGTCTCCCACCCTCTCTGTCTCCCACCCTCTGTCTCCCTCCCTGTCTGTCTCCCTCCCTCGGTCTCCCTCTCCCTCTCCCTCTCTCCCTCCCTCCCTCCATCCATCCATCTGTCTCCCTCCCTCTGTCTGTCTCCCTCTGTCTGTCTCCCTCTGTCTGTCTCCCTCTGTCTGTCTCCCTTTGTCGCCCTCCCTCTGTCGCCCCTCTCTCCCTCTGTCTCTCTCCCTCTGTCGCCCCTCTCTCCCTCTGTCTCTCTCCCTCTGTCTCTCTCCCTCTGTCTCCCTCCCTCTGTCTCCCTCCCTCTGTCTCCCTCCTTCGGCCTCCCTCCCTCTCTGTCTCCCTCCCTCTCTGTCTCCCTCCCTCTCTGTCTCCCTCCCTCTCTGTCTCCCTCCCTCTCTGTCTCCCTCCCTCTCTGTCTCCCTCCCTCTCTGTCTCCCTCCCTCTCTGTCTCCTTCCCTCTCTGTCTCCTTCTCTCTCTGTCTCCTTCTCTCTCTGTCTCCTTCTCTTTCTGTCTCCTTCTCTCTCTGTCTCCTTCTCTCTCCCTCGGTCTCCCTCTGTTTCCCTCTGTCTCCTTCTGTCTCCTTCTGTCTCCCTCTGTCTCCCTCCCTCTCTGCCTCCCTCTCTGCCTCCCTCTCTCTGTCTCCATTCCTCTCCCTCCCTCTGTCTCCCTTCCTTCCTCTGTCACCTTCCCTCCTTCTGTCACCCTCTGTCTCACTCCCTCTCCCTCTGTCTCCCCCTGACTGCCTTCTCTGTCTCCCTCTATTCTCCCCCCCTCCCTCCATCTGTCTCCTGCCTCCTTCCCTCTTCCTCCCTCCCTTTTCCTTCCTCCCTTTCCCTCGGTTGCCTCACCCCGCTGTGTGTGTTAGTCTGGGCTGAGACAGCTTCCAGGGCACACACACATCCGGCACCGGAGTACTTCACAGGTCTTTAAAGAAGACGACTTACATGCTAATGAGGCTTTGTTGTATTTCACCTCTTAGCGCCCCTGCATCTCCACTCTGACAATCACTGGAATCCCCCGGCCTCTACAGAGCAGAGTCTCTCAGAGTCCGGGCTGCTGGAACAGGCAGTGTTTGCTAACACAATTTTTTTTTTTTTTAAACACAGGTATGATGTCTGCAAGGTCCGCGGGCCGCCAAGGAAGGCTTGCCGGGCCGCTGGCAGCCCGCGGGCCATACTATGAGTACCCATGCTCTATATTAATGAATTACATGATGTATTGTCAGAACTTACTAATGATGTCCCGAGATTCAATGGTAATGCACTTCCCGCCCTACTATACACGGACGATGCAGTCCTAATGAGATGCACACCGAACGCACTATACACTTTAGTTAGGGTTTTTTATTTTTTATGGCTGATTTAGACCTTTGCACTAACTTAAAAAAATCTTTTATTATGATTTGTGGCCCAAAAAAGCACCTTATTAATTCAATAACCTCAGGCCCTGAACATCTATTACACACATGCACTTTCCCATATTTGGGCTTAGTTTTCTCTGGCAATGTTTCTTGGCTCATGCTGCCCATAGTAGAAGGAAATTCTTGAAAGCCACAAATTCGTTTTTGAGCCCCCCGCAACACAAACAAACCGAAGTAATAAAAATATAAAACACAGTGCTTTCCCACTGCCACTACGGTGCAGAAGTTTGGGGTTTTATAAACTGCAGTGGAATCCAGGGAGAGGAAAATAGATTCTGCCGGAAACTTCTAGGGGCCCCAATTTCCTCCTCACATTTTGTATGTCATAAGGAACAAATCTGTATTATATAGAAGACTATATCAGGTCCTGCCCTGCCATATTTTGGCTAAAGGTTTGGCAATATCCAGCAGCAACCTTGACGAGGGATATAATAGCAGACTGTCTTAAATGCGACAGGGGAGGGAGCATACCCTGGCTCGCTGCTGTTAGAAAAAGCCTGAGGAGCGTGAACCTAGAACATATCTTCCTAAATCCAACTGATCTAGAAGGAATGTCAAAGAAGATGGCCGGCAAATGAGAGCCTCCGAAATGAGCTCCCGGTTTGGGGGTTACCAATTGGTAGTTATCCCCGCAAAAAACACCTCTCCGGCCCCCCACCCGCCTGCCTCCTGGACCAGACGGCAGACCCCTCAGAACCAGACCACTGAAATGGATCTCAGCAGTGAACTTACCCGCATCGACGACCGCTGCTGCTCTGAACGGTGCCTATGCTGCCAGGACCCCGGCGCGGCTTGCTCACTGGCTGATCTGATGCAGGAAGACGGCTGCCACGCTAGCAAGACCTGGATTAATGGTGGTGGCTCTCCCGATTCCCATGCCTGCCCCCGGTTTGTCAAGATCTCCCGGCACTGGTGAGTTACAGTGTGCAAGCGCCATTATTAGGAACTCGCCTGCTGACCTGCCTTTAGAGCCCAGTGGCAAGTTGGAGCGACAAGTCCCCTGCTGCCATCATCCTTTGTCCCGAGTGCCTGGATTGAGCCCTGCAACCAGCACCTGATCTCCGGAACTTTGCCGTGCCCCCCTCTCCCCTGCGGAGGGGCTGCAATTCACCGTACCGTCTCCGGCACCGTTGGGCAGCCCGCTCACTGCTCTTTGGTCTGGACCAGAACTCGGCTGCCCGGCAATGATTGCCGGCTTGGATGGACCCGAGTATCCAGAATTCTCCATTCGGCCGGAGCCTGCTCCCGGAACCACCATTGCAAGGTCGGTTGCAGTTTTATTGAGGTACCACTCTGAGTCCCGACGCCATAATACGCCCTTTCCGGTCCAGAGCTCAGCTGCCCGGCGCAGTCTCACCTCGCGGTGCGAGTCTGGATGCCATTTTCGCTCAGCCGGAGCCTTCCCCTGGAACCAACATAGTGGCATCGGTTGGAATTTGAACTGCAGCACCATTTTGTATTGCAATACCATTTTGCAGCCTTGCTTTGCTTCCATGCTTCCCGGCCCAAACCTCGACCGCCGGCTCTAACTACCTATTAGCTTTTTTGCTGCCTTAATTTGAAAACAATGATTTTCTCCACACTACAACCAATCCCGGGTCTGTGGCCTTCACATCGCGACCTCGAACCCTGGTCCGACCGAGTTCCCCTAATCGAGAAAGAGAACCGATCGCGCGTCACTACTGACCCCTCAGCCCTGCACCTATGATCGCGGCTGGCCTTTCCTCTTGTTTCCATGATCTCCAGCCTGCTTCCCCCTTGACTCCCTGGAGCTGCTTCCCCCTACCTGCACCTCCCGTGGATCCAGCTATTCTGGTCTTAGGACTTGGGATGCTTGTACGCACCCCGCCATTTTGGTTTACTTTGTTTATTTATTTTCAGTGCCCAGGACCCTGATCCGCCATTTGGTCATTCTTTGTCTGTTCTTCCTTTCCTCCGGATCCCATCTGGGTGACCTTAAACGCTGTCTCCCCCGTTTTAGTGCTCACCCACAACGGATTGACCCTCTCTTTTGACCCCCTAGGTCTTCTACTCCCCTCTCACCTTCTATGGTCTCAGTTTACTGGTTGTTGAGATCAATGGCCCCAACTCCCTACACCCCTCTCTTTTTCATCCCTCTCACCTATTTCTTGGGTTACGATGACTATTGATCCTCTGCCGGCCATGATTCTGTCCTGATCTGCTCCCCTTTCCTCTATTACTTATCCTTCCCCCTTCGCTCTTTACCCCTTATGCTTTTCGCCTCACCCACTTCCCTCTATGCTCCGTAGGACTGTTTCTATGTTTAGTTTCGCCTGGTCTTTGTTTCTGAATTCTGATGTAATGTAGTAAATCTGTACTGTTCCTGCATCCCTGGTGACTGTCCCTGTACTGACCTGACCTTAATATATGATACTGCCAGTAACGGCCTGAGCTTACTATGGTGGCCGAAATCCTCCTGGGCCACTTCTTCCCTTTCCCTCGGCAATCATTTGTTCCCAATGTTCCTGCGATCTCCATATTCTGCCGACGCTCTTCACCCTTTAACTCGCTTTTTACTGCTAGCCCTCCCTACTTCACCATTAGGGTAACTGATTTTGATTAGCTACGTTCTCTTTGCCGACTACTCACATTATTTTCTTGGCTTTTTCCTACTACCTTCAACGTTAGTTGCTCTAGGGCAGCAGGCTTCTGTACCAGTGTACCTACTCTCTTACCCCCATTCTTCTTTATTGGTCCTCCCTTATCAATCAACTGTCCCTTAACTGCCTCCTTGATTATGCCCCTTGCCAAAGTACTCCCTATCCCCTTGTTGGGGAGGGATCCAGCATTTTTGCCCTGGAGTCTCAGATTCCATTCTGAGAGAGTCCACTGTGTTAAGGGATTCACACATAGCGGAAAAGGGCCTTAAATGGCCTCCTTTAATGTGCCCCTTGGCCGAAGCACTCCTTCTCCCCAGGCCCGGACTGGCCGTTGTGGGCACCGGGCAATCCCCTGGTCGGCCGCAAGGGTGGGGGCCGGTTTTGGGCCCTGGGGGCCGTTTTTGTTGCAGAGCCGTTTTTGCAGCATAGCTGCAAAATCGGCGCTGTAACAAAATCGGCCGCAAAGCGGCCCTGGCAAAGCGCTCGACCCCTCCCTCCCCCCGGGGAGGGTGGGCCGGCCGAGCACTTTGCCAGGGCCGGTTTTGGTTCCCAGTCCGGCCCTGCTTCTCCCCTTTTTAGGGAGGGATCCAGCATGTATTCCCTGGAGACTTAGATACCCCTCTGAGAGAGTCCACAGTGTTAAGGGTTTCACACATAGCGGAGGTTTGGGAATGTCCCATTATCGCTGGGAACTCAGCACCGCACACCGTTAAAGGCGCTCTCTTTGAAACCTTTTGATGATCTCCCCTAGGCTGATACTTTAAGACTCTGATGTACTTCGGCGACTGAACAACCTTTGGCCGATGACCAATTGAGTTGCCCTACGCAGCTATTGAGGCGTTTGGCTCTGGTTCCCCCCCTTGCCGTCACCTACCCATCCGATCGTCAGACACTGTTTCTTTTCTCATTGCCCTGTTGTGTTCCCTTCTCCCCCTCACCTCTTTCCTCTCTCAATCTTCATCTTCCTCTTCTATTCCTTCTCTCTCTCTCCCCCTGCCTGCTTTTTCTTCCCCATTCCCGAGCCATGCCTTTGTAACTCACGTATCCCAGTAACTATGTACCTGAAACTGTTGTAACTGTATAACTATGTTTTGAAGAATTTGTACATCCTCATGTAAAGCGCTCTGATACCTTTGGGTTTAGCCAGCGCTATATAAAACTTTTCAAATAAAAATAAATAAATAAAAAGACCGTCCAATACTCCCTGTAAGAATTATATAATAATGCAAGATATGCCACAGAGCTTTCAAAATCATCAGTTGCCAGGTATATTTCATTAATGGATGCTGATGGCCCCCGATCCCATATGCCATCCAAGTGTCCTTTGAAGAACATAGGTCGTTGGGAGAGAAGCTTGCTCTTTCGCCTTAGCGCCGGCATTTTAAAATATTTACTTTGCTTTCCTTTGGGCTTTAACATCAATCTGAGCAAATGTCCTGCCCTTGTGGTACATGCAGCAATCAAACAATGTTAAATTTCTTATTCTTTTGCAATTTTTATAAAAAATACACTAAACAATATCTGATCCCCTATTTCAAGGCAACTGCCAACATCGATTATAGAGCAGCCTATCTGGAAATTCTTAAGCTTGAGAGGGACGATCTGATCTTTCGTGTAAGTTCCTTCCTAATAGTGGCAGTCCGCTCACGTGCCTCTATGAGCACTCTGTAACATACTGTAGCACAACTGAGCCCACTATGTTGTTACTAGTACGGACCGATAAATGATTTTATGACATGGAGTATTGAAAGTAAGGGCTGTCCGTATGCCAGAGTACATTTTATAGTTTATACTTAATTGCACTTTGCATTATGCTGCTAAAACGGTTTACATTTAATTGCACTTTATTATAATATGCTGCTATTTGCTGAACATTTAATTGTACCTAATAGCACAACGTTGCTATTTGTCAGGGCCATGAACTTCCTACATTTTAATTGACTGATTAGAGGTCTTATTCTTGATACTTTTGTTTTGCACATTATGCTTATTAACATATGTATAATATTGAGGTTCCCTCATGGAATCTGAAAGTCTTCATATACTCATTGTTTTTATATTGCGTTTTTGCATAGTAATCATTTATCAATACATACAACTAACAACAGCCTTTGTGTTTTCTGCATAAGGATGGATTTGCCTAATTTCCTACATAATGCATAATCCGCTGCATAATCTTGATTTTAACACACAAAATATTTCTAGCGCAAGTGAATCAAAAATTACTCAAACACAAAAACACATGTTGCTGCGCAGTGGAAGGCCCTTCGCCAAGGTTGAGTGATCACCTTTCTGTTGCATATTCATGTATTTGGGTGTCAAACTGATACTAAGGAGGTGAACCAGTTGCCCAAATAGTGTTAATGTGTAAAAATGACAAAATAATGAGGTAATACTATCACAAAATGTGCTGCATTATTCTGCATAACTTGACGTTTTTTTGCCACATAATTTAGTCAAACCAGCCACATAATTTGGGGCTCCCCTGCCGCATAATTACAGCACCCCTGAATATAGTATACTGGACTGGATGCTCCAACCTCACCAGGGAGAACTTCAGGAATTAATTTGAGCTCATTCCCGGTCACAAAAAGCGATTTTGACCAAATGTAGCTTTACCATGTTAACACAAATTCTAAGCTGAGAGTCAATTAATTAGCCTAGCGAGCAGTTAACCCATATTGATAGTGTAACTAGGCAGCCTGGATGTGCTGATTCTGTCCTCTTTTTTCACCATCGAACCCTGCAAATTTCGGCAGGTTTAGCACGTGTCCGGTTTTAAAAAAAGGGCAGCTGGACACAGAGGAAACCAGGTTCATATGATCTAGTACAGAGTTAGTTAGCTCCCCAAAACCAAAAGAAATTTAGTTAACACAGATTATACTGAGTAAAGGTTGAATTTAATTTTTCTTACTGTCACGTGGTCTTTGTGGGGAACGCTGGCATTTAAGGTATGTAAGGTATTCAGTGGCCCTGGGTCCATGCAAAATTAAATTTTTATGTCTATGTTCGTGGAACACTAGGGTTTTGGTTTTCAAAATTTGGTCACCATGAATATCGGACATTCCACTCAGTCCTTTTTATATTTTGATAGCATTCGGTGGCTTATTGTTCTCATATATATTGATAAAATAATAAAGTTCCAGAATGGAAAGGATAAAAGTAGTATTCGATTAATTACTCTTTAATGGTGCAGTGTTTATGTGCTAAGATCAAGAAGAGGCTTGTGAGACCTTAGTGTCAAGAAGCCATGCAGCACATAATTGAAAATGTGCAAAGTCGGACATTTTACCTATACAATTCAAAACGGTAAAACGCACGAGCAAAATACAAAGCATTTCACTGTCTGTGCTTTTCAAAGTACTCCCGCTCAAAAACACCAACACAGAAAACTATAGATTGAAATGAAAAATGTTGTTTTTCTCTATTAACAGACACTGAACAGTTTACTTAAATTGGCATATAGTTGTTGGGTTATTTCAGAATACATTTCCAGCCAGTGCATAAAGGTGCAAAAATGGCCGTTTTTATAGGTCAGAGAACAGAGGTTCCATTCGCCTTTTCCCTCCTAACAGGATAACATACAGTGAATGTGTCATTGACGATGGCAACAGGTTCTGTCATTTGCCTTTGTAGATTGTTTCCTTCCTCCTCCTCCGGGAAGAGGCTTTTCACTGCCCGTTCAACTTGGCAGCCCTTCCCCCCTGAGCGTATGCAGGGTGGGGACCCAGCAAAGCACAAGAACCTCTATTGTCATTCACCTGGCTGTGAAAGAGGTGTGAAGGAGAGCTCCCTCGGCTCTGCATGACAAACACATGGACCTCCCCGGCTCCGTCAGGCCTCTTTCAACTCGTATCCCAAGTGCTTGCATAGCTGAGAGCATTCCCGAGCATTCTGATTTCTCAAGCTGTCCGTCTTTGCTTATAATTCCTGTTTTTTGACACAAGGAAGCTAGGACACTGATTTTGTGCCTTTCTTTTAGTGTTCACGCATACTTTGAGCCGCTGGTGATTCCTCTCATTAGCCCCCTTTTCTCTTGCATTCTCCCTCCTAAAAGTTCACTTTGCTCAGGGCGTTTGTACGAGGAGGTAGATCTCCGTCCCAGATGTAAAGTTTACACTTAGGAAGACATGTGTGTTCATGAAATGTTCTGTATTCAGGAGTAAACTCAGCGTGTACACACAACAGATCCCCTTAGAAGCACATGCTGGAGCAGTTGAAACCATTGTCAATAATGCTTTCATTTATGAAATAGCTCCCGCTGCGGGCCCCACAAAGGCTTTTCTAAATACATACAGCAGATTTTTACGATCGGATTCACGTTTATTTTGCCTGGGTAGCTAGTAATTTTTAAGTACAGCTCCCGGTGAGTGCACGAAAGGAGCATGTAAATGAAAGCAGCTTATATATGAAAGACGTGCTGCTCCAAAACTGTCACTGGGACAAACAACATTTTTCATTATTAATTAAGTGCTTGTGCATGGACAGAGTGAGCTCAACACTAGTGCTCTCATGAAATAATTCTGTGTGTGAACCAAGTGTACATTAATGACTTTTGTGTGAGAAATGCAGTGTGCCTATAAAATTGGAGTGCTTACGGCAGAGCGCACCCATTAAAGAAAGCAGTGTGAGTATCAGCGAACATTTGCATAAAGCAGTATGTGCATGAATCCAATGCATACATTCATTGAGTTTAGGCACAAAGTAATGTGCAGGAGACAAGTGTGTGCATGAACAGCTCTTTTTCATTCTGGCATCTATCCATTTATATAACATTTTCACCATTCCATTCACCCACTGAAATCCACCATTTCACCTTTGAATTCTCTTATCCATTCATTCTTTCATCCATCATTTAAGCTACATCCATCCATTCTGTCATCCATTCATGATAATCCATCCAATCACTCTGCCATTAATACAGTCTGCCATCCATCCCTTCATTCTGCCCTCCATCCATCCAATCATCCATTTACACATCCATCTACTCTGCCAGCTATTCTTTCATCTTTTCACACACCCTTCCGTCCCTTTACTTCCCATCATTTACCTGTCCATCAAACTATCCATCCATCCCTTTCCTCTGCCATCCTTCCACCTATCCATCCACCTATTCATTTACTTACCCATCCATCCATTCATTCATTCACCCATCCTTTTATTCTGCGAACCTGTCCATCCACCTTTCCTTTTACTCATCCTTTCACCCACTCATCCTTCTACCCACCCACTCATCCATCTACTCATTCACCCACTCATCCATCCATCCTTCTATTTACCCTTCCTTTCATTCAATGTTCCTTCCTTCCCTTTTCTATTTGTCCACCTTTTGTTACTCCATGCTCCTGCTTGCTCTCCTAGTGACCCTATATTCCATTTTTGCATTAATTATGAACTTTTGTCTGCCGAGTTGCAGACATAAGAGGCCCATAAAGAACCCCACCCCTGAGTTAGCTGCTAAAGCAGTCGTTCACTACACCACTAATTGTATCCTTCTATGTATCTCCTCCAAAGTGCTTAAAGGCTACTGCAAAGAGGGTATAACATTGCTTCAGTTAGCTGACTGAGAAAATATAGCCTTTACCACAAAACGCTATTCTCTCACTCCTCATCTAACCATCATATAAAAGAACATATTCCTTGTTGCATGATATTTAAACAATGGCAAAGCAATATAAAGGCTCTGCATTTTTGGTATAAGCATGCAACTGTAACAATTGCCATTGATGGCCCTAGGTTACTTGCCAAAAGCAAGCAAATCAGTTTATATTGTATCGCATTGCATTACACATTCATTCTTTAATTGCAGGTAAGTATCAAATGTCTCTAATTAAGACCGAAATTGCTTTTAGGAATCCCATAAAACCACTAACTATTTTTAGACCCAAATAGTCTAAATTCAATAGCTACATGGCAATGAAGTGTTATATTATTAAATAGAGAAAAGGTTAATATGAATGGACAATGTTAGGATAAACATGGGGCTATGCAGCTTTTACTTTCAAAGACTTTGCTTTCTGCTGCTAAAGTGTGTTTCTGGTGAGCAAAGTGTGTTTAAATGCAAAGTGTGTTTAAGCCTGCAGTACCGCCTCCTGTCTACAGGGGCAGAGAGAGCAAAAATATAAACACACTTAATGAAACACAGGTCCCCACAAGGCAATTTTTTTAAATGTTGTAAAAATTGGCACATATGTTCCTGAAGTCATTCTTTATCATTTACAATACATTGCCTTGTGGGGACCTGGGTTCAGGTCCCCACAGTGCAATCAAGTCCCCACAGCGTGAGTGTGTTATCACACCCAAGTCCCCACAAGGATAGTAACACAAACCCACACACACACGCGCGCACACACACACACACACACACACACACACTGATAGGGACGAGCAGCCGGGTCCTAGCTGGGGCACATTCCCAGCTGAGACCGAGAGGCCTTCCCAAATCCAGGTGTCGAAGCGAGAAAGTCAGCCAGTCATAAACATTCGTGAGGTACGGAACCCCGAGCCACCGAGGTCTGCAATTCACTGAGCGAGGTTTGGGCGAACTCTCAGCAGAAGCCTAACTCTTAAACCTTCCCAGCAGCCAGCCATTCGAAGAGCGCAGCGTCGAGGTGCACGGCTTTGAAAGTACATTTGATGTGGAAACACTCGAGACATTAATCCCGACAACCTGATGCCTTCGGATAGAGCATTGGGACATTAATTCCAAGAATGAAATGCCTTCAGATAGAGCAGTCGCAATCAGAGGTGCCAACATTTTAGGTCAGGGAAGTGGGAGATTTTGACATAGAATAGGGAGAATATAATTTCCCTATTGACTTCTATTGAACAATAAGCAATTTCAGGCGGGAGATAGTTAAAAGAAAGCCATTTTTGGCTTGAAGAATCGTGAGTCTCCCGCCTAAATCGGGTCTATTGGCATGTCTGGTCGCAATGCAGTTTTGCATAATAATTGTAATGTCCCCCTGCTGTCCATCTGATGTTGTTTTTTTGTGTTACCCCCCTATTCAAGACAATTTATTGAGGCGCATATGGCTGCACAGTTGGCTCTCGTCGATCATTGAATCCATTTTACCATAAACAAGTACCTGCGACGGGGCTAATTAACTTCTCTGCGGGCCATTGGAGTTCACTTTTTTTTCTTCATTATCCCGACTTTTTCTTCATTTTTCCTTTTTACAAAAAATCTTTTTTTTATGAAGTCACACATCAAATTAATTTTTTTTTCAGAACAAGTGAGGGTAGCATTTCAAGAAAGAACGAAACAGTGCAGTCACGATGCAGGCAAACACTTGCCCTTTGGCAATAGTTTCATTCCAGTGGCAACAGTGCCAGAAGTGAAACTTGTGTAAGCTACCGCAGTCACTGATGTGTCAGCTTACTCCTGCTAATAAAATACTACAGTCACATGTTTCGAAACTGAAATAATTCGAAAAAATAGCCCTTTTGGTCAGAAAAGCCACCGATGTTTTTAAATAACTCTGTACTGCACTTACTTCTGGCACTATGTTTAACCTTAACCAGCAGAGCTACCTTTGCATCTGGAGTTTCCGATTGCTGTTTGGTTCACATTTCTTAATTTATTTTCACTTCTCAGCACGACATAATATCAATTTCAACTGCAACATGTTAGAAATCCGCAATATGTTCCTTAACGTAGTGAACACACACTGCATCAATTATCCCTACAAACAAAACCCCCTCACTTCCAGCAGGGTAGCTTTCCTAAAAACCAAGACCCCAGGTGTTCCTCGATTTTCCTCAGTGTTAGGAGCCAGACTCACTGCCCGAGGCCTTTTAACTTCGCTTTAGCCACAGATTCCATATTGATCCCAGTGGCTTAATTTCCTCTTAGAATATTGTTTTTCCTTCCATAGTGTGACCACCTGCAGGTTTCCCCCCACACACCCTTTCACCCTCACACACCCTCTCACCCTCACACACCCTCATACCCTCACCCACCCTCACACCCCTCACTCACCCTCACACCCCCACACCCTCACACCCCCTCACCCTCACACACCTCCTCCCCTCATACCCCCTCACTCTCACACCCTCTCACCCTCACACACCCTCATACCCTCACCCACCCTCACACCCCTCACTCACCCTCACTCACCCTGACTCACCCTGACTCACCCTCACACCCCCACAACCTCACACCCCCACACCCTCACACCCCCTCACACACCTCCTCCCCTCATACCCCCTCACTCTCACACCCCCTCACTCTCACACCCCCTCACACCCCCTCACCCTCACACCCCCTCACCCTCACACACCCTCACCCTCACACACCCTCTCACCTACTTCGGACCCTCACCCTCACACCTCTTCACCCTCACACACCCTCACACCCTCTCACCCACACTCACCCTCTCACCCTTACCCCCTCACACCCCCACACACCCTTACCCCCTCACACCCCCTCACACACCCTCACCCTCACACCCTCATCCTCACCCACACCCTCACAAACCCTCATCCTCACCCTAACACCCCCTCATACCCCTCACCCACACTCCCTCACCCTTACACCCTCACACCCCCTCACCCTCACACCCCTCACCCTCACACCCCCACACCCTTCACCCTTACACCCTCACACACCCTCACCCTTACCCTCACACACCCTTACCCTCACACACCCTCACCCTCACACCCCCTCACCCTCAAACCCCCCTCACCCTCACACCCCCCTCACCCTCACACCCCCCTCACACATCCCCTCACAGCCCCACACCTCCTCACCCTTACACCCTCCCCCTCACACATCACACCCCCTCACACCCCACACCCTCGCAGCCCACACCCGCATAACAAAACATAGCATAGCATAACAAGAAAAGCATAGGATAGCAAAACATAGCATATCATAACAAAACAAACCATAGGATAGCAAAACAAAACCTCGCATAACAAAACATAGCATAGCAAAACACAACAAAGCATAGCATAGCATAACAAAACACAACAAACCATAGCATAACAAAACAAAGGATAGCATATCAAAACATAGCATAACAAAACATAGCATAGCATAACAAAACATAGCATAGCATAACAAAACAAAGCATAGGATAGCAAAACAAAAGATAGCATAACATAACAAAACATAACATAACAAAACACAACAACACATAGCATAACAAAACATAGCAAAACACAACAAAACATAGCATAGCAACACAAAACATAATAGCATAGCAAAACATAGCATACCAAACACAACAAAACATAGCAGAGCATAGCATAACAAAACATAGCATAGCAAAACATAGCACAGCATAACAAAACATAGCATAGCATAATAAAGCATAGCATAGCAAAACATAGCATAGCATAGCATAACAAAATATAGCATAGCATAACACAACACAACACAGCATAGCATAACAAATCAAAGTATAGGATAGCAAAACATAGCATAGCATAACAAAACTAAACATAGCATAGCAAAAATAAACATAGCCTAGCATACAGCATCACTCCGCACCACCACAGCATTACTTAGGAGCACCACAACATCACTATGCGCTACCACAGCATCACTGAACGCTACAGCATCACTTGTTCGCCATCACAACATCACTCAGCGCCACCACAGCATCAATCTGTGCAACCATTCAACAACACCTGGTTCAAATATATTCTCTCAATGTTTCAAGCTTCATTACAAATGTAACAAAAAGATGTTAATATTTCACTTCTGTTCTTGGATTTTCGGCACAATAAAATACACTGAACATAATCTTCACAATCTTCACAAAAGTTATTTACAAAACTTTAAGCTATTGCCATTATAAATGACAATAACTTTTATTTAAGTATTAATTATTGAAAAAAATTAAAAGCCATTGTTATTTGTAATATCAATACATGTAAGTCACGTAAATACAACACATGTTGCATTACAAATGCTATACGTGTCACATTTGCGAAAGTTATAATATTGGCATTGTAAATGACAAAGCTATTAATTAGGCTATTTTCAAAAACAAAACATAAATAAAAAAATTGTCATTTACAATACCAATAGCTCAAAGTTTCCTAATGCAAGACCTATTGCATTGCAAATGCTTGTTTGTCTATGACCATGGTCTAATTCCCACCATACATATTGGGAGTAGAAGTGGCAGCTTGTCACTTTGAGCACTCACAGCACAGCACATTACTGGTGTTCATTCTGCACAAAGCCTAGAAACGTGTGCACCAATGGATTTGGTTGCAGCAACACAGACTAAAACAAATCCTAGGAAATATGAATTCCCGCACACCTGGGTTGTTTCCTAATTATTGCTTTTATTTCGATTCTCTCCATTGTATTCCGAATACATTATTTTATTAAACGTGCTGTTGCACATTAAAACATTTCTATGTTGATAAATGCTTTTTAAGACCTTATTGTAGGTTTATTGTTGTGTGTCTTGCTATAGTTGCAAAATTACACATTACCTATCAACTCTGTGATTGGGTGTAAGACAACAATTGGGGCAGCTGAATTGGATGGGATCACAGTGACAGATGTACATGTACAGAGATCAGTATCTCGTACATGAAAGCTTCCCATAATACCCACCATGCCAAGACCCACATATGATAGCTATCTACATTAAAAAAAACTTTTTCAAAGCACATTGGCTTGCTTTACGTAGTTTTGTTCTGGGTCTTTCCCAGGAGACTGGCCCACCCCCACTAATGATGTATTTTTATTGAGAGAACCATGGCAACGCTGTGTGGTAGGGTATATTGCTATTATCCATTAGATATCTCTACATTTTTGGCTTCTTATTCTAAGTTTTTCTCTAAACAAAAAACACTTATGAAAAAAACTCCCTGATATTCACCAAGATATCCAAAATTCAGAGTAGTATGAATGATTCCAATTTCTAAATTCACAATCTTGTGCACATTAAAAAAAAAAAAAAGCATAGCTTTCCTTCATATCCAATTCGTGTTCATTTTCTTTTTATATCATCATGCAACGCGTGGTCGGTACACATTGAAAAATCATTCTAAGCCATGGCTCATTTGTTGGTTTTTGGCCAAACTACAAATACTTTAAGGGGGAAAATGTGCCAGCATTGCTGTATGTTAATTTTGAAGACCAGCCTTAAAGGCACGATTTTTCTAATTTAACAAGTGGTTTCTTTGTGAAACTTTTGAGCAGTCTAGTTGTAAACCCTTACTGAATTCAGGGTTTTGGCTAGTTTTCAGACATGTAAAGTTTTTTGGGTTCCCACCTGGGCTTCATCCCTTTTTCCCCATAACTAGCAAGTAGGTAGAAAATGTAAAAATAGGAAATAGAGACCAACATATAAAGTCAAAGTCAATGGTGAAAGAAAAGATTATTTTTTAACTAACACTATTTGAAATAGCAATGAAGTGGGTGATCTAAGCAGACCAAACCTTTTGTTGATACCTGTTTAGGACTAAAACACATGCACACTTTCTTGGACATTCTTTTTTTTAACACACACAAAAAAACAACAAACAAACAAAAACAGTTGCCGTATACTGGCGACTATCTCAGTCAAGGAGGCTCATCCCGCAAGAAATAACAGCACGTGTAGAAGATTCTGCAAGACAATACGCACTCTATTTAGGTCTCGTCTACACAGCGCTTTGTTGTGAGACATAATGTTAACAATTCAGTGGGATTACAATCAACCCATAGCATAGCATTAGTTGTTAACGATGTCACTCATTTTCAATCTTTCTTTTGCTTAGCTTCCGTAGGCTTCCCTTCCTTTCTAGAGTTAGCTCCTACCGTGAGCATGGACCAAGTAAGTTTGTTCTTTCTCGCCTTTGTTCTTCCTCATCTTTTTGCAACGCACAATTTTTTACATTTATTTCATAAGTGTTTCAGTATTATTCCTGGATGTACAATGGACTTTTCTACTTTTAACACAGGTATACGGCTTCTTAATTATGTTGCTTTCATCCTATCTGCATTCTCTATTGTCGTTTTAGTTACCTATACTTACAACTCTACGCCACTCTATTCTATGTTACTCCACTCTACAACACAACATAACACTCCACGCTACTCCATGACACACCAGTCCTCCCTATACCACTCCATTTTAAGCCACTCTATGCCACACTGCCATATGCCGCTCTACTCTACGTCATGCTACTGTATGCCACTCCACTCTACCATACACTCTACAGTCTATGTCCCCCTACTGTACAGCACTCCACTCCACTCTACGCCCCTCTACCCTACTCAACACCACAGCACTAACTTTTAACCATGCTGAACAAGAGCCACATAGCTGTGTAACATGGCTAAAAGACACTGGCACAGCTAATACCTCTCACATTGGCGCGACCTATTGGCTTTGCCAGTGCTTGTTATTTATCTTTTCCTATTTTACTTTTTAATCTTGCAATTTCATTACAAGACAGGAGTCTACCTTATGCATTAATCTTTTAATGCAGTGTCACAAGCAGCCACACTTACATCATAAAATAGAAAGATCTAGAATGCAGTGACAACACATGAACAATAAAAGGCATGAGCAACAACAGAGCTGCCTCTTTTAAATGCGGCTCACAAGCAGATAAGTTACTCTTACTTGCTCTCTATATATATTGTGCTGTAAGCTCTTTTTGTATCTATATTGATTCCTGGTCATTGATTTTGTATCATTGATTTTGTATCCTTATTGAATCTTGCCATTGATTTTGACCGTGTTTACTTCTAATCTACTCTATTTTACTGCTACTGTCCTTGTTACCCGATCACCTTGCCGTTCCTTTCCTCCCTCCCTCCCATCGACTTCCAATTTACGGTCGTCGATCCCGCCCCCCTTCCCTCGCCTCCCCTCACCATCGGAGCTGCTCTTCGGGCGCGCCCGCACTCTTCGTGATCCACAGCGATCAGCGTAGGTTTAACTGACCTGCTTCCTCATGTGCGGATTGCGGAATACTGGCTTAATTTGACACTATTTTCCATAGATTTTTCAGTTTTCGGGAAGCCTTCGCTTTACCCGTCCTCGCGAGTGCGTCTCCCTTCTGACGAGGAATGGACCTCGGCAGCGGTGGAGTCACACCCCCTGCCTCCCTGGGCCCATTCCTCTAATCCTCTGGCGGCAGCTGCCTCGAGGGCGTCAGTTGCATCGCGCTAGCCAGCTGCTGCCAGAGATCACCACCTCCCACAGCTGTTGGTCCTTATAATCGTTTTAACCTCTTTTGAGCCTATTTCAACCTAATAATCAGCTTTGGACACGATTACTACTCCTAGGACCAGTTTGACTTGGGACCCAACTCCCCCCCCCCCCAATTATTTACCCAGCTCTTCCCAAATAAAAAAATAAAAAATAAAAAAGGGGTGAAGAATTAGAAATTAATTCATTTGAAGGAAAAATATTTTTAAAAAACACACATAACTTTTACTTTAAAATAATAAATAAAGGGGAGTTTAAATATATATAAATATTTTATTTTAAATAATTTAGTAGGATATTAATACCTACTTACCTTCTCACCTTTTGTCCCCTAGTGGAATACATGCCATGTCTGACATGGTATCAGACGATGCTATCGCCAGTTCCCCTAATCATACAAATGACTCTCAAAATCTTCCTGCAAAAGGAGATGAGGTCCAGCATGATGGACACGCTCAAGGAGGTTATGTTATCTAAGAGACCCCTTCTGTAGGATCATGATGACACCCATTTCGTGATCCTCAACTCGTACATTCCAAGAGCAGTAAGAAATCCAAACACTGCGAAGGCACTATGAGAGGTCATGGAACCTCAACTGACATGGGAGGTCCTAGCACCTCATTCTTGTTGGGAGGCCCCCGCGCCTCAAAAGATACAGGTGTCCCTCGCGACACAAATAGGATGGGTGTCTGTTGCGGCACAAACTTGGCGGGTGTCCCTAGCGACACGAATCTTAATAGTGCCCATGATGATGCAGGTACCGACTGATGAAGAAGAAGTCTTCAACAATCCGTATGATGACTTTGTCCTTGATTTGGACGATCAAGACCTCAATGATCTAGACTTTAACAACCAGTTTGAGCTTGACTCTTCCCCCTCCGCGAAGGATGCTATCCTCGACCTCCTGGGTGGTGAAATATTTTCTCCCCTCAACATCTCCCACTCCAATAGTTCCAAATGATTCCCCCGAGATCATGTCTCTAAGTTCACCACCAGATGGATCAGAAACTCTCTTGAGAGAGAACCACCTAACACCCTCATGTCTGAATGCCCGAGACCCTCTATTGAAGACAAGGTCTGTCAGACTCCTAATCTCGACCCTGACCTTATCAATTTTTTGTTTAAACTAGGTAAAGACCCTAGGAAGGGCCTCGAGAGAGCACTTAAAAACTGCCAAGATTGTCTCCTCTACATTCTCGGCCCCATTACCAAAATTTTAGACTTGGCCGAAGACTCTTATATCTCCAACTCCCCTCTTGATACCAACCTGATTAGAGGTTGGAGCCAAAGGGCAATCGTCTTACTAAGCAATGCTAACTCTTCCCTCAATATTGAAAGAAGAAAGACCATCCTCAATGAAATAAATCCAAAACTGGGTGACATGGCCGAAAAGGAGCCTTCACAAAACCCCAGAGGCCTCCTCTTCGGAGAGGACATGATTAAATCTAGAGGGAAATATGTTTCCACCTTTACTGCCTTAGATAAGGCACAGAGCAACATGAGGTGTGTCTTCAATAGCAATGTTTTTGGACAGGCTGGAAGAGGGGGCCATTCTTCCAGCTGTGTCTACCCCCGGCCCTTCACATCCTCGAGAGGCAGAGGAGCTTCAGGCAGAGGTTTCTACCCTTCCAACCGCCAGTTCTACAATCAAAGAGGAAGAGGTTCCCGCAACAGAGGTTTTTCCTCCCATGGAACTCCTAACAGCAACCCTCCAAGTAAGTCTTTCTCTCTCTCCTTCCCCTCCCAAGGTCATGCTTGAAAATCTTTAACTCAAGACCCGTGGGTTCTCGAGACAGTTCAGGGTTTCAAAATAGACGTTGTAGATCTCCCCTGTCAAATACACACTCCCAAACCTTTGATTCTTTCTCCGGAACATCAACAGATTGTCAAGGAGGAAATCTCCTCTATGCTTCAAAAAGGCGCTATTATCGAAGTGCCATGGTCACTGAAGAGGTTCGTCAGCACTCTTCTTGGTTCAAAAGAAGGAAAAAGGCTGGAGACCAGTTATAAACCTATGAGAAGTAAACAAGTACCTAGTGTACAGACACTTCAAAATGGAGGGCATTCACCTCCTCAGAGACCTCCTTCTTCAGGGAGACTGGCTGGTCAAGCTAGATCTAAAAGACGCCTATTTTACCATCCCTATGGCAGAAGAGCACCAACCCCTTCTTCAATTCATCTGGGACAATCATCTCTTTCACTTTCAAGCCCTCCCTTTCGGGCTGTCATCCGCCCCTTGGTGTTTCACCAAGATCATGAGAATTATTGTTTCTCTCCTGAGAAAAAGAGGAATTCGTCTAATCGTCTATCTAGACAATATCCTTATCATGTCCCAACTTCACTCCCAGATTTTGGAAGATCTCAAGACCACCATGAATCTCATAGAGAGTCTCGGTTTCATTATAAATAGAGAAAAATCCATCCTTACCCCCTCGAAATCTCTAGAACTCCTCGGATTTACCATAGATACCTCAAAATGTCTTCTTCTTCTTCCCAACAAGAAGATCGCCAAGATTCGAAAAGAAATCAGGTTTGTTCTAAAACAGCAATCTCTTACTCTTCGGGAATTAGCCAGACTTCTGGGCTTACTCTCTTCTTCCATTCAGGCCATCTTTCCGGGACCACTGAATTACCGTGCCCTCTAGAGAGTGAAAACCAAAGCTCTCAGATTTGTGGTACGGAGACTTTGTAACCCTAGATCAACAGGCCAAATCAGAACTATCTTGGTGGCTGGACAATTTGGAAGCATGGAATGGAAGAGCCATCTTCGGCTCGACCCCCGATTTCGTCTTGGAATAGGACGCCAGCCTTCATGGTTGGGGCGCCCGCTTCCTCGACCAAAACACGGGCGGTGTTTGGTCTCAGGCCGAGTATTCCCATCATATAAACTTCTTGAAACTAACTGCCGGCTTATACGCCCTAATGAGTTTCAGACACTCTTCAGGGCAGATCTGTTGTCCTGAAAATGGGCAACATATCCGCAGCCTCTTATATCAACCGCCTTGGCGGGACCAGATCTGTAGACCTCTCTGATTTAGCCCAAAAACTTTGGATGTTTTTTTTAGAACACAAAATCTCGCTGAACGCGGAATTTCTCCCCGGAAATTCCAATCTTTCCGCAGATTAGATTTTGAGATTATGTTTAGACTTCAGCGATTGGAAACTCAATGTGAACGTTTTCAATTCCCTGGTTCATTTTTGGGGCCCTTTCGATGTGGACCTTTTTGCGAGCAGATTGACCTTCCAACTGCCGAAGTACTTCAGCTGGATGCCGGACCCAGGCGCTCTTGCAGTGAACGTCTTCCTCCAACCCTGGTCTCACCTTCAGCCTTTCGCCTTTCCTCCCTTTGCCATGATTCAGAGGGTCTTTCTGAAAGTGAGACAAGACCAGTGATCCCTGGTCCGGATATCTCCCTTCTGGCCTTCTCAAGCATGGTTCCCAACAACCCTGGAACGGTTGTGCGACATCCCCTTCCTAATCGCCGCAAACAAAGGTCTGGTTTCAAACGCAAACAGAGAAGATCACCACCCAATACTTTCATGGAGTTTGAACCTTCTTGCTTGGAAAGTGTCAGGCAATCCAACGAGTTGTCTGGACTTTCGTCATCAGCTCTCTCTCTCTCTCTCCACGGCGAGTCCTGGGCACCAGGGACACATTACAGGTACAACAACATTTGGAGAAAATGGTTTAGTTGGTGCATGGAGAGGAACTTGGATCCCTTGGAGGCTCCCATCGTCAACATAGTCAATTTCCTCGTTGAATTATTTGACAATGGCCTCTCCTAAAGATCCATTAACTGCTACAGATCTGCTATCTCTGATGGTCATTCTCTCGTCAACGGTAAGACGGTAGGTAAGAATGTAATCATTTGTAGAGTACTGAAAAGTATTAGACTAAAATGACCTCCTAGACCCAAATACCAATCCTTGTGGGATGTTAAACGTATCCTAGATCTTTTTTGTTCATGGCCTGATAATTCCCTTCTTAATAGGAAATGTCTTTCCATTAAACTTGCCACTCTCTTATGTTTAATTTCTTGTCGTAGGGTGTCTGATGTAAAATCTCTTGATATTTCTAATAGATGTTATGACATGTTTGGTGTTAAGTTTGAAATCCTTAGGAGAACTAAGACCATGTCATTCTATTTTTTATCCTCGTTTCAATTACTGCAAAAAACGTTGTGTTATTGATTGTATGAAAGAATACGATTCCAGAATGAGAGGCCTTCGCCCTCAGGACGCTAATCAACTTCTCATTTCCTTTGTTAAACCTTTTAAACCAGTGTCTTCCTGCTCTATCGCTAGATGGGTCAGGTTAGCTATGAACTTCGCTGGTATTGACCTTTCTAAATTTCAAGCCCACTCTCTCAGAGGTGCTATGGCTAGCAAGTCTTTCTGGTCTGGTGGTAAGTTAGACGATATCCTTAAAGCTGCTGATTGGTCCAATGCCTCCACCTTTGCTCGTCATTAGTGTAAACCTGTTGAACATATGTCCGACGTTGTTCTTCAAGGCTACCAACATGCATAATGTAGCCTCCTGTCTTGTAATGAAATTGCGATTCTCCTATTAACATGACCAGAGAATCTGGATTTCATTGAAGACACGGAGGCTAACATTATCCCACCCGTCCCTCCCTTGGACGGAGTATCTATTTATATGTTATTGATTATTTGCATTCATATGCCGTTGTTTATTGGACTTGTTCCTTTTCTGTTTACAATATGCATTTTGCCTTTGATGCAAAAGTTTTTCAACCCTTTTAATTTTTCATTCTCTTTTCAGATAACTCAAACTAATGGATCGTCCTCTTCTCATGGGCTACTCTTCTCTTCGTTTCCTCCTTCGGAACTCTGTTTCTTCTTCGCTCTCTAGACCAAGTTGCTCCTCGACTTTACGAACTTTCTTTTGCTTCGTTTCATTTAAAAGAGGCAGCTCTGGGGGAGGAGCCGCGCCAGCGACCAAGATGGCCGCTTGAGCATCGGCTCCGCCGGCCGCCACATCCTGACCAGCCATCCGGCACATTATCCTGAACCCCGTCCCTACCATCGGGTGGGGGACCAGCACCTGAGTCACTAGGTGAAATTCTGGTTAGATTGGGTGATCCGGCGACAGACTATCGTCGTCCGAAACTTTGGGGCCTACGAGTGTGGAAGCCGGGACCCCGAGTGTGGCATTGGCCGCTGTGGAGTGCGACAACATCGGCCTCCGGGACCGGAAGTGGCCGGTCAGAACTTGGTTTACTGCGGGGGGATCACGCTTGGAGTGCCCTGATCTACCTATCCTGGTCTGAGATCAAATGCTGAGGAAACCGCCTAGACCTGCTTGCGGAGTGGTGGGTTTCTCCTGGTCTGGCAGTGACAATGGCGTCGAGAGGAGACCCTGAGAAGCCTCAGACGAAAGTGAAGACCACCAGACAGGTCCAGTCTAACAAAATGGACAAGTATGCCATCTCCAAGGGGTCCCCAATTGACACTAAGCGTCCCCTGACGGGGAGCAGAGATGGCGATTCAGTCGGGGAGGATCACACTTTGAAAGATTTGATGACAGCGATCACTGGGATCCAATCTTCCTTGGGTAAGATGGACACTAAACTGGACTCGGTGTCGATCGAAGTGGGTCTTATAAGAGCTGACCTCACTAAAACGACCGAGAAAGTTAAGGACTTGGAGGTCAAGACGACGAGTCTCATCGAGGATGTGTCGGAGCTGCAGAAGGAGGTGCGAGATCTTAAGGCGGCCCGGACTCAATTTGACCGAAAGCTCGATGAATACGAGGGACGGGCGCGTCGCAATAACGTCCGCATACTGGGAGTACCGGAGAGGTCGGAGGGGATGACTCCGGACCTCTTTGACGAAGAACTCATCTTGCAGCATCTTAAGCCGAAGGGCCTCAGTAACTTTTTTACGGTGGAGAGGGCCCATAGAGTTCCCGGAGGTCGTCCGAAGACAGGGGCGCCTCCTCGTTCTCTCATTCCCCGGGTCCTGAATTACCGGGACCGGGATGCTATCCTGCAAGATCCTCGGGCCCGCTGGCCTATGAGAACTCATCGCTGCTGTTCTTCCCGGACTTCACCCAGATGGTACAGAAACAGCGGCAGAGCTTTATGTCCATCAAACGGAGATTGAGGGACCGGGAAATGAAGTACTCGATGAGGTTTCCGGCTCGTCTTCGGATTGAACATGGCGGGAAAAAAACGTGGTTTTTCGACAACCCTGAGGTCGCCGCGGACTGGCTGTATCGGATCGAGGGTCCGGACGCTGGGGGTCAGGCCCCGACTGATGGTGAAGATCAATGACTTATCGTCGTGTCTGAGTTGAACTAGCGTCAATGGTGACATTGTGGGACTGGTTGGGGTTGTCCTTTTTTTCCCCCCTGGACCATCTTTTATCTGTGACTCTTTTTGCACTTTATCGGGTGGGGGGGATAGTGGTTGGTTTGGGGTGGTGGGGGTGGGCGACCTGTTGTAAGGTTCTCCCCCGTTTTTCTACTTTTAGATACTTGTAGTTAGTTGGCACACTGCGAGTTGGGGATGAGCGTATGCTATATGCAGGGGTGCAGGGAGGGGGGTTGGGGGTCGGGGATTTTGTTTGTTTTGTGTGACCAGAATCTGCGATGGGTGCCTATGGATATCCTGTCCTTTTTTAGAGTTATGAATGGCTTCCGCTAGGTTGGGTTTGGGGTTTTCCGTCCTCTGCTGGAACGTAAATGGCTTGGGCGATAAGATCAAGCGCACTATGGTGAATCAGCTGATTAGAAGGCATTCGCCAGACATGGTGTTACTGCAGGAAACCCATCTCATGGGTAAACGATGTATGGCGCTCCACAGAGGGGGCTACAAATTAATGGCGCATGCTGGCTTTACTTCTGGCTCTAAAGGAGTAGGCATCTTGGTGAAAAACTCCTTTCCTCTCTCTATTCAATCGACGTGGTCTGATAATAGAGGCCGATATGTTGGAATATCGGGGCTTTGGGAGGGTAGGGCAGTCACGTTTTTGTCTATTTATGTCCCCCCCAGCGCTACAGGCGGATACTTTTCGCGATTTGGGCCGAGTGTTTCTCACGCTGCCTGTTGTAGCGTTGGTACTGGGCGGACTTCAACGCAGTAATGGATGGTGTGCTAGACAGGACTCCCCCGTGTGCTTTTGCCTTCCGGCAGATGGCTAGCGGATTTTATTGCCGCGTCGGGTTTGGTGGATGGGTGGCGACTTCGGCACCCCAGTGATGTGGGCTATACCCACGCCTCTGCGGCGCACCACTCGCTCTCTAGGATTAACCATGTTCTGTTGCCGGCGTCTCAGGCGGCCTCTATCCAGGAGGTGACTCATTTGGCACGGGGAGTGTCTGATCACTCGCCGATTTGGCTTCGATTGCGGATGGGACAGGGTGATGTTGGTAGGGTTGCACCGATTAATGCATGGCGCCTGAAGGAACCTGCTGTCGGGAAGGAACTTGTGCAAGTCACTGATCGTTACTTTCAGGAGAATGAGGGATCGGTTACGTCGAAATGCTCCCTGTGGGAGTCTTACAAAACTGTTGCACGGGGGGAGGTACTCTCCCTAATATCTGGGCAGAAGAAGAAGAGCAGGGCGGAAATAGACAGAGTGGAGGCGGAGCTATTGGTCTTAGAAACTGCTGTCTCCTCGGGGATCGACCCTGGGGCGGGGCACCGTCTCGGGTTGCTCCGGGATGAGTACATCTAACACGTGATAGAGCAAAGACGCAACACGCTAATACGCAGAGTAGAATATACGAACATGGTGACAAGGCCGGGAAGTTGATAGCTTGGTTGGAAAAGGGTGATTGGGGGTCTCGGCTGATACCGGAACTGCGTACTGCGGGTGTGGTGTCATCGGATCCTCAATCGATTGTGGATGACTTTGCCCGGTATTTTGAGGAGGTCTATACTTCAGCGGGGGGCTTTACGGAAGAAGAGAATGCGGACATGATTCGGGACATCTCGATGCAGGTTTTATCTATTGAGCATAGGGAGTTCTTGGATTCCGCTCTCACTAATGATGAGGTGGCAATGGCCATCAGAGGGGTTCGTTCTGGTAGGGCTTCTGGCCCTAACGGTCTCCCCATTGAATTGTTTAAAAAACACGCCAACCGCTTGGCCCTTGTACTTAAAAGACATGTATCTTGAGAGTAGAGACCGTGGCGAGTTATGATCAACGCCTCGCGAATATTGTGGTCATTTACAAGGAGGGTAAGCCGCGTCTGGATTGCTCGTCATATCGTCCGATCTCCATATTGAACGTAGAGCCTAAGGTGCTAGCCAAATTGCTTGCCGCCCGTCTAGTGAAGGTCATCACGACGCTGGTGCATCCGGACCAGTCCGGTTTTATGCCATGTCGGAACACCGCCCTTAATCTCCGTTGGCTCCATGGGGTGGTGGCAGGTGCGTCACGCATTCATGAGCCGGCGGTATTGTTGTCCCTGGATGCCACTATGGCTTTTGACCGAGTGGAATGGCCGTATCTTTTTTGCGGTCCTGGAGAGGTTTGGGTTTGGCCCCGAGTTTATCGGTTGGGTTCGCCTTCTCTACTCGGCCCCACTGTCTCGCGTAGTCGTAAACAACCATAAATCCCGCGACTTTTCACCTGGGAGGGGCACTAGACAGGGCTGCCCTCTCTCACCACTTTTGTTCGCCCTGGCCCTGGAGCCGCTTGCGGCCTGGGTACGATGGGACCGTTCGATCAGGGGATTGCGTTGGACTTCGGAATGGGAGGATAAGATCTCACTGTACGCTGATGACATTCTATTGTATTTGACCTCCCCACGCAGTTCCCTGATAGTTTTTATGGATATCCCTGCGATCTTCGGGAGGTACTCGGGCTTCGCTATTAATTGGGCGAAGTCGGTCCTCTTTGTGTTGAATGGTGAGCCTCCTAGGGTGCCAGTGAATTGCCCAGTGAAGCTGGAATTGGTCAGTTTTCGGTATTTGGGTATCCAGATATCGAGGGACCCCAGGGTACGCTTCAGACTGAATTAGTTGCCCCCGTTGGCCAGACTGCGTAGTGACGTTGCTAGGTGGAAAACACTCCCGCTCTCCTTGTTGGGCCTTGCGGTCCTCTTTAAGATGATGGCCCTCCCGCGTTTTTTATATGCTTTGCAGAATTTCTTCGACCCGGTGTCCCCGTCGTATTTTAATGAGATAGAATCGCTGCAGCGAGGCCTTTTGTGGGAGGGGAGGCCCCGTATTGCATTGCCAAAATTGATGTTGCCTTGGTACGACGGGGGTATCGGGCTGCCTAACATCAGGAAATACTATTGGGCATCCCAGTTGGCGCCTATTAACCAAGCAATCTATGGCTCGCCGATGGATCCGGGCTTCGCTATGGACCGTGGCCAAGTGCCCGGGGTAGAGTATACTAGGGTGTTATATGCGAAATGTGGTTGTTTCCCCTTGGTGGGTCCGAAATCGACGGCGACAAAGATATGGCATGAGGCTACCAGGGCCCTTAACTGGGCGGGGCGTATAACACTGGCTACACCCTTGTGGAGCTCGGAGAAGTTGTGGACTCTGTGGAAAACGAAAGGGTTTGACCGGTGGGATCTGATTGGGATTGTGCAGGTGCGAGATGTGTGGGGTAAAGATAGGATGTTGACATTTGAGGAGCTGCAGGCCAAGTATCAGCTGCATGATACTGAACGGTTTCGGTACCTTCAGATTCGTCATGCTTTACGTGCAGTAGTCCCCCATGGCGAGAAACCTCCGGTGACCTCCCCGCTTGAGGATCGACTGCTGGGCGGTCACGTGCCAACCAGAGCCATATCATTGACATACAGTAAACTGATTAATCATACTGAGGATCCCCTGGTAAAGCTTAGGGACCAGTGGGTCGCAGATGGATTTGTTTTGGATGTGGAAGATTGGAGGGAGGCGGTGTCATCCCCTAGAATAGTGGCGGTTCCAATGCGACTTAGTTTGGTCCAACTCAGGATTCTGCACCGCTCCTACACCACGGGTCCTGGATTGTT